>NC_047037.1:143094826-143694826 GCF_011762595.2 Tursiops truncatus
CCCAGAGCGTGGCGCCTGTGGGGAGCGTGACCCTGACCAGGGTGGTCACAGGTGGGGGCCAAGGAGGCCACCGCCTCCCCGCCCCTCCCCGTGGGAAGCTGGCCGCGGGAGCCTGCCTTGCAGCCGTCCGTGAAAAATCCAGTTAACGAGCAGATGCCAGGCCCTTAAAGACTAATCGGGCCGCTCGCTGCTTTAAAGGTCCCCTCGGGTCCCTTGCGTCCTCTCTGCTCCCCCCTGGCCCGCGCCTGCAGGAGCCCAGCTCCCAGGTGTTGGGGGGCCCTCGAGATGCTGGGAGCCCCTGGCCGGGGCCTCCTGCCCCCCCAGCGTGTTCTCATGGCTTCTAGAAGGTCACGGGGGGTTGGGGCTGCCCTGTGCCTGTATGAGGGGGTGGTGGGGACGTGTCACTGCAGAATGGAGCAGTGACGTGACGCTCTGCGGCCCCGAGTCCCTGGGACGCTTGGTGGAAACTCTAGTCACATATTAATTTCCTGGGTCAGGAGCCTTCATCTGAAACGCTGGCCCCCTTGTGCCCCGTCAGATGTGTCACGGACATGACACTGAAGCTGCAGGCACTAGAGGACTCTGCAGCTGCTACAGGACCCAGGTCTCACGGTGACATCGGCTTTGGTTGACCTCAAGACTCCTGGAAAGGGGACCGTCCTCCCCGCTGGCCATCAGGGGCTGTCTGTCCCCTCCTGGGTAGCCAAGCAGGTGTCTGGCCTTTCCATGGGGAAGGCCACTTCACGGCACAGGACTTTGGTGTCTGCGTGCGGGGAGCCCGCTTCCCCGGGGGCTTCGGGGACGCTGCTGTGTTTATCATCTTCCGAGAGGCGCCTTCCCGCTGCCCCGCGTCCTGGTCTGGGCGCTCACCCCGTGTGTCCCTTGCTCTCCCAGCTGGTTCTGTTCCTTCACGTCCTCTTTGTGGTGGACTCTTCCTGCCCCGATGCGGACCCATCTTCAGCGCCCAGAGCAAGGCTGGGCACACAGTAGGAGCTCAGTGCGTGTTTGTTGAATGAAGGAAGGGACGATGTCCCAGGAGGTGAAGAATTAGAGGAGTGGCTACACTTTGGGCCCCGCGCCGGAGGGTTTTGCTCCCCGCCGGGGGCCGGCCCACCTCCTTTCCTTCCCTGGGCTCCTCATGTGACGGAGGAGGGTAGTGAGGTTGATGCCTCCCAGGGCAGGAGTGTGGTCCGACGTGCCTGGTGCAGAACGAGCACCCTGTGAGTGTCAGCCACGAGCCCGCGGAGCTGAGCACAGGCAGCTCTGTGGATGAGCCGGGCATCCGGGCCCAGAGAGGCCCCGCGGGCACAGAAAGTGGGAGGGGAGCCTTAAGCTCATTAAAAGGAAGAACCTGGGTTTTGTGAAAGAGGCTTTGTGATAAGCTTGAAAAACAACATTAGCGGCAAAGATGACCAGTGACCCCATCCCTGACTTTTAAAAAAATGGCAAATACTCCCTTAGAAAATGAGTAAGAGTTCATAGGAATTTATAAAGGAAAGAGATATTTTCACTGATATATACAAACCCTCAATCTCAGGAACAATCAAATAAATGCAAATTAAGTAGCATTTGGGTTGTGTGGTTTGAGAAAGGCGACACGGTCTCCCTTCGTTCTTTTTTAGACAGCTGTATGTAGCCGTAATTCACATGCCATACATTCACGAACTTAAAGTGTGCGATTCAGCAGTTTTTAGCGTGTTCAGAGATGTGCGCCACCGTCACCACAGTCAGCTTTAGAACGTCTCTGTCACGTCAGAAAGAAGCCTTTAACTTCGCCACGTGCAGCAACATGGATGGACTTGGAGGGCGTTACGCTGAGTGAAATAAGTCAGACAGAGAAAGACAAATACTGTGTGATTTCCCTTATATGTGGGATTTAAAAAATGTGACAGACTAGTGACTGTAACAAAAAACAGAAGCAGACCCACAGATATAGAGAACAAAGTCGTGGTCACCAGTGGGGAGAGGGAAGGGAGGAGGGGCAAGATCGGGATAGAGGCTTAAGAGGTACGAACTAGTAGGCATAAGAGAAGCCATGAGGGTGTATTGTACAACACGGGGGTATAGCCAAGAGTCTGTGACTCTGCATGGAGGACGACCTTTAAAACTGGATCACTGTATTGTACGCCTGTGACTTATATGATATTACACATCAACTATACTTCAGTAAAAGAAAGAAACCTTTTAGCTGTTACCGCTTCCAGCCCTGACCAGTCACTAACCTACTTTCTATAGATTTCCCTGTTCTATTTCATGTAAATGGCATCACCTGTATGGGACCTTTTGTGTGTGCCTTCTTTCACTCGAACGTCATGTGTTCAAGCTTCATCCATGTGGTGGCGTGTCAGGACCTCAGTCCTTTTGGCGGCTGAGTCACACTCCAAAGTGTGGATGGACCCCCTTGTGTATCTGTTCGCCAGCCGGGGAACACTTGTATCGTTCCACCTTTTGGCTGAAGTGAATAGTGCTGCTGTAAACATTAGTGTAAAGATTTTGTGTGGACGTATGCTTTCATTTCTCTCGGTGTGTATCTAGAGTGGAATTTCTGGGGCATAAGGTATCTTTGCTTAATCGTTCAAGGAACTGCCACACTATTTTCCAAAGTGTCTGCCGCATCTTACACTCCGGCCAGGAGAGGATGAGGGCTGTGATTTCCCCACATCTTGCCGGCACTTGTGATTACATTTTTGATTCTAGCCATTTTAGTGGGTGTGAAGTGTATCTCGTTGTGGTTTCCATTTGCGTTTCCCAGATGACTGGTGTTATTAAGCATCTTTTCATGTGCCCGTTGGCCATTTGTATGTCTTGTTTTTGAGATGTGGACTACTTTTAAAGTCTTTATTGAATTTGTTACAGTATTGATTCTGTTTTGGTTTTTTGGCCTCGAGACATGTGGGATCTTAGCTTCCCAACCAGGGATCGAACCTGCACCCCCTGCATTGGAAGGCGAAGTCGTAACCACTGGACCGCCAGGGAGGTCCCCATTTGTATGTCTTCAGTGGAGAAATGTCTCTTCAGATTCTTTGCCAGTTTAAAAAAATTGGATTGTCTTCTTATTGTTGGGTTGCAGGAGTTCTTTTCATATTCTAGATACACGTCTCTTATTGGGTGTGTGATTTGCAGATATTTTCTTCCATTCTGTGGGTTGTCTTTTCACTTTCCTGTGTCCTTTGAAGCCCAAAAGTTTTCAGTTTTGATGAAGTCCAATTGATCTATGTTTTTTCTCTTGTTGCTCAGACTTCTGGTGTCATATCTAAGAGTCCTTTGCCAAATCCTCGGTCATGAAGATTTATTCTATGTTTTCTACTAAGAGTTTTATAGTTTTAGTTCTTATATTTAGGTCTTTGATCCATTTGAAGCTAATTTTTGTATATGGTGTGAGGTAAGGGTTTAACTGCCTTCTTTTGCCTGTGGCTGTGCAGTTGTCCCAGCATCATTTGTTGAAAATACTATTCTTTCCCCACTGAATAGTTTGGGCAACCTTGTGGAAAGTCAGTTGACCATAGATGCGTGAGTTTATTTCGGAGCTCTCAATTCTGTTTCACGCATCTATCCGCCCGTCTTCGTTCCAGTACCTGCTGCCTTGGTCACTTAGCATTATAAAAGGTTTGAAGTAGGGAAACGTGATTCCTCCAGTTCTGTTCTAACCCTACACAATGTTTGAACCCAATACTGTGAACAACTGTATTTTAACAAATTATATAACTTAGGTGAAATGAACAAGTTCCTAGAAAGACACAAACTACTGAAATTCAATAAGAAATAGACTATTTGAATATATCTGTAACAAATGAAGAGATCGAATTAGTAATCCCAAAACTTCCATAAAGAAAAGACCAGCTTCACTGCTGAATTTTACCAAACATCTAAAGAAGAATTAAAACCAGTTCTTCACAAACTCTTTCAAACGATAAGAGATGGGGGAACATTTCCCAGCTCATTTTATGAGGTCAGTATTATCTGGATACCAAAACCATACAGATATCACAAACACAAAAAACTACAGTCCAACGTTTCTTACAACACAAAAAATTCTTAAAATCCTAGCAAACCAAATTCAGCCACATAGAAAAAGAATTATACATCATCACCCAGTGGGCTTTATCCCAGGAATGCAAGTTTGGTTTAATGTCTGAAAATTAATGTAATACATCACATCAACAGAATAAAAAATAAAAATCACATGGTCATCTCAGTAGACACAGAAAAGGCATAGAGAAAATCCAACACCCTTTCGTGATAAGAACATTAAAAAAACTAGGGAAAAAAGGGAACTTCCTGAAGCCAATGAAAGGCATCTCGAAAAACTCATACCTAACATCGAACTTACTGGTGAGAGGCTGGACGCTCCCCCCAAGATTGGGGACAAGACAAGAACACCCGCTCTCACCACTTCTATTCAGTGTTGTACTCTGTTCACAGATGACATGATCTTATATGTGTGAAGTCCTAAGGAATCTGCTAAAAATCTGTTACAACTAACAAATAAATTCAGCAAGGTTGTAGGATACGAGATCAATATAAAAACACCAATTGTATTTCTCAATAACTTGCAACGAACAATCCAAAAATGAAATTGAGGAAAAATTCCATTTACAAAAGCATCAAAAAGAGTAAAATATTTAGGAATAAATTTAACAAAGAAGTGCAAAATGTATACTCTGAAAACTTAAAAAAACAACTTAGAGAGAAATTAAGGAAAAACATCCCGTGTTCACGAATTGGAAGACTTCACATCGTTAAGACGGCATCACTCCCGCAAACAACCTCCGGCCACTACAGCTCCTACCCGATCCCAGCTGATGTCTTTGTAGGAACTGGCAAACCGATCCTAATATCCATATGGAATTTCAAGGCACCCAGAATAAGACTCTTGAAAAAGAAGAGCAAAGTAGAGTAACCCCTTGGTTCTTTTTTTTTTTTTACATCTTTATCGGAGTATAATTGCTTTACAATGGTGTGGTAGTTTCTGCTTCATAACAAAGTGAATCAGCTATACATATACTTATGTTCCCATATCTCTTCCCTCTTGCGTCTCCGTCCCTCCCACCCTCCCTATCCCACCCCTCTAGGTGGTCACAAAGCACCGAGCTGATCTCCCTGTGCTATGCGGCTGCTTCCCACTAGCTATCTACCTTACGTTTGGTAGTGTATATATGTCCATGCCTCTCTCTCGCTTTGTCACAGCTTACCCTTCCTCCTCCCTGTATCCTCAAGTCCATTCTCTAGTAGGTCTGTGTCTTTATTCCTGTCCTGCCCCTAGGTTCTTCATGACATTTTTTTTTCTTAAATTCCATATATATGCGTTAGCATACGGTATTTGTCTTTCTCTTTCTGACTTACTTCACTCTGTATGACAGACTCTAGGTCTATCCACCTCATTACAAATAGCTCAATTTCGTTTCTTTTTATGGCTGAGTAATATTCCATTGTATATATGTGCCACATCTTCTTTATCCATTCATCCGATGATGGGCACTTAAGTTGTTTCCATCTCCGGGCTATTGTAAATAGAGCTGCAATGAACATTGTGGTACATGACTCTTTGAATTATGGTTTTCTCAGGGTATATGCCCAGTAGTGGGATTGCTGGGTCATATGGTAGTTCTATTTGTAGTTTTTTAAGGAACCTCCATACTGTTCTCCATAGTGGCTGTACCAATTCACATTCCCTCCAGCAGTGCAAGAGTGTTCCCTTTTCTCCACACCCTCTCCAGCATTTATTGTTTCTAGAGTTTTTGATGATGGCCATTCTGACCGGTGTGAGATGATAGCTCACTGTAGTTTTGATTTGCATTTCTCTAATGATTAATGATGTTGAGCATCCTTTCGTGTGTTTGTTGGCAGTCTGTTTACCTTCTTTGGAGAAATGTCTATTTAGGTCTCCTGCCCATACTTGGACTGGGTTGTTTGTTTTTTTGTTATTGAGCTGCATGAGCTGCTTGTAAATTTTGGAGATTAATCCTTTGTCAGTTGCTTCATTTGCAAATATTTTCTCCCATTCTGAGGGTTGTCTTTTGGTCTTGTTTATGGTTCCTTTGCTGTGCAAAAGCTTTGCAGTTTCATTAGATCCCATTTGTTTATTTTTGTTTTTATTTCCATTTCTCTAGGAGGTGGGTCAAAAAGGATCTTGCTGTGATTTATGTCATAGAGTGTCCTGCCTATGTTTTCCTCTAAGAGTTTGATAGTGTCTGGCCTTCCATTTAGGTCTTTAATCCATTTTGAGCTTATGTTTGTGTATGGCGTTAGGGAGTGTTCTAATCTCATACTTTTACATGTAGCTGTCCAGTTTTCCCAGCACCACTTATTGAAGAGGCTGTCCTTTCTCCACTGTACATTCCTGCCTCCTTTATCAAAGGTAAGGCGACCACATGTGCGTGCTTATCCCTGGTTCTTAAAGGAGTGTTTAGAGCCTGTGAACGCATCTGCTTTGCCTTGGGGTGTAGCTTGGATGATTCCCATAGAGTCTAAAGCCTGACTGGGAGAAACACGTTCAGATCTTTGTTTTGTGAACGTGAACCTAAATGACGCCAAGTGAGAGAAGTCGGCGACTTTGCCGCCCGCCGGGCGCTCGGGGGAGGCAGGAGCCACTCCCAGCCGCGTGGCGACCTGCCAGGGCCTTTTGAAGGTTCGGCAGGGATAACGCCCACGTGTGGCCCCGGGGACGGGACGTGCCTGGAAAGCAGTTCTTACCGCCCTCTGCTGCGTCACCTGCCTTTCCAGGGACAAAGCTGGGGGAGAGAGTGTTCCAGGCGGACACAGGAGGAGAGCTTTACTCTCCCCATGAGCTTCTCTCATGGGAACGTTTCAAACCTGCAGAAAAGTCGAAGGACAGTGTGGGGTTTGCTCACGTACTTCCTTCATCGCGGTTCCCCTTGGTCTCCTGGTCTGGCCCTGTCTGTACCCAGGGCCGTGCACACCTGCACACCGTGTCCACGTGTGCATCCACACTCACATCCCCGTGCAGGTGCACACGCTCGTTGGGGACGTGGGCGCGGCATCCTGCCCCGGGGCCTGCTGTCCGTGTGCGCCTCCTGTCCAGTTGTCCTCTATCACACAGGCCACATTCAAGGGTCCTCCAGGTCCCAATGACGGCCTTTATGAAGCTGGCCCCGTCTCTGCCCGGCGGCCCCGGAGCATCTAGGAACCGCGCGGCACTTGGTGGCCGTGACCCCTCAGCCTGTTAGCTTAGAGCCGCCCCTTCCTCCTTACGCTTCCTAACGTGGCCGTTTCTGGAGAGTCCGGGCGCTGTCCCGCGAAGCGCGCTGTCTGACTTGTCCATCCCGCGAAGCGCGCTGTCTGACTTGTCCAGCTGTTTCCTCGTGTTTGGATTAGGGCTTTGGCTGTGCACCCTGGACAGGCAACCGCGTGTGCTCCGCGTGGCCTTCCCTTGGGACGTGGGAGGGCGTGCGTGTCTGGCGGTCACCGGGTGGCCCCGGGGAGGTGCCTTTTCCCCAAGATGTGTCAACGTCTTGAGAATCTCTGCTCCCAGCCACCTTTCACCTCCACTGCCGACCCCTCCAGCCGGGGGTCTCCACCTGCCACGCTCGCTTCCCAAGGGGCCGGCTCTGTGGGGGTCAGAGGGTCCCCTGTGTTCTGTCACCCCAGACGAGTGGTGGGGTTGTGGGAACAGTGCGCCCAGCTGAGTACGGGGCGATGCTTGGTGTTGATCTGGGAACCAGAGGGCTCCTGTGGGCTCCGCTGTTACCATAGAAGAATCTGGGTTTGGGCTGGGACAGACTCCTTCCCACCAGGCAGCACCTCCCCTGCCTGCTCAGCCCAGGCAGCGGGGCCTCGGCCCTCGCGGGAGCTGGGGGCTCCGCTGAGGGCATGCACCTGGCGACCTGAACCCGGGTCTCCACTTTCCCACACTGGGATGAAGTGGGTTAAAGGACACCTGAGGGCAGAGGAGGGGGGCTGGACAGCCTGGTGGTTAAAGATCAGACGGTGTTGCAACGTCCCTGCTGTCCACGGTCCTCCTGTCTGTGTGCTCGGCTCTCACTGGCGGTGTGGCCAGGCGGGTCCTCGGGTGACTGACACCCGAGGGGAGGGGAGGCACCCGTGGGCCTTGACCTGTAGCCCCGGCTGCCCGGCCACCTCGTGCCGCTTAATCTTCACAGCAACCTGAGGGCGGACAGTGGCCACAAGGAGAGGCCCGGCCAGCGCGGGAACCTGGCCAGCGGTCCGCATAGAGCTTGTCGTCAGCAGGCCCAGCAGCAGGGCCTTCAATGGGCATCTTAGGAGCTGTGGCCTTTATCACTGTGGCTCAAAAAAGTCACCATGAAACACAGGGTTGGGGCAGAACGTTTGGACACTTTGGGCAATTATAAACAGAAAGATGAGAAGGTGTGTTCCATTCTGGAAGGGCTGTAAACGTGTCCACAACGTATGGGTCTTTTTCTTTTTAATTTTTAAATATTTATTTATTTATTTTTGGCTGCGTTGGGTCTTTGTTGCTGCACACGGGCTTTCTCTAGTTGCAGTGAGCGGGGGCAACTGTTCCTTGTGGTGCGTGGGCTTCTCATAGCGGTGGCTTCTCTTGTTGCGGAGCACGGGCTCTAGGTGCACGGGCTTCAGTAGTTGTGGAGCATGGGCTCTAGAGCGCAGGCTCAGTAGTTGTGGCGCACGGGCTTAGTTGCTCTGTGGTACGTGGGGTCTTCCCAGACTAGGGCTCGAACCCGTGTCCCCTGCATTGGCAGGCGGATTCTTAACCACTGCGCCACCAGGGAAGTCCCCACGATGTACGGGTCTTTACTGGACGTGCTGCCGCCCTGGGGGCTGTCCCCAGCACTGGATGTTGGGACTGGTTTCCCAGCCCTGCTCCTTGGAGGCCGGCCAGCTCCTCGCAGGCCCACGCATCTTGAATGGTCTCTAGTACCTGGTCCTCGAGGGAGGAGCAGGAGAGGTGACCCTGGGCGACCTGAGCAGGGGTCCCTGCAGGACACTGCTGGCCTGGGGAGCGTGGGGGGGGGATGGTCTGAGGGATGGGCTGAAGAGAGGAATCAGAGCCAGCCTTTGGGCCACGTGTGGGCAGCCGCAGGCAGACCACCCGGAGGGGCCCAGGAGAGACCCCGCCGTGGGCCCAGGACGGCTGAGGCCCCGGCGGCAGCATCCCTGAGCCCCGGGCGGACGAGGCCGTGCTCTGACCTCACAGCCCGAAGCCTCAGGCCTGGACACGCTTTGCTCCTCGCATTGGCTCTGCGCACATGTGGGTGTTTCGTGCTTTTGAAAAAATGAAAATAAAAGACCACAGTTTTCAGGAATCCAAACCAGAAGGGCCACACAGAACAAACCCTGGCACAGCGCAGGGCGGGGCCGGAGGCTGGCCGGTCTCCCAGCAGCAGGAGGGCAGAACCTTCTGGAAGTTGTGGGTGCTGGGTCCTCTCAGAAGGGGTGGCTGGCCCCCCCCTCCCCCCGGTGCTTGTAGGGGGAGTGATCCTGAGCCAGAGAGACCGTCTGATGAGGCCGGCGCCTGGGTCCCCCTGGGGAGGCCGAGGCAGGCGTTTGAGGGAGTGACTTAGACATTTGCGGCTTTGGGACGTCATTCCAACAAGAACGTGCAAACACTGGCTAACAAGTTAGCAAGTCCTAACCCCCGTCACCGGGTAGTGCAGACCCCAGGGGGTGGCCGGCAAACCCCGGCCTGGCGGGCCTTTCCTGCAGCCTCCCCGGCGTCCAGGAACCCAGAGACAATAGCGTGCACGGGAGTGAGTGGATGCGTGTGGGCACAGACCCAAGACGTGTGCACACGTGTGTGTACACAGACATGCACATGCACGCACACAGAGACGTAATCACACGCCCATCAGAGAGACACAAACACACGCCTATAGACGCACATGCTCCCGTGTACCTGGCGAGCCCTGGGGTGAATTAACAACGGTGCAGGTGTTCGCTGGTTTGGGCCACAAGCCGCTGTGTGTGTCGTGGGTGGAGGAGAGAGGGGGGCCTTTCAGGAAGTTGGCGTGGGAGGAGTGAGGGCGTGAGGGGGGAAGGGGCATCGGGAATCCACCCAAAGCTTTGCTAGGGGTCACCTGGCACCTACAAGGCATCTACAGGAGTTCTGGCCAGTTCATTCCCAAGAAAGAGAAAGCTCCTTGTTATTGCCGGTGCCACCCGCATGTCTCCTCTGAGTACAGAATTCTCTTCTATAATTTAAATTACCCTTGTTGTGTTGGATAGTATCCAGGAGCCTTCAGACAGAAATCCGATGTCCTCCAGGGGAGTTTTCAGCCGCCAGAGACAGTTCTGCAGGCATGGGGAAGGCTGGGTGGGAGGAGGAACCCACCCACGCAGGAGAACTTGCCTTAAGTCAGGACACAGCATGAAATGTGAGAACAGGTGGACACCAGGTTAACAAAGAACAGAAGCTACCACACCATCGAGGAGCGGGGCGTCGTCACCAAGGAAGGATCCAAGGCAAGAACAGCGAGCCCTGTCTGGGAGCCACAGGACAGCAAGCGTAGGGGATGGGGTCTTGAGGGATGTGTAAGAGTTTGCCAGATGGAGACCACAGCAGCAGTTGTGCTGTCATTGGCTTTTGGTCCTGGACCTGGTGAATTCCCAGCTCACCAGGAATTCCTGGATCCCGGTTGTTCCTGAACTGGGTGCTGGGGGCCCAGGGCTCCTTGCACGGGCAGGACTTGCCGTGGGTCCTCAGAGGATGGCCCTCTGGGCAGCTTTGGGCTTTCTCCCTTCTGGGCACCTGTGTGTGGTCAGAGGGTCCTCCAGGGGGCCGCTCTGGGAGCTTAGGTCAATGCATGCGTCTTCTCGGATGTATCTCAGGCTTCCCCAGAGGCCATCCCACCTGGGTGCCGAGCTGCTGCCTGCTTCCGAGTTTCGAGCCCAGCTGGCTGGTGGCGGGCAGTGGCGAGCCCACGCGTGGGTCTGTGGACATCGAGGCCACTCCTTGGTGGGGAGGTGCCCTCAGGGTCCTCCAGGGCCAGGTAGATGCTCAGACTCCTGGAACCCTCGTGGCCAAGCTTGACTGGAGGGCCCGGGACAGAGCTCAGCTCCTGCGGGGGAGAGCCAGTCCTCAGGGCAGAGGGCCCCACGGGAGGTGGCTTCTCGGCCAGGGTCCCACCAGGGGCCTGCCCAGCATGGAGTCACCGCATGCAGGGAGCCCCCGCGATGGCTTCCAAGGGGCTGGCGTCTCAGGTGCCGCTGTCCCCACCGACACCAGTGCCCAGGTTACCAGGGGATGACTAGAGAGTCACCAAAGGTCATAGGAGCCCAGGAAGGCTTCAGATGTTGCTGGGCACCCTGTGGTCAGCCGGGCGGCCCTGTGCCGGCTGTTCTCATAAGTGAAACCTGAAGGGAGACCACAGAGCCTTGAGGGCGACAAAGGGGTCCCAGGATGCTCTGGGCTGCACGGGGGCCCACCGTCTGCACATGCTGCTTGGGGGTGTGCGATTCGGGGCTGGTTTGTTTCCTGAGCTCCCCGTGAAGTAACTGAGGACACGGCCTCCGTGCTCCTTGTGGGGAGCGGCGGGGAACCCTGGGCAGGGCACACAGGGTGGGTGGGTGGGTGGGTGGTCCACCTCAGCCCCGAGGCGATGGGGCGAGTGCCCTTGAGACCTGGGCCTCTGCTCTCTAATCTGGCCTGAGGAGCCGCAGGGAAGCTAGCCAAGTCCCCGCCAGGAAGGAGGCTGGGACCCGGGAAGCAGGGCCCCCGGGCTGCTCCGGTGGAGGGCTGGGAGGGCCAGAGGAGGCTGTGCTCCGAGTTCTGATTGGGCAGCGCCGAGGCACCACGAGACTTCTCAGGTTGCACGGAAATGCCTCTGTGATACCCCGAGGGGCGCCGCTGGGGGCTGGGTGAGGGGATATTGGGCTGGACGCGCCCCCCTGTGCACCCCTCAGCGTCTCGTCTGACCCCTCTCCCTCTAGGGCATGAGGATGAATGGGTGGGGGAGCAACCAGGGGCCGAGGGACCACTCTGTACGTGATGGGGGGGCCACCTTACCCCGGGGGCCTGGGGTCGTTCCTCAGCACAGCGTTTGTGACGATTCTGAGGAGGGCTGAGGGCTCTCTGGGCCCGGCCTTGGAGAACAAAGTGCTTTCAGAAATGTGGCACCTGACCCAGAGGGATTTGTGTTTCAGTCATTTCAGATGGTTTCCCTCGAAACCCATTTTCCCCTCCTCCTCCATCCCCACGAGTGACAGGGGGATTATCCAACCTCCACAACGAGCACAGACTCCATAGGGACCAGTGCTGACAGGACCCTGTGCATGGATGGACCGGAGCCCCGTGTGTCCCTGAGGGGCTGGGCCCGGGCGGGGGGCCTGCTGCAGCCACAGTCTGCTGGGGGAGCCCGGTCTACACCTCAGGCGTTCTGAATGCTGCAGTGTCCGTGTGGGTGTGCATGTGAGCGTGTGCACATGTGGGGCCATGCACGTGTGTGTGCATGTGCACGTGTGCGCACGTGCATGCGAGCCTGTGCACGCGTGGGCACGCGTGTGCAGGGAGCCTCACGGACCAGCACCTCGGCAGGCTGCTCCCTGATGGGAGCCGAGTCCTGGGGCAGAGCTGTGCTGACGTTTTCCAGAGAAGGTGGACGTGTGACGTTCTAGGAGTGCTGGGGCGTGACCGCGGTCTCCAGAAGGTGGGCAGGAGGGGTGAGGTCTGGAGCGGGGAGGGTGGGGGCTGCCCACTGGATGGTGGTGTGTCGCTCAGTGCAGTGGGGTCACAGCTACCATCCCCCTTTGCCCCGCGGTTCCGCGTTCCTGGCTCTCCCGGGAAGCGTGAATTGAGCGAGTGAATGCAGGGCTGGGGGCTGGCGAGTGGCCCCCAGGGAGTAACTGAGGGCACGGGGCCATCGGGGGGACAAGGGCAGCCCCACCGTGTTGGGCTCAGGGGCTCTGCCTCAAAAGGGCCCAGAGTCCCTCTCCAGAACGTGCTTGGAGAAGGGGAAGGGCCTTTGGAATATCTGTCCTGAGATTTTCCAGAGACTTTTAGGCATAAAATCACATCAGCGGCATAACTAGCAAGAGACTGTTCTTGAGGCATTTCTAAGAACTCTGGGGTGGAGGGTGCAACCCAGATTTGGCTTACGGGGTGCCCCCGCCTTTCGAGAGGGGACCCGCTGTTCAGCTGTCCTGAAACGTGGGTTCTGGTCCCAAGCGGCCCAGCTCGTCGATGGCACCCTGGGCATCCTGGGCCGGGGTCCCTGCCACAGGCTGGAGAGGACAGGGTTCCGAGGGGACTCAGACAGAAGGCGTGGCTGGCACGCAGGGCACGCGTGGGGTCTAGCGTGGAACGTGTGGTGAGAGCCGTGCGTGTGTGTGTGGATGTGTGAGGGTGCATGTGACGATGTGAGCCTGCGGGAGGGAGCACGTGTGTTTGCATAAGCGAGTGTCGGGCGTGTGCGGGCGTGTGTGGGCGCGTGTAGAGACCGCCTGCATTCCACTCGGCATCCCCCTCTCCTGGGCTGTGGCCCAGAGCCTCTGGTCTCCGGGCCGAGGTTCCTCGCCACACGGCGTGCCTGCTACAGTGAAGGCGTGAGCTGGGTCCCCGCCTGCTCGGGCAGGCGCCAGGTGGGGAGGGGGAAGCTAGCCTCCAGGTCAGACACCCGCACAGGCTGTGAGTCCCAGGCAAGGCTGCTCCCCGTGCCCAGGTCTTCTCCCCAAACCCCGGAGAGGCGCTGGCAGGACTTCAGGCCACAGGGCAGCATCCCATAGTGTTTTGGACAGAGGGATGGTGTCATCTGAAGTTTTATGAAGGGAAGGAGTCGGGGCTCGGTGGGAAGAGTCCCGCTGCAGGCCGGCCTGGCTAACCTGGCTTCCGGAGAGGTCCGCAGAGTGGGACACCCCCGGAAGGGGCGCCCACTGATGTCTGGAGGAGGCTGGCGCCCGGGGGCTGCGTGAAGGGCTTATCCCCCAGTCACCCACCCTGCACACGGGCTGAGCTCTGAGGTGTGGGAGTGGCAGGGGGGCCTCTGTCTGTCTGTCTACCGTTGGTCTCACCGAGTCCCTAATCTTCCTCTGCCTTTCGTCGCTTCCCAACTGCTGTGTTCTGCCCCTTTGGAGCAATTCTCAGGGGTTCATCAGCAGCCCCCCCAGGCCTCAGCTAAGTGCTGATGAGAAGTCGGACACTGGCAGGGTCAGCCGGGGAGCGCGGTACCAGCCCGTCAGACAGAGGGCCGGTGTGTTTGAGCAGGTTTTAAGAGCGAAAGCTGAAAAGAGGCCGTGCTCTCTGGCGAGGTGGAGGGAGGGCGGCCGGCGTCTGCGGGGGGACAGAGCTGGGCAGGCTGCGGAACAGGTGACCTGAACAGAGGCCCTGGGGACCAAACGCTGCCATCTCAGGGCAGCAGCTGCGGCAGAAGGATGGACTCACAGTGAAGCCAGTGGTTTCTAAGCTCCAGCTTTGCCCCAGAGCCGTGGCTTGAGGCCAGGCTTCCAGGCTGTTCTCAGTCAGAGAAACTCCAGTGCAGAGCATTGTGGGCACGGGGGCCAGGGGCTGTATCCCGGCATCCTGAGGCTCCCAGCCACGCGCAGGACGGACGCCCCGAGGACCTGTGCCCGGTGCTCTCTCTTGGGTCTGGGCTCTGCAGGCTGCAGGGCAAGGAGGAGGGTCCTTCCCAAAGCTCCAGTGCACCCAGGAGCGCCCCCCCCCCCGGGGGACCGCGGTGTGCCGGCCCGGAGCCCACCGTGCCCACGCTCCGGAGCAGGGACTGGGCGGCAGTCTGGGAGGGCCCGGGGAGGGAGCTGGGAAGTCGTCTGACTTCTCTGTCAGTGCCCCGTGGCCTCTGGTGGAGTCTGCGGCTGCTTCAAGGAGGTGTGAGGCGTTTTCCAGGGGGCCTGTCACTTTGGGTAGAGGCGCACATCTGTCCGTTTCCCTCCTTGAGAGCCCTTGAGAGCGGGAGGTAGGAGGGGGAGCCGCCTGGATGCCTGAACGGGGAGCTGGCTGCAGGCCCGGGGGCGGGAGGTGGGGGCGGGCTGGCCCCGCCTCTGGACAGCAGAGGCCGCCCGCTGCTCTGCGGTGCACACAGCCTGATGGCTCCGGACCCCAGCGGCCGCCGCGGCCACTGTGGCCTGCTGCTGCTGCTTGCATGCTGCCTCGCGCCCACCCGGGCTGACCTGATGTCCTGGCTGTGGTCCGCTAACACTGCCGGGTCCACGGTCACACTGGCCTCTAAGCCCCCGGGCAGCTCACCTGTGCAGCCCACAGAGGACACCTCACCTGTGCGGCCCACAGAGGACACCACCACGCACGTGGCCCCCCAGGATGACCCCACCCAGCAGTGGAAAGCCCTTGCCAGCCCCGAGCCGCCTCTGGAGAGGCTGGAGGTGGGCCAGGGCCAGGCCCCCACTGTCCCCTCGGCGGCCTCCACTGCGAGCCCAGACACAAAGGAGGAGAACATTGCCGGCGTCGGAGCCAAGATCCTGAACGTGGCTCTGGGCATCCGGAGCTTCGTCCAGCTGTGGGACGACACCACCCCCACCACGAGCTCCACCAGGGCGGGGACGCCAGGCCCCGAGAACCCCACGGACCCCCTCACCACCCCTGGACCCTCCAGGGGCCCCCAGGACGACTGGACCACTCCCTGGCTGAGCACCGGGGCCCCGAGCTCTCCGGACACCCAGAGGACCGAGGCCGGCACCCTGCTGCCGCCCACCCAGCCGCCGCCCTCCCAGCCGCCGCCCTCCCAGCCGCCGCCCTCCCAGCCGCCGCCCTCCCCGGACAGGCCCCGGGCCCTGCTCGGGGAGCCTGCGGTACCACCGCCATCCCCAGGTAGAGCTTCTCTGTCCTCCGCGTGGGCCGGGGCCCCTCCCCAGGGAAGCCAGCCGCCCCCGGGGTGGCCCCAGGAGCTGGACAGCAAGGGACTCTTGCCCGCGGCAGCCCGTCCCGGCCAGCAGCACCGACGCCCTGATGACCGCACGCGCACGCCTCCTCCGCTTGCCCTGGTGACGGGCTCCCCGGGAGTGCACGCTGCCCCCTGGGCTCTCTCCTCTGAGCCCTCCGCCAAGCTGTCTCACGCCGCACTCTTGGCTCTAAGTGGGGACAGGGGTGCTTGGGTTCCCCACGTGGCTAACCCTGTGGGGCCTGGTCTCGCTGACAGCTCCGCACTGCTGGGCACTGCCGGCCGCTGCCTGCCCCTGCTGCCCTCCCTGGCGCTCTGCGGCCACCTGGGCATCGGGCGCTTCTGGCTGCCCAACCACCTCCACCACGCGAGCGGCGAGGAGGTGCAGGCCGCGGCCCGGGCCTGGGGGGCGCTTCTGCAGACCCGCTGTCACCGCTTCCTGGCCCGGTTCTTCTGCCTGCTGCTGGCCCCCCCCTGTGGCCCTGGCGCCCTGCCCGGCCCGCCGCCCTGCCGCCAGTTCTGCGAGGCCCTGGAGGACGCGTGCTGGAGCCGCCTGGACGGGCGCGGGCTGCCGTTCCCCTGCGCCTCGCTCCCGGCCCGCGAGGACGGGCACTGCGTGTTCATTGGGCCGCCTGCAGGTAACGGCCGGCCCGCCACCCGCCTTCCGTCGGTCCGGCTGGGCGAGCGCCCTCGGGAGGCTGGACGGCGTGCGCTGCTTCCTTTGGGGGGCAGGCTGAGAGGCGTGCTCAAGACCAGAGGTTCTGTGCGTGACGGCAGGTCCCCCACGCTCTGAGGTCGCCTGCCACACACCTGTCGCGGAGGGGGAACCAAGGCACAGGACGGCGACGGGACTTCCCACCGAATTCTGCCCACGGCTCCCAGCCACTGTGCCCAGCCTGCACGGTCGAGGGGGCGGAAGGGACGGGGGGCTTGCAGCTCTTAAGGTCGACAGGTCTTGACCATCTAGCGACCAGTGAGTCTGAGGGGCTCACGGGGGTCCCCCAGCCGGTCCGTGAGCTCCAGAGCCCCTCCACCCCGGGGCAGCAAAAGGGCCACTCCCTCCTGGGGGCCACGTCCCCCCACATGGACTCGCCCCATCACCACGTGGCTGGTAGGGGAGAGGGATGGGCCGCCGCAGCCTCCTAGGGCCCACCAGCTGCCTCTGCGTCCTTGGTGCGGCTGGGCCCCTGAGCGGAGCCTGCTCCCCGTTCGCACTTGCGGGCCCATCCGTGCCCTGCTGTGTGTGTACTGCTAACCGCCCCCCCGCGACCGTGGTGCCGTGGGGAGCAGCCTCGACCCACTCATTGGTCTCTGAAGTCATTGGGCTTTGGAGCTGGGCCAGTGGCGGTGGGCCGCCTGCACTGGACCCCGAGAGGGGGTGTCAGTCTGCTGGGCCCCTGAGGGATGTGCATGGGCGATTCCCTGGCCAGGCCTGGGATGCAGTGAGGAGGTGGCTGCCGGTGCCCGGGCCACAGCAGGACAGGAACAAGCGCCCATGACGGTGGTGCCCACCCCAAGGAAGAAGAAAGCAAGGGCTGGGAGGAGAGGGAGGTGGGACCGTGGCCTCTGCAGACAGACGGATGGGGACGCTGCTCGAGGGGGGCGGTGGCTGAGCCCCGCGTGTGAGCAGGGTGGCCAGGAGGGTGTCCGAGGAGCAGCCCGGGCGGGGTCCCCTCTGGGAGGGCCTGGCGCATGAGGAGCCCACGGGCCCTGTGGCTGTCCCTGAGGGCGGGGCCGAGGGCGGGGGCAGGGGCCTGGCCCGGCTGTTGGCACGGAGGGCATCGACCTCACGCCGAGGGAGGGGCTGCAGCGAGCTGCGTGCTCCCTCACCCTCCACGCCGTCAGTGCCCCCAGTACACCTGACACCGGGCCAGCCCGGGCCCCTCCAGACTCTGTGCCGCGTCCCCCAGCCAGCCTTGCCCTGTCCCCAACCACGCGCGTGGGGCAGGGGCAGCACCGCAGGGAGGTGTCCTGCCAGGAGGGCCCCTGGTGCCACGCAAAGGCCCACCTCCACGGGGCAGGGGCAGGGAGCGGGGAAGGCCAGGCCTGCCCGCTCAGAGCCCTGGGCACACGTCCCGCTGCTGGGCCCAGGTCCCCTTTGGCTTGGGGGTTCAGCCACAGTGGGCCCGGGCCGGGGGCTGGTGCAGGACGGGCCTCGCGCTGGCAGGGCCCGGGCAGGGCTGCGCGGGGTGTGGGATTCCCCTGATTGCAGCTGGCCCGGTCTGTGGAGCGGCCTCGGGGACTTCTCTCTGGGCGTGGGCACACATTGGCAGGGCCGCGGCCTGAGGCCGTGTTCAGAGCAGAAGCCTGCGGGATTCTTCCGTCAGCCGCTCGGACGTCCACCACACCAGGGACCCTGCTGGCTGTGGCCTGGCCGGGGGTGTCCCACGGGGCCAGGGCTGGAGTGCCCTTGCCCTCCTCTGCCCGCTGCCAGTCCCTTGGGCCAGCCCTGTGTGCAGTGGGGGAGGGGCAGGCGGGGGCGGGGGCCTGGCCGGGGAGGGCGGCCCTGGGGTGAAACTGGCTCTGGCCGAGTGAGGTCCTGGGCTGCTTGTGCCGGCCGTGGGGCGGGGTGGGCGAGACCCGAGCCGCGGGTGCCGCCTCCTTCCCAGGCCCCAGCAGAGCTGCCCGCAGGCCCCCCCCCACAGTACCACCACTTGCGTCCCTGCTCTCCAGTGTGTCCTGCAGGGCGGTGGCGGACCCCAGGACAGACGGGCACCCTCGCCTCACGGTGGCCGGTGGGGCGTGGACGGGTGCACAGCAGCCTGAGGCCACGGCCCTGTCCAGCCCATCGCAGCGCCTCCCCCTGGACCTGCTTCCTCCCTGGCGCCGGCTCGCGGCTGGGGGGATGCGCGGCCAGCGGTGTGGGGCTCGGGGAGGTGGTCGGGAGGGACCCCCGTGCGGGGCCCCCAGCACCGTGTGGCCAGGAGGGGTGGGGAGGGCGGCTGTCGCCGCCAAGGCCCCGCCAGCTCCGTCGGCGTCTGCGGTCAGGCCGTGCGTGTCCCGGCCCCTCCCCTCCCCTCCCCTCCCTGTGGCGCCGTGGGGAGAGCGCACTGTTCGGGAGGGTCTCTTGTCCCTTAGGCCCCAGAGATTGGGGAGTGAGGCCTCCACACAGGGACGGGTGGGGCAATGTCCGTCCCAGGTCCTCCCGGGTCTCTGCTGGGTGGGCCAGCAGGTGGGCGGGTTGACCCCTGGGAGCGAGGACGGAGCTGGGGTTGGGGAGAGGGCGCCTGGGGTGTCGGGGGAGGCCCCACTGGAAGGGGCAGGTTCTGCAGGTGAGCGGCCTCAGTCCCGAGGAGGGAGAGTGCAGAGTGGCCACTGCTCAGAGCGGGCCGTCCTCCTGCCACCATGCACGTGCTGGCCCAGGGCCGCCTGCACCTGCCTCTCTCGTCCCTGAGGGCCACCCTGCTCTCATCGCGTCCTCTGCTGCTTCTCCCCTGTGTTAGGTCTTCATCCCAGAGCTAGTCGTGAACACGTTCATCAATTACGGGCCTCACAAGGGAGGGCCAGACACAGCTGCCTGTGCGGGGCATCTCTGTGGATTTGCACACGTGTGGTGTGTGAGTGGCCACCAAGACACAGGACCACAAACTCAGGGGCTCAAGTCAACACTAGTGTGTCACCTTTGGGGTCGGGAGTCTGCAGTCAGTGTCTCTGGGCCAGAAGCAAGGTGCCTGCCGCGCTGCGCTCCTTCTGGGGCTCCAGGGAAGGTTCGGCTTGTCTTCTCCAGCTTCTGGAGGCAGCCTGCGTTCCTTGTCTCTCGGCGCCCCTCCACCTTCAAAGCCAGTGGTACCACCAGCCCTTCTCGGGCTGCGCCTCTCTGGCTCTCTGCCCTGGCTGGGAGAGGTTCTCTGCTCAGCTCGTGGTCAGATTGGCTGGTCTCATCCCAAGGGCCGTCACCGTAACCACACCGGCAAAGTCCCCTTTGCCGAGTGCAGCGACAGCTCGCGGGTTCCAGGCGTTGTGGGACAGACGCCTCTGGGGCCCATTAGGCTGCTGCATAGCGTGTGCGTGCACGTGTGTGCACCCACACACACTCGCGAGTCCTGCTTTGTGGACGTGGGATCACGTTCTGTGCACCTGAAAGTCTCCTCTTCCCGCGCAGGGTCTGGGAAGCCTCCTGTGTCGCTGGAGGGCCAGGGGCCCCGCTCAGCCTCCCGATCTCTTTGTTCCTCGATTGTTCAAGTCTGTGTTAACGACTGGCAGCCCGAGAGCCCCTGTGCATCCCAGCTTTGGGTGCTGGGTAACACGCCTCACTTGGAGCGCATAGCATTCTTCAAAGATGCCTCGGATGCCCTTGGGCGCTTTCTCTCCTAGATCATCAGAAACGTTGCCCGAGGCTGTGGTTGGTCATGGTGGACGTGTGCGCAGATCTGAACGTTGTAAACCTGTCGGCACATCCACCGGGACTTGGGTCACCTCTCCATTTGTTTAGGATGCTTCCCAGTCCTGCATGTTTCTGAGATGTTTGTTCTCTGTGGGTTTTCTCTGTGATGCTGAGATGAGGTTCCCCAGCCCCACAGCTGTCTGGACTTGGTGACCCCTGCCATGTGTGAGGAAGGGACAGGATGGACTTTCTTTAGACACGTGATCAGGTTGTCTTACTGAGGTGGTTATGTCCCATCTTAACGGGAGGGTAGGGCAGGAGAGAGACCCAGGGTCTGCATCGTGAATGAGGACTTCCTCCCCTTTCTGCCACGCATCCTGGGTGCGCGGGGTGGTACCGGGCTCATCACATCTCGGTGGACTGTCAAAATTACCATCCCCTTTGTCCCACTTCATGCCTTTCCTCTTGAGTTCTGTTTTGTCTGATAATATAGTAGGGCTGCAATATTTACTTACTTGTTATCATTTGCCTGATTTTTTTAACAGACTTGTTTTTAGAGCAGTTTTAGGCTCCTAGCAAACTTGAGAGGAAGGTCCAGAGAGTTCCCCACTGTCAACACCCCCACCCAGCGGTACATTTGTTGTTATTGGTGAACCTGCCCTGGCATATCGCAATCGCCCGGAGTCCAAAGTTCAGGGTTCACTTAGTGTTATATGTTCCGTCGTGCGTTTGACAAATGTAGATGGCATGTATCCACCATTATAGTATCACAAAGGGTATTTTCACTGCGCTACGAATCTTCTGCGCCCCACCTGTTCGTCCCTCCTCCCCGACCCCTGGCGGCCACTGATCTTTTTACTGTCTCCACAGTTGTGCCTTTTCCGGAACGTCATACGGCTGGAATCATGCAGCCTGTAGCCTTTTCAGATTGGCTCTTTCACTTAGGAACATGCATTCAAGTTTCCTGCATGGCTTTTCTTGACTTGATAGCTCACTTCTCTTTAGCTCTGAACACTGTTCCGTTGTCTGGATGGGCCACAGTCTGTGTGTTCACCTACTGAAGGACAGCGTGGTTGCTTCCAGGTTTTGTCAGCTGTGGAAAAGCTGCTGTAAATACCCGCAGGCAGGTTTCTGTGTGGACGTAAGTCTTCAGCTCCTTTAGGTGAATACCAAGGAAAGCGATTGCTGGATCCTATGGTAAGAGTCTGTTTAGTTTTGTAAGAAACGGCCAGACTGTCTTCCCAAGCAGCCACCCATCTGCGTTCCCACCAGCGGTGATGAGGGTTCCTGTTGCTCCACAGCCTCGTCAGCACTTGGTGTTGTCTATATTCCAGATTTTGGCCATTCTGATAGGTGTATAGTGATATCTCATTGTTATTTTATTTTTATATATATATTTTTTGGCCGAGCCACGTGGCTTGTGGGATCTTAGTTCCCCAACCAGGGACTGAACCCGTGCCCTCGGCAGTGAAAGTGCTGAGTCCTGACTGCTGGACCGCCAGGGAAGTCCCTCGTTGTTTCAACTTGCGTTTTCCTGATGACAGCTGATGTGGAGCATATTTGCAGGTCCTTAACTCCATCTGTGTGTCTGCTTTGCTGAGGCGTCTGTTCAGGTCTTTCGTCCATTTCTTAATCAGGCTGTTCATTTTCTCATTGTTGAGTTTCAAGAGTTCTTTATATATTTTGAATAACAGTCCTTTATCTGATGCGTGTTTTGCAATTTTTTCTCCCAGTCTGTGGCTTGTCTTCTCGTTGTCGTAACTGTGTCTTTTGGAGCACAGAAGTCCAGCTTGTCAGTTCTTCCATGAATTGTGCCTTTGGTGCTGTATCTAAAAAGTCATTGCCAAAGCCAAGCTCATCAAGAGTTTCTCCCATGTTACCGTTTAGGAGTTTGGCATTTTACATATAGGTCTGTGATCCATCGTGAGTTTTTTTTTTTTTTTTTGCATGTGATGTCCAGTTGTTCTAGCACCATTTGTTGAAAAGACTATCTTTCCCCCATTGTATTGCCTTTGATTTTTTTATTAAAGATGAGTTGACTGTATTTATGTGGCTCTATTTCTGGGCTTTCTGTTCGGTTCCGTTGATCTGTTTGTCTCTCTTGCACCAATACCACAGTGTCTTGATTCCCGTAGCTTATAATAAGTCTTAAAGGCAGACACTGTCAGTCCTCCAGATTTGTTCTTCTCCTTCAGTAGTGTGTTGGTCTTTTCCCTCCCTGTATAAACTTCAGAACTGGCTTGTTTATAGCCCCAAAGTAACTTGCTGGGATTTTCATTAGGATTGCACTGAATCTATAGCAAATTGGGAAGAACTGATATCTTGACAGCATTGAGTCTTCCTATCCATGAACATGGGATATCTCTGAATTCATTTAGTTCTCCTTTGATTTCTTTTGTCGGAGTTTTGTAGCTTTTCTCATGTAGACCTTGTACACATATATGTCATACTTATACCTGGTATAAATATAAATATTTCATCTTGGGGGTGCTAGTGTAAATGGTACTGTGTTTTTAATTTCAAATTCCACTTGTTCATTGCTGGTATATAGAAAATGGTTGACTGTTGTACATTAATCTTATATCCTACAAACTTGCCATTATCAGTGGTTCCAGGAGTATTTTTTGGGTAATTGTTTTGGGTTTTCTACATTTTGATTTTCATGTCATCTGCAGATTGATAGTTTTATTTCTTCCTTTCCAATCTGTGTGCTTCTGTTTCCTTTTCTGGTCTTATGGCGTTAGCTATTATGGTGAAAAGGAGTGGTGAGAGGGGGCATCCTTGCCTTGTACCTGGTTTTAGTGGGGAAGCTTCAAGTTTCTCACTGTTAAGTACACCATTAGGTATGATGTTCACTGTAGGTTTTTAGTGGATAGTCTACCAACTTGAGGAAGTTCACCTTTATTCCTAGTTTACTAAGAGTTTTTATCGTAACGTGCGTTGGATTTTATAAGATGCTCTTCCTGCATCTAGCGATAGGACCGTGTGATTTTTCTTAATTCTGTTGATGTGATGGATTCCATTAAGTGATCTTCAAATGTTGAGCCAACCTTAAGTACCTGGGCTAAATCCCACTTGGTCCTGGCTGGCCTGTTTGCTGAAAGGGAAACTGTCTTCAACTAGCAAGTCCCCGATTCCTTGATCTGAAGCGAGTGCGGCAGACCAGAGGGCCCTGGCTTATGTAGGTGCCACCCACTGTGTTCCCAGGAAGGCGTACCTCTGAGCTCCCAGGGCTTGGCTTGGGCACTCGCTTTCTGGAGAGATACTGGTTCCCTTCCCGAGACAGCTGGGCCAGCGCCTCAGGCCAGCACCTCCAGCACAGCAGCTGCCAGATCTGCAGGGAGGTGTGGCCACATCCCCCGCCCAGGACGCCTGTAACTGGAGAACGGAGCAGTGATCTTAGGGCTGTGGCATTCAGAGGCCTACTCCCGATGGGAACCATGGAGAATTTCATGGAGAGGAAATGGGAGAACTTTGGAAAGGAACTGCTCATGCATCTCTGGGGTCCCTGGGCTGTCTCTATAACACGCTATTGTCTTCCAGCCCGGGACGTCCACGGCTGCTGCATCTTGTGTTCTCAATTAATCTGGAAAAGTTCTAGCTGCCTGGGAGGAAGGGCGCTGTGGGGCACATCCATGTTTAACTTTGGGGGCAGCTGAGTTGGGACACTGGGGCCACTGGCACTCAGGCTGGTGAGGGTCCTGTTTCCTAATCTTAGAGCATCTCCCCGAGTGGACACTTGGGCCCTGGGCACTTCTGATACAAAGGGACCCATATAGCAGCCGCCGTCTGGCTGGACGGCAGTGTCTGTCTCTGAGCAGGAAGTGACTGCTGGCCTCCCAGAGCCCAGGGTATTGGGGAGACCCCCTGCCCCTGTGAGGGGGACGTTTACCCTGGGCAGGCGCGAGGCCAGGCCTCATTCCGTGGATGCTGCTGTCTGCACTGCCCTGGCTGTTCCCCACTTCTCATCTGCATAGGGGTCTTACCTGCAAGGGGCAGGGTGAGGCTGAGGGGGAGCCCACATTGTGGGTAGTCGGGGCTCCACAGAGACGCCGCTATCTGGGAGGGGCCAGCCCGGCGGGTGCCCAAAGCCCTGGTCTTCGTGTGGGCACCTCTTCTCTTCTCTTTTCATATTTTGTTCTCAGGGTGCTATGTGAAAGGCACGGCTTGTCTTAGGAAGTTGGGGTCCAGCTTTTCTTCCCTCTGCTTTGTCCCAGGAAGTCCTGGGTCGGCCTGACCCTGCACTCGGGGGCCAGAGTCCAGGCGCCCACCACACACTGACGCACGGTCGCAGCCATGCTGTCACCTACACACATGGTCGCGTGCACACTGGGGGGCTCACCTGCGCCTTGGTCGGGACACCCACACGCCAGCAGCCGCTCCCCAGGAGAGCGTCTCCCCGTGGACCTCATTTTGGAGGCAGACCGCGCTGATTACGGGGGTCTTCTTCTTTTTTTTTTTTTTTGAGGTACGCGGGCCTCTCACTGTTGTGGCCTCTCCCATTGCGGAGCACAGGCTCTGGACGTGCAGGCTCAGCGGCCATGGCTCACGGGCCCAGCCGCTCCGTGGCAGGTGGGGTCTTCCCGGACCGGGACACGAACCCGTGTCCCCTGCATCGGCAGGCAGACTCTCAACCACTGCGCCACCAGGGAAGCCCTACGGGGGGTCTTGAGAGAAAAGGCCTTGGGGGGGGCCCTTGGCCAGACCACGGCCCCCAAGTCCCCACTCTGCCCAGCCGTGTGGGCGTTCAGGGAAGCCACTGGTGAACCGGCCTCTCCTCGCAATGGTGTTTCCCCCTCCTGGGGTGGCCAGTGACCACATCCCCTGTACAGAGAGGTGGGCCTTGCCGCCCCCAGCCCTGGACACCCCCGGTCCCAGCAATCATCAGTCCAGGCCACTAGTGGCCCCTACACGCCCAGGAAGCAGCAGTGTCCCTGCTGTACCCACGGCTCGGGCGGGTCCAGGCGCCGTGGCCGTGTCCCAGCCTGGGCCTGTGCCGCCGAGTGGGCTCCTTTTGGTGGGGGGGTCGCTGACCACACGAGGAGGCGGAGGGACGAAAGCCCGTGGGGTAACTGAGAGGATGGGTGGAGCGGTGTGGGGCCGAGAGTGTGGCGGTCGGTGAGGGAGGAGGCCAGGGTGGTCCATCAGGCAGCCCTGTCCCGGTCGGGCGGTCGTGTGTGGCGCCTGGTGTGGACACTGGGCAGTGAGGAGCCCCCGAAGCAGCCACCAGCTGGGAGGACCCCCAGCAACCTGGGAGGCGGGGGCGGAGTTTGCGGTACCAAGTGTGAGCAGACTTGGAGACCACAGCTAAGAAGGGCCCCCCAAGAAACGCGGCCCCTTTTACGGCCTCCCTTCCTAGGAGTGTAACTCGTTTCCGGGACGTTCCTAGTGTAGACGCAGCTCAGGGCACCCCCTGTGTGCATCTCTCTCTTTTTTGTAACGTTTCGATGTCTTGAAGTTACACCAGTGTCCGGGGTGGGTGAGGGTACCTTGACCAGCGTCTGCTGCGTTCCTCCTGTGGTTCCAGTGTGGGAACAGGGGCGGGCTCAAGCCCTCGGCACCTGGCAGTGGCTCCGTGTGCTAACGGGGGACAGGGTCCCCAGCGGGCAGTGCCCCTGCCCCTCCCACCACGCTGATTTGGGAGGGTCTCTGCGCCCCACTTGGAAGCAGCGAGCCTGTGGGGGCGGGCGTGGCGCCTGGACGGGCAGGTGGCTGTCGTGCCCCGCTGGCGGGCGGGAGGCCGGCCGGGCCTCGGTTTCCCTGGGGGTGCGCGGCCTCACTGCTGTCTTTCTCTCCACAGAGAGCCAGGTCATGGAGGTGGGGCTCCAGCTGCTGCTCGGGGAGCCCCTGCCGCGGCAGGTGGCCCTGGTGCACGACCCCGACGTGGGGCCCGCCTACGAGTTCGGCGCGGACGTGGGTGGTGACGGCTGGGCGGCCCGGAGCCTCCTGCCCAGCACGTTCTTCCAGCACTTCTCCCTGCTGGTGCACGTGCGGCCGGCCTCGGCGCGCGCGGGCGTGCTCTTCGCGGTCACGGACGCGGCGCGGGCGGTGGTCCTGGTGGGCGTGAAGCTGGCGGCGGCGCGCGGGGCGTGGCAGCAGGTGCAGCTGCTCTACACCGAGCCCGGTGCCGCCCGCACTCACACGGCCGCCAGCTTCACGCTGCCCGCGCTGGACGGTCGCTGGACGCGCCTGGCCATCGCCGTGGACGGCGCACATGCCGCGCTCTTCGTGGACTGCAAGGAGGTCCAGCGCCAGCCCCTGGCGCGCTCCCCACGCGGCCTGCAGCTGGAGCCCGACGCCCGCCTCTTCGTGGCCCAGGCTGGCCGAGCAGACCCTGACAAGTTCCAGGTAACCGCGATGGCCGCCCGCACCGGGGCAGGGGGCGGGCTGGGGATGGGGACGATGGTTGCTCCCACCTGCTGCGGCAGGGGCTCCGGGGACAGGAAAACCCCGGGGGAGCAGGCCCTTGGTCCACCCAGCTCCCCCTGGGCTTTATTCCCCTGCTGCTCTGGGACTGCCTTCTTCACTGGATACCCACGTCTGCCACCGGCAGGGGCCCCACCCCATGTGTGCATATGTGTGTCTGCACGTGGGTGTGGTGCTCCCCCCATCCGTGAGCGGGGGCTTTGTCCAGGCCCAGCAGCAGACCGCACACAGTGAAAATGAAGAATTTCAAGACGGCAGTGGAGCGCTGAGTGTGGGCCAGGGGGTTCATGCCACGCACCAACATTCATTGTGCTGGTTATTATTTTTGCCAGACTGTGCAGTGGCCCCATGGCCGGTGAGCCCAGGGCAGGCCTCCGCTTCAGAGCAGCGTGGGCAGAATTTCCCCAGCGGTGACCGGCATGTGGCGGTCTCTACCATGTCCCCAGAAGCCCCTTCCCCCAGGCCTGGCCCTGGCCTTCACTTCTGGGGGGAGGCAGATCCCAGATCCTAGTGGGGTCTTTCTCCTGGGCCCTCGGCCCTCGCAGTTCTTGGAACCTTTAGCTGGAGCCCGCCTCCTGGAAGCAGTGCGTGGGCACCCCCAGCAGGCACTGACCCACGAGTCCCTGAATTCTAACATTGCAGCCACTCTGCAGCTGGCCCGCCCCGCCCGGTGGTCCAGACAGGGGTCCCTGTGTGTGCTGATGGGGGATGTGTCCCCAGGGGACAGAAAGTTAATTATTGCCCAGACAAAGGCTGCTTGGTTAAAGTTGTTCTAAGTCCTGGTGACTCGGTTCTGAAAGCTGACCTTTCACCTTTGGCAGGAACTCTCACCCATGGGGTCTGGGAGCCAGCAGGACTTTGATACCAAACTGGGCCTCTTCGTGTTTTCATGTTGATCCTCAAACTTGTTTAACTGGAGAGAAGTTGGAGAGAGCCGTTCCGTCTAGGGAGGGGCGGTGTGGGCTGGCGAGTCGTGAGATTTCCCACGCTTTTCCAGACGGAAATCTCTCCCATAAGTTCCATGTTTCTTTAACACTTTAAAAGAAAAGTTGCTCGTGTGCTGGTGGGGATGGGTTGCCTGTCTCACGGTGCTAACAGAGGTCACCACCTTCCTGCCTCGAGGACAGCCAGAGGGGCTCACCAGGCTGGGGTCGTCTGTGCAAAACACACTTGCCAGTTAGATACGTAGGCAAACAGTGTCTGGGTGTTTTAATTTGCATTTCTTAGTTGTGAGTGAAAACAAACTTTAATGTTTCCCGTGTTTACTGGATGTTTGTACTTCTTCTCGTGGCTAGCCCGTTTATGTCCTTTGCATTTTTGTTTTAATGGCTTCCGTTGTTTCTTATTGGTTTATATGAACTCTTTATGTATGTAAGACACTGATCATTTGTTTTATACACTGCAGATTTTATTTCCCAGTTTTTCATTTGCCTTTTCACCTAGTCATTCTTTTAACCATTGGGATATTTAAAGTGTTTATGTGGTTAAATCTGGCCTGGAATAGACACCCAGAAAAATCTTTGAAGATTAGAGAGACAGAAGCAGAGGGCACTGTCCGGCTCTGTCTGGAGCCCTGCTTACCAGGGTTAGGGTGCTGCCCCTCCCCCTGCCGTAACATGCCACTTCCAGCTGGGTCCAGTGTGGAGTGACTCCTCTGTCCCCTCGGACTCCAGTTCCAGGAATCTCTCTCTGGGAGTTTGATCAGACTCCAGCCAAGTGAGAGGTGAAGCGTGTTGTCTGGGGGGAGGAGTAGACAAGACGGGTTTAGGACAGGGTTTGTCAGCCTTTCTGAATTCAGACTCCTGGGGAAACATCCCTCACACGTGTGACTGCGAAGACTTGGCCCGGATGAGCACAGAGCTTCGGGTGCGGAATGAGCCAGGGTGTCCCCCGCGATGGTCTCCGGAGCAGGGCGCTCAGCCCCTCGCTGACCACCCAGCACTCAGCCCGGCCCCCTCCTGAGGTCCTTGCAGACCCTTTGTTGTTTTCGCCTGTCACAAAAATTAGGAACGTCCTTGGTCTTTCACGTTCATTCTTATTCTTGAGCTTATTTTGTAATAAATATTTCTTGGGAAATCCCTAATTCCACCCAGTTGTTGCAACATTCTGCTTAAAATGTTACTTCCAATTCTTTTTCGGTGGTTATTGACCTCATTCTTTTTTTTTTTAACTATTTCAAACACTATGTAGTTGAATTTTCTCGACTTAATTTCTCTTTGTTGAAAGTGTTCCTGTTTTCTCATTCCCGTTGGCTTTTCTCTTTATGAAGCCACCTTCCTCTTTACCCCGGTTTCTGTTGAGGTTTAGTCATCTGTTTTTTCAGACCTCCTGGGACCCTCGTCTGAAACTGGTACTGGGCCAGGGCAAGACTGTGCTTGGGAACAAGAGACACGGCCCAGCTGTGCACCTCGTGTTGAACATTCACTGCTTTTGTTCTGTGATGAGGGCGCTGGAGGCTGTGAATTTTCCTCAGCAGGCGGCTTTGTTGGCCACGTTATATAAGGAATAAGTGACTGGCCCACTGAAGCTAAGAGGGTGTCCACCAGCCACGCTAGGTTTGGGTAGGCTTGGCCCCAAGGATGGAGCACAGCGGGCAGGGAAAGTGCTGGCATCCTCTGACACCCCTTAGTCCTCTCGCTGTGGCCCCCAAGTCCAGCCACACCAGACCTGCTGGCCCTGACTGAGGGACAGCTCGGGGCACCAGAGGTCACTGTCACCAGCTTCTCCCAATACTCCTCTGTCAGTCATCTGAACTGACCTGGACCCGTACTGTAACTGGTCACAGTCCTGCGGCAGTCACGCAATTCTCTGACTTCATGAAATGGAGAAATGGGGAGAGAGTTCCTTGTAATAGAATTTGACGCGAATAGTTGAGGAGTTGGGGCTTGGTACGGGAAGCTGGTCAGAAGCCACTCAGTTCAGGACATACGGGACATGGGACAGTGGTGATGTGGGCCAATCACAGAGACAGCCGGGGTAGGTGACAAGGGACCAGGCAACCTGGGGGTCAGCCAGCAGAGGAGGGAGGGGCCGGGGGTGAGGACGGGCGAAGCAGGCCCAGGAGGGCTGGGCCCCACCCACCCCCTGTCCAGGCTTGCTCAGCCCCACTGCCCTGGGCCAGGACATGGCCCTTCCAGATGGAGCAGACACCCTGGCACCCCTCAGGGGTGTGGGAGGCCCCCTGGGGAACGCTGGGGTGCCCGGAGCTGGGGTCCCAGGGAGATGGACCCAGCACCAGTGACTAGGGATGCGCTTTCACGGCGTGGGGCTCTGGTCGTCTGCACAAACTCTAAGCCCAGTGGCCCTAGTGAGGCAGCAACTGGACAGATTTCAGACGGTCTGGATTTCACAACCTCTGCTTGCAAGTTCGTCCAGCGTGTGCAGCGGGTCTTGTGGCCTTTGTGCTGCTGGCATCTTCCCAGCTGAGCATGGCCTCAGGCGTGTCCTGCTCCCCACTCCTCCCGGCGTCCGGCAGCCTGTTGCTGAGTGGCTGGCCTGATGCCGGCTGGTGTGGGGACCCTCGCCTCACGGGACAGTGTCCGTGTGGGGACGGTCATGCCCAGATGCCCTCTGCCTGCCAGGAGCCTCGTGACCTTCCTGCATCGCTGTCACACACGAAGTGCCCCGGTGCTGTTCAGAGTGTGGCTTTTCTAGAAATTGAACGTCTGGCCCCTCGTGCCGCCCCTGGCGTGATTCTCTGTCGCCTGGAGACGCCCTGTCCCTCCTCCAGCAGGGCTGTGGGTGGGCCGAGAATTTCCATCCCCAACATGCTCCTGCCACTGACCTGAGCCCAGTGACCAACCCCCGTGCATGCACACACGTGTGCCCTCCCGCACACAGACCTCCACACGCCCCTCCCGGCAGCTCACTGCCCTCCCTGGTGGCTGGAGCATCTCAGGGTTCCAGGGGGGAACAGACCAGCCACTGCCCACGGCCGAATCCCCTCATCACGGCCGGGTGGACCGTCCCTCTTCAGACCGGAGCTCCAGCCCTGGGTGGTCTGCAGGCTGCCAGCCCCTCACAGCCTCTCCTCTACCCGCAACCAGGTTCTGCCCGTAGGATCCACGTACCACACGGGGCCCAGGGACCCCGATGCCTATACAGTCCTGTGGTCAGTCAGGCCATCCTGTGTCCCGCCAGTGATGTCCAGCCCTGGACACAGCCTCAGCTCCCCAATGGCTGCCGTGAGAAGGGGCCAGCTCCACCCTGACGGTGGGCCTTGCAGGGACTCTGCAGGCTGGTTCAAGGCTCCAGAGAAGACCGTGGCTTTCTGCTCTCAGGGGGCTGGTGACGGGGGACCCAGGGCAGGCAAGGATGCAGCTGGATGTGAAGGGCAGAAGCAGCTGGACTCAGCTTTGGACATAGGTGTCTGCGCTGGTTCAGCTGAAACAATGGGCTAACCTCAGACTGAGGGAGGCTGCACTCCACATGCCTGGTCACTTCTGGGAAGACGCTGCCACCTCCCTCCCGCCAGCCAGGGGACAGGCTCCTGGACGGCAGTGCTGACCGCGACCCCCGCCCCCCAGCCCTGTGGTCTGTCAGCTTCCCCTGGAGGCCCAGACATCACCAGGCAGGTGCTGGTCCCCTCCAGGCCATCCTGCAGAACCTTCTGGAACCGCTGGTCATCCTGAGTGTGAGAAGCGTGCAGCCTCCTGCCATGGTGTGAGGGTCGGAGCTGCAGGAGGGGCTCGCCAGGCAGGATGGGCCTTGGCCACGAAGCCACGGGCGCTTCTGCCTTAGAGCTTCTGAAATGAGCTGCGGTCAGGTGGGGAAAACAGTGAACGTGGCCCGTGTTCCCACCAATGGACACTGTTCTCGCCACCTTCGGAGATCAACCAGCGACAGGACGCCATTGTCGGCGACTTGGTGCCCCCGTCGGCTGGTGAGGCCGCAGCAGTTTTGGGAGCCCCGAGCAGGGCCCACCACCCCTGAGGCCAGCCCCCGTGCTCACTTGAGAAAGGGGGGCGGTCCACGTGCGCTGCGGAGCTGAACCCCCCCGCCTGCACCTCCTCTCCGCCTGTGTCTTTGGCCCCCTCCCCCCCCGCAGGCCTGGCTGTGTTGGGGACATGAGGACCTCATGTAACTGGGGGCTGTGGGGTTCTCCCTCAGCCCCCCCCGGGCCAGCTGACCTCATTCGCCTGAATGTGCACACACACCTGTGCACATACACACCCACGTGTACACATACAAGCCTGTGGATGCAGGGGCACGCTCACACACAATGACACGCGTACCTGCACGACACACTTATACACTCATGTATACGTGCGCACATCCACGTGCACGTGACACACGCGATGTGTACACACAAACACACACGCAGGGAGGTGGGGTGTCCCACCCTGTAGGCCTCTATCAGTGGGAGTGGAGGTGCAAGGGGGAGTATGGAGCCGGGCAGAACCGGGGTCCGGAGGTGCTGATCCTTGGGAGGGAGTCCGTGGGGCTTCCTGGAGGAGGTGGCCTGAGCTGGGCCCAGAGAGAGGCGTGGAGCCCTCAGGCGAGGGCTCATGGGGACGCACGGGGGTGTTTGTCAGCTTGTGGTCACGCGTGGAGCAGGATGGCCGTGAGACGGGGGATCAGTGATAAAGGGAGTGTGAAGGGCACTTAGGGGGTAAACAGTAACCTGGCCGGTCGGCACGTGGCCCGAGGACATCCCGCCCGTGGCCTATTTTAATACAGCCCACGACTAGAAAGGCTTCTGCATGTTTAAGTGGCTGCAGAACCAAAAGAAGACGAGTACTTTGTGAGGTGTGAATGTTTGAGTGTCCTGTACGGTCTGGTGGGAGCAGCTGCGTCCAGCGTCCACCAACCATCTGTGGTCAGCTTCCCGACACAGCCGCAGAGCAGCGGCAGCAAAGACCTGGAAATGTGCACCGTCTGGCCCTTGACTGAGAAGGTTTGCCGGCTCCGGACCTAAACTGGTCTGTATTAAGAGCTGTGAAAACGTGCATCTTAGACTCGATGAAATGTCTCTATTCAGGAGAAGATGCGCTGATAAATCCCGTGGATTAAAATGAAAACAAAAGAAATACCAGGCAAGCATGTGTAAATACTCGTAACTGCCAGGCAGGGAAGCCTTCTAGAAAGGGCACCAAAGGCCCGGGGTCCAGCGGCCTCACGCACGTGTCTCCACGATCTCAGCGGCGACTCAGAACCTGTGGTTGTGTCACCCTCTGGGGAACAGGAGACCTCATGGCAAAGGCCCCGGCGCAGCCAGGCTGAGGTTCTCGGCCATCGTGCCATTCCAGCTGGTGGTGGCCCTGCCCCAGCGTTGGGCTTTCTGTAGGAGCGGGGGTCCCGCATCTTCTCCGTGCCTGCTGCCCCGACCTCCCCCCGGCCAGTGCCGCCTGCCTCGTGCCCCGAGGGGACACCACCTCCAAGGACACTGCACACTGCTGGCCTGTTCTCTGCGCTGGGACCCGAGAGATGTGTCTGTGCTGTGTCCTGGCACCTAGTGTGGGGCTGGGGCCACGGAGGGAGCGTGGAGCCCGCGAGCGGGTGATGAGCGTTCATGCTGAAGAGGGAAGGAGGGAGGGAGTGATGCCGCCCGCTGTGGCGTCCCCCGCTGTGGTGCTACCCCTGGGGTTGGCCTCAGACGTGCCGGGCTCCGAGCTGGCTGCAGCTTGAGTCGGGGTCTCCCTGCGCCCTGGGCCTCCTGCCTTGGGACCCCTGGTGACCTTCTCCTCTGTTCAGGGCCTGATCTCGGACCTGAGGCTGCGTGAGGACCCCCAGGTGAGCCCCCTGCACTGCCTGGATGAGGATGAGAAGGACGATGACGATAGGGTGAGTGGCCGCTGCCTGGGCTCAGGCAGGGGCTCCCTCCCCACCCCCACCTTGTGGGAGGAGGGACTCAAGGCCGGGAGTGGGGTGGCCTTGCCTGGAAACCCAAAGTAACGGGGCCAGAAAGGTCTCTTTTGAAAGATGCCACTTTGGGTCGATGTTACTTGGGATTACGTTTCTATCTACCTGTAACCTGAGAAAGAACCTCCCTTGCCTAGAACTTTCCACACAGAAACACTTACAGAACCTAAAGGTTAAAAATCACCCCTAGAATAGCCAGTTGGCGATAGAGTCACTAGTAGTCACCAGAGCAAAAAATGTGTGTGTGTGTGCGTGTGCAGTAGTGTGTGTGCGTGCGTGTGTGCAGTATGTGTGTGCGTGTGCAGTAGTGTGTGTGCGTGCGTGTGTGCAGTATGTGTGTGCGTGTGTGCGTGTGCAGTAGTGTGTGTGCGCGTGCAGTAGTGTGTGTGCAGTAGTGTGTGCGTGTGCAGTAGTGTGTGTGCATGTGTGCGTGTGCAGTAGTGTGTGCAGTAGTGTGTGTGCATGTGTGCGTGTGCAGTAGTGTATGTGCGTGTGCAGTAGTGTGTGCAGTAGTGTGTGTGTGTGCAGTAGTGTGTGCAGTAGTGTGTGTGTGTGCGTGCAGTAGTGTGTGCGTGTGCAGTAGTGTGTGTGCACGCGCGCGCACAGTAGTGTGTGTGCGTGCGTGTGCAGTAGTGTGTGCGTGTGCAGTAGTGTGTGCGTGTGCAGTAGTGTGTGCAGTAGTGTGTGCAGTAGTGTGTGTGTGCGTGCAGTCGTGTGTGCGTGTGCACATGCAGTGGTGTGTGCAGTCGTGTGCGTGTGTGCGCGTGTGTAGTAGTGTGTGTGCGCGTGCAGTAGTGTGTGTGCGTGCAATGCAGTGGTGTGTGCAGTAGTGTGTGTGGGCGCGCGTGTGCGGTAGTGTGTGTGCACGTGCAGTAGCGTGTGTGTGTGCGCGCGCATGCGGTAGTGTGCGGTGTGTGTGCGCGTGCAGTAGTGTGTGCGTGTGTGCGCTTGCAGTGGTGTGTGTGCGCGTGCAGTAGTGTGTGTGTGCGCGCGTGCAGTAGTGTGTGTGCATGCGTGTGCAGTAGTGTGTGCAGTGTGTGCGTGTGCAGTAGTGTGTGCGCGTGCAGTAGTGTGTGTGCACGCGTGTGCAGTAGTGTGTGTGGTGTGCGCGTGTGCAGTAGTGTGTGGTGTGTGTGTGCGTGCACGTGCACACTGTCCCGTGGCACCTAAGGCAGAAAGCACACCACTTCTGGTGTGTGAAGAACAGACGGGCAGGAGACCTGTGTCCCCAGGGCAAACCCAGGTCTCAGCCGTGTGCAGGGAGCAGGGCAGGCGAGAGGGGGCATGACCTTCACGCTGAGTCCCAGCCCCCGAGGGTCCCTGGGTGGGGCCTCCCCTCTCGGCCGTTTCCCAGGACAGCGTCCCGGGACAGGATGGCCCGTGGAGAGGAAGGAATGCGTTTCGTGCGGGTCTGTGTGTCCGGCCGGTCGCTGAGCTCGCTTCCCGCAGGCCTTTTGTTCTAAGTGGTCTGATGGACACGTGCCCTGTCGAGGACCACCCTGACCCCCACACCCAGCCCGCCCTCTCCCCCCGCCCCGAGCTCCCGGGGGGCTGGGGGCTTCAGTCACTGGCTTGTTTCCTGTCAACCCTGCAGGCGTCAGGAGACTTGGGCAGCGGGCTTGCGGAGACCTGGGAGCGTATCGGGGAGGAGTTGGTGAGTGCCGGGGCCCTCAGGGTGGGGTGTCGGCGACACGTGTGCACACGCGTGTGCGAATTCTAAGGGCTCCTGGGCGGCCAAGACAAATGCCCGCTGGAGACGGGGGCCTAGAGCTCTGGCCGAGCGGCCGGTGCGCCTTCCGGCTGAGCCTCCTCCGGGGGAACGTTCTCTCGAATCCAGCGTCTGGTCCAGACCTCGTGCGGTTGTCTGATTGACCTTGGCATCTGTTTGCATCTCCCGTCAGCTTGTGGGGCTGTAAGGGACTAAGGGGCCAACCCCGCTCTGTAGCCCACACGGCCCAAAGCCACACACAGGGCTGGGGGTGTCTCGGGCGTGACAGGGACATCGCCTTCTCCTGTTTGGACAGATCACCTCCTCTTAGGGCTTGGGCGTTGAGGGGCCGTGATGGGATGGAGTGCTGAGCTGCCCTGGGGTGGACGGTTGGCGGCCCCCCGCACGCCAGGGACGCCGGGGCTCCCTGCACTAGCCAGGGCAGCTCTCGGGGAGCCGCGCTAGCTCTGGCGCCCGGCCGCCCCCTGGAGGGTGTCAGAGGGTGGTGCCCACCCTGGCCCTGCCGGGGGTCATGTGGCCCGTCCACTCCTCAGCCATCTCCACCCAGGGGCCCTGGGCACAAACTGCGGCGACGGCAGCGTCCCCACTGTGCCGGTGCCAAGGCGTGAAGCGCTGCAGCCACGGGGACTCTCTTTTTTTTTTTTTTTTTTTTTTTTTTTTTTGTGGTACGCGGGCCCCTCACTGTTGTGGCCTCTCCTGTTGCGGAGCACAGGCTCCGGACGCGCAGGCTCAGCGGCCATGGCTCACGGGCCCAGCCGCTCCGCGGCATGTGGGATCTTCCCGGACCGGGGCGCGAACCCACGTCCCCTGCATCGGCAGGCGGACTCCCAACCACTGCGCCACCAGGAAGCCCCACGGGGCCTCTCTTAACAGACTGGAGGCGGGGGCAGCCAGAGATGGAAAGAGTCGTCCGGCCTGCAGTGCGCTAACTAGGAAGCCATCCCTGCCAGCTCCCGCTTCAGAAAATCTGGCCGAGGCCGCAGTATGGGAGGGAGGAGGGGCCGTGCGGAAGCTTCTGTGCGGGGCCCAGCCTGGTCCAGGGCGCCCTCGGCCTCTCAGCGCCCCCTGCGCGCTCTCCGTGGTCCTCCGTGCCTCCGCCCTCCCCCGCCCACGGGGTCTGAGGTGTCAACGGCTGAGCAGCTCCGGGTCCCTGGGGACCCTCCCCATATCGGAGGGTTGTGGCTGTAGGGGGAAGGCCTGGTGTCCAGCGCCAGGTGCCGCTTGCCCACCGGGCAGTGGGGGAGCCCTTGGACAGGCCTCACAGGCATGCCGTCCCGGGCGCCTAGACCAGCACCATCTCCCGAGCACTGTTGCCAGGGAGCTTGTGCCAGGTGTGGACGGCTGGTCACGGGAAGCGTCTTCACTGCGCCTGTGCCCACGTCCTCGCAGCTCCGGGTGCCTCTGGGGACAGGGAAGCGGGCTCACAGAGCAGGGCCACCCCTCCCCTTGTGCAGTGAACACAGAGGCTCCCTCCCTCTGTGGGCGTCCAACATGGTGATGGCTACGTGCCCGTCACTGTCCGGACCACAGGCAGGAACTGGGGCTCCCTGAGTCTCTGAGGGGCCGTCCTGGGCCCTGCAGGGGGCGGGGAGGGCCGGCGCTCAGCCATCCCTCCAGGTGTGGGGGTTTGGGGACTTGCAGGGCGAGGACACCCCCATCCCCTGAGCTGTCCAGGAGAAAATGGCTCCGGAGGGACCTAGAGCCTCTTCCTGTCTGTGACGGAGTTTCCAGGAGAAAATGGCTCTGGAGGGGCCAGAGCTTCTTCCTGTCTGTGACGGAGTCTCTGGTGGCTTAAGAATAACTTCCCTGCAGTCCATAAACGTCTCATTTTACAACTGAACGCATGTAAACCTGACAGCTTTGCCAGCGCTCACGGGCCACACGCGTCGCTGAATAACAGCTGCTTCCCACTCTCACCCCAGGGCGCACCCCTGGGACCCGGGCTGCCCGAGGCCCCTCCAGTCACTTCTCCGCCCTTGGCTGGAGTGGGCAGCCAGGAAGATTTCAGAACTGAGGAAATTGAGGAGGAGACCACGGTGTCTTCGTTAGGAGGTAAAGCTCTGCTGGGGTGGTGTGAGTGTTTGTCAGTGGGGTGTGCGTGTGCATTCAGTGTGTGCGCCCAGCGCATGTCTGTGTCCGTGTGGCAGAGGAGGGGCTCCCGTCCGTCACACGCACGCCCTGCTGGGGAGGGCCCATGCCTGCCCCGCCCCCTCGCTGCCCCAGCTGCGGGTCCTCAGCTGCTCCGTGGACGTGGTCTCTCCTGTGTTTTGTTTCTCACTTTCTGCTGCTCCTGAGGGATTTGTGGGACCATCCCAAGGGTGCTGCTACTTCCCAGCCTGGGGACAGCGGGGTCACCAGGAGGATGTGAGAGCTGGTTTTCGGGGAAGAGGTGCAGAGGTGCCTCTGCTCAGGCCCTCTGCAAAGTAGGGCAGCATTTGGGGGCTCAGGGACTCCCCCCACGCGCGGCCCAGAGGGTGCACAGGCTCGGACGCCCGGGCCACCCTGGGAAGTGGACCGTGTCTTCGTGCCCAGCTGCCCGTGGCCGCGTGCCGGTGCCCACGAAGCTTGCTGCGTGCCACAGGGCCCACATCTCCCTTCAGTTGCTATTCCCATATCTTCTTTCATAAAAATCTGTTCCAGTCTCACGCCCGAATTTTAACGGGCCGTTTGTTTTCCTGTTATCGACTTCTGAGAGCCTTTATCTTCTGCACACGACTCCTTTGTCAGATATCCCCTCAGTCTGCGGCTTACCTTTGCATCTTGTTAATAGTGACTTAGAAGAGCACAAGGTTTTAACTTGGATGAAATTAGAGTTAGCAGTTTGTCCTTCATGGGTCTCGGTGCTGGCGTCACGTCTGAGAAGCCAGCCAGTCTTGGGCTTTCACTCGGGCCTGCGATCCACAGGACGTGGTTCTCGCACGTGGCTCCAGCACGTGTATTGGAAGGAGCGCGCTGCGCCTCTGCGTTGCCCGGGGCCTTTGCCGAGAACAGCTGTGCGTGTGCCGGTCTGTCTGGACTCTGCTCCGTTGCGGCCCGTCTCAGCGTCTTCACAGCGTCGCACACGGTCCCGATCGCTTGGCTTTGCGATCAGCCTGGGCTCGGGCGGTGTGCGGCCTCCAGCCTCGCGCTGCCTTGACGAAGCTGCTTGGGCGTTCTGTGTGCTTCGCAGTCTCGTGTGAATTTTCGATCCGTATGTCAGTTTCTCCGAGAAGGGCTGCCAGGGTTTGGACGCTGCGGGTCAGCGTGGGGACCGGCCTGGGCGTCCAGCTAATGTTGAGTCTTCCGACCCCGGACTCAGGCTCTGTCTCCTCTGGCTTATTTAGGCCTTTGCTTTCTCTGAGCGGCATTTTTGCGGTTTTAAATGTTTCTGAGGCAGGAATTTTACTTTTGCCTTACATCAGGAAGAGGCCTGGGAGGTGTCCCGGGGCAGGATGGGGTGCCCCCCGGTGGCTGACCTGTGACTTGGCAGGTCTGCGGGGGGTGGGGTGGGGCTGGCCAAGGCCACAGTGCCCCCAGCAGGCACCGCCGGCTCGCGTACTGAGCAGGGCGAGCCCAGGGGCGGCTGCAGGTGGGCGTGGGGGGTTGTGGCCCCGAATTCCTCTGGAAACGGGCACGGACGTCCCTCAGGGCTGCGCGACCCTGGAAACTTAGGTCCTGTCCAGCCCCCAGGCTCAGCGCCCGGCACTGTCAGAGTGAGATCAGGACCTCGCAAGGGCACAGACCCCTCAGGAAGCGGGACGTTGGAAAGCTGCCTGAATCCCGTTTTGTAATTGACTCGGTGGTGCTGACGCTATTGGATGAAAGCTTCGGGGGAACAGCCTCAAGCTCCACCCCCAAATTCCTGTCCATCACAAGGGGAGGCGCCATCTTGCACCCAGTGGAGGGAAAACCCGCAGACGGGGGTGGGGGCGGGGGGACGCGCAGGATGATGTGCTGGGGCCAGGCGTCCATGCCGCAGGCACTCTTCTCTGTGCCGTTTTGTTGCTTTCCCAGCTCTGTGGGAACCGTCCTTAGCTTGGGCTGAGGCTGGCTTTGGCCGGATTTGGTGGGTGGACCGACCCTCCACAGGTCCTGGCACCGCCACCGTCACCATCCCCCGCAGGGAAGCCACAGGGACGCGGTTGGGCGCGAGGGGAGACTTGGGTTAGGTCACCGCACAGAACAGCGCTGCACTTCCCGCACGTGAGCCAGAGTCTCGGGGGCTCTCGCTCCCGGGTGCCGCCGCCTGGCGCTCAGGGGGGAAGGGTCGCGAGGATTCTGCAGACCCTCAGACGGGAGGAGAAACGCGACTGCAGGGTCGGAGCTGGAGCCCGGGCTCAGGGCCCGGCCAGGACTGAGCGCCAGGCAGGGGGCAGCCTGGGGACGGTCTGACGGCCACCTCTGCCTCCTACAGCTCAGACCCTCCCCAGCTTGAGCACGGTCGCCACGTGGGACGGGGGCGAGTGGAGCCCTGGGGGCGGCCTGAAAGAGGTGAGGTCACCACGGGGACCCCAGAGCAGGCGGAGCCCCTGCTCTGCTCACCGGGGACCCTGACAGAGTTCTGGGGCTCCTGGCCGTCCTCTGTGCCCCCTCGTACCCGCGGGCACCAGCAGCACTGGGTGTCCACGGCTGGGGACGCTCCCCAGCCAGAGCACAAGGGCGGGTGTAGGGGACGCCGGGCGTCCTGGCACCACCATGCCGGCCCCGTGTGCGCCCACAAGCATGTCCCCTCGCCTGTCCCCTGCGCCTGTCTTGTCTGTGCCCCCCCTGCTGTGTGATCCCGGGCCCGGCCCAGGATGCAGGCGAGCGTGTGTGCCCCCGTCCCAGCCTGTACCCTCTCCTCTTCGTCCCCAGCAAGGCCTGAAGGGGCAGAAAGGAGAACCAGGCGCTCAGGGTCCCCCCGGCCCGGTCGGTCCCCAGGGTCCCGCAGGCCCGGCTGTGCAGAGCCCCGACGCACAGCCCGTTCCCGGGCCGCAGGGACCCCCGGGGCCCCCGGGTAAGGACGGCGCCCCCGGAAGGGATGGCGAGCCCGTGAGTACTGTCTGCGTTTCGTCCAGCCGGGGGTGGGGGCTTGGCCAGAGGGGAGAGGGAAGCAGGGTCCTGGGGCTCCGGACAGCCGCTTCCTTCCCTGGGTGCAGCGGGAGGGTGGCGGGGGGGCAGGCAGAGCCAGCCCAGGGCCGCGGGCAGGGACATGGCCACAGTGCCCTGGACGGAAGGTTCTCCAGCCCCGTGCCGAGAGCCACCCTCTCGTGGGAGCAGAGGGGCTGGGGGGACAGGGGTCCGTTTCCGTGTTCAGCATGGAGTGGGGTCAGGTGTGATTTTCTGTCACTGATGGTTTCTCTCCCACTTTCCAGGGTGATCCTGGCGAAGATGGGAAACCTGTAAGTTGCCTTTTCTTTCAGAACCTGTGTGATCTGTGACGTTTGCATGAGTCCCCAGGCTCCCCCTCTTTCCCACCCAGTGACTGTTTTTAAGCTCAACAAACTGAAGAGATTTCAAAATGAAGCCATTTTCAAAATGCAACTTTTGTTAAGAAAATATAAGTCTAACGGTTGATAGAAAAATATAAAGTTATGCGTGTGTATTGAGACGTTTAGGCTACCAGGAAAGAAGTGAAAGTAAAGCTTCCAGATTCTTAGAGGTGAGAGAGGAACAGCCTGAAGTTGGGGGTGGGCGGTGCAGCGGGGACACAGCACGTAGAGAAGAAGAGAGACGCTCGCAGGAGAAACACAGGCTCGTCAGCCGTCACGGTGGATAAGACAGCTTCTACCTCAAGACAGTTTGGATTTTTAAAAATCAACAAATGCTATTCGTTGATAATAACAGAATAAAATGACACAAGAGGGTTCAAATAAAGATTTGGGAAATGACAGAGCCACAAATGGTGATGGGAAGGCAGGGAGGGAGGCTCTCAGGACTGAGCGGAGACACGGCAGACGCCCGGGGGGACGTCAGGAAGGACGGCGGGGACGTTTCTTGTGGACTCAGCCTGTCCTTCATCGGCCTCTGCGCTTGAGGACCGAGCTTGGCTCAGTCGTTGCGGGGAGCCTCTGCAGCGCGGGGTGCGTGTGTGCACGTGTGGCATCCAGGGTCCGGCGCCTGGATTAGCCAGCCCCTGGATCGGGGTGTGCTGGGGCCTCGAGTCGACGCGCCCTGCGTGCGGACGCTCAACATAGAGGGCTGTTCCGGCCGCGCGGCCTCCACCCATTCACCCAGGCAGCACCCACGGAGGCACTGCTGTCCTCAGCGCCCCCGCAGCACACGCGAGCACGCACACACGCGACGGGCAGGGCGCCACCCTCCGGCCTGGTGTCCCCGGGACACCGAGGTCACCTCTGCAGGCCGCTGCTCCCTGGTGGCAGCCTCGCATCTCCGAGGTTGGCGGTGCCCCCCTGCGGCCCCCAGGACAGCCTCATCTCCGTAGGCACAGAGCCGCATGTCGGTGGTGGCTTGGCCGGTGATGGGCACAGGGCCTACTCCTGACCGAGCCTTCTGGCTTCTGTCTTCCAGGGGGACACTGGGCCGCAGGGCTTCCCAGGAACCCCAGGAGACATGGGCCCCAAGGGCGAGAAGGTGAGAGGTAACCGGCTGGGCGTGGGGCGGGCGCGACCCGAGGTGGGGCTGTGAACCCCGGTGTGACAGGGGTCTTCTGTTCCCAGGGGGATCCTGGGGTCGGGCCGAGGGGACCCCCAGGACCCCAAGGGCCTCCGGGGCCACCCGGACCCTCCTTCAGACCTGACAGGCTGGTGAGTCCTCCCTCTTCCACCCGGGTCCCAGCAAAGGGGCCTCTGATCGTGCTCGGCTTCCGACGCCACACTGCTCGGGTCCGGAACCGGCCTCCCGGGGGCGTGTGCAGGCCCCGGGCGCTTGGTCCCTGCCCTGCCTCGGGTGTTTTCATTTGGGGGTCGGGGGGCTCGAGGTCACTGTGACAGTCCTGCACAGTTAGCGCCAAGGGCCGGTGCTCGAGGGGGAGCTCGGTGCGGGGGTGCGGCCTCGCCGGCTGACCGCAGGTGGGCCGTCTGGGCTTCTGGTGACTCAGCCTCTCCCCTCAGACCTTCATCGACATGGAGGGGTCCGGGTTTGGTGGTGACCTGGAGAGCCTCCGCGTGAGTGACCCGTGGCCGGGGTGGCCGCTGCCCTGACGTCCCCAAGCACCAGCGGAGCCCGTTGGGCGGTGGCGAGGCCTGGCGGGGTGGGGGGGCAGTGGGCATCCTTCGGCCGGTGCTGCATGCAGTGACGGTTCTGTGTTTTCCGTGTCCAGGGCCCTCGAGGCTTCCCCGGCCCACCTGGGCCCCCTGGCGTCCCAGGCCTGCCCGGAGAGCCAGGCCGCTTCGGGATGAACAGCTCGGACGTCCCCGGACCCGCAGGCCTTCCCGGAGTGCCTGGGCGGGATGGGCCCCCCGGGCTTCCTGGGACCCCAGTAAGGCCCGCCTCCCCTCATCTGCCCGTGTCCGCGTCCGGGTCGAGGGGACAGTGAACTTGGGGCCTTCCTCCGTCTGGGCGAAAGCCTCCCTCACCACCTCCGTCCTCCTGCCCAAAACCTTTTGGGGGGGCACCCGTCTTTGGGCCCCCGGGTGGGAGGGACCTGTGTGGGCAGCCCCGCTGGTGCCCACATGACAGCTGCTCACCTCCCTGCCCTTGCAGAGGCCGTCTCGGGGGTGACTCCTGGGACGGGGTTGGCCCTGATGCTTGGGATGGGAGGCCGAGAGGGGCCCACGTTGGGCCCTGCGGGCCCCCCTCCTGGCACTGGGGACACCGCACCATGGCCTGGCAGGTGCCTGGAGGTGTCGCTGTTGGGTCCCAGGAACCACGGGTGTGCACCTGGTTTTCACCCAGAAACGTGCTCGGGACACAGAGTCCGTGGGCCCTGCGGTTTCCTGCTGAAGGCGCGATGACCCTTTACTGAGAGTCCACGGCCGTTCACCAGCCCCAACCTCTGCACACGAGGCCACCCCCGCCCCGTGGGGCTGGCGGCCCTTCTCATCCTCTCTAATTTGATTGGCGACTCAAATTAAACTAAAGAGGGGGAAGGAAGAAATAATAACCCGAACAGAACTGTCCGACGCCCTTGACCGTGCACGTGGGCGGGTCTCCCGTGAGCTGTGGGACTCTGGGCCGTGTCCCGGGAGTGTTTCGGGTGCCGGATGCACAGATGGTCTTCTGCTAACCCAAATCGTTCTCCATCTGGCCTCACGCTCTGCTCTTCTCTCCCCAGGGACCCCCAGGTCCTCCAGGAAAAGATGGGCAACCAGGACAGAGCGGCCAGAAAGGCAGCCTTGTGAGTCACTCCCCCGGCATCCAGGGCGGACCTGACCTAGCGCCATGGCGTGTGGGTATTTGGGTGGCGTGGCCCCGGGTCAACAGAGGAGAAATGCCACAGGGCAGGGCGGTGACGGCTTTAACTCAACAGGGAGCCGCCGTCTTCTCGGTCCGACAGCCGGGGAACCCTGGGCTTCCCACGCTGGCTCAGAACCGGCCTCTGGGGCCCCTGTAAAAATCCAGGACTTCACTACATGATGCTGTTTCTCCATGGTGACAGTTGGCCTAATGGTTTTGAAGAGTCTCGACGCTTTACTTGATTTGGACATTTTATTTCTAGTTTCCATTTTGGTTGCATTGATAATGGAGAAACTTTCAAGGCTGCACACCTGTGACCGGGGCCCGTGGTTTCCATGTGGTTTCTCGGGGATGGAGCACGGGAGGTGCCCACACAGTCCTCTGGAGATGATACTTCCCTGTGATCTTTCAGCGAGAACCTGGCTGTTTGGGGCTCAGCAGAGGAGGCCAGTTTTAAGGGAACCGTTTGTGTTCCGAGCTTGCTGCCCTGCGGCTGTTGAGCTAAAAGGACTCTCCTCCTGGTTCCGGGGGGGCAGGGGGCGAGGGTTGCTGTCAGCGAGGTCAGTCCTGCCCCCTCCACGGCTGAGCCTCCATCCCCATCTGAAACCGGGGTGACGGTGGGAACAGCCAGGGGTGCGCCAGGGCCAAGAGGAGACGCTTGGAGTTTTAGAGGTAGTTGGTACAAGGGGAAAACTTGACCTCATGGGCCGGGATAAAGCAAGTGAGACGCTGTCTGCTCTCTCTCACTGCCTGCACCCTGGTCCGATTGTGTAGTAACTGTTCTCTTCTCCCGCAGGGTGAGGCGGGCGCCCCAGGACCCAAGGTACAGACAAAGCCCCAGTGCCGCCGCTCTTCCTGGGCGGGATGGGCCCGCCAGCCGAGGGGGTGGGGGTGAGGGCATGGCGGCCGAGGGGTCGAGCTCCCGGGCGCTGATCGTGGGGTCCGGCCGGGAACCGCCCTGGCAGCAGGCACCACGTCTGTCCTGCGAGACCGTTTCCCCCGAGTCTGGTTCGGGGACGGAACGCGAGCAGATGTGCTCGGAGGCAACCCTGGGGTCCCGGGGGCCGCAGCGGGGGGTTGGGCTGCTGGCGGTCAGGTGCTGCTGGGGCCCCGAGTGGGTCCGAGTGGGTCCCTAGCACCGTCACACAGGCCTGATCCTGGGGAGGCCGCCCCAGCCCCTCCAAGAGCCGAACTGGCAGCCTTCCCAGGAGGGAGAGCCCATCACTGGGGAGGCCGCCGTGGTGGTGCAGCTCCAGACTCGTCCGCCGGGGAAACCCATGGGGAGAAGGGGGAGGATGACGGTGGGACTGGAGGGGCCTGGAGGGAGGGACGAGGTTCAGAGTAGAGACTCGGGTATGTAAACACGCACACACACACAACACGTGCACGCACACACGGGCACGGGCTTCAGGGATAAACGAGGAAAGCTGGTGACATTTACAGTGAGGGAAAAGGCTGCAGCCGGGGGTGAAATTCAGCAAAGGTGAGGCCAGACTCCACTTGTGGTTGGAGATCCTGGACACCAGAGTTAGACGCTCAGCTACCAAGGCCACTCAGGCCTGAGAGAGGGCTCTCGAGCGCCTTGACCGAGATGCCTGGGCCGGCTCCAGGCACGGACGCTCTCACGGTTCCCTCATCCCTGTGGCAGTGGGGTGCTGGGCGCCCCGCCCTGCTTCCTCCAGCGGAGTCCCCCCCTCCCTCCTGAAAGGAGCGTCTCAGGCCCCCGCCTGGGGGTCGTGTTAAGTGGGTAAAGTCTGGTGAGGCCAGAAGAAAGAGGTGCTTGGGGTTTGCGTAGCTCCTGGCTGGTTGTCCACCCCCCGGCTCTTCAGATGTAAAATGCTCATGAGAAGACACAGGTGCACCGGCAGTGCAGTGGCGCCTGGGGTTTAGGGACACCCCGAGGGCCGAGGGTGATGACCTCTCCCACCTGTGCAGGGAAGCAAGGGAGACCCCGGCCCCATCGGCACGCCTGGGGAGCACGGCCTGGCAGGACGCCCCGGACCAGCAGGACCACCAGGGCCCCCGGGCCCCCCCGGGCCTCCAGGCCCAGGACTCGCTGCGGGGTTTGTGAGTACCCGCTGCTCCTGGCCCCCAGAAAGCCCAGCTCTGCGGCCCCAGGCGTCCTCGGGCACCCACGCTGACCGGCACTGCCGGGCAGCAGCCAGACTGAGGCCACCCCTGCCTGGGCTCCTCCCGGCTGGTGACACAGTCCCCACATGTAAGCGCTGAATGGGGGGCGCTGGCAGCCCCGCGTGTCGGCCCTGCCGTCCCCATGACCCGCCTAGCAGGGGCCCTGCCACGGGCAACCCCACCCTCAGAAGCCACCCACTCGGGCGTTTGGATCCCTGCCCAGCCTGGGGCAGGTCTCTTCCTATGAGGAGACACACAGACCCTGGCGTCCCTGTGTGTTCTCCTCCAGGACGACATGGAAGGCTCCGGGGGCCCCTTCTGGTCGACAGCCCGAGGTGCCAATGGGCCGCAGGTACTGCCCCAGAGCTGGGCCTGGTCAGCTTGGGGGCGGGGCCGCCTGGGGGGTCCCTGGGACTGGCCTCCAGTGGGCCCAGGAGCAGCCGTGCAGAGCCAGCGAGCCACCTGCCTCCAGGACACTGTCCACCTCGGGCCACTGGTCTCCAGTGTGGGGGTCGAGCTGAACGACCACGGGGCAGGATGGGCCCCAAAGACAGGTCTTCCTGGGAAATACTAGTCCAGTTCTCTTTATGGCCCTAACTTTGGGGAAGTTACACAGTTTTGACCTGAGCAGAACTTTAGTTAAAGAAAAACGGGGACACTTTTCCTGTGAAAAATGGATGGATTCCTATGAAATCCCACCTTGTAACATCGCCATGTGCACTGGTCAGGATTAGGTCCAGCTGGCGCTCCTGGTGTCCAGAGGTAACCAAGCTCAGACCGGACGGACGCACGAGGGGCCGTCCCGGGGGCAGGACGCCTGGGACGGGCAGAGAGAGGGCTCCCTCCCCCAGGAGCCCGTGGGGCCGACACAGACCCCACTGGGGGTCCTTAGGGGACCTCGAACCAGTGTGTCCAGCTTGGCCCCTGGAGTCTCAGCCCGGCGAGAGGGGGGTGGGACGGGCCTCCTGTTCTGAGCGCCACCGAGGAGGATTTCCACTTGGGCAGGAGGTAACTGGTGGAATAGAGCGGTTCTGCCCCTTTCCGTTCAGCGCCTTTCCCTTCATGGCTTAGTGTGGGGCAGTAGCAGTCGGCTGCCGCGGCACAAGGTGACCGGGCGAGGGCGCAGGGCAGGGTCCCCTCCTCTCGGTCAGGACACAGCTCCAGTGCCGCTGCACCCCTGGAGGGGTCTGTGGGCTGTTGCGTGGCCTCAGGGTGATGGAGACCCTCGGGTTGGGTGGCTTCTCACGCCCTCCCCGCTGCCGGCTTGTGAACCATCTGTGGGACGCCACGAGGTGCTGAGGACAGGCCACCTCTGGTGGGGTTTCGGGGTGTGCGGGCCCCTGGTGACACAAACGCCCTTTTCTTCCGTGTTTTATAAGAGGGGCTCGTTTTCTTGCGGGGAAAGGCTGTCCCCCGAGGGGCGGGAACAGCACTGACCCGGCCCTCTTCCTTCTCTGCCCCCCACAGGGACCACCTGGCCCGCCTGGAGTCCAGGTCAGTGAGACATGTGTTAGGCCGGGGCGCCCGCCGCTCACCCCCTCCCCGCCAGAGCTACTGCTCAGTGGCCCCGAGTTCCTCGTGGGAAATTTGCAAAACACAGAAAAGCCTAACGGGGAGACGGTCCCCAGAGCTCGGTTCAGGGGGTGGTGCCGTCCCATCTTTCTAACCCCGTGAGTCGAGATCTCTGGCTCCACACGTGCCAGGCGTGTGCGGACTTGGGGAGAGCGAGGGGCTCAGGGAAGGAGCCCCCAGCCTGGGGTGCAGTGGCTGGCGCCCGGCAGAACCTGCGTGCTTCCCTCGCTGCCACTGGCCCCGCCTCCCTGCTTGGCCCTGCCCGCTCCCCGCCCCTGGGGGACAGCAGGGGGTGGGGGGCGTGGCGAGGGCCCCCCTGGGGCCCCCCCCCCCCCGCGGGCCGGCTGCGCCACCCCGCCTCTTGGAGCGCTCTGCTTTGATGTGCAAACCTTTGGGACAGTTGGAAAGATGGCTTCTTTAGAAGGACGCACTTCTTAGCGTTCTTGAACCGTTCAAGGTGAAGTCACCTGCGTGCTCCTGCTTCTGCGGGAAGTGGTGGCCTGGCTTCCAGGACAGCGCAGGCCACGTGCGCTCAGCGCGTGGGTGGGCGCAGGGCCCGGGGCCCTCAGCTCTGAGCTGTGGGGTGCGGCGTGGGGACCACCTGGTGACCTGAGGAGGGGTGGGCGCTGCCTGGGGGCTTGGCCAGCGCTCGCGGCCCCACAGAACGCTTTGTCCACTTTAGGGGGATCCTGGAGTCACGGGGCCACCAGGGACCAAGGTAAGAACAGCACCTCGGGTTCAGGAAATGCACAGTCGTTAGCGGCCCTGGTCTGGGGTGCAGGGTGGGGTCCCCAGGCTGAGACCAGGAGCCTGGCTGGTCCCCATTGCCTGGGGCCTCAGGAAACAGGGGTGAGTCCATGCCAGGCCCAGCATCCTTCTCCCACTGTCCCCCTGGCCCCCACGGGCCCCCCCGGGTTTGCCCACAGGACAGCTTTCCTTCCCTCCCGGCTCTGCAGCAGAGTCCTCTGACCCCTGCCCCCTTCTCTGCCCCACGGCGCTCCCCAGGAGGCCGAGCAGGTTGAATCGGGTGTGAGCTGGTGGCCAGCGGAAAGCCCCGCCTGGCCAGCTCCGGGTCACCGTGGCCCCCGGGTGCCGCGGCTGACGCACGTGCTCTCCTTATGTCCACTGCAGGGAGAGGCCGGAGCAGACGGAGCTCCTGGGTTCCCCGGCCTTCCTGGCAGGGAGGGTGCAGCCGGACTCCAGGTGAGTGGTCACCCGGGGCTGCAGCGGCTGACAGCCCCAAAGTAGCTACGCCTGGGTGAGAGCTGATGCCCAGTGTGTATCTCAGGGTCCCCACAGCACCCGGAGACCCCAGCTCCGTGGGACGTGAGCCGGCGGTCCAGGGTGCCTAAGGGGGTTTCCTGCGTGGCTGACCCCCCACCCTCCAGGCCCCATTTGGTCAATGTAGGGAAACCACATCTTCACTCAGGGCCAGTTCCGGGGGCCTGGGGTCTCCAGGAAGCGGCGCTCGTGTGCTGTTTATGATGAACGATTTCCTTCTTGTCTCCACAGGGACCAAAAGGAGAAAAAGGGCCCCAGGGAGAGAAAGTGAGTTTGCGGGGGGTTGGCGGGCGTCCGTGGACGGGTGGCAGGTGCACGGCAGGGCCGGGGGTGCACGGCAGGGCCGGGGGTGCCGCTCTCTGCCCCGTGCCCGCCCGCGTGGTGCAGAGACTTGGGCGGGATCTGGGCTCAGAGCCTGCCCTGCCTGGGGTGGGGGCTTGTGGGCCACTGTGCTCAGCCCTCAGGCGTCTCCTCACACCCCGTGGGCACCAGAAGCCCCCACCAGAAGCCGGGCTGGGCTGCAGTTCAACCCCAGGGGAAACTCTCTTCCAGGGCGACCCAGGGAAGGACGGAGTGGGGCAGCCAGGCCTCCCGGGACCCCCCGGACCCCCAGGGCCTGTCGTCTACGTGTCGGAGCAGGACGTAAGAACCCTGCATGGGTGGACACATGCTCTGCCCCAGGTCCCCAGCCCTCCGCCTGCAGGGCGACCTCCAGAGACACGGGGGGCCCAGTCTGTTGGTTCCATGGGGCTTCCTGGCATCGAAGCTGTGGCTCTTCCAGAGCTGCCCTTTGGTCGTGCTGTTTGCTCGCATGTCACCCGCGCTAGCTGTGACAGGCCCCCTCCGGCCCCCGTGCGCAGCACCCAGGGGAGTGGGGGGCACTGCCGCCTGGTCCCAGGGTCCCGGGCCGGTTCTGTGGCGCGGGAGCGGACTCCCGGGGGTGCGTCATTTCTCGTCTCAGGGACCTTGATGCCAAAGCCGGGACGATGTCTTTCACGTTGACTGCCTGGTGTTCTTTGTGGGTCTTGTGTGGGTAATGTCACGGGAGTTGAGTGTTCATGGTAAACGTGGTCCTTTTCCTTCCTCCTCCGGGACCCTGGCTCTGCTGACTCGTGCACAGAGAGCGCTGGCGAGCGTGCCGGGCCCCGAGGTACGTGCGGCCCCGGGACGGGCTGGGCGCCGTGCACCTCCCCGCGGCAGGTCCTGACCGTCGCTGTCTCTCTCTCCACAGGGCCGGGTGGGGCTCGCAGGCCTCCCCGTGAGTACCTCCCCAGCGGGCGCGGGGCCTCTGCTTCGCAGGCAGGAGGCCGGGTGGGCCCCCGTGAGGCCGAGGAACCGGAGCCGGAGCCCCTATCCGGACAGGGGTGTCGGGCGGGCGTCTAGGGCGGGGCGGGGGGCCACGGCCCTGAGGCAGGGGCCTTCCGGGCAGCGCTCTGTGTCTCCTGCAGGGACCAGCCGGGCCGAAGGGAGACCTGGGCTCCAGAGGCCAGCAGGGCCTCCCGGGACCCAAGGTGAGGGGCCGTCCAGGGTCACCGGGTGACCGCTCGGGGGGAGGGGCGCCGTGCCCGGGAACTTGGGGCGGACGCCCCTCTGGTCTTTTCCCTGGACCTGCCAGAGGCCCCGCTCACGGCTCTGCGTCCTGGTCTGTCGCGTCGGTGCCGAGGGCGGTTCACTGCAGGGCCGGGGGGGCGCCAGGCCTGCTCTTGCGGAACCGGCCTCCCTTACCCGCCCCCCTGTTCCAGGGCGAGAAGGGTGAGCCGGGCATGGTCTTCAGCCCTGACGGCAGAGCGCTGACCTCCGCGCAGAAAGGAGCCAAGGTGAGGGGGCGTCTGGGCCCAGCTGGCACCCTCCGTCCTGCCTGGCCGGGCAGCGGGGCCTGGGGGCCGTGGAGACGGCATAGAGGGGTTTGTCCTCCTGAGAGGGGCAGCTCCTGCCCGTGCGTGGGAGCCTCTGCTGATGGGCTCTGGAAGCTTCCGCAGCCTGGGCCCCTCGCCCGTCCGTCTGTTCCCCTCCCACCACCTCGGGGCCCCTCGGGGCCTGCAGCTCGGATCAGCCTCGGCCTGGCCGGCCCCTCGTTCTCCTCTGCCCGGCAGCGGAGCCCACACTGCAGAGGAGCCGGGGGCTCTTGGGGGCCCCGGCCTGGGCCTCGCCGGTGGGAGCTGCACCCCTGTGGTGCCTGACTGGCCCTCTGGGGGCACTGCCTCTGGGGGCGGGATCCTGGCCTGCCTTCCTCGGGAGGGGGCCCAGCATGGCTGGGCTTGGGAATGGGCTCCACGGGGGCCTGTGCCCCGGGTCCCCTGCCCCCCAGCCCTGGGGAGAGCTGGGTCTGGATCAGGAGGCTGTTGGGGACAGGCCTGCAGGGGGTCCCCAAAGGCCCCCAGGATTGTCGGCGGACGGGCCGAGGGACCGCAGGGCAGAGAGAACTCTGCCAGCCCCGCCGTGTGTCACAGCTGAGGTCGGGGCCCACAGACCCCTCCAGCCCGGGCGCTGTGGGGCCGACCCCCTGGGTCTCGGGGCCCCCAGGCTGGGCCCCGGGACACAAAACCCCATCAGAGCTTTCTCCCTGTTGCTGCTTCCTTTTCTTCCTGGGTGTTGTCAGTGCCTCGGGCGCCGCCAGGGGCATCCAGATGGGCACGGGGACCCCTCGGGGGCGGGGGGCGTGACCTACGGCCACCTCACGGTACCTTCTGGTTTTCTGTTCAGGGTGAGCCTGGCTTCCGAGGACCCCCGGTGAGTAGGCCCAGGCTTGCCCGCGGTGCATGTGCGCGTGTGCGGAGGGCACCGTCTCCTACCTGGCTGCTGGGCAGGCGTGGCAGCCGAGCTTCTATCCCAGCTGCACCTCTGAATGCGGGGGCAGGGGTCGGGAGGGAGAGCGCGGGGCAGTGGGCCGGTCACGGCTCACCTAAAACCTGGCCCCCCCAACAGGGTCCCTACGGGCGGCCCGGGCACAAGGGAGAGATTGGCTTCCCTGGACGGCCGGTGAGTCCCCGGGTCTCGTGCCGGGTGTGGATGATGGGTCCGGAGGGGAGTGGGCTGCAGTCTCTCCGCTGTCCTCCTCCTGGGGAGCCCCTGCCAGAGCGTGGCTCTCTCCAACCCCGCTCGCGGGCAGCTTGGGCCGCAGAGGGATGGGCACCCCGAGGAGGCCCTGGGTGGGGACAAGAGCAGCTGGGCCAGCCCTCACAGCTGCCACCCACTGTGCTCTGCCCCAGGGGCGCCCCGGGATGAATGGACTGAAAGGGGAGAAGGGGGAGCCGGGAGACGCCAGCGTGGGATTCAGCGCGAGGGTGAGTGTTCTGTGGGGCAGGCGGGGGCAGGAGGCCTGGCCGCAGTGGCTCGGGTCCCAGAGCTCACCTGTGGGAGGCTTCTGAGCAGCCTCGTGGCCCTCGGTCACGCAGACCCCCGTGCACACGAACACACGTGTGCGCACACACGCACACACACGCGCCAAGGCCACCGGACGGTGCCCCGGCGTGGTTTTCTCAGAAGGGCCTGTAGGCCGCGTGGGCTCTGGGGTGGGCGCCTCTGGCCCGTGGGGCTCTCGCTCCGACCGCCTTCACGCTGCAGTCACTGCCGCCTCGGGAGCCGAGGGTTCAGTGAAGTCCCCGGGTGAGGCCCTGTCATCACCTCTACCTGAAACGGTACCGTCGAGATGCAGGACTCGCCTCTGACCCCGCTGGGCACCCAGTGGGCCCGCCGGCTGCACCCGGTGCCTTTTCTCCTGGAGCCCCTCCCACCCGGCCTGGCCGAGCGACGCCGGGCCCTGAGTCAGTGGCTCAGGCCGCGGCTCTTCCGGGTTTTCCGTCACCGCGTGTCTTCGTTCGGGCTCCCTCCTCCTTGCAGTGGTTTCATGAGATCTCAGAACACGAGGCGGCGTCTTGCAGAGTTCTGAGATGGAGGTGGGCAGGGCCACTTCCGTCGAGCAGGACGGGGGGCTCTCGAATTCCCCCCGCGGTTCTGAGTTGTAGAGGCGGAGCGCCAGCCGCTGTGCGCGCGCCCTGGTCAGGCGTCCAGCGCGTCCGGCTTCTTCGTGGGCCTGAGCTTGCGCCTCTGTTCCGCTGCCAGCCCTGTCTCCTCGGCCGCAGGGTAGGGGCAAAGGTGCCCAGGGGCCCGAGAGCAGGTGCCCGTGAGGGCCCGGGACCCTGTCCCCAGGCACCTTCATCACTCAGGCCAGCCCTTTGGCGAGTGAGCCGTTGCTTTCAGACCAGGCTCTTCTGACACTCCCTGAATCGGCCGCTTGTCCTTTTTCTGCGAGCGGGTGAATGAACGGAACCGACCTTCATCCAGCTGACAGTTAGCAACCACACGAGCCGTGTCCGAGGTCGTGTCCAGCCCAGACGGCCGCCCGCACGTCTCCGTGGGAGGATTTGAGCAGGCTCTGGGAACGGGAAGGGGACAGCTCTGTCCTCGGAACCCACGACCACAGAGTAAACTGGACGCCTTCTCCATTTGATGTTTTCTGACTTCACCGTGATTCTCAGAGACGCTCCTGCCCACATCTGCTGTCCTGGCCAGTGTCGACGTCCAGTGTGGACCGACCAGGCTTTCTCTCCCCCCCACGCAGGGTCCGCCCGGCCCACCTGGGCCCCCAGGGCCCCCAGGCCCTCCCGGGACTCCTGTCTATGACAGCAACGTAAGTCACCGCGACACCTGCTCTTCCCACTGCGTCCTCACGCTCTTCCCTGCACTGGCTTCCTTTTCCCTCCGCTGACCCGGGAGGGCTGAACCCCAGGCAGGGCAACCGGAGCCACGGCCTCCGAGCCCCTGGCGGGGGGGCTTCTGGGAGGGGCGCGGTGGTGGGACCCAGGCCCACCTGCCTTGTAGGCCGCACCTGGTGGGCCGTTGGTTAGAAGACAAGCCCCCAGGGGAAGTGAGGTCGAGGGAGGGCTCTCCGGATCTGGGCTCCTGAGCGCGAGCCCTGGGGTCCTGGGGGGTGAACGCCCCCTACCTCACAAGACTCAGTGACGCGAAGTGACCACGTGGGGCAGTCATGTCGTGACCGGGGCTCCCGACTCCAAATCCTGTGTCCTCTCCCTCCCCCTCCCTGCTTCTCTGTCTTGGGGGGCAGGGGTGCTTGGGGGTGTGGCCTCGCAGACCCTTGGGTGGGTGGTGGCCTCAGTTTCCGGAGCGTCTCCCTCAACGGCCATCTTTGGCTTGTTCTTTGCAGGCGTTTGTGGAGTCTGGCCGCCCTGGACCCCCGGGACTGCCAGGTAAGGGTCCTGGGGCCTCGGGGAGGGCAGGTCACCCTTCCAGCCGCAGCTCAGAGCAGGGTGTGGGCGGCCCTCACGGGGGTGCTGGATGATCCAGGCCCCCCAGTCCCGGTTGATCACGGCCCCCTTTGCTGGGCTCCTGGGTCCTCCCAGCACAGCCTTCCAGGCGGGCCGGCCGTGGATGGGAGTGAACACCGAGCGGCCACCACCGGCCGTCCAAGCCTGCTGTTTGTTCGAGCCCCTCCCTGCAGGAGTGGTGTGGCCTCTGGGAGCAGAGGCTGCAGCCCCTGGGGCGCGACCACCGGGCACTTCCGCGGGTCACGAGCTCCTGCTCTGACTGCCCCTGGGTTCACACGCTGCCCCCTCCCGGGTCCAGGCCTGCAGTGCACACAGTGCCCACCGGGGTCGGGCCATGCGTGGGCAGGAGGGCCTGTCCCAGGCGCCTCTGTCACGTCGTTAGTAACGGGCACTGGGGTCTCTGTTCCTCCAGGGCACCAGGGGCCTTCGGGACCGAAGGGTGACAAAGGAGAAGTGGGCCCACCCGGGCCACCAGGTGAGAGTGCTCTGGGGACCTTGGGCTGTGTGTGGTCACCCGCCCACCCGGCTCCCGGAGGAAGGAGGCCCTCGGGGCTCAGGGGGCTCTGACGGGACGCCTGGCTGGCCCCGCGGTCTCGGGGCAGGGCTGGGGGCTGAAAGGACAGGGGCCTGAGGCGGTGGCCAGGCAGGATGTCCCAGCCCCCCACTCGCTGAGGAGCAGGGCTGGGCCCCAGTGTGCACCTCCCAGGGGAGACCCGGCACCCCCAGCGCATCGCGGGGGCCTCATCGGCCCGGCTTATCCAGGGGGTGAACTCCCAGCACCTCGGTTGTCCCCTGGGACGGCGAGAACCCCCCCCCCCCCGAATCCCGCTTCTGCAGCCGATGAAGCAGGAGAACAAGTGTGATGCCGGGCGCGGGCCAGGCAGAAGCCAGGCGAGACGGCCCCCCGGGCACTGCCAGCGTCTGCGTAAGCTCGGGGTTCCCCTACGAGCTGCCAGAAGCAGAGGCAAACCCTCCCCTTGAGGAAGGTGAGCTCGCTGAGGGCCTGGGATTCCCAAGCGGGCAAGCGACCAGCCAGCACTGACAGGAGTCCAGGCTTGGCCTTAGCCGCGACGATGATGCCCAGACGCAGAGAAGAGGCGACGGCGGCACAGAGCTGGAGCCCAAGGGCCAGAATCGGGTGTAATTCTGGGACTGAAAACCCGCAGGATTCCGTGCGACTTCAGGCAGACGGGACACGGCCGAGGGGGGGAGGGGTCAGCCGGAGTCTGCGGGACACGCCGAGGGAGGTCAGACGCATGCGGGTGGGGACACGCGGTGGGGCTGGGGCAGAAGAGCATTTGAAGGCGTCACGGCCGAGCTTCCAAACCGGGAAAGGTTCAAGGAGCCCTTCGCGCGAAGGGTCAACGCGAGCCATGAGCTGATTCCTCACGGGGACGAGAGGAGCCAGAGACCATACAGGGTCCCAGAGGTCGGAAGAAAGTAACCGCTCACCTAGAATTTTGCATCCGGTAGAGACCTCCATCTTCTACAGGAAGAGCACGTGGGCAGCCAGGCCTCTCAGGACACGAGCCTCAGTGGGGGCCGCGAGGGCCGCTGGGGGGAAGGAGGTGGTGCTGGTGACACGGGGACGGAGGGAGAGCAGGAGGGCCGGTGAGACCCGCGTCCCCGCTCGGCCCCGCCGCAGAGGGATCGCACCCCCGAGACCCCAGCCTGGCCCCGAGGATGTTACATCAGACCCAGGTGAAGGACGCACCTGTCACCTCAGGGTCCAGCCAAGAACAGGAGGGAACGTGCCCCTGATAACCGAGCAGGAAGGGAGAACAGCATAGGAAAAACCCGACCCGAAGACGGCAGGAAAGGAGAAGAGGAACTCGGGGCACGTGGAGGAACAGGAAACAGGGAGTGAAGCTGATTAAACTCAGAGCCGTTGGCGCGTATGTTCAGTGAGCGGGTCCACTCTCCTGTCTAAAGACGGAGCTGTGCTGCTTACAAGACGCACCCCCAAGTGTAAGGACGTGAGAGCTGAGGGGAAGGGGGTGGGAGTCAGGTGAGAAGGGAGCCGTGTGCGTGTGCTCGTGAGAAGTCAGACAAGTGTATTTTAAAGCAGGAAGTACTGCCAAATTTATTTAAACTCCATAATGATAATGGGGTAAACCCGGCAGGAAAGCACAGCGATTCTAAATTTCTACGCCGGTAACAACATAGCTTCAAGATGTGAAAAGCAAAGAAAGACCAGGTCAGTTGGGAGGTGGAAGGTCTGAACAGGTGACAACCTGGCCCCCTGTCCCAGCACCAACATGGGAGGCCGCAGGCCCACGCCGGGCACACAGCAAGTCCCTCAGGCCTGTCTCCCCTCGAGGGAGCATCAGAGACATAACCGGGCAGGGCACCTGCGGGGAGGAGAGGCCACGGTGAGAACTGGAAACCCTGGAGCTGAAGGACAAGGATGTGTCTGAGGGGCAAGGGTTGGGATTCTCGGCCCTCACGCCGTGGCCCGCGGTGGCAGTGGGGTCACCCCGCTCTGAGGAGGGACCCAGGACAGGAGCTCCGGGCCGTGAACGTGAGCCTTGTGGCCCTGGGCGGGCGTGGGTTTCCCGGAGCAGCCGTGGCGGAGCCCAGATCTGGGGCTCCCCCAGACCCCCAGGCCCACGGTTCACTCAGCAGGCATCACTTCACCCTGGGGGTCTGACCCCCACCTTTATCAGGCTTCCAGGGGAAAGGCCACAGGAGAAGGGTGAGCCAAGGTCGCTTTCCCACCCAGGAGTGAGGGTCTTGTCAGCTCCTTGTCTACAAGGTCACAGCCTTAAGTAGCCTGCGCTTCAAGCATGCAGCCCAGGAAGTTAGAAAACAAATAGATTTAACTCCCCGAAAACAGATGGGAGATGCAGTGAATGGAAAAAAAAAAATGTACATAAGAGGAAGCAGCATGAAAGCTAAGAAGTCAGATGTTAGTTCTTTGAAAAGACTAATACTACTGCCCTCGAGGGACTGATGAGGGAAAGAGACAGCAGGAGACGTTGAAGATGGTACCCCCGTGCTCTGGAAAGAGCAGGCACCCTCTCTCCACCGTCCGCAGTGGCGGGTCGGGGCCACGGGGGGTGGCCGGTCGTCGCTGGTGCGGGGCCCAGCCAGGGTGTGGGGGCAGGAAGAGAAACAAGCGCAGGAAGAAACAAACCCGCTGTTCTCACGAGGACACCTTTGCGAATGCCAGCCACCAAAGCGACGCGCAGATAAAGCGTCAGAATTAATGAGTGAATTTACCAAAGTCACGGGCAGTTCACAGCAGTCGCTGGCCAGTCGTAGACTAAATGAAACCTTCAAGGTGGGTTGCCAGAGGTGGGACGCGGGGTGGGGGGTGAAGGGGGTCGCAGGTACCCACGTCCAGTTCCAGGACACAGCATCCGGGGGCACGCGGCTATGGCCAACACCCCTGCCCAGTGTACTTGAAGGTGCGAAGACAGAAAAGCCCTCGTCACGAGGGAAAAGCGTGTTTGTTCCTTTGTGTGTGTGTCTCTGTGAGGTGGTGGCTGTTAACCGAACGCCCTATGGCGGTCATTTCCCTGCGAACGGTAAGTCGTCGTTTAGCGGCCCCCCTTGACCGTCTGCAGTGCTGTGTGTCAGTGATAAAAACTGAAGGGAAAAAGGCACCGTGAACAAAAACACCAAAAAAATCAAGTGATTGGGAATAAGTGTAACAGAACACGCAGGGGATCTCTCCACAGAAACACAGAAATTAGAGACAGAGGAGACTTAGGGAAAGTCGAGGGCGGGGGGACGGGTGGACCAGGCAGGAAGACAGCACCTCACTGGACCCCCCCAAACTCTCCCCCCCGTAGGGCAGTTCCCGTTGGACCTCCTTCACTTGGGCGCTGAGATGAAGGTGGGTGACCCCTGGTCCTCACGCTGCCCCCCACACGGGGCCCCAGAGAGCACCACCCGGCACGCGCACCCCTGGCTCCATTTTTCGGGAATTCGGTTGGCGCAGTGGGAAGCTGGGAGGCCGAGCCCCGTCCTGTCGGGCTGGCCAGGCCCGGGCCGCAGAGGCTTCACCGTGGGCCTCTGGGGGTCGGTGCCCGCCCCTCCCCGCGCGGCCCTGGGAACGGGGCTGTCCCGACAAGCTTTTCCATCCACAGGGGGAGAAGGGCGACCAAGGGGCCGCCGGGCAGAAAGGAGAAAGGGGCGAGCCCGGGGGCGGCGGGTTCTTCGGCTCCAGCGTGCCTGGCCCCCCCGGCCCGCCAGGCTACCCGGGGATTCCGGTGAGTCTGGCCCCAGCCGCCTGTGGGTGCCACACATGGGCCCAGGCCCGTCCTGTACTGGAGCTTGCATCCCCGGGGTCCCTGGGGCCTGGGGCCGAGGGCAGGTCCCCCCTGCGGCCTGGGCCCCGAGCAGCCCCTCCCGGTTCCTTGCCCGATTGCGGGCCACCCACGAGGGGAGCCTGGTGGGTGCGTAGTGGCTGCTGTCCCGGATTGGGCATCCGATCCTCCTTTCTCCTGCTGCCACTGTTCTCCACCAAATGCCCTCGGGGAGACCTTCTGTCCTGAAAGCGTCTGGGGACCGTGGGCCCCAGCTTCCATCTAGGAGTGGAGGAGGGCTGGGGGCCCTCCGGGCTGCACCTCTGTGGGTGGCTGTCCTTGTCTACGTCCCAGGGCCCCGTCCCAGTGCGGGACACACGGGGTGGGAAGGCTGGGTTTCCCAGGCCCCGCGTGGGCGGTGGGGGGACGGGGGCCTGGGGGCCGTGCTCCCTGCAGGGGCTCGTGGCCAATGCAGCCAGGACCTTCAAGCTTGCTTGTCCCCAGCCTGGGGACATAGGTGACAGCGCCCCGTGTTTTGTCTTCCACACTAGGGGCCCAAGGGAGAGAGCATCCAGGGCCAGCCTGGCCCTCCTGGACCTCAGGGACCCCCTGGCATCGGCTACGAGGGACGCCAGGGGCCTCCCGGGCCCCCTGGACCTCCAGGGCCCCCGGGACCCCCATCCTTTCCTGGCCCTTACAGGCAGAGTAAGTAGGGTGGAGAGTGGGCCCTGGGCTCCAGCCTCATCCAGGAAGGGCCACTGTTCCCACCTCTGGTTTCTCTCTTGTAGCTATCAGTGTTCCTGGCCCCCCAGGCCCACCTGGGCCCCCAGGACCGCCCGGATCCATGGGCACCTCCTCAGGGGTAAGCACCACCCTGTTCCTGACCTGCCGGACCCTCACTGCCCAGCTGCCCTTCCCTTTGGAGGCATGTGGGTGGGCACCCCAGCGCCAAGAGCCCTGAGACGAGGTTTCCAAAGCAGAAGTGGGGGACCCAGGCGTGGCTGGGGTCTGAGAAGGGCAGGGGAGGAGGACGAAGGAGGGGCGTTGAGAAGGTCCCTGAGGGCGGGTCTGCTGTGCAGAGGCTGCAGTGGCCCAGGCACTCGGGGGCTGAGGTCTCCCTGTGGCGCTCATGGGGCCAGTCTGGCAAGGAGGCGGCCACGTAGGTCTTCAGACTGTCGCAGCCCCCAACCCTCCCCATGAGCCCAGAGGCCCCCTGTGCACAGGGGACCCCACTGGGCTGGGCTTCTAGCAGGTGAGGGTCTGGGCCACGTACCAGACGCTGCTGGACCAGGTGCACGACGTGCCGGAGGGCTGGCTCATCTACGTGGCCGACAGAGAGGAGCTGTACGTCCGGGTCCGAAACGGGTTCCGGAAGGTTCTGGTGAGTTCTGAACAGGGCGATCCCTGCACGTGGTGGGGGGACTTACCACTTTGCTTTTGGGGTGAAGGGTACACACAAGACGGGAGGCCAAGGACCTGCGTTGCAGGGGGCCCCGGCGCCTGGCGAGCGGCAGGGACCAGCCGGGCGGGGCCCGTGGACGTGCTGCCAGCCGTCCTCCATCCTCACCCGCTTGCCTCCACTTCTCTCTTTTATTAGAAGCTGCTCTATAGGTTCACAGAGAAGTGACTCTGTTTTCAAACTAACAGATACGCTTATTGTGTGCCGGGCACCGGGGGGGGGGGGCACTGGGACGCAGCCATGCCGGCCTTCCCTGGTGTGGGGGGCGGCCAGGGCGATTGGCGCTGGCTGGGTCAGAGGTCCCGGGGTGACCCCCTGTTTTCTTCCAGCTGGAGGCCCGCACGCCCCTTCCCCGCGGGACGGTAAGGAGCGTCCCTTCTTCCCACGACCATCTCGGGGGAACCGGTGGGCAGGGGTGCAGCCGGGGAAGGGGGTGCAGACCGTGCTCGTCACCCTCCCCAGGCGAGGGGCTCCTCGGAGTCCTTGTCTGTCTGCCCTTGTCCAGAGGGCTGGGCACGGGGACAGACCCTTCAGGCTGCGGGGGGAGGAGGAAGGAGGGGGGCAGGCGGGAGGGGGCCCAGGATACTCCAGTCTCCCTAAGTAGGGGTCACATCCCCCAGGCGGTGGCTCCTGTGAGTAGAGGTCATGGCCTCTCAGACGGCTCAAGAGCGGGGCTCCGTGCTAGGTCTCGGGGGTCCGGGTTCAGTGTGGGCTGGTCTGCCCCGACGCCAGGCTCGGGGAGTCCCTTCTCTCACGCAGCACCTAGTCCCAGGTGCTGTTCTGGGCGTGGGGACAGCTGTGCCTGAAACAGGCGAAGCCCCCGCCCCGCGGAGGCGACATCGTGTTGGGGAGACGGGCAGTAAGGGCAGTAGGTGACTAGGCAATAGCATACAATTATATAAATGTAGACATTTCAGACAGATACGTGAATTCATTCCATAACTTATGATTGCATTGGACGTACTACCAGGTAGTAGGTACCAGGTACCAGGTATTCAGGTAACGGGTGTCCGAAGGTGCTGGCTGCTGTGGGAAAGGGACGGAATTGGGAAGCGGGTGGGGCACAGGGGCTGGCGTTTGGAGGTCGAGGTCACTGTTGGAGGTAGGGACTGGGCAGGGGCTTAAGGGCTGCTGGTACCACGGCTGCAACAGGGGGAGGAGGTCAGGGAGATGCGGTCGGCCCGAGGGTGCCCAGGGCCACAGGGAGGAGCTGGCTCCTGAGGGTGATGGACCCGGGGGCTTGAGCAGAGGGCCACCCAGCCCGACTGAGGTGTCACCAGGCCGGCTCTGGCCCGACACGCTGGGCGCCCCCGGGTCCAGCTCGCCACCTCCAGTCCGGCGTCACCGGCCCAAGAGCACAGCCGGGTGCAGGTGAAGGGCGTGCAGGGCTGGGTAGCGGGACCCGCGGGTGCAGGAGGCCCGGCCCCACGGCGCTGTCTGCCTCTCCGCCTGCAGGACAACGAGGTGGCCGCTTTGCAGCCCCCCGTGGTGCAGCTGCACGAGGGCAACCCGTACCCCCGCCGGGAGCCCCCGCACCCCACAGCGCGGTCCTGGCCACGACAGGACCGACGGGCCGACGACATCCTGGCCAGCGCCCCGCGCTTGACACACGCCCAGCCCTACCCTGGGGCCCCGCACCCCGGCGCCTACGCGCACCACCGGCCGGCAACCCCCACGGCCTCACCAGCCCACACTCACCACGACTTCCAGCCGGTGGTGAGTGACCACCCCGGGCGGCGCAGGGGGTGGAGAGTCTGGAGCCCAGAGCAGCCGGGGAGGGTGCTGGGGCTGGGACCCGCCCTCCCCTCCCCCTCCCCCCTCCCCGCCGCTGCCCCGGGGTTCACCCTGCTTGCACCCCAGAGACCCACCGGGGTCGGCTTGGGGGGGGGGGGCCGCGAAGACTCGGGACACCAGGGCTGACACGCGGCTCCACCCGCAGCTGCACCTGGTCGCGCTCAACAGCCCGCAGTCGGGAGGCCTGCGCGGCATCCGCGGCGCCGACTTCCAGTGCTTCCAGCAGGCGCGCGCCGCGGGGCTGGCGGGCACCTTCCGCGCCTTCCTGTCCTCGCGGCTGCAGGACCTCTACAGCATCGTGCGTCGCGCAGACCGCGCCACCCTGCCCATCGTCAACCTCAGAGTGCGTGCACGCCCCAACCTGGGCCGGGCCCGGGGGTCGGGTGGGCGCCGGGCAGGTCTCGCCCCTGAGGACCACGGGCACCCCATGGAGGCCCCACGTGGCCCCCGACCCCTGCGCCCGCCTGCCAGGCACGCTGGCGCATCACCAGCTTCCGGAGGGGGCTGGTCCCTCGGGCCCTCAGCACTTGGGTGTCAGTCCAGGGCTGGGCGTCCCTGCACTGGTGCTCTCCACGGGGACGTGTTCCGTGGCTCCTTCCGCGAACGGAACCACGTGCTCTCTGGATGCGCCGAGCGCCTGTGTTCCCTGGGACCAAAGGCACTGGACTCGCTCTGGCCCAGGGTCCAGGGCTGGGGGCGGGTGCCCCGCGTTCCTGGGAGAGGGCGGGAGGCCCCTTGGGGGGGCGTGGGCCGCTTGTCCCTCTGGCAGGAGCTAACCAGAGACGGGATGACCCCGCTTCCCTCCGCAGGATGAGGTGCTGTCTCCCAGCTGGGAGGCCTTGTTCTCGGGCTCCGAGGGCCAGCTGAAGCCCGGTGCCCGCATCTTCTCTTTCGACGGCAGGGACGTCCTACAGCACCCCGCCTGGTAGGTCCGCTGTGTGGGCGCAGCAGCTCGCGGCCTCTCGGGATGCAAGAGCCCTGAGCAAACGGGCGACGCTCCTGGCTTTGAGCCTCCAGGCTGACCCAATCCTGGAACACGCTCGCGGCTTAAAACTCCCCAAACCCAAAAGCACAGGAGGAAGAGTAGAACGTCGTGTGCGGTGTTACCTGAAACACCCTCACCTGGCCTGCTTCCCCGGGCAACTGCCCCCAACTTCCTGCTGGGGAGACAGGCTCCAGCCCCCCTGTCTGTCACATAAACATCACAGCGAGTTACTTCTATAAATTCCTCAACGTGGAGCCTCTGGGTTGGAGGACACGCGTGCCTACCTGACACGCTGGCGGAAGTCGCTAGCTTGCCCTCAGGTCGGCTTCACGCGCATCGTGCCCCTGCTTGCAGGTGTGAGGCCCCTGTTCCCCAACACTCAGGGGCTCGGGCTCAGACGAGCCCGCGTCCCTGCCCTCACCGAGGAGCACCGCCCAGGGCCGTGCTCCGGCCCGTGGGAGCCTCGGGCAGGGCTGTGGGCTCCAGGCCTGCCTCGTTCCCAGCGAGGAGGCCACACCGACACGGGCCCTCGAAGCCAGGCCCACCCAGGCCCCGCAGGGTCAGCCCTCGAGGTCACCGGGCGCTGCTGGCCAGGCTGTGCCCCAAAAGCAGCAGCAGGACGGGCTGTGATCCGGGAGGCCGAGCGCCCAGGACGAGGTTGGCCTGACTCCCGGCCCCCCGAGTCCCTGCCCTCCCAGCGGCCCCCGCATCCTGCAAAACCTCCGCCTTTGGGAGACGCCCTGTCCTGCCTGGTGTGGCCTCCAGCGTGGGGCGGGGGTGGCCCCCGGTGAGACTGACGGCCGCTGCCTCTTGCAGGCCCCAGAAGAGCTTGTGGCACGGCTCAGACCCCAGCGGGCGCCGGCTGACGGAGAGCTACTGCGAGACGTGGCGGACTGAGGCCAGGGCGGCCACGGGCCAGGCCTCCTCGCTGCTGGCGGGCCGGCTGCTGGAGCAGAGAGCAGCGAGCTGCCACAGCGCCTTCATCGTCCTCTGCATCGAGAACAGCTTCACGGCCTCCTCCTCCAAGTAGGGCCTCTGCTGGCGCCACGGACGGCTGGACGCACAGACAGAGGGCCGGAGAAGAGCCAGGCGGCAGGCAGGGGAGCGGACACGCCCTGGCCCGCGCGGGGAGCCTCTGCTGGCGCCCAGGGCGGGGACCTGGCTGGGACACTTTCCTGTATGGTTCACGTTTCATGTAATCCTCCAGAAATAAAAAGAAGCCAAAGAGTGTATTTTTTAAAAAGTTTACGACAGCCTGGTGCCCAGACTCCCCCCCACCCGCCTCCCCCCCCGAGCCTCGGTGCCTGTACTGCCCTCCTGGCCCAAATCAGACCGGGGGTGGACCCGGCCCATTTAGGCAAGAGGAGAGGCCTCCCGGGTGCCGAATGGGGCCCCCAGCCGCCCGGGCAGGTGCTGGTGGCTCTGTTTCCTGCCCAGAAAGCCTTGTGGCGCCAATGCCAGGCCTGTCTGCAGGGCAGCCGCGACGAGGCGCTGGGGCCTCCCTCCTGCCCTCTCTCGAGCTGGCCGGCCCACTCTTGGGCCACGCGCGGTGCCAGGGGAGACCACCTCCTCTCAGCCTGTGGCAGCAACTCCCCTGGGTGCAAGGTTCCAAGCTCAACCCCCCCCCCCCCGGCACAGCCCCGGGGCTCCTGGTGCTGCTGTGTGCGGCCAGCTCCACCACGTGGGCCCGTCTGCGGTCCTCTCTGTCCCACTCTGGCTTCCCGTGTCCCCTGAGGTCCCACCGGCACAGAGCCTGGCCTGGCCCGGCCCGGACTGTACTGGGAGAGCTTTTTGGGGTCCATAAACCAGCACTGGGTCCCTGGGCCCAGACCTCACACCGGGCACTCCTTCCCTGACTCCAATGCCTGACCAGCTCTGCCCAGCAGCATGTCTGGGGACCCAACTGGGCCCAGACCCAGGCTGCCTCAAGTCCTGGGTCAGACCTGCCTCCTCCTGAGCTTGGCACCAAGGCCCTGGGTTCACCTTTGCAGGACAGAGAGGCAGAAGCCCTCGGAGGCAGAAGGCCACACGTGCCCCCCGCCAGGACAGAGCCCACAGGCTGCCCAGCTGAGCCCCGGGACGGGCGAGGCCGCACGGAGGGGCTGGGCCGTGTTCACAGGCGGGCCACGCGTGCTTGGGCCCTGCTCGCCACTGTCTGTAGCAGCACGTCTTGGGGAAAACCCACGTCATTGCCCTCCTTGTGGGAGGAGTGAAGGGGACATTTGCGGGTGCGCGCGGGCATCTCCAGGGGAGCTGGCGGGGTGGCCCAGAGCCCAGCTGCCCCAGGGTCTGCTGTCCAGGCGCTGTGACTGTAAACCGCAGGGGCTGGTCCTGTGAACTGTGTCTGTGGTTTCCAAACAGGCGCCAAATAAAAATGACCATTTACACTGACACGTGGTTTGCAAGCAGCTTTCACTGTCATGAGTCCTCGGGAGTCTGTCCTGGACGGCCCGGCTGGCCAATCCTGCTACAGGAGCACAGGTGTGCACAGGTATACGCAGCCGATGTATACGGATACACACAGGTGTGCACAGGACACAGGTGTGCAGATGTACACGGATGCACACGAACACACGTGGGTTCCCAGACGCATGGTCGTCCTCCAGTACCCATGGGGGGTGGTTCCAGGACCCCCTCAGATACCAAACCTGCGGGTGTTCAGGACCCTTGCATACAACCTATGCACGTCCTCCTGTAAGCTTTAATTTATCTCAGGTTACTCATCATACCTAACACAAGAAAAACGCTATATAAACAGTAGTAAATACAATGTAAATTCCATGTAAATAGTGGCTGGCACATGGCCAATTCAAGTTTTGCTTTTTGAAACTTTCTGGAATTTAGAAAAAAATATTTTGAATCCACAGTTGGTTGAATCCTCAGATGTGGAATGCCCGGATAGGGAGGGCCACCATGGGTGTGCGCTGGTGTACATGGATACACACACGTGTGCAGATACATCTGTGCATGGGTGTACATGGATAAACGCAGAGGCACATGGATGCGAGTGGATGTACATGGTGTGAGACACACGTGGGTGCACACAGATGTACACGGGTGTGAGACACACGTGGGTGCACACAGATGCACACAGCTGTCCATGGATGCCACAGGCGCCCCACACCTTTCTTCCCTCTCAGGGTCTCCCTGGCAGTGGCCAGCAGCCTCACAAGCTCTTCGGAGCCGGGTAGGTGGTCCGGCCCCGGCCCCCGTGCCCCCCACAGCTGTGGCAGATGTCTGAGCCCGAGGGGCCGTGCACACTGCACAGAGCAGGGGCTCAGTGGTGCCCCAGGAGCTCGGGACCAGGGGTGGCAGAGGCTGAGCGGGGGCACCAGCGCCTGTGCGGAGGCTGCAGGGGGAGCGGGCGGAGGCGGGAGACCAGGGCGCTGGGTCGTGCTCACGGCGGGCACAGAGCAGAGCCCTGCCTCCTGGGTCAGTAGCCAGAGGCGAGCCTCCTCCACCCATCGAGCCCCGCCAGCTCCCTGAGCATGGAGGGGGTGCTGCCCCTTCCCAGCAGCACCCTGGGGTCGGCTGTGGTGTCTTGTGCGGAGACGCCTGGGGACCATCTGACCTATCTGACCCCCACCAACGGCCGTGAGTTGAGTCAAGCTGCGTGTACAGCCTCTTCCTTGACCCTCAGGGTGCCCCGAGACGCCTGCTCACCCAACCTGACCTCGGGGGTCCCAGGGGGCAGCCAGCTCAGCCCCTCCCCCACCAGGCGTCCTGCTCTGAACTCGCAGCCGCGGCCTTTCCTGGAGACCCTGGGTGAGGGCCGGAGGCCGTGGGAGGGGCTGGCTTCAGCTCAGGACGGGGGGCAGGGCTGGGACCCTCTCGACCGGATGGATGCGTGGAGTCAGGGGTCCCCTCACTCGGGCTGTGCGTCTGCTTCACGTGCCTGGGGCCGAGCGGACGGTGTCACGTGTCAGAGGAAGCACGACCGGCTCTCGGGCCTGGTGGCAGTGCCCAGGTGACGTGGGCGAGTCCCCCGGGGGCTGGCGCGTGAGCGGCCCCCACCACCGGGAGCGGGTCAGCATCCACCCAGCTCCGGATCGCAGGGCAGAGAGGACCTGGGGTGAAGCCCAGAGCGGAGGAGCCGGTGCTCCCGGGCTTCCACCCGACGGAACCGCCACCCCCAGCGCCCCGCTTCTCCCCCAGAAACGAGCCAGAACAGGGTTCTCATTTTTGTCGGGTTTTTCAAAAAAAAGGAACAGCATCGTTTACAACGAAAGCACCTGGACACCTGCAGACGCCACAGTTCAGCCACAGGCTCAGGAACACGGCCCCACCCCAGGGCCCAGGTCACCCCGCGGGCACCGGGTCCCCTGGGCTTGCGTCTGGGACCACCTTGCCATTTCTCCGGGACAAGGGGGTGAAAGCAGGGAGGTCTGGCGTGCACCTGGGCCCCCTGCACCGGCCACGTGTAGGCAGGGACAGCAGAGCAGCCCCCAGTGGCCGGGGGGCGTCCCCGGCAGGCCGCGGGTCACGGCCAGGGCGGGAAGCAGGGCTGAGGAGTGCCCCGCTCGGGGTGAGCCGAGGACGCCTCGTGGAGGCTGGAGGCCCCCGAGGCCTGGGTCTCAGGGACAGGGCACCGGGGGCCCGTCAGTCACCAGCGCCACTATCTGACGATGTGGACGATGCCGGAAACCTGGCTGCCGACACCCAGAGACAGGCAGCTGCTGGGAACGTGTCAGCTCTGAGGTCAAGGCCCAGGCCCGCTGCGTCTGGTGTCAGGAACCTGGCCGCCCACCGGCCAGGAGAGCAGGTCGGGCGGGGTCAGGCCTTGGCCTCGGGCTGCTGCCTCTGCTCCCCCACGGCTCGCACGCCGTCCTCTGGGGCGGGCCCGTCCTGCGCGGCCGGCTCCCGCATCGGACTCATCAGCTCCTGGGCCGGCGGCGGGGGCTGGCGGTGGCCCTGTCGGAAGTGGCGCAGGCCCGTCAGCAAGGCCGCAAGGACATAGGCGACAAACAGCACCAGGAAGTACACAAAGTAGACGAGGAACTGGAACAGAGAGGGTGCAGGTGAGGCGGGCGGGGCACCCAGGGGTCGTGGAGGCCGGAGCAGGGCCCAGCCTCCACCCACCCAGCGGAGCTTCTGCAAATCCAGCACTTCTGCGCCTCCGCCACCTGCCCCGTAGCACTCTGATCACCTTGTGTGACAGCAAATGTGCCCTTGGCTCTGGGGCCAAGTCCTCACGGAGGACGCCTGTGCGGGCAGAGGCTGGTGGAGGAGAACAGGCCGCCCAGGTCTCCCGGCCCCCGCAGCCCCCGCGGCCCCAGGGAAGTGCAGCCCTGCACCCCGGGGCCAGTGAAGCTGCAGAGCGGTGATGCCCAGCACACGGGCAACTCCCCCCGATTCTCAGACCGCAGCGGCAGGGGGGCCAGGGTGGTCTCCTTCGCGTGTGGGCCAGACGAGCGTGAGTCCCGCCCACGGCCCCGGAGCTCAGCTGCCCCGAGTGGCCTCCCCGAGAACCCCTCAGCACTGCGTGCTCAGGCCTTCTGGGAAAGCTCATTTTCAGGAGCAAAACCAGGAAATGAAACGTCGGGGACTTGGCTTCCGGGAGGATGGAGCTGGCGTGACTCGCCTGTTCCTCGTAAGTACGATTAGAACCCTGGACACTGCACAGACAACACACAGAAGGTGACTCTGAAGAGTGGATGGGGGCAGACTAGCTGGGGCCTTGGAATCCAAGGCGCACCACGGCAATGTGCTCCCTGGGCTGCTTTTCTTTCTGCTGCCAAGTATTTTTAAAGGAAGCAAAGAAGCCCACAAACCAGAAATACCAGGAAACACAGAAAAAAACACTCAACAAAAGTGGCTCCGCCCAAAGGAGCAGGAGAGGGACCCCCCCCCGCCCAGCAGGACAGGACACTGATGAGTGGGAGCCCCGCTCCTCCAGCCAGACCCCACCCTCGTGACCCAGGCTGCACACCCCCCACCCCCGTCGGGTGGTGCTGGTCAGGGCCCAGTGGGAAGCTGGAATGTTCACCCCCATAGGGACCACATGCAAAGCCTGGACTTTCACTCCCCCCAGGTGGTGCTCCCCCTCCCTGAAGAGTCAGGACTTTCACCCCACCCAGCCACAGTGAGAATGCTCCTCCCCCACCAGTGTCACTGGAGGCCACGTGGGGAGCAGTAATGAGGCAACCATGGCCCTCCTGACCACTGCAGGCCATGTGGGGAGCTGGCACTCCCTTCCTTGCCCAGCAGTAAGGAGAAGCCCCACCCCACCCCTCAGCGTGAGGAGGGCTGAGCGGGGAGCCTAGAATTCCACCCCACGTGGCTATAACGAGGTGCGTGCCCCTAGTCCTCCGCTAGGCTGGTGTCAGGAGAAGCTAGCTAAAACAGAAGGAGTAAATGAGAGCCAGAGTCTCAAAGTATTATAGCCAAAATGTACAGGTTTCATTAAAAAAAAAATCACTCAGCACACTTACAACCACACAGATCTCTAAATGAATGAGATAGTCAGCAGACACCCACACCAAGATGACAGAGACGTTACAGTTATCTGAGAAGGATCTTAAAGTGGTCATCGTAAAAATGCTTCAACAAGCAACAACAAACATGCCTGAGACAAACGAAAAAGTCTCAGAAAAGAAACAGAAGGGATAAAGGAGAAAAGTTACAATTGAAAAATATAATCACCAAAATAAATACTCAGCAAATGGTCTCAACAACAGAATGGAGGGCACAGAGAAAAGAATCAGTGAACTGGAAGATGGAACAATAGAAATCACCAAATCTGAACAACAAAGAGAAAACAGATGGGGAAGAAAAGCAGAGCCTCATTCTCCAGGGGACAAAATGTAACACTGTGTCATGGGTGTAAAATAAGAAGAAAGAAAAAGAATGGGGCTGAAAAAGTACTTGAGGAAATAATGACTGGGAAAACTTCCCAAGTTTGGCAAGGGACATAAACCTATGGATTCAAGAAGCTGAGAGAACCCCAAACAAGACAACACCCCCAAATCAGAACAACACACACCATATTCAAATTTTTGAAAGCTAAAGACAAAGAAAAAGGAAAAATCTTGAAAGCAGCCAGAAAAAAAAAAAAATGACACCTTCAGGGAAAAATAATTAGAACGACAGTGGATTTTTCATCAGAAACCAGGAAGGCCACAAGGATATGACAAATTTTTCTCATACTGAAAAATTCAGGAATGAAAAATAAATCAAGACATTCTCAGATAAAGAAAAACTAAAAGAACAATTTGTCACCGGCAGACCTGCCTTAAAAGAATGCTTAAAGGAGGTTCTCTAAACAGAAAGTAAATGATAAGAAACTTGGAACATCAAGAAGGAGAAAGAACACAGCAATCGAAATTGTGGGTAAATGGACTTTCCTTCTCTCCAGTTTCCTAAATGTTTGACAGCTGGAGCAAAACTTATTATCCTATCTTAGGTGGCTCTAATGGTATACAGAAGAAATAAGTAAGACACTTGTACTTAAGCAGTAGAGAGAGAAGTGACCTAAAGGAGGTGAGATTTCAATACTTCACTACAACTGGCCATTTAATACACAAAGCAACCATCAAAAAAGTTACCATGAGAGATACACTCAAAAATACAACAGATAAACCAGAATGAAATTCTGAAGAATCTGTAAATAATCTATGAGAAGGCACAAAAAAAGAAAACAGAAACAAAAGGCGGAGAGAATAAAAAGAAAACAAAAACTGAAATGGCAGACATAAGGACTAATACATCAACAATTACACTAAACATAAAAGGTCTAAATAAACCAATTACAGACAGATATTGGCAGAGTGGATTAAAAAAACATGACGACAACCATATGCTAGCTACAAGAAACTCAGGTATAACAATATAGTCAAGTTAAAAGTAAAAGGATGGAAGATAATATGTCATGTAAACATTAACCAAAGGAAAGCAGAATGGCTATATTAATATCAGGTAAAGTAGACTTCAGAGAAAAGAAAATGACCACAGGCAGAGAAGAACATTCTATAATGATAAAAGGCTCAATCCACCAAGACATCCAGTGTATGTGTATGCAACAGAGAGCCACAAAAACGTGAAGCAAAAACACGACAGAATTGAAAGGAGAAATAGACAAAGTCACTATTATAAATGGAAACCTCAACACCCCTTCTCAACAATAGGCCAGACAAAAAAACCCATAAGCATAGAGAAGAAAGCAATACCACCATCGACTATAGGACCTTATTGATATTTATGGAACACTCCACCCCAAAACAGCAGAATTCACATTCTTTTCAAGCGTACATGGAGCTTATAACAAGATAGACCATGTCCCGGCCCCCAAAACAAACCTCAACAAATTATAAGAATTGAAATAATACAGATTGTGTTCTCTGATCACCACAGAACATAATCAAAATAGAAACCAATAACAGAAAGATAACAGGAAAATATCAAAACACTTGGAAAATAAACAACACATTTTGAAATAATCATAGGTCAACCAGAAAGTATGAAAGGAGATAGAAATACATAGAAATGAATGAAAAAGAAAATACAACATATCAAAATCTGTGGGGTGTAGCTAAAGCAGGCTGAGAAGGAAATGTATAGCAATAAATGGAAATATTAGAAAAGAAGAATTCTCATACGATTTATCTAAGCTCCCATCTAAAGAACCCAGAGAAAGATGAGCAAAATAAATCCAAATCAAGTAGAAAGAAGGAAATAATGACAAAAGTTCTAGCCAGTAACAGTAAGGCAAGAAAAACAGACAAAAAACACTAAAGAAAAAGACCTCCGAGAACTAATAAGTGACCTCAGCAAGACTATACAAGGTTAAGTCACAAATATCAGTGTATTTCTTATACAGGCAGACCTCAGAGATATTGTTCAGTTCCGAACCACCGCAATAAAGTAAATATTGCAATAAAGCAAGTCACACAAATTTTTTGGTTTCCCAGTGCATATAATAATTATGTTTATGCTATACTGTAGTCTATTAAGTGTGCAATAGCATTATGTCTAAAAACAACAGTGTGCATACCTTAATAAAAATACTTTACTGCTAAAAAATGCTGTCATCTGACAATGCAGGGTTGCCACAAACCTTCAACTTGTAAAAAAGTCAATATCTGTGAAGCACAATAAAGTGAAGTACAATAAAATGAGGTCTGCCTGTACTAGCAGTGAACACCTGGACTCTGTTATGAACTGAACCGTATCCCTCCAAAATTCATTTGTTGAAGCAACTGAACCGTATCCCTCCAAAATTCATTTGTTGAAGCCCTAAGCCCCAGTGTGACTGTATTTAGAGATGGGGCCTTTCAGGAATGATTAAGGTTAAATGAGGTCATGAGGGTGGGACCCTAATCCAGTAGAACTCCTTATAAGAGAGACACAGCAGGAGTGCACACGCACCGAGGAAAGACCACATGGGGACACAAGGAGAAGACGGCCGTCTGCATGCTGAGGAGAGAGGCCTCAGGAGAAACCAAACCTGCTGACACCTTGATCTCAGACTTCCAGCCTCCAGACTGTTAGAGAAAAAATTTCTGCTGCATAAACTACCCAGTCTGTGATATTTTGTTATGGCAGCCCTAGAAGATTAATGCAGACACCAAAATTATAAATACAGTATCATTTACAATTGCTCAAAAAAAATGAAATTCTTAGGAATAAATCTAACAAAACATGCACAGCACTACAGTACTTGCATGTTGAAAACTACAAAATGCTGAAAGAAATCAAAGTTCTAAGTAAATGGAGAGACATACCATGTTCACAGGTTGGAAGATTCAACATAGTGGAAGATGTCAATTCTCCCAATATTGATAAACAGGCTTAATGCAATTCCTAGCAAAAGCCCAGCGAACATTTTTGTAGATATACACATGATTACTCTAAAATTTATAGGGAAAGGCAAAGAAACTATAATACCTAAAATAATTTTTTTTTTCATTTCAAAGTTGGAGGAATCGGTGTACCAAATTTCAAAAACTTACCATCTAGCTACACAAGCAGGACAGTGTGGTGGTGGAGGGAGGGCAGGCACATAGCTCAACAGAACAGACAGAGAGCCCAGAAACAGACTCACGCAGTGGTGGAAAGCAACGCAGTCTTTTCAACAAATGGTGCTACAGCAACCAGACATCCACAGACAAAGGAATGAAATGGTGTGAGCTTCACACCTTACACGAAAATGTACTCAAAACAGGTCACAGGCTTAGATGTTGGGGAAAATCTTTGGGACCCAGGGCCAAAGAGTTATCATATGTGACACCAAAACTAAGATCCACAAAAGGACAAATGAATAAATCAGATCTCATCAAAATTAAAAACTTAAGTTGCAAACAACCCTATTAAGAAGATGAGATGGTGAGCTATGAGCAGGGAGAAGCCTTTGCAAAGCACACATTCAACGAAGGACTACTACCTAGAATACACAGACATTCTCAAAACTCAAGTGAAAAAACAAAGGACCCAATTAGGAAATGGGCAGAAAAGTGAAGAAACACTTCACCAAAGAGGATGTACAGATGGCAGCTGCACGTGGGGAGAAGAGCGTCACAGCCACCGGGGAAAATGCAAATGGAACCACAGGGACCACCAGCCCTCCACGCGGCTCGGAGTGGCCGAACAGAAACGGTGGCCACACTGAACGCTGATGAGAACGTGGGGAACCCGGATCCCTCAGGCAGGCCAGTGGGAATGTAAAATGGTGCAGCGACCGTGGAAAACAGTCTGGCAGCCACCACGTGACTCCACAACTGTACTTCAGGGCATTTATCCAGAGAAATGGAAATCTGGGTTCATACAAAAAGCTGTAAACAAATGTTTAGAGCAGCCCCCAACCCGATAAAGCCAGGGCTCTTGGCGGTGAGTGGGTAAATGAGCTGTGGTCCAGCCACCGCGGAGCCCCATGTAGCAAAGGGCCGGAGTGAAGCAGCCACGCATCTCCAGGACTTGGGCTGAGTGGGGAAGGCAATCCCGACTCACAGCTGCAGGGTCCCACTCTCGCGATGACAACGCTATAGAAATGGGGGGAGACCGTGGTGGCCAGGGGTCGGGGAGGAGGCAGGGTGGGGGCCCGGCGTGGCCGCAGGGGGCAGGGAGGGATACTCCCGTCTCGACTATGCGCGGTCCGTATCCCGAGAGTGCCCGCACCGCAGAACTGCAGGACGTGACCGGTGGGGAGGCTGGGCCCGCAACAGGTACGTGGGTCTTTGCACCACCTGTTACCCCACAGGTGAGCGTGTGGTGACCCATAAGTAGAGTTCAACTTAAAAGACCAGCCAGCCCAGGCCAGCTCCCTGACTGCTCCGTGCTGGTTCCCACCACCGGTTCTGCCCCACTCTCGCTACCCGGGACGGAGGGAGGGGGCACCCGGAACACCACGTGCAGGGAAGGTGAGTAGGACGAGCCGGGGCGACTTTCCTTCTGGACGCCACCAGGATTTCTAGCTACCAATCAACCTCTAGAGTTACCTTTTAACCAGGAAATCAATCCAGCAGGAGAAAAATCAATATATTGTCAGCTTGATCCAGCGTGGCCAGAACCTGTCACGTGGAAGGGGCTGGGGCCAGGTCAGGCGAGGAAGGCCAGCCCCTGCCCCCCACCTTGGGCCCTCGGAAGCCCCGCTGCCCAGAGCCGGGACACCCAGGGCTCCAGGGACGGAGAGGCTCCCCCAGGTGCTGGGGCCCCTCCCAGGCCAGCTGGACGGCTGCCAGGCAAGGTCCCATGGAAAGGCCAGGGGACAACATGCTCCCCTGCGAGGCCACCGCTCTGGGGGAGAGGCCTCCCCTGGAGGGTCCCCGGTGAAGGAGGCCCCAGCCCGCCACCTCTGGACGACAGGCCTTGTGCTCTCCGGACAACCCCTCCCGCCCACCCCGTAGGTGCAGCGGCACGTGCACCTGTGGACCTGAGCCCAGCCTGGCCACCTGCTCAGCCACAGTCCCCAGTGTTCAGCCTGGGGTGGATGGGGCAGTGTCCCTGGAGGGCCCCACTGGTGACCAAGGGCCAAGACCTGCCTGCCCATGGGGACACGAAGGACCAGAGGCTCTGATGTCCTTCACCAAAATGGATGTCCAAACCCATCCAGAAAGCCAGTTTCCGAACAAGAGGGTCTCTCATGCCTGGGACTTCCTTCCCGGCCAGCTGTGGGGTCACCAAGGCACCTCCGACGGAGGGCTGGGACTTCCCCATGGAGCCGAACAAGCCCCAGGGAGGTCTGGGCTCCCAGCAGATGGCGGCTGCGTCCCACAGGCAGAGGGCGGGGCACGATCCCCGGGGGAGCCCGGTGACAATCCCTCCCACGGGACCATCCTCTGGCTAATTCCAGCTCACTCAAGACTGGTCCTGCCCTGGGTGAGGCCACTGGGAGTCACATGCCCGAGTGGCCCCCAGTCTCACAGCGAAGAGGAATTCTCAAGTTCTTCTTGGAAGACCGAGGACCCGCCTAGGACTGGATGGAAGGAGGGGACGGGAAAGGGGCCAGCAGGCACCAACGTCAACCCCACGAGCTCCACTCTCTGCTGCCCTCCGCAGAGGAGACAGACAGCTGTCACGTGAGCCAGGACCCATCACAGGCAGGGACCTGAACGAGGGCACAGGGAATGCTCCGCCACGCTTCTGTCCCTCCTGGAACCTCAGCCAGTGCAGGGGGCGCCCAGGGCCGGTGAGAGCGCCTCCAGAGCGACCTGCACCCAGGCCAGCCTTGGAGGCCCCAGAGGTCTCGCCACACTCGACCGCGCATGCCCACCGCACTGCCCAGACGCGGGCAGCACTTACAGCCCCAAACTCAGCCCTGGCGGGGAGCCGCACAGGCCGGACTGTGGCCCCTGCCACCTGGCCCTCTGACCCCTCCCTCCCTGCTCCCGCTCAGTCCGGGGGTCTGGATGGAGACGCCCCACCCTCAGCGGGTCTGTGGTCTGGGTCCCGGGACAGGCAACACCACTGGCTGCGTGGCCACGAGGAGGCCTGGCCAGGACATGCCGCAGAGCCTTCCCTCCTCAAGGAAGTGAGCCCAAAACGGGGGCTCACCTGAGAGCGGACCGGGAGGCCCAGGCCCCGCTTGTCGGAGACAACGAGGGTGATGATGGTCTTGAGGACAGTGGCGAGGAACGTGTTGACTCCGAAGACAAGGGCACGGAGCTCTTGAGAAAGAGAAGACGCGATCTGAAAACTTAACGGGGAAGCGGCGAGGTCAGACCCCGCTGGGGGCGAGGTGCACGCACAGGCGCAGACGGCCCAGGTGCGGGGCAGCGCTCCCGGGGCCACCGGGAACAGCCGCGAGGCATAGGCGAGACCCGCCCAGTGCCCAGGCTGCCCACCGCTCCGGGGCTGCGTCCTGACCTGGCACGTCCTCCTGCAACGACTCACAAAGCGAGTGCAAAACCAGGTGCAGAAGGCAACCTCGGGAGATGCTTGAAGTCTCCTGGTGACTCCAGGACAGAGTAAGTCATAATCGCTACAGGGTTCCCCAGGAAATCAGCCTCACGAGAGCCGGGCATTAACAGACGGGGCACTGCACGGACAGAGTACGAGGAAAATTCCGGGAGTAAAGTCCTTTGTCGTTAAATGATTCAGTAAATTATAGAAAGAACCGTAAAACAAATGAAGAAGGCAAGAGGAATTAATACGCTCAGAGCCTGCGGTGCTCGGCAGAGAAATTAACATTTGAACGTACTTCCAATTAAAAGCCCCAAAGTGCCTTTAAAGAAAACAGAAAAAACTGATCAAGAAGTGTCAGTTCCGAAGAATAAATGAACAAAAATACCCAAGAAGCCTTTACAGAGAATGACCGAGGAGCTTCTGCTGGGGCTCAGGGGGAGGGGGCAGTACACGAAGGGCAAGGATAGCAGCCACGTGACAAGCGGCGCACTAACTAGGAGAAGACAGCGGTGGGTCAAAGGTCCCTGACGGCAGCTTCACTCCCGGGAAGCGGGCGCTGGGCCAGGTCCCGCAGGCGCGGGCAGAACGCCACACCACACACACGACTGATTCAGGTAGTGCTGCGCGAACTCCGAGAGTTGGATTAAAGCAAACGGTAACACGGCAACATAATAAAAGGCTCCCGTCACATGTGGTAGAGGCAAGCGCACTGCAGACAATCAGGAAAAAAGAAATCCCAGCAGAAAAAGAAGCCACGGGTATAAACTGGCCAGGACACTAGGGAAAGGCAACTGGCCCGCGGGCCGCCCTCCACCACCCGCAGGGGCTGTGTGCCTGCCTGGACAACGTCTGCGACATCTCTGAAACCCCCTTCCAAAGCGCGTGCCCTCTGACCTGGCCGGTTCCCTTCCATGACCCACCTGAGGCCATTATCAGAATTTGGGAAGAAAAATGTAGGTGAGGGGGGTGGCTCCCATGTTGTCTGTCACGGGAAGATATCGGAGACAGGGGCCTTATCGCCAGGAGGACCGACGACAATGCCCGCTGACATGGAGCCCCGTGGTTACGAGGGGCAGGGGTGCACAGTGACCCCGGCTCGCTCCAGGAAGCCCAACACCCACGTCAGCCACGGGGCCTGGGGTCTGAGGGGGTCTGCTGTCTCCTTCACGCCTTTCTGCCTCACATTTGACCTTTTCTGCATCGTACTGGATCTTTCTGCCACGAACATCTATGGCTTTTACAATTAACAAGAACACACGAGACACTAAGTGGTCCTGGGAGAAGTGAGGGAAAGACACCCACGGCCCTGGCGCCTGTTCCGAAATGCTGACAGTGACGGTACAGGTGGGGCGTTTCCAGGTTGAGTGTCAGGAGGGGAGGACACAGCATCCAGTGTGCACGGAGTCCAGGCCACAGCCACGGCCACACGGGCAGGGGGCATTAGGAGCAGAAATCCAGAGAGCAGGGCCAGGGGAGTCGGGGTGTCTGGGCAGCACTGACCCTGACGGGGAGGAAAGGAAGGACGCAGCCCAGGGCAGGAGAGGGACGCTGGGTGCCGGGCGCTCCTGTGAGACGGCTCAGGGGAATCAGGCCACCACACCGCGGGGCAACGGCTGCAGAGGGTCAGGAGTTCGAGGACACGCTCTGAGCTCAACACCAGGCAGGGACAGATCTCGCTGGGCGTGACCGGAGTGGACAGTACAAGTGGGGAGGGAGGTGCCCCCAGGGAGATGGGGCTCGGAGGGGAGCTAGGGCCAAACAGCTGGGGACAACGACAGGCCACCTGCCAGGTGCAGGAGGTGTAAGCATGTGTCCTGAGCATGTGCGCTGTGTGTGGCCTGAGGGCATGTGACAGTGTGAACACGTACGGTGTGAGCACGTGTCTGGGGTGAACACATGGTGTGCGTGTGCAGCCTCGTGAGAGGTCCAGCTCAAAGGGTGTACGAGGGTGTCAGAAGCCAGCGAGATGCGGGCTGAGGAAGGTTCTGGAAGGCACGGGCGGTCGGCAGGCAGCTCCCAGGATGTCCCCGGGCCAGTGCTGCAGCATCCCCAGGAGTGTGAGGAACACAAGGGTGCCGGGGGAAGGGCTCCCCCGGGCAGAAGGCAAGCTGGGTCACCCAGTCACTCTTGGGCTGTGGGCCACCGTGCCCAGCAGCGGGAGTGGGAGGCGATGGGAATGACCCAGGATGGGACAGCAGGGCCAGGAGACTGGAAGAAAGGACTTCCCGAGGTCCGGCCCCTGCGGACACCGTGGCTCAAGAGGGGGGCAAAGGGGATGCCCACATGGCTCCTTGCCCAGCCCTGCGATCCCGGTGGCCAGGACGGGGCATGCTGTGGACAAGCAGGGCCCTGGCTAAAGGCACCCAGGGCTCACGCGCCTCCTGACGTGAGTGGCGTGCCAGCACACCTGCTCCACGCTGCCCAGCACATACCCCTGCTGCTACCCACGGAACCTTCTGGAAGGAGGCCTCTCGGCACACACAGCACACGACCCTCCAGCTGCCCACCCTCGGCTGCAGTCTTTTGGGACTCTCCTGCCAGCAGTCCCACGTGGCCACCCCGCACCAGCCCGACTCACGTGGCGATGGGCACCAGGAACTGGTAGGAGCCACGGAAGAGCACGAAAGCCGAGTAGCACAGCCAGATGCTGCTGGTCCTGTACATGAGGAAGACCAGCCCGGCCTGCAGCACCGTCACCACCGCGATGATCAGCTCAGCCCACAGCGCCCACCGGATCTTCACGAAGCCGGCGGCGAAGGAGGCGACGGCACCTGGGGAGACAAGACGCGTCAGCGCCGTCCTCGGCCTCACGGGTCACCGCTGTCTGGGTGAGGCAGGCGGCGCGTACCGAGCAGAGTGGAGGCGGCGTCCGCCCCGCCGTTGTAGACCCTCGTGGTGTCCGTGGTGGGGTTGACCACGTTCCACAGGATGTGCACGTAGTAGACGATCAGGTAGTAGCCGGCGGAGTTGAAGACCCACCAGAGGGACCAGAGGCGCAGCTGCGGCAGCCGCGCGGTGCGGCGCAGCTCGCGGAGCATGTGCGCGAGCACCGAGTCCCGCCAGGAGGCCGGCAGCCGGCCCAGCTTCCCACCCGTGGGCTGCCCTTGGCCCAGGTTCATCCGGTCCAGCTCGGAGGGCGAGGCCCCGGCACTCGCGGGCGCTCCGCGGTTGAAGAAGAGGCTGCGCTCGGGGCGCTTCAGGAAGAACGTGAGGACCAGACTGAAGGTGAGGAAAGCCAGCGAGATGTAGTTGAGCGTGGAGAAGGGGACCCTGCCCATCGTGACCAGCAGCTGGCCCAGCACGGAGCTGGTGAAGACGCCCAGCAGAACGGAGGCCCGCGAGTAGCCGGCCATGCGCTGGTAGCAGGCGGGGGGCACCAGCGAGAAGATGTAGGAGGAGTAGGCGATGCGGGCCGCCATGGTGATGCTGAAGAAGAACTCCATGAACTGCATGTGCAGCACGGACGAGCCGAAGAGCAGCAGAAGCCACACGGACACGTAGCTCAGGCCCTGCAGCACAAGCACCGGCTTGTAGCGCAGGTAGTCGGTCAGCAGGAAGATGGGCACCAGCACCGCCAGGTAGGAGTAGGACAGCACGGGCGTGATCTCGTTGGTGACCTGCGGGATGGCAGGCGTGTGACCCCGAGCCCCGGGAGTGCCCGGCGCCCATCACGTCTACTGGGCTTGGCCGGGTGCCTGGGAGCCCCACCCGGACCCCACGCACCCCTTTAGCACGGCGCCCCACCAGGACTACGTGGGGAGCGCCGTCCTCCAAAAGCGTGCAGCCCGTTAAGACTGTCCAGGGCAGCCAGGGAAATGGAGCAAAGCACAGGCCGACCCCCCGACAGTGCTCCACCCTGACCCCGTCTCCCACGGGCGCGCCTCTCAGACAGCAGCTCGGCGCTGACACACGCAGGGAGCTGGTGAGCACGCTGAGCACAGTCAGCGACCACGCGCTAAGCCGCGCTGGCCCAGGCCTGTTTGTGTCTAACGAAATAAAAACACGATACGGTTTCACCGTAAGCACCGATACAGAAAACAGCTGTGGCCAATCTACACTCATGCTGGCCGCCAAGGAAGGCCTTCAGTGGCCGGTCCCACTCGGCCCCAGGGCACAGGGGATGCAGGAGAGGACCGGGCCCTCAACCCCCCTTTGCCAGGCAGGACTAGGGGGGTGCGTCCATGGGACCCAGGACTCCCGGCTCCATCAAGGGAGCTGCCCGCAGCCTCGGCCACTCAGCTCTCCACTCAAAGAGGGCTGGCCCAGTAGGACCCTCCCTGCTGGGCACACAGGGCAGAGGCCAGAGCCACAGACCCACTTGGGATGACAGCCAGCTGTGCCCCTGGCCGCCCAGGAAGGGCCATCCTGGACCCACCTGGGCCCAGCCCCCAGCAAGAGCCCCAGCTCACGAGACGCCCAGGTCCCTGGCCTTGGCCCCTTCCTGGGGGATGGACACGGGAGGCACCCTGTGCTCAGAGCCTCTCCTGAGGCCCCAAGTGGGTTTTCAGCAGGTGGCCCTCACAGGAGTTGCACCAGACCCCATCTGACACCTCCCAGGGGCTCTGACTGAGAGCCCCACCCAGGGATTCCACCTGACGCTGCCCAGGGCCCGGCCATGGCTCAGACCAGCCAGGTGAGCACCAGGTGAGCCTCGGGCCTTGCTGGGCTCTCAGAGCCTTTGGGCTCCCTTGGGTCCTATCTGACTCAGGGCGCTAACCTTGACTCAGGCCTGACCACCTGCTAACACCATGGGGCGATCCCTGCACCAGCCCAGGGGGCCCTCAGCCCTGCAAGGCCGGCAGGCACCGAGGCCCACTTCACAGATGCTGCCGAGGACCCGGGGCCGAGCCCAGGCCAGCACGTGGGGCCCAGCCAAGCCCACTGCTTAGCGGCTGGCTCACCTGCGAGTTTCTGCAGCCCTCGCATCTGTGCACCCAGGATGTGCCACCCGAGCAGCCGGCCCCAGGGCAGCGCTTCCCAGTGTGCCCAGGACCCCGGGCGGGCACGCACACCCCCCACCTCCGGGGCTCCCCTGCCCGGTGGCCTCCTGCACCACACGCCCACCAGAAGCCATGGCTGACCCCGAAGGCTGTGGTCCCCCGAACACCGAGCACTAATGCCCCAGGACAGTCCAAGACGGCATTGGTGCAAGTCCGTCCCCGGGGCAGGATGAGTAATCAGCGCTGGTCCCAGAGGGGTCAGAGCCTGTTTACGGAAAATTCCTGGAACATCAAACCATCCCTCAGTTAGCTGACGAAACCTCTTGGCAGACGGCTCGCACAGCTGCAAGGGCCACGGGGTCAGAGCCGAGGGGGACCAGCTGGTCTTTCCCTCCCGCCGCCGCTGCCCACACTTCTCAGGCTGGGCAAGCACACAGGCCAGGTGAGAGGCTGACCTGTGTCACACCTGTGAAGCGCTGGGAGCACGGGCACCCACCAAATCCCTGGGGCAGCTGGCACGAGGACGGCCTCCTGCTGGCCTCGGTCCAGCATCGCTGGGCCACGTTCCCAACACCTCGATTTGGACGGGCCGGGTCCAGGCTGATGGGCAGGACGTGGGAGCTGGGCCCAGGTCATGACCCAGGTGGCTTCAGGGCAGCAGCTGCTCTGAAGTCCGGAGGCCTGGCTGGGGCCCCACAGCAGCCAGGACCAGGATGGGGCGCTGGGGCCCTGAGGACCGGCAGGACCAGGGGAGCACGGCAGGGCCAGGCCAGGCCAGAGGGCACCTGAATTCCAAGAGGAGCAGCCCCTAGAGTCAACACCTGGCAGCACCCAGAGGGGCACCGAGTCCTGCCTGATGGGGAGGGAGGACAGGACAGGGGCCGTCACAGAGGATCCCGCCAGCACGGCAAGGTCAGCCATGGGCTTGGAAGGACTGCTGTGTGAAGTGCCCTTCACACAGCAGGGGTCATGATGTGAAGGGCAGGGGTCATCATGGAGGGGGTCGGGGCCTGACCCAACCCAGGCAGCTCAGATGAAGAGGAATCACAGGCCCAAAGGCGCAAAGCAAAGCTCGGACCCTCCCGGAGGTGCTCCACGAACCGGGGGCGGCGGCACGCGGGGAAACACTCAGCACAAACCGAAAGGAAAATCCGGCAGAGTTCAAAGGCGAAGCTGCGGCGTAAACGGACACGGCACACGGGGAGGCGGCCAGCGCAGACAGCAGAGGCCGCGCACGCGGGGAGGCGGCCAGCGCAGACAGCAGAGGCCGCGCACGCGCGGAGGCGGCCAGCGCAGACAGCAGAGGCCGCGCACGCGGGGAGGCGGCCAGCGCAGACAGCAGAGGCCGCGCACGCGGGGAGGCGGCCAGCGCAGACAGCAGAGGCCGCGCACGCGGGGAGGCGGCCAGCGCAGACAGCAGAGGCCGCGCACGCGGGGAGGCGGCCAGCGCAGACAGAAGCCGCTGCCCACAGCGGTGGAGCCCGCCAGGCACAGGAAGGCAGACGCCCGCAGGGAGCGGGAGACCAGCCGAGGCCTCGCTCCAGGGACAGCCAGGAACACGGGACAGTGGCAGACGTCGAGGAAATGCACACCCAGCAGCAAGCTCTCCCATCTATCAGATGGGCAGCAACTCAACAGCGCCTCGCGGGTGCTGGCCCGAGGAGCTGGCAGCAGCCTCACGCTGCAGGGGGTCACAGCAGGAGGCCACCAGCAGCAGCGTTTCCCCCAGGGACGAGCTGGAGACCCCGGAGACCCCTGGGGCAGGGGCGGGCAGGCCTCTGTTTGAGGTTTGAGGCCCTGCATGCACGTTGGGCAGCAGCAGCCCGAATCTGTGTGGGAGGGCCACAGACCCACTGGACTCTTCCCAGACGGGCCTCTGCCATCCTCTGGTCACGTCCAAGGCCTGCTGGGTGGCTTAATTTCTGCAACCTACTGTTTAATCAGTTACTGTGTGAGCTAAGAGGGCAGGTGGGGGGAGTTCATGACATGTTTTCCTTCTTGTTATTTTCACGGAGCTTCCCACTCACTCCTACATCATCTCCGCAGTGGAAGACAGCCCCTTGCAGAACAGAGTGGTGTCCAGGGAACTGGCCAATCAGTGAGCGAGGGATGTGCCAGGCCGGCTGCTCGAGGGAGGCCCCCACCCGGACTCACCTGGGAAGTGAGCCCTCTGGCTGCAGTGCTGGCCGTGCGGTCAGACACAATCACACACACACGGCTTTGAGCCTGTGCACGCGGCCCGGGCACCCTGGTGTGTCCATTTTCCAAGAGGACTACTTTGAGGGAACAGGACTCATCTGCACGGCGACTCCATGTAACTTAATTCTGGGGTCGGTGAGGGGTTGGGGCCGAGCTCTGGGCCAGGGAGAGGCAGGGGCTCCCTGAAGAAATCAAGTGGGAAATCCAGGTGGGAGCCAACGGGGGCCAGCGACAGGGGGTGTGGAGGCCGGTGGCCACCCTGGAGGGGACAGACAGGGCTGGCGGGCCGGGGCCAGGTTCTGGGGTGGCGGACGGTCCTCAGGCAGGACGAGCAGGTGTGGTGACCACAGCCCTGACCATGAGCTTCATCAACCAACGGCCTCTGAGCCCTTTTGATTTGTTTTATTTTATGGAGACAGAAACAGGGAGGGACACTGCCTGTTGCTGCTTCTACTACATGTTTGACCCCAGAAACTCCCATCGGGTATAAGCTTATTAGTCAGGTTCCAATGAGATCCTTTGTCCTTGTTCTGAGCAAAAGGCAAATTCCTTCCATAATCCCTTTGGGCAAATAGGCCTCTGCTGGAAGCAAGGGCCCAGCGGGCGGGCGGGGGCCCCCTTGCGCTCTCCCCTCAGAGGCCCACGGCAGGCATGGACCCCTCTGCCGGACCCGCCAGCGCCCGCAGCCCGAGCAGCCCCCGCACTCCGGCCCACCCCGCCCACACGCGCACCCACGTGCCTGCTTCTGCGTGAAGTTCTTGTCGGGGCCCAGGAGGTAAGGCGTGATGAAGCTCTCCCCGGGTCGCATCTGGGCCATGAAGCCGTAGAAACAGAGGCAGAACACCAGGCTCCACCAGGACTGCAGCTTGCGGCCCGGCCTGGGCTCCGCCGGCACCTGCTTCTCCACCTCCGGGCCGGAGAGGGCCATGCTGCCCAGGTCCCCGACGGCCCTGCAGGAGACCGAAGGGGACTCTGTACCTGGGAAGGAGAGCCAGAGTCAGGGCAGCTCAGCAGACAGCCCGCAGCCCTCTCCCACCCCCGGAAACTCGGCTGCAAAGGGCTCCTCCCCCTGTCATTCAATCGGGCTCAACCTCACAAGGTGGAGAGGCCGCAGCCCCAGCCCCAGTCCCAGCCCCGTGCTCTAACCTGGAGCTTGTGACGATCCAGGAGCCCGGCCCAGCCAGGCCGCACTGTCACCACTTCTGGGGGCTCCAGGGCTGCGGCTCCCACAGGGTGGCTGCCAACCACGTGGGGCCCATAAACGTTAATGAGAACTAAATGCAATTTAAGATCCAGTTCCCCGGGGACACTGGGCTCATCTCACGTGCTCACAGCACTGGCTGCGGGTGCTGGGCTGCGTGCACCTCCCCCGCAAGGTCTGACGGCCTGATCCTCACTGTGTCCCAGCCCCAGGCGTGTCCAAGTGCCACGCCCAGAGGAGAAGCAGGCGCGCCCGCGATGGCCCAGAGGACGTGGCAGGAGGAGGACCTGCCGGGCCAGGCACACACCAGACCACAGTCCAGGGGCGGGGATGGGGGCAGAGAACCCCCAGGGGCCGCCGAGGGCAGAGTAAGACTTCACCCCAGCACCATGATTTCAACACAGGCCTGGCCCTCGCTCAGCAAGGGGAACTACGACAGTCAGAGCCCGGCTGTTCTTTCCTCCTGTGTTTCCTTCTGAGACCGAGGGAAAATGGGGGGCTGCTGTGGGACAGCAGTAAACCCCCGAAGAAGCTGCGGCTGGCAGGTTTGTTTGTGAAGCTACAATGAGGGGCAGGGTACGGGTGAGGGGGGCAACAGCGGCCCAGGAGTTACAGGGTCCTAGGTCCCAACGTTCTCAAGGGCCAAGCGAAACACCAGCTAGGACAGGGGCTGGAACCCGGCCCCTCCCCCGGCACCCCTCCCCCGGGGAGGTGTGGTCCCCCAAGAGCACACAGGCCAAATGGCTCCAGCAGAAAGACTCTGATGTTTGGGGCAGGGGGTGCACACACGGCCCCCCACTCCAGCCCCAGGAGTCCCCCAAGTTCACTCTCCCGCTCCCCGGGCGCTGCCCCCGGGCGCCAGAGAAATGCACGCTCTCCGCCAGACAGGCACCCAGCGTGGGGCAAGCAGCCGAGAATTTACAACGCCCGGGGTCCCCAGGAGCGCCCCCCCCATCCCCCAGGGGCCCCTGTTCTCAAAGAGATGACACAGGCTTCCCTACCTGGCGTCCCCGAATCCCGGGGCGGAAGTCTCAGATACCAGAACCCCGCAAGCTCACCAGCTTCTTCTTTCTACTTCCTGGACTCCCATGGCTTCTGAAACCCCAAGGCGGTGCTTCTGAGACTGCAGTGAGAGCTTGTCACAAGTGTGTCTGAAGGTCTCAGACACACTCCAGGACTCTGCACCCTGACACGGCCCCCAGACACGCCCAAACAGGTGACCGAGCACGCAGGGAGCTGCTGCCTCGGGATTCCCAGCTGGTCACCGACAAGAGTTCCGCCTCCAGCATTTCAGGCCAACACCGCAATCCCGCCTCCACCGACACGCAGATGGGCCCCAGGGCCCCGGCACCCAGCCCTGAGGGTCCCAGGAGTCCTCCAGGGTCACAACACTGTGGTAGACCACCGCCACCCCCAGAAGCAAGGACATGCAAGGGTCCACACCCTGCAATGGCCAGGGAGCTGTGGGAGGGGGGTTAGGGGTGGGGTGGGGGGGGTTAGGGGTAGGGGGCAGTGTCCGCTGACACCCAGGGAGCAGGGCTGAAGGATGGGGTTTACATGGGGTCTCAGGGAGTGTCCCACGAGCTGCGCCCCCCTTCCTCCCAGCCCTACCCCTACAATCTGGGGACACTGTGCTCAGTGCTGGAGTCCCTCACCTTCCTCCTGAGTTACAGGACAGCTGGAAGAAAGGAGGGGCCTCCCCCAGCCAGCAGGGAGAAACCCAGGCCTCCTCTGCTCTTGGATCACAGGAAGCAAAGGGCCAAGGGCTCACCTTGGGCTCACGTGCACACGGTCTCGCCTCTGGGCTGCAGCCCATTGGCTGGCGCATCTCCCAGGCTGCACGGGGAGCCTTCTACCCGCTGTCTCCACAAACATCTGCTCAAGGAGCCCCTGAGCCTCAGGCCTGCCACCCAGCAGGGGTGGCCGAAGGCAGGCAGGCTTCTCACCGGGGCTGGGAAGGGCCATCACACGCGCCAGAAAGAGAGACTCAAACTACCTCTGTGCTTCTCACTCAGCCCGGGCGCCAGGGACCCGCTCTCCAAGGACGTGAGTGAAGATGCCGCCCTGGACAAAGGCAGCTGCCTATCCTAGGAAACCTCTGCCGCCCCGTGGTGGCCCAGTGACCCCTGGGGCCAGCCTCCCCCTGCCCCGTGCCAGGGGAGCAGACACAGCAGTGAGAATGCCAGGAAGCACAGAAGGTGCCAGACCCACGGGGCTCCCTTCGGAAATGGCCACTTTCATTCCTGCTTGACGTTCTTTCCTGAGCGTTGCTTTAAAATCTGTCCCTTCCACCCACATAAGGCCCTCCTCCAACTTCTTGTGGGGGGCACAGTCCTGGGCCTGCCCTTCACCAGCACCCCTGGCTCCCCGCGGTGAGGGGGCCCCTGCAGGGGCACCCAGGGCAGAACTGCGGGGAGGGGGCCGCGAGGCAGCGCTGACCTCTGTCACCCGTCACAGGCGGAAACGCCCCTACAGGCCTCACTGAAGAGAGAAGGGCCAGGCCTCAAGGAGCCGGCACTGCGGCCGCTGCGGGACCACCACCCGGGGCCGTGAGCAGTGGCACTGATCCGAACTACAGGGACACCCGCCACACCAGGCGGGGCCCACTTTGGAAGGTGCGTCCCTCCCACAGTCTCCCACACTTGGCTCCGCACCACCGGACGCGCTGCCCAAAGCTTCCAAAACGAGTGGAGGGCTGCCAGCTCATGGGCCCATGGCTGGACCGCAGGGTCACGGGGAGCTGCTTGGCCCCATCCCGGGAGCAGCAGGGCCCCCGGGAGGAAAGGCCACCTGTACTGGGGCCTGGAATGGGGGTGCAGAGGAAAGGGCGGACGCGGAGCAAGGTTCTCCCCTAGCGAGGCTGGGCCCCCAGCAGGGAGCTCCGAGGACTCCGGCTCCGGCACTGTGGGCAGCCTGGGAGACGGCTGCTTCTGCATGCATTCCGGAGTTCCGAGCTGGCCCCAATTCCAGCCTGTAATCTGAGACCTGCGGCCGGGGATCCCCACGTGGCAAGGAACCCCACGAACACACGTGTGTGCCTGGCGGACACCTGGACACTCAGGACAAGTGTTTCGGATAGGACCCGGGGGACAGCTTTCCTCCCGGAGACGTGTAGAGCGACCCACTGTTCTGGACAGTCTCCAGCGCTGGGCTCCAGCCGCGCCAGGAAGTGTTCCAAGGGGAAGTTGCTCACAATTACAGACTCCAGGCGCAGGAAACGACAGTGGCTTGGCTGGAGACCAGAAGCGCACCGGGGGCTTCTCCACAGGCCCGCGCGGAGACCGACGGTGACAGACGCTTGGAGCGTGCGCCTGGGTTCCCACATGGGGCGAGGCTGCACGTGGGACTCACCGCCCCTCACTCAGCGCCAGCGCCCCCGCGCCCAGCCGGGCACCAGGGGCCCATGCGCCTGTGCTCTCCCCGGGCCCCAGAGCCACCGGCCCCCGTCCACCCCGACACTCGGAGAGCGAGCAGCCCCGCGCTCCTCCCGCAGCCCCCGGTGCTCGCCCCCGGAGCTCCTGCAGACAGGGGAACCCCACTACCTGCGCGCTCGCGGCCTCCGCTGCTTGGCGCTAGAAGGGACCACACTGCCCACAATGCCCCGCGGCGGCTCGCTTCCGGGAGGCTGGGGGTGGGGGCGCACCTGGTCCCGCCCCCGCCGCACGTCACCGCGGACAGCAGTTGCACGGTCTCTGACACGCGCCCCACCGTGGCACCCGAGGTCCCCGCGGGACGGGCGCAGCAGCCCCGCGCGCACGCCCCGCGCCCCGGGACTCGGGGCTCAGTCCCCACCCCAGCCCATCGCGTCGCCGCCCCCGATCACGCGCCTCTGGCCGCCCAGCGCGGGCTACTCCCCGTGCGTCCAAACGCCCGGCCGCACCCTCCGGAGCCCCCTCCCGAACTCCTCGCGCACCCCTGGCGCCTACCCCCGCAGCGCCTGGCTCTGGTCATACTGATCACAGCTCGGGGTTGTGCTGGAGGCCTCCGGGAACGGACCTGGACAGAGACGCGCCCCCCGGCGCCCCGCAAGCTGTGACCGCTCCTCGACGAGCGCAGATCCCCTGACTTCTGCACAGCCTGTCCCGCCGCCACCCTGTGCCTTTTCTTCTCGGTTCATTCATTCTGAGATGTTCCTTTCCTAGCCAACCCGCAAACTCAAGCCAGGGACGTGGGTCACTGAGCCAGCAGGAGACAGGACTGTGGGGTTGGAAGGGGCACCCTCCCCCCACGCAGCCGTCTGTAGGATCACCCTGACCCACACTTGCTCTGGTGGTTGACTGGGGACTCCAACGAGGCACAGACTCAGCTTCCCCGAGGGAGGCAGAGTAAATTGGGAGAGGGGCACAAAGACAAAGGAATGGACCAGAGGTCTGTTTGGACCTAGCAGAAGGTCCCCTGGAGGGATCCCAGGAAGGCGACAGGCCAAGGTCTCTCCCCGCTCCTCACGGCAGGACCGGCCCCCCTGGACTTGACCTGTCTGGTGCAGTGAGGCCCGTGAAAGTGAGGGATGCCGGCCTCTGAGTCATGGCAGGGAGGTTGCAGGTGCCCAGGCTGTGACTCTCAGGCTGGAGCAGTGGGAAGCAGCCCCTCTGGCAGCCCCACTGCTCCCCACTCCTCTCTGCTGGGAGGGGGAGAACCCGGAAGCTGGCCTCACAACCTCAGAAAGTGGCTTCGCCCTCCCGCTGCCCTAAAGGATGGCACAAAGGAGCGTGGCCACGGGGCACCCAGCACCAGTGAGCCATTGCCATTGGCCAAGTCTGGGAACTGGCCCAGACCAGCAGTGTGACCCCTTGGGGAGCAGGACGGACAGCACCCTGGGACCGGGACAGGAAGGGTGGGCGCCCATGGCACACACAGGTGTGCACGGGTGTGCAGAGAGCAGCTGCCCCTGAGCAGGCCCACAGTGAGGATCGGCGCTCCGTCCCCCAAGTCCCTCACCCGGTGGTCTCTCTGGCATGTGGGCATGCGTGGAGCCCGAGTAACAGAGCCCAAGCCTTGCTGTGATCCCTGGCCACACAGAGCTCAGGGCTCCTGCATTAGCTGGGCCCGGGGCGGGGTGGGGGGTGTCACTGGCCCGAAGGGGTCTTGGGCGGGCTCAGCCCAGCTGGGGCTGCAGTGTCTGGCTGGGCCATGGTGCCCAACAGCACCCCATGGGCATTGTCACCAGGAGGCCGCTCCTCCACGGGAAGAGGGAAGGGCTTCCAGAGTCCAGGATGTGATCCTGCTGCCAGGAGCAGCCCGGACGCCAGGGCACAGGGTCCCAGAGGCCCCGCAGGTGCAGCTGGCTGGAAAGTGGGATTGCCAAGCAGACATGCAGAATCAAGTGGCCTGGGGCGAGCGGCCATTTTGGAGGATGGATCTCGCGCTTCAGTCATCGTAGCTTTAAGTGGTTCTCTCGGCTTTAACAGTCTATTCGTCAGATGTTTACGTGCCGGCTCCACGCAGGATCGGGGTAGCTGCCGCGGGGGTCGCAGAGGGAGCGAGAGCTGGTCCCTGGGTGGACCAATGGTCGGGAGGGGTCAGGATGGGCCCGGCGGTGCTGAACCACAGCCTCAGCAGGCTGCAGGCTCCAGTCATGCCTACTCACAGAAATGTCCAGAGTCTACTGCCCCACGAGACCCCCCCCTCTCAAAGGGGAGCTCAGGCACGCTCAGCAGTTGTAGTGAATGACAGCCCCAGCCCATACCTGGCCCACCCAGCCCTGTCTCCCCGCGACGGGGTGCCCCAGCCTGTCAGCTCCAGGCGTCCCCAGCTCACCACCTCCTGGGACACACACCCCCCAGAGTGTATCCCATCCCCCTTCCCTCCCCTTCCCTCTCCACCACCACGTAGAGCCCCGCACCCCAAGTCCAGGTTGAGATAGCGAGGGGCCTGCTCACCGCTGTGCAGGCCAGCCTGCCGGGGTCCCAATCCGGGGCACGACTCCCCTGGGAAGACTTCAAGGGAGGCTCATCTTTGGGGGTCTGTGGCACCCAGTCTCCCAAAGGGCTTCGCCCAGGCTTCGGGGGTCTGGTGGTGGACTTCTCCCCGCTGCCAGCTCCTGCCCAGGCCCCTCGGGCTCTGCGGGGAAACCCTGGCCTAACCCAGGGAAATGGTCCATCCCCGAAAGGAGGGCCCAGGGACGGGCTGTGGGGTGGCCTTGAGCTGCGCCAAGGAGACAGTGGGGAAGGAATGTGATCCTCACAGACCAGAGGAGCTGACTGTCCTCGACTGCAAAATGCCCAACAAGGGAGCACGGAAAGGAGACAGGAGCCACGGTGACCCGGGCTGAGTGAGACCAGCCTGAGAGGTGTGGGAGCATGGAGAGAAGGATGAGGGGGAGAGAGATGGAGAGACACAGAGAGGCCGGGGGGTAGAGACCAGGACACACCGGCGGTGCTCAGCGCGGGAGGGACACAGGGCCCTGGACCCGCCCAGCACACCTGGGCCGCCCCAGGCTCAGGGCCCCTTGGGGAGCCTGTGGCCTCTGGCCTGGTTGGCGAGTGGGATGGACCGTGCCTTCCCCCAAGCCTCGGCCTCGGTATCATGTGTCACCTCTGGAAGCAAGGCTGAGACCAGATGCCAGCACACGTAGGCACACGCACACATGGGCACACATGCCTGCCACAGGCACTCTAACAAACACCTTCTGGAAAGATTCCCTGAAAGGCACCCAAGGACGCACCCACCACAGGTCAGGCCAGGGCCCAGGCTCTCGCCCTGAGGCACTGGTCTGCACGATGGATCGGCCCCTGCTGCCTCGCATTCTGAACATCTGTTCAGCCCTCACCAACGAAGTGTGTGCTGCGGTGTCTGGTGCCCAGAAAACTTGGATGAGGACTTCAGGAGGATTGAGGCCACTCACAGGAAGAGGGACTTGGGAGTCAGGGCACCTCTGAGGCTTGGGGCCCACGGTCGTGGGCAGCATTGCTTTCAGATGGAGACCAGGAATGTCCGCACTGGGGGTTCAGGACGTCAGGGAAGGGACCTTGTCCTCCCCCAGGAGTGTAATGGATGCTTGAGCGCCCTTGGCTCCACTCCAGGGTCACAGAGCCTCTGGCTGGCGGGGTTGTGTCAGGACAGGAGCAGACAAGCTGAGACATGTCAGCCAAGGTGGGTGCCGGGCTGTTGGGAACAGAGGTCTCTTTGAAGGTGCACGTGGCCCAGGGGGAGGTGGGGGAGTCATCGCCCCTTGGCTTTGGCCCGTGGGTGACAGGCTATAACAGGCGGAGGTCTGAGCTATGCACTGAGGTGAGACTTGCCCTGCCCACCCCTGCCTCTCACCCAGACCCCGCCTGGTGCAGAAGTCCTAAGAGTCACATGGTATTGCACGGGGTACAGGAATATGCAGGGAGGATGTGGCCACATCCAGCCATGGAGGGGACGCTGACTCTTGTGGCCAAACTCAAGAGATCCCCATGGAACCTGCATAGTGAGTGTGTAGAAGACTTAAGTCCCATTATGAGCAATTTTGATACTATTTTTTATATAGAGTGCAGTATGCATAGCGAGAATAGACATTTTTTCCCCACAATCCCATGGAAAAGTTTAAAGGATGACCCGAAATCAAGGTGCAAATCAAAGCTCAAACCAATTTCAAAAAACGGAAACTCGCTTCGGCCATATTCTCAGATCTTAGCTTCATAAAACTAATATTCATAAATATGAATGATATCAAAAAAGCAATCACATCTGACCGGTTGAAAATTTTCAATTGTTCTTCCACGTAGCCACAGGTCGAAGAGGAAATCAGGCTTCTGTGGCTAGACACCCATCACCAACGTGGCTGGGGCCCGGACAAAGGGCCCCAGGAGAATTCCCTGTTAGAGCATGTTCATCGTTTCCTGGCTGTACTATTAAAGAAACATAGCGTTAACTCAGAAGCTAGAACAAAAACGGAACAAAATGAACAAAAGAAAGTAAAAAAAGAATGAAATGTGGTGAAAAACAGAAATTCATTAACTGGAAAGCAAATAAAACTTGATTTTTTAAAAATCCAAAATAGAGTTCCTCAAAAAATTAAAATAACATGGCATAAGGAATGCTTGTCAAATGCTTGTCAATTTGACCAAGAAACACAGTAAAAACAAATGTTCCCATTGGGTTGGAGGACGGTGCTCACAGTTGGGGGTCCGTGCACAGCCCCTCCCCCTGAGTGTGACAACTGAGGGAGACCACGATGTCTGGCAAAACCTCAGTCTGCAGAGACACTGCCTCTTCATTTAATGCAGTTCTGCTCCAAATCTCAGGAGGAGCGGTCTGTTTTATGAAACTTGGCAAATAAAATTTAAGTTCATTTCTAAGACTAAATAAGATAAAATAGCCAAGGAAACTCCAAGGAGAAAGGCCCTTCATAACTCACTTCCACATGGCAGTGGTGTCAGCAGTGGATCCAGCCCATGGAGGGAGCGGGCGAGGACCCCTGGCTGCTGCTCAGGTAGGGGTCCCCAGAGCCAGGCCCATGTACCCCCTGGGGCACACCGGGAGGTGGGAGGCCCCAAACCAGGCGGGTAGCTCAGACCAGCAGGAGGCATCCCCGGGGCCAGGTGGTTAGGAGGGCAACTGGGGGACACTGTCAGAATGCTGGGGAGACAGGGACAGGGAAGGCAGCGAGGTGGGGCCAGGCACCGCTCAGTGTTCTGCCCCGACCACTCGTGGCCACCCCTGGAAATCCGAGTGCATCAGCCTGGGTTCTGGGGAGAGATCGACCCCAAAGTGCAGGAGAGATTCGGGGGTCTGTGGCCTGGGAAGGCGGCCCTGGGGCTGAGAAGGGGCGGGGGGGGGATGGTCTCGGTGGGAGATGCGTGTAAGTCACATGGAGTGCACCTGACCTTCCCCCCAACGCACCTCAAGGCTCCAAGGGCACCGGGACTGACCTGCGGCCGAGGGCCGGGGTGCCAGCGCCCCGTCCACTTGGCAGCCTGTGCTCCTGGCTGGGGAGGGTCCAGGCAGTAGCCGTCCCCATCACCCACGGCTGCTCCTGGCATCAGCATCTTGTTCCTTCGGACCCCCTTTCTCACTACCCTCTTCTCCCGATGCCTGTTCCCCTGTCCAAACAAGCTGGGGCTGGAATCCCAGGAGATAAGGGAGCGAGATGGGGGTGCCACCACCTTTCACCCACTTAGGGCAGTGCAGGGTTTAAAGAATCAAGTTTATTAAGGTTCAATTCACATGCAATAAGTTGCAGTGAAATAAATTGAAGTATGCAGTTCAATGTGTTCTGACAGCACCCAGCCCACCTCTATACCCACCCGGATACAGAGCATGTCCATCCACCCAGAGAGCCCACAGCCCCTTCCCAGCCACAGGCAAACGCTGAGCTGCTTCCCTCAGGACAGGGTTTTAAGGGCAGAGGGTTTACTCAGGGTGGGCTGTGCACTCAGCAGTGCTTCTAGGATTCACTCAACTGTTCTTTCCTTGTTATTCTGAGTAGTTTTCATTATATGGATCCACCTCACGTGTTCATCCTTCATTCCTTGATGGACGTTTGGGTTGTTGCCAGTTTTAAGGGTTATAGATAAAAATGCTACAAACATCTGTGCACGAGTTTTTCTGGTGAATGTATGTTTTCACCCCATCTGAGTAGATGCTTAGGAGTGGACTGGACAAACGCAGTCCTCTTTCTCACTGTTGAGCGCCGTGCCCTGGACGTGGCAGCCCACAGAAATCCCAGGCTGGAGGGCGCTGCTGGTGCACAGGACAAAGACGGAGAGCAGGCAAATACTCTTCTTATGTCTGAACTCAGATTCCCTCACACAGGTGCAGAGAGATATAATCACAGAGATGTTTTAAAATGCAAAACTTACAGGCCCCCAGCCATGTGGATGAAAGGCTCTTGGTGCTGCAGCCAGGAATCAGTGCTGTGCCTCTGAGGTGGGAGAGCCAACTTCAGGACACTGGTCCACAAGAGACCTACCAGCTCCACGTAATATCAAATGGCGAAAATCTCCCAGAGATCTCCATCTCAACACCAACACCCAGCTTCACTCAATGACCAACAAGCTACAGTGCTGGACACCCTATGCCAAACAACTAGCAAGAAAGGAACACAACCCCACCCATTAGCAGAGAGGCTGCCTAAAATCATAATAAGGCCACAAACACCCCAAAACACACCACCAGATGTGGACCTGCCCACCAGAAAGACAAGATCCAGCCTCATCCACCAGAACACAGGCGCTAGTCCCCTCCACCAGGAAGCCTACACAACCCACTGAACCAACTTTAGCCACTGGGGACAGACACCAAAAACAATGGGAACTACGAACATGCAGCCTGCAAAAAGGAGACTCCAAACACAGTAAGATAAGCAAAATGAGAAGACAGAAAAGCACACAGCAGATGAAGGAGCAAGATAAAAACCCACCAGACCTAACAAATGAAGAGGAAATAGGCAGTCTACCTGAAAAAGAATTCAGAATAATGATAGTAAAGATGATCCAAATCATGGAAATAGAATAGAGAAAATGCAAGAAACATTTAACAAGGACCTAGAAGAACTAAAGGGGAAACAAGCAATGATGAACAACACAATAAATGAAATAAAAAATACTCTAGATGGGATCAATAGCAGAATAACTGAGGCAGAAGAATGGACAAGTGACCTGGAAGATATAATAGTGGAAATAACTACTGCAGAGCAGAATAAAGAAAAAAGAATGAAAAGAACTGAAGACAGTCTCAGAGACCTCTGGGAAAACATTAAATGCACCAACATTCAAATTATAGGGGTTCCAGAAGAAGAAGAGAAAAAGAAAGGGAATGAGAAAATATTTGAAGAGATTATAGTTGAAAACTTCCCTAATATGGGAAAGAAAATAGTTAATCAAGTCCAGGAAGCACAGAGAGTCCCATACAGGATAAATCCAAGGAGAAACATGCCAAGACACATATTAATCAAACTGTCAAAAATTAAACACAAAGAAAACATGTTAAGAGCAGCAAGGGGAAAACAACAAATAACACACAAAGGAATCCCTATGAGGTTAACAGCTGATCTTTCAGCAGAAACTCTGCAAGCCAGAAGGGACTGGCAGGATGTATTTAAAGTGATGAAGGAGAAAAACCTACAACCAAGATTACTCTACCCAGCAAGGATCTCATTCAGATTTGATGAAGAAATTAAAACCTTTACAGACAAGCAAAAGCTGAGAGAGTTCAGCACCACCAAACCAGCTTTACAACAAATGCTAAAGGAGCTTCTCTAGGCAAGAAACACAAGAGAAGGAAAAGACCTACAATAGCAAACCCAAAACAATTAAGAAAATGGGAATAGGAACATACATATCGATAATTACCTTAAATGTAAATGGATTAAATGCTCCCACCAAAAGACACAGACTGGCTGAGTGGATACAAAAACAAGACCCATATATATGCTGTCTGCAAGAGACCCACCTCAGACCTAGGGACACATACATACTGAAAGTGAGGGGATGGAAAAAGATATTCCATGCAAATGGAAATCAAAAGAAAGCTGAAGTAGCAATTCTCATATCAGACAAAATAGACTTTAAAATAAAGACTATTAGAAGAGACAAAGAAGGACACTACATGATGGTCAAGGGATCAATCCAAGAAGAAGATATAACAATTGTAAACATAGGAGCACCTCAATACATAAGGCAAATGCTAACAGCCATAAAAGGGGAAATCGACAGTAACACATTCATAGTAGGGGACTTTAACACCCCACTTTCACCAATGGACAGATCACCCAAAATGAAAACAAATTAGGAAACACAAGCTTTAATGATACATTAAACAAGATGGACTTAATTGATATTTATAGGACATTCCATCCAAAAACAACAGAATACACATTTTTCTCAAGTGCTCATGGAACATTCTCCAAGATAGATCATATCTTGGGCCACAAATCAAGCCTTGGTAAATTTAAGAAAATTGAAACTGTATCAAGTATCTTTTCTGACCACAACGCTATGAGACTAGCTATCAATTACAGGAAAACATCTGTAAAAAATACAAACACATGGAGGCTAAACAATACACTACTTAATAATGAAGTGATCACTGAAGAAATCAAAGGGGAAATCAAAAAATACCTAGAAATAAATGACAATGGAGACACGACAACCCAAAACCTATGGGATGCAGCAAAATCAGTTCTAAGAGGGAAGTTTATAGCAATACAATCCTACCTTACGAAACAGGAAACATCTTGAATAAACAACCTAACCTTGCACCTAAAGCAATTAGAGAAAGAAGAACAAAAAAAAAAACCCCAAAGTTAGCAGAAGGAAAGACATCATAAAAAACTAGATCAGAAATAAATGAAAAAGAAATGAAGGAAAAGATAGCAAAGATCAATGAAACTAAAAGATGGTTCTTTGAGAAGATAAACAAAATCCATAAACCATTAGCCAGACTCATCAAGAAAAAAAGGAAGAAGACTCAAATCAATAGATTTAGAAATGAAAAAGGAGAAGTAACAACAGACACTGCAGAAATACAAAAGATCATGAGAGATTACTACAAGCAACTCTATGCCAATAAAATGGACAACCTGGAAGAAATGGACAAATTCTTAGAAATGCACAACATGCCAAGACTGAATCACGAAGAAATAGAAAATATGAACAGACCAATCACAAGCACTGAAAATGAAACTGTGATTAAAAATCTTCCAGCAAACAAAAGCCCAGGACCAGATGTCTTCACAGGTGAATTCTATCAAACATTTAGCGAAGAGCTAACACCTATTCTTCTCAAACTCTTCCAAAATATAGCAGAGGGAAGAACACTCCCAAACTCATTCTACAAGGCCACCATCACCCTGATACCAAAACCAGACAAGGATGTCACAAAGAAAGAAAACTACAGGCCAATATCACTGATGAACATAGACGCAAAACTCCTCAACAAAATACTAGCAAACAGAATCCAATAGCACATTAAAAGGATCATACACCATGATCAAGTGGGGTTTATTCCAGGAATGCAAGGATTCTTCAATATACACAAATCAATCAATGTGATACACCATATTAACAAACTGAAGGAGAAAAACCATATGATCATCTCAATAGATGCAGAGAAAGCTTTTGACAAAATTCAACACCCATTTATGATAAAACCCTGCAGAAAGTAGGCATAGAGGGAACTTTCCTCAATATAATAAAGGCCATATATGACAAACCCACAGCCAACATTGTCCTCAATGGTGAAAAACTGAAAGCATTTCCACTAAGATCAGGAAGAAGACAAGGTTGCCCACTCTCACCACTCTTATTCAACATAGTTTTGGAACTTTTAGCCACAGCAATCAGAAGAAAAGGAAATAAAAGGAATCTAAATCGGAAAAGAAGTAAAACTGTCACTGTTTGCAGATGACATGATACTATACATAGAGAATCCTACAGATGCTACCAGAAAACTACTGGAACTAATCAACGAATTTGGTAAAGTAGCAGGATAAAAAATTAATGCACAGAAATCTCTGGCATTCCTATACACTAATGATGAAAAATCTGAAAGTGAAATCAAGAAAACACTCCCATTTGCCATTGCAACAAAAAGAATAAAATATCTAGGAATAAACCTACCTAAGGAGACAAAAGACCTGCATGCAGAAAATTATAAGACACTGATGAAAGAAATTAAAGATGCTACAAATAGATGGAGAGATATACCATGTTCTTGGATTGGAAGAATCAACATTGTGAAAATGACTCTACTACCCAAAGCAATCTACAGATTCCATGCAATCCCTATCAAACTACCACTGGCATTTTTCACAGAACTAGAACAAAAAATTTCACAATTTGTATGGAAACACAAAAGACCCCGAATAGCCAAAGCAATCTTGAGAATAAAAAATGGAGCTAGAGGAATCAGGCTTCCTGACTTCAGACTATACTACAAAGCTACAGTAATCAAGATAGTATGGTACTGGCACAAAAACAGAAATATAGATCAATGGAACCGGATAGAAAGCCCAGAGATAAACCCACGCACATATGGTCACCTTATCTTTGATAAAGGAGGCAGGAATGTACAGTGGAGAAAGGACAGCCTCTCCAATAAGTGGTGCTGGGAAAACTGCACAGGTACATGTAAAAGTATGAGATTAGATCACTCCCTAACACCATACACAAAAATAAGCTCAAAATGGATTAAAGACCTAAATGTAAAGCAGACACTATAAAACTCTTAGAGGAAAACATAGGTAGAACACTCAATGACATAAATCACAGCAAGATCCTTTTTGACCCACCTCCTAGAGAAATGGAAATAAAAACAAAAATAAACAAATGAGACCTAAGGAAACTTAAAAACTTTTGCACAGCAAAGGAAACGATAAACAAGACCAAAAGACAACCCTCAGAATGGGAGAAACTATTTGCAAATGAAGCAACTGACAAAGGATTAATCTCCAAAGTTTACAAGCAGACCATGCAGCTCAATAATAAAAAAACAAACAACCCAATCCAAAAATGGGCAGAAGACCTAAATAGACATTTCTCCAAAGAAGATATACAGATTGCCAACAAACACATGAAAGAATGCTCAACATCATTAATCATTAGAGAAATGCAAATCAAAACTACAATGAGATATCATCTCACACCAGTCAGAATGGTCATCATCAAAAAATCTAGAAACAATAAATGCTGGAGAGGGTGTGGAGAAAAGGGAACTCTCTTGCACTGTTGGTGGCAATGTAAGTTGATACAGCCACTGTGGAGAACAGTATGGAGGGTCATTTAAAAACTAAAAATAGAACTACCATACGACCCAGCAATCCCACTGCTGGGCATATACCCTGAGAAAACCATAATTCAAAAGGAGTCATGTACCAAAATGTTCACTGCAGCCCTATTTACAATAGCCATGAGATGGAAACAACCTAAGTGTCCATCATCGGATGAATGGATAAAGAAGATGTGGCACATATATACAATGGAATATTAGCCATAAAAAGAAACGAAATTGAGTTATTTGTAGTGAGGTGGATGGACCTAGAGTCTGTCATACAGAGTGAAGTAAGTCAGAAAGAGAAAAACAAATACTGTATGCCAACACACATATATGGAATCTAAGAAAAAAAAGTGTCGTGAAGAACCTAGGGGTAAGAATGGAATAAAGACACAGACCTACTAGAGAATGGACTTGAGGATATGGGGAGGGGGAAGGGTAAGCTGTGACAAAGTGAGAGAGTGGCATGGACATATATACACTACCAAACGTGGAGTGGATGGCTAGTGAGAAGCAGCCGCATGGCACAGGGAGATCAGCTCGGTGCTCTGTGACCACCTAGAAGGGTGGGATAGGGAGGGTGGGAGGGAGGGAGACGCAAGAGGGAAGAGGTATGGGAACATAAGTATATGTATAACTGATTCACTTTGTTATAAAGCAGAAAGTAACACACCATTGTAAAGCAATTATACTCCAATAAAGATCTAAAAAATAAGTTAAAAAAAAAAAGAGTGGACTGTCGGGTCTGATTGTAGGTGCACATTTAACTTTGCGAGAAACTGCCTGACTGTGTTCTGAGGCTGTACCGTTGCCCTGTCCACAGCCCTGTCAACACTGAGTGATGCCATCTCTTTAAATGTCAGCCTTTCTAACAAACTGTTGTGATATGGAGCACGTTCCCATGTGTTCATTAGTAGTTTGTGTATCTTTAAGTGCCATTCAAATCTTTTGCATATTTTAAAAACAGGATATCTGTCTTCTCTTTGGTGAGTTGTAATGATTATTATGTATCTGGATACCAGTTCTGTGTTAGATACATAGGATATTAATATTCTCCCCTGGGTGTGGCTTGTCTTTTTCTTTGCTTAAGTATCCTTTAAAGAGCAGAAGATCTAATTTTGATGAAGTCTAGTCCATCCATTTTCCTTTCACGAATATTGCTTGCTGTATCCTGAGAAATATTTGCCCATCCCATGTTTGGGAAAATTTTCTGCTATGTTTTCTTGTATAAGAACCCAGTCCCATAGACGTCCCTGTGATGACAGAAATGTCCCATGTCTGTGCCATCCGACAGGCAGCCACCAGATATGTGTGAGCACTAGAAGTATGCCTAGGAATTGAATTTTTAACTTAACCTCAATTAATTTAAATTTAAATACGATGTATAGCTAATGGCTCCCCATATAGACAACACAGGTCTAGAAGTTTTACAGATTTAGCTTTTAAACTGAGGTTTGTCAACTGCAAAAAAAAAAAAAAAAGCACAACCTGAGAGTCGTGAGTTCAGTTTTATTTGGGGACTTACTGAGGACTATAGCCCAGGAGACAGCCTCTCAGTAGCTCCAAGGAACCGCTCTGAAGAGGTAAAGTGGGGAGCTCAGTATATACGTGATTTTGGTGAAGGCAGTATGTGCAAACAAGCACATATCTCGGTAGAAGTTTGCTGCTGGTCACGAGGAGCAGATGCCTGTGTTAATGGATTTACTGCTTTTCTAGGTATAGGAAGACGCAAGAATTGGGTTCATAAAATTTTCTCCTGAAAATATCTAACCATCTGACATCCTGTTTTTCCAGTTTTCCCAGAGCCCTTCACCCAGAGCACCTCATTCCTGATCTCTGCCCTGAACTCCTTTCAGGCTGTGTTAAAGGTCAGGACTGCAGTAGTCGGTGACCTAATTCTCATAGAACCAGATGGCGAATGACTTTTTAGTCATCAGGTTCATTGCCCATTTCAAACGAGTGTTGTGAAAATGGGTACCCAGTGGGTACCCAGCTGTTCTTGCACTATTTGATCTAAAGACTACTCTTTCCCCAACTGAATTATATTGACACTTTTGTTGAAAATCAGTTGTCTGTGTATGTGTGGGTCTTTTTCTGGACTCTATTCATTTCCTTTGATTTTCTGTGTGTCTGAGCCCTCCCACTTTCCTCTTCTTTCTGAAAATTGTTTTTGCTATTCAATGTTCCTTACATTGTCATATAAATTTTGAATCAGCTTCTCAATTTCTACAAAATAAAAAGCCTGTTGAGATTTTGATTGGATTGCATTGAATCTATAGACCAACTTTGAGAGAATTTTCACCCAAGCAATGAGCCTCCCAATCCATGAACATGGTACATCTCTCCATTTTTAGATACTCTTTAATTTCTCTCAGCAATGTTTTGTAGTTTTCAGTGTAAAGAACATGCAATTTTCATTAAAATAATTCTTAGATATTTTTTGATTTTAATGGTACTGTAAATGGTGTTTTTAAATTTTTATCTACCTATTACTTGTTCCTAGAATATAGAAATATAGTTTATTTTTGTATGAACTTTGTATCCTGTAACCTTGCTAAGTTCACTTATTGATCCTAGTATTTCTGGATTGCTTTCTTAGACTTTCCTGTACTCACAATCATGCCATCTGTGTATAGAGACTTTTCCTTTCCAATTGTTATGCCTCTATTTCTTTTCCTTGACTTATCACTTTGATTCTCATGTGAGAACAAACATCCTTTCCTTGTTCCCAGCCTCAGAGGCAAAGCATCTAGTCTCTGGCCACTAAGAATAACGTTATATGGAAGTTTAAAAAATAACTTGTTTGCAGCCAGCGTCCACTGCCAGTGATTTCCTCTTACCCCCAGATGTTTCATGTAGCGAGGGTGTCACTCCATGTGGGAGAGAAGGCTAAGGGCACCAGTGCTTCTAGAGGGCGAGAGGGTTCTTCTGTGTTGTGGAAATGAGAACCGGGCAGGGCAGTCTCTGAAATGGTCACATTCAAATTCTACCTTGTACTGGCTCTTTTCCCACTGGTTACTTTAATGTCTTCTGAGCATTTTCTTATTATCACTTGATATTATTATTATTATTATTCTAAACAGCTTCGTTGTGATTCCGTAGGGATCTAAATGTCCCTCATCTCTCGTTAGACAGGCTATTCAGCCATCAGTCTGCAGCAGTGACTGTCGGAAGACTTGGAGGATGGGGTCAGGGTGTGCAGCCTGGGGTTCCCCCGACACTGTGCTGTGGCAGCCCAGGGGTTGCCCCAGCAGGGGTGCTGCTATAAGAGTGCTGCAGTGGGCCCTGCTCTGGGAGGGTTAGGGGATAGGCCATGGAGGGCGGACGAGCCAGGTAGAGAAGGGACGAGCGTGGCTCTCAGCTCGCAGGCTCCCGGGAAGACGGATGACCACCTCAGCTACCGCCTGCCTTCAGGGCTTCATGGGGAGGTGGGAAGGCAGCCAGACGAGGCCCAACCTCCCCAGGTTCCATGAGGGTGGGGGTGGGGGCGGGGCCTGGTGAGACTGGGAGCCCGGGGTGGGGAGGGGACTCGCTCCTGGGCATCAGTGCCCCCCCACCCCAGACCTTTGGGGCTCGCTGCCGCCCACCCTCCTGCTGGATGTTTCAGGTCTGCTTGGGGGCCAGGCCTTCTCACTGACGAGGGGCAGCACAGCTCCTCTGCTGCTCTCTCCTCTGTGTTCAAAGCATCCAAACCCTCGGGAGACAGAGGGCTACTTAGGGGTCCCCTGAGACCGGGGCATGGCCTCTGCAGAGCTGGGGGTCTGGGCTCAGCCTGTGGGCTGGGCAGGGGCAACGAGATGAGGAAGGAGGCCCCTTTCCAGGCTGAGGGCAAACAAGCATGAAGTCCGTGGCCGGCTCGTGCTAACAATGAAAGACCTTGCGACTGGGGTGAATCACACCTCTGTAAAGCTGTGATCAGACAGAAGGACTGTGCTGTTTAGAAAGCAAACCCTGAGTCGTCAGCGGGACCTCGGCTGGGCTGCACAAGCTGGGGGTGGGGGCAGGGCTGCAGGAGACACCACGAGGCGGCTAGAACCACATCCTGACACAGAAACTGCTGAAAGCAAACTCGGGGTCACACACGGCCGCTGTGTTCATACCTTCCCGTGTGCAGGGTGTGTGTAAACGCACATGCGTGAGTGTGAGTTCGTAAATAAACAGGTCCAGCCCATAGAGACTCCAGGGTCAGTCGTGCTTCCTCCCCTCCCCCTCCCCTCGCCGTTCCTGCCCCTCCCCCTGCGGCCTTCCCATCCCCCTGCTCCCAGGTGCACACCCAGGTGCTCTCCCCTGTGGATCTGCGTCTTTGTCACCTGCTGGTCCCCCCCACCCCGGCCCCTCTTGCAGCCCCAGGAGGCAGGGACTGTCCCCCCTCCACGTCCCGGGACCCAGCAGAGGGGGCACTGGGCACAAGTGAGCAGGCGCCGCCCCAAGGCCGGGCCTCAGGCAGAGTGAGCGTCATTGGCAGCTCTGTGCTGCGTGGTTCGCTCCTCCGTTCAAAGAACGGGGAACCAGAACGAACCCACCTCAGGCGAGCGGAGCGGGCGGCCACCGCAGGCAGTGCGGCTCTGCCTGCCGCTGTGTGTTGCGGGAACTCTGGGGGACCAGGCTGGCACCGCTGCCCAGGGGCGCTGCTGGAAGGGCAGGCCGCGCACTTGGAGTTCAGCCCAGGGCCAGCGCCCGGCAGTGTCCAAGCGAGCAGAGACCTGGCCCCGGGGGCGCAGACCTGCTGAGCATCCTGGGTGGAGGGACAAGCATGTCGCCACCGTCCCCAGAACGGGAGGAGGTGCCTTGCCCAGAGCAGCCCCGAGCCCCGAGCCGTTCCTTGGCCCCCTGAGCTGAGCCCCGAGTGGGTCCCTCCGCTGTGCGCCTCAGGCCTGGGCTGAGCTCGTCCCCCCCTCGGGGCTCTCCCCAACACAGGGCCTGCCCGTCCACCCGCCCTGCGCCAGCGCCCAGGTGGTGGCGGGACAGGTCACGACATGTACCACTGCTTTGTTGGTTTTTACACAAGACCTGGGGCACAAGAAGCTTTTCCTCCCAACAGAGCTGAGCCAACAGACTCTCCCACGTTGGAAACGTGCATATTCCCGGCACCGGCAGTCTCTGTCCGCTGTCTTTCTTCATCCCAGGGAAGGAGCCCACCCGACCTTGGGGATAAACCCTGACCCTCTGTGCTGTGAGGCCGGCGGTGTCTGCCTTGGGCGGGTGACCAGCCCCAGCCCCGGACCAGGAACGGGCCCTCGGTGCCTCGTGGCTGGAGGGCAGTGGGGTGCCGGTCCCCACAGAAGGGGCGGGAGCGGACCCTGCGCACCCTGGGATCCTCCTGCGGGCGCCCTCTGCTCATCCCGGCCAAGGGAGCCAGAGACATCTCACGTGTAAGCTTCGTCTGAGTGACAGGTCCTGCATCCGGTTGTAATGGCCATACCTGAGGCCACATCCCCCTGCCAACCCGCCAGGACGGAGTCCCAGAGGAGTTACGGTTGCAGGGCTGCCCCTTCACACCTACTGTCTCCACCCACCCCGCCAGCAGGGCTGGGTCCCCATCGCACCAACACCCTTGGGCCTGGCCATTATTATTACTTTTTTATTGTGGTAAAGTATGCGTAACAGGAAACGTACCATTTTAACCATTTCTAAGGGCACAGCTCAGGGTCACGAACTAGATTCACACTGTTGTGTAGCCATCGCCACCGTCCGTCTCCAGAACTTCCGTCTCCTCAGACTGAAGCACCCCCATGAAACACTCCCTCCCGTCCCTCCCCGGGCCCCGCCCCCACCGTCCTGCTGTCTGTCCCCGTGAATCCGGCTCCTCCCGGGACCTCGTGTAAGTGGGTCAGAGAGCGTTTGTCTTTCTGTGTCTGGCTTACATCACTGAGCACGATGACCTCGAGGTTCATCCACATCCTAGCAGGTGTCAGTGTCCTTCCTTCCTGAGGCTGCATCATATTCCGTTGTGTGGACGGACCATGTTTTGTCTGTCTGTCCATCTGTCCATGATGCGGCAGCGTCCACCTCGGGCTGCTGTGCCGCCACTATTTTGACTCTTATTATTGTTACTGACAAGTTGGCAGTGAACCTGCCTGTTAGTGCTTGGGGTTTTCCCCACTTTACTTTATTTCACTTTTAACCTACCGTCCAGATGTACCAAACCTAACATGACACCTTCTTATCGTTTTCGATAGGAAATCCGGGGGGTCAGCACTCCCTAATCTCAGCCCACGCGTCCTCCCTGAAGGGCCCGGTCATGAATTCCGGATTTAGAGGACTAGTCCGTGGTTTATGTTTCCAAAACCTGGTACCCTGTTATTTGACCCATTTAAAATGTTTAAGTAAACGGCTCAGGAGCTGGCTTCTCTTCTACTACCTTTTCTGAAAGCGAGGTGGCTGAGACGTGCCCTGCCTGGGACGTGACCACCAGGTGGCAGGCGGCTCCTGGCCTCGGGGGCCCCGCTTCACAGGCAGCAAGGCACGACAGCCACGCTGGGGAGCCTAAGGGGCGCTGGATGGGGTGCCAGGCAGGCCCACCGTGAGGGCCCTGGATCCTGGAACCAGCAAGCAGGAGGCAGGTGTAGCGAGGCCGTGGGGGCAGGTCAGGAGGGGAGGGGCGTAGCCGTGGGAAGTGGAGAGTGGGCGGGGTGCAGACACCACCTGCTTCACAAGCAGCAGTGGCCCCACGAAAGGCAGATGCAGGGACACCTGTGGCCGCCAGGTGGGGTGCAGGGCGTCAGGGGGTCAGGCTTACCATGTGCCTGCCTTTCGGGGGGCTCTGCTCAAGGCAGTAGCCAAGTGGGAATTCTCCTCAAGCTGAGGGGCCCAGCGAGGTGCGTATCCCACCTCTAGGAAGGAGGGGGGACTGGACCACCCCACCACGCTACGCTGCTGCTTGTCATGGGCTCTGCATATGCCTTGCCCTGGGGGTCACAGACAGGACACTGGGGGGACAGTCTGTCGGCAGAGGGGTCAGTGGATAAACAGTGCTCAGAGATATGAGATGACGCCCACCAGAAATGTCCACGGGCAGGAGCGTCATCAGAACCTCGGAAGCAGGGTTTGCAGGAAGACATGGGCCTAGAAGAGTGCAGGCTGGGAGTCCAAAGTGACCCTCACCGGCCCATCCCTGCCCTCACCTGCCCTCAATGGCCCTCACTTGCCCATACCTACCCTCCCTCACCTCACCTGCTCTCAGAGGCCCTCACCTGCCCATACCTGTGCTCACTGGCCCTAATCTGCCCCCACCTGCCCATACCTGTACTCACCCCACCTCACCTGCTCTCGCAGGCCCACACCTGCCCTCACGTGCCCTCACTGACTCAACCTGTCCCCACTGGCCCTCACCTGCCCATACCTGCCTTCACTGGCCTTCGTTCACCCTTACCTGCCCACACCTGCCCTCACTGGCCCTCATCAGTCCTCGCCTGCCCCAGGTGACCCCTCGCCTCTGCCCAAGGAGGGGCCTCAGAGCTTGACCAGCCTCAGGCGGGGGGGCCATCTCTCCGGCTGCTTTCCCATTGTTTTGGGGGCGGAGGGGACGGGCTGCGGCAGAGTGACCTGGTGAGCTCTCTGGCCCTTCTTCTCTCTGTGGGCAGGAGCCTGGTGCCCAAGGGCAGCCGGGTCGTGGGTCAGAGCCTCGAAGCAGGAAGAAGCTGGTGCAGGGGAAAAGAGGGGCCAAGGGTCTGCTATCTGACATTTTTATGTGAAAGCCCTGATTTTTAACTAATGAAAATTTTAAATTAGTTAAAACTGATTAAAACTGATTAAATTTGTACTAATTAAAACTAATTGAATTCCGTTCAAAGCACGGAGCCGACTAAGGCACCAGACACACGGACACGCCGCCTACTGGCGGGTGGGTGGCGGTGCCAGCGGGAGGGGCCTGAGCCCCGAGGGTACAAGAGAGACGATTTGGGTTCGGCCGCTACCCATCTGCCTCTCCACGTTGCCAAGTATTTGAAAGGTGCCTCATGGCCGGTTTCCCCCAGTCCTGCTTGGACAGGAAACGGGGGCCTTCTGGAGTTGCTGGTGGACGGGAGCAAGGCCAGACCCCTCCACGCAGGCTCCTGGGGGTCAGCCTGCCGCCGCTGCCTGGTCCCGGGAGCGCTGCCCGCCGAGCGCCCCCCGCCCCCTCTGTGCCCCTGGACCCCTGCCCCTCCCCCCACGGCTCTACCCTGTCACCCCCGCCACACTCCCCAGGCCTCTGGTCCACACGGGGTGAATCCAGGTGCCGGCTGGCAGCTTTGTTGTCCCTGCCTGGTCCCAAGCCCCGTGCCCCGTGCCCCCCACCAGGAGCAGGGGGGACCTTTCGGTCTCTGCTCACTCACAGGGGAGGGAAGGCCCGAGAGTGACCAGCTCTGGCCTTGGTCCCCAAGAGGGGTGTGGCCACAGCAGAGGACCCGAGAGGGGTTAGGGTGCAGAGACCCGTCCCGAGGTCGCTCACGGAAGCAGTCAGAGGGATGCTCAGGGCTGGGGCAGGGGTGGGGACTCATTCTGTGTCCTGAGCTGGCCTGGGGTTGGGTCCCAGGCTGACCGCCTGGCGTGGCCCCTAGGGCCAATGGAGGCCATGGATGTGGATGGAGCTGTGCGAGCGCCCTTGCCCCTCAGGTGACTCAATCCTGACTCACCTGGGGCAGGTGGACGGCAGGTGGGGAGAGGCTGGCACGGGGTGGGCCACCAGATACAGGATGGCGACACTCACCCTGGAAGGTGCCAGGGCCCTAGTGATTGCCGTCTTCACTGCCCTCTGCCCTGCTGTCCTGGGAGAATCTGATGGCCCACAGGTGACAAGAGGGGCGAGCTCGTCCAGCTCCGACGAGGAGCTGGGGCTTAGTTGACAACACAGACCCTCAGCACGAGCAGAAAGCGCCGCCATGGGAAAACGGGTACATTAGTGACCGCACGCCGCTGCCCTTTGGTTCCCTGAGGGCGAGGCGGTGAGACAGGGTGTGGGCGGGGAAAGGCCTCCGGCGTCTCACTCATTACTCTCATTACTCTTTCAACACCAGCTCCGCCCTTGGAAGGTGCACCCTGGGGACACGTACCTGGGATATTTTTACAGCCTTGCTAGCAGATAGCTGCTCACCCTTGCTCCGATGAGAGTCCAGGGCCTCCTTGCTGCCGGGGAGGTTTATGGCTCACAAGCTGGTCTCTCGAAACCCAGGTGGGAGGTCAGGACCTCAGCCGGGTGACCCTGGGACTCAGGTGCTGCCGGCTCCACTCTGCAAGCCCCCGGCCTCCAGGCCCAGCCACTGAGAAATCCTGAACTAGACCAGAGGGCGGGAAGGACTCACCCCCGCTGCTTCACTGCACTGGGGGCTCCGAGAGCCCCAGGGAGACAGTGGGGGTCCTGGACAGGCAGCACGAGGCCCACACGTAGTGATGGGGCCGGGAGGCCGACTGGGCTAATTGGAGGCATAACGTGACCACTGTAGACGGTTCCAGGCTGGCCCAGCCTCCTCTTCGGGTGCTCTGACCACCCTGGGCCTCTCCTCTCCAGGCACCCGGTGCAGGGAGGCGCTGGCACACAGAGGGCAAGGCCCAGCCCCAAGTTCTCTCGCTCTCTTGGAGCAGCTGTGGGCACGACTGTCCTGCTGCGGTGCGGGCTATGACCTGCCCGGCTAGGCTGCCGCCGGCGGAAGCTGGGGGGCTGTCTCCGGGCACCCTGCACCAGACGGGCCCCCTGAGGCTGCTGGGCGTCAGTGACAAGCGACCTTGAAGCCTGGCTGCGGGTCAGGGGCCCGTCCGGGTGGAGCGTGACATCGCTCGATTCCTCCTGAGACCCAGCTGGGGTGGCAGCTCTCAGGTACAAAGACCTCGTTAAGCAGTTGAAACACAGCATGGAACGGCCTGTGTGGTCCACACGGCTTCATTCCGAGGGCATCTGGCCGTGCTCTGCTCGCCCTGCCCTGGTCCGAGAGGGGGGTCCGCCCGTGGAGCCAGGGGAGGGTCCCACTATCTCTCTGCCTCTGCTCCCGGGCTCTGTCTGGCTGGAAGCAGTGAAGCGGGTCCGGGGGCGACAACAGGCGGGGGTGGCCACCCAGCCCCCACCGTCCACCTCCACGTGGCGCACACCCGCCAGCTTGCCCGACGTGGGGATGAAGCCATGTCCCTCACGGCACCGTCCTGCCTCTCCTGGGCCTCTTGGGCACATTTAGCAAGGGAACGCCGCATTTTCAACTTGGAAAAATGACTCTCGCCTCTTCAAATAGTGCAGAGGAGCAGAGGATGGACCGGCCGCTGGGGCCGTGTCCCCTCCTCCAACCCCAGGCCTTGTGCCCCGGGGACCCCACTGTCAACCCTGGCGGGTGACACGGCCTCCCCACCAGCTCCGATACAGAACCCGCCCTGCCCCATGGTGGTCCCAAATCCACACTTCCCATGAGGGCTGTGACAGGGGCCATCCAGACACAACAAGATCACGGAGGGGAACCTGAGGACCAGCTGTGGCATCTACGAGGCTGGCCTGCCACGGTCCCCTGGGGGCCCTAGACGTGGCCCGAGACAGAGGAGCAGCGTCCGTGCTGTCTGCCGACCCCCACTGGGGTCCCCTCTGCCCTCCTCACGGGGGATCCTGCGCGCAGATCTTCTTCCTTCAACCCAAACCCCGCTGGGGCCCCATCGACTGTGGTCCTGCCTGGACCAGCCGGCTGTCTAAGGTTTCCTGTCCTCCCCAGACCTGCTCTGTCCACCACAGTGGCCACTAGCTGTGTGCGTCCCGTCAAATGCATTAAGCAGTACTCGAAGTCCAGTTCCTGTGTTTCAGGCCCTCGGTCACATGTGAATGGCAGTGCCAACGTGGGCCGTTTCCATCACCGCAGACAGATCTGCGGGCAGCACTGGCCAGAGCCCCCCTCCTCAGCTGCCCAGACACACTCCCTCGAGGCTCGAGCCATACCAGCCCTTGCCCTGCCCCAGATCTGACGCATCCCCACCCAGCTTCGTGCAGCAGAAAGGGCAAGAATGGACACCATGCCGGAGGCGACTGCAGGGACCTGGGGCGAAAGAGATCGAGGAGCTGGGCCCTGGCCTTCAAGGTGCAGCCGTTAGCCCAGAGGTCACTGTCTGCCGGTCCTGCCTCTGCCCCACCCCTGGGCTGTGGCTTCTCCCCGGGAGGCAGGGGTGGCCAGCAGAGGGGGTGGCCAGCAGAGGGCGTGACGGGGCCCCCCACGTGTGGCCGGGCAGGAATGCCGGGCAGGGTCTGAAAGTCCCGTGGCCCACACTGGAGCTACTCCCCTTCCATTGGCTGCGGGTTTAGACCACCCGCGAGAGCCAAGTGTGACACTTGGAAACATGTTAGAATCGTAAGAGAATTAAGTAAAGTAACTTGTTAAAAAAATATGTATATGTGTGGACATATCCAGAATAAAGTATAAGATATTTAGAAATAAACTTAACAAGAAATGTGCAGAACATATACGGGGAAACACTAAAGCTTTCGGACGGGCGTTTACGTGAGTAGAAGACGTACCCGGAGCCCAGGGGAAGGCTCGGGGTGCCGAGCTGCCTTTCCCCCAGGACGGAGCAGTAGAGTCAGTACAAGGTCCATCAGGATACACGGAACGTGCTTTTCTCAACTTGGAGAGCTGTCTCTGAAGCTCATCTCTACGAATAAATGTGTGTCATGGAATTACTTTTAGTTTGCAGAAGAGCAGCTTCAGGGAAGAGAGTGGTGCTGATGTGAGGAGCTGGCATGGGCCGTGTGGAGGCGGCTGCCACACGTCCCCGGGGAAGGGGCAGCAGTGGGACGCTCAGCCCTTGGGAAGAAGAGAAAGGTAAACTCAAACTTCACAGCACACAGAAAACAACTCCAGGCAAATCGAATTTTAACATAAACATCAATAACCACATGGATCTGGGGAGGCCGAAGGGAGAAATCACAGAGGAAGAGACTGTCGGGAGTGCCTACCTTCACCTGAAAACATCTTTGGGTCAAAGAGCACCACAGGGGACTGCAGCCCCAGGCTCCCTGGGAACAGGTCTGCGTGGGGCCGCCAGGTGGGGCTGCTGTCCTCAGTCAGTGTGTGTGTCTGCGCGCGTTTGCGCATTCCCGTGTTTGATGAGCATTGCTGGACCAAGGAGGAAAAGGGGAGCACACGTGCTGAAACACGGACAGGCGACGGAGATGGTGGCGGCTCAAAACAAGAACTAAAAAGAGTCACGTTAAAGTCATGAGAAGGGGGTTCCCTGGTGGCGCAGTGGTTGGGGGTCTGCCTGCCGATGCAGGGGACGCGGGTTCGTGTCCCGGTCTGGGAAGATCCCACATGCCGCAGAGCGGCTGGGCCCGTGAGCCATGGCCGCTGAGCCTGCGCGTCCGGAGCCTGTGCTCCGCAACGGGAGAGGCCACAACATCGAGAGGCCCGCGTACAGCAAAAAAAAAAAAAAAAAGGTCATGAGAAGGCCGTGTTTTGACAATCCAACGTGCAAAGATTTTTTTAAAGTTTAACCTATTTTTTCAGGTTCTTTCTTTCGTCTTTCTTTTATTGAATAGGTAGTGTATTTGCATAATTCAAATGTCAAAAAGTATAAAAGGTGATGCGGTGAATGTCCCCTCTCTGCCCGGGTCCCACCGTCCCAGCCCCGCCCCCGACAGGCAGCCTGGGTCCAGGGGCAGAATCCACGCCAAATGTGCCAGGTGGCACACGCGTCCATGGCCCCCTCGTCTTCTGCGTGGCTGCTGGCGGACTGTGTCCACCTCCCCCTTCCCTCGGTAAAGCCTGGGAGACAGCTGCAAACCCACGCACAGGAGCTTCGAGTTCTCTTCTGAGCAGCAGTGAAGAACTAACCACCTTGAGCATTCACCATTTCACTGGTGCACAAGGATATTTATAAAATCCGTTCAAGGAAACAAAGTTTGCTGTCAAAGTGGCCCCAGTAGAGGTGGGGCTGGGGTGCATGGAGAGGTTGGTTTCAGCCATGACGCCCAGTTCTGGTGACAGTCAGCGCAAAGAGCGCTGCAGGTGTGAGAACACCCACACGTCAGCAGAGGGCACAGCCCCAGTGGTCAGGGACGTGTGTGAGCAGAGCAGTAAAGGGGACCTGGAGGACCAGCGTGCAGGTTAAACAGCGCTTTTCACCAGGCTCACTGGCAAGTGTGGGAAACTGGCCGGGATGTGGGCTGCTGGGACACCTCGGGGGTGGTGGAGTGTGAAGTGGGCAGCCGTCCTGCAGAGGGGCCTGGCGCTGATGGTCAGATGAAGCCCTGGGGACACTGTGGCCCCCCGCCCCTCTCCAGGGTCACTGCCCCATGGCCTCCTCCTCCAGAGCCACTCCAGACACAGACCGCAGGACAGTGGGGCCCCAGGCGAGGGATGGGCTCATGCCACCACCTGGAGAAGGAAGTGGCAGATGTGCCGGGTGCTCACGGTGGTGCCCTGCAGAGGTTAATCAGCCCCGCAGTGTGGATGGCCACGTGAGCCATGTGGCGTCTGTCTGCCAGCCGAAGGGTGAGATCTGGATAACACGCAGCTTTGGGTAAATGGCTTCGGATAATCATGGTTGAGGTAAAAAGAAGGAACAATTAACAACCTTCTTTATGTGCTGAAAATAACAAAGAATAAAATAAAAACGTAAGTATTTTGTTTTAGTGGCTTGCCATCCTTTTGTAGTAAAAGCAATTTCTGTTCGCGTCACACTTGTCCTTCCCCATGGCCCTGGCGCGCTGACTTCACAGGGTCCCTTTGGCCAGGATTGCACATGGCGTGTCTGGAACATGGACCCACTCCCTTGTCCCCACTCTGCCCAGTGGGTGTGAGCTGCCCCGCTGGGCCCTGTGCTAGGACGGGGGTGGGAGCACCAGTGCAGCCAAGGAAGACAAAGCTGCAGAAACGTGCACTGAGTCAGCAGGCTCTCCCTCTGATTCTAAGACAGATTATCAGGCCTGGACCAAAAGCCGTTTTTGTGGAAAATGACATCCAGGCAGCCCTCGTCACACACACTCCACACAGACACACATCCCACACCCCCCCACACACATTCTCACCACACGTACCACATGCTAAAGGGAAGTCCCATAACTGTGTAAGACTTAGGATGGCCTCTGGGAAGTTTTTCAAGAGACCAGCTCTGACAACTTCCAATTCCAGTTCAGATGGACTAACAGAGCCTAGACTTACTCTCCCACATGGAACAATGGAAAAAACAGACAAATCTAGGAAGCAACAGTTTTCAGACACTGGAAAACAGGAAGCATAAGTGTTCCCTGAGATGAGAAACAAAAGAGGTGTGACCCAGAAGTGCCCAAGGTCAGGGCAGGAGAGTTCCTACTGCAGCACAGGGAAAGGAAGTCCAGGCAGAGCCCACAGGTTTCCCCGTCGAGGAAAAATCTGGGAGTCCAAGAGGTGAAGGTGGGTAAGAACCACAGCACAGGGTCCTACTTTGAAACGAACTGCACAGAGGAAATTCCAGAAATCTGCAGAGGATCCCCATCCAGAATTCAGGTGAGCACGGATCCGTGTGTGTGCGAGGACGGTACACGAGGCCAGGGAGAGGACCACCAAAGGAGAAGAGGGGGCACCCCTCAGAGCGCACACAGCTCGAGGAATGGTGCTTGCCTCCTCCAGTCAGAGTGGAAAACCTCATAATTCATGGGGCACTGAGCAGAGTTCATGGGGCATCCAGAGGGTTTTGCCTCCGTAAAGGAGAAAAACAACCCTTAGGCTAAAGGCTGCTCTGATCTTGCATTAAAAGTTGAAAGCAAGTCTTGAGAGAAACTTAAGTCACTTAATTGCATTCCAGGACAAGCTGAAGCATACTAAATAGGAACACAAAAGCATCTGATGCAGGGAAAACAAGATGCCTGGCATCCAACAGAAGATTACTGGGCACGCAAAAGGGCAGGAAAATACCACTGAAAATGAGGATAAAAATCAGTCAATAGAAACATCCAGAAATGACAAAGAAGATAGATTTAGTAGAGAAGGGCATTAAAACTATTATTATAACTATATTCAAGAAGGCAGAACGAAAGAGGAAGCATGATAAAGAGAGACACGGAAGATATAAAAGACCCAAGTCAAACTTCGAGAGATGAAAACTAAAATGTCTCAGGTGAAAAATACACTGAAGGGGAAGAGCAGCAGGTTAGACACTGCAGAAGAAAAGATTAGTGAACTGGAAGATACGGTGCTAGAAACTATACAAAATGAAACACAGAAAAATATTCTAAAAAATGAATAGAAAACAGTGAGCTATGTGACAAGTTAAAGTCCTCTAATATTGTCCCCAAAGTCTCCAAAGGTACAAGGACAAATATCTGAACAACATGAATGCACAGAACCAAGAATCTCAATAAACCTCAAGCACAAGAAATAGTAAGAAAATAACACCAAGGCACATCATGATCAAAGTGCTCAAAACTAGTGACAAAGAGAAAAATCTTAAAACCAGCCAGAGGGAGGAAAAGCACTTTCCCACAGATGAACAAAGAAAAGAATGACAGCAGGCTTCTCATAGAAACAGTGCAAATAAGAACACAATGCAGCAACACCTTTAAAGGGCCAAAAGATAACTCAGCCAAGAATTCTACACCCAAGAAAAGTGTCTTCCAAAAATGGAGGTGAAATAGACTTTTTCAGACATGCAAAGACTGAAAGACTTCACAACAGTGGACATACATCGTAAGAAATACTAAAGGAAGTCCTCTGAGGAGAAGGAAAATCTGAATCAGTACAAAGGAATGAAAAGCATCAGAAATGGAAAATATATGGATAAATAGAAAAGATGTATTTTTAAAATCTCTAAAAATATAACTGACTTCTTAAAGGAAAAAAAGGGTGTATTATGGGGTTTATCACAAGCATAGAAGCAAAATGCATAACAACCATGGCACAAAGGCTGGGAGGGGGAAATGGAAATGTACTCTTGTAACATAATATTACTGTGTTAAATTAAGGATGTGTTCTATGAACCCTAGAGCCACAGATAAAAGAAAAAAAATCCCAAGAATTATGGCTAATAAGCCAACATAAAAGATACATGAAATTTAAAAACTCTATTAATCTCAAAGAAAGCAAAAAAGGAAAAAATAACAGATGAGACAAATTTAAGATAAATAGTAAGATGATAGATTTAAACTTAACCATATTAATAATCACATTGATGCTCTAATGACCAAAACATTCCAATTGGAACAGAAATTGTAAGACTGGATAAAAAAGCAAGACCAAACAATATACTGATAACAGGAAAAACGCTTTAAATGTAAAGATACAAATAGGTTAGAAATAAATGGAAGAATACATACCATGATAATACTATTTAAAAGATAGTTGGAGTGACTCATAACATCAGACAAAGTAGATATCAGAGCAAGGAACATTGAAAGAAATAAAAAGGGTTATTCTGTAATAAGAAAGGGATCAATTCATTAAGAAGACTTAATACCCTAAGCATTTATGTACCTAATAACAAAGTGTCAAAACACAGGAAGAAAAAACTGATAGAACCAGAAGGAAAAGTGGACAAATCAACCATTATGGTTGGAGATTTCAACACCCTGTCTCAAAAACTGAGAGAACAAACGGACAGAGAACGTATAAAGGCATAGAAGACTTGAATGATACTATCGACCAAATTAATAATTATAGAATATGTCACCCAACACCAGCAGAATACGCAATCTTTTTGCCGCACATAGATAATTTATAAAAATAGGCCATATTCTGGGCCATAAAACAATTCTCAATAAATTTAAAGGATCCAAGTCATTCAAAGTATGTTCTCCAACCACAGTGAAAATCAATTAAGAATCAATAACAAAACTTGACAATCTCCAAATATCCAGAAACTAAAAACAGATATCTAAATACCCACAAGTCAGAAAAAAATATATAGGGAAATTAGCGAGTATTTTAACCAGGATGAAGGTGAATACACAGCTTGTCAGAATGTGAGGGTTTTTTTTCCTACTTTTTCTGCTTTAATTGAACATCTGACATAATTCCATTTATGTCCTCTCTTAGCATATCAATTTTTCTGATTTAAAAAAATTTTAAGTGTTAGCCCTAGAGTTTGCAGTGTACATTAAAACATGACCTAGTGAGGTCTATCTAAGGTTAACCTAAGCCCACCTTCAGTTAACACTGTACTGCTTCACGTACAGTGGCGGTGCCTTATAGCAGAGTGTTCCCAAATTTCACTCCCATCCGTTATACCACTGCTGTCATCTGTTTTACTTATCCATATATTGAGTCACCTAAAACATTGTTATTATTACTACTTTAAACAGTTATATTTTAGATCAGTTAAGAATAAGTGTGAAAAGGATTTAATTTACCTTTATTCCTTCTTAAACACTCATTCCTTTATGTAGGTCCAAGTTTCTGACCTATATCATTCCCTTCTCCCTGAAGAAGTTTAAAAACAAAAAATTTTCTTGTAGAGCATGTCTGCTGACAATGAATTCCCTTAATTTTTGTTTGTCTGAGAAAGTGTTTATGTCTCCTTCACTCTTAAAGGATAATTTCACCAGACCTAGAATTCTAGGTTGGTGGAGGTTTTTTTCAATACTTTAAATATTCACTTCACTCTCTCCTTGACTGAATGTAGATGCACAAATTCTCAGCTGAATGTTAGAAAATCAAGCCCCACAGGATGTAAAAAGGAAAACACATCACGATGTAGTGAGGTTTATCCCAGGAATGCAAGCTTGGTTTAACATTTGAAAATCAATCGATGTAATTCAACACAATAACAGACAGAAATTAAGAAAAACCATATGGTCATCTCAATAGACACAGAGAAGCATTCCAGATGAATCTTAAATGCATACTGCTCAGTGAAAGAAGTTAGTCTGAAAAAGCTACACACTATGTAATTATGATTGTATGACGTTCTGGGAAAGGTGAAAATTTTGTGATGGTAAAAAGATCTGTGATTGCCAGGAATTTGTGAGGAGGGATTAGGGATTGGGTAGGTGAAGCAAAGGGGATTTTTTTCTAGCATGGTTACATTATTCTGTATGAAACTGTAATGGTGGATACATGACATTATGCATTTGTCAAATCCCATAGAACTTTACAGCACAAAGAGTACACCTTATTGTGTGCAAGTTAAAAGATCATTTAGGAGGTTGGGGGATCTCAGGATGGAATCCAGAATGTGATGAAACAATCTAACTGTATCACAAATAAATAAAGCATCCTCACTGAGGAGGGTGGGACACTGACCTCCTTAGGAATGACCAATGTTGTAGACAAGTGGAATCTGTAAGTCCAAAGGCCAAAGAAACTATGCATAGGTTGATAAAGTTGTTTCCTGCAGGCATGGGTTAATAATTCTGGTACTGCTATCCATGTATACTGTTACTGAATCCAGCTTGGGTCCACTCACCTGATGCACAACAAAGCCAATCTACTGACACCAGGTTGTGGTGAAGAAAAGTACAGCATTTATTTTCAGGACACCAAGCAAGAAGAATGGGCAGCTCTTGCTCAAAAGACCCGAATTCCCCAATGGCTCTTAGAGAAGGGTTTTTAAAGGCAACATTAGGGGTGAGGGGCACAGGGAGCATGGTCAGCTCAGGGACATTCTTCTGACTGGTTGGTGGTGAGGTAACAGGGTGATATTTCAGGAACCTCAAATAATTTGTTTTATGGCTAAAGTGTTATTATTTTGTTTTGCTTGACTGCTTTCCTTTGTTTCTGCATTTTCTCACTTTTCTTTTCCTTCTTTTTTTTTTTTTTTTTGGCCATGCCACGCAGCATGTGGGATCTTAGTTCCCTGACCAGGGATCAAACCCGTGCCCCCCGCAGTGGAAACAGAGTCGTAACCACTGGACTGCCAGTGAAGTCCCTCTCACTTTTCTGATTAAATTTGGTCTTTGGAAGTCAGGAGAGGCTTAGGTGGCTAAGGCTTTTCTACAAACAAGAAACAGGGAACACAGGGGTCTGTTCCTGGGAATGCCCTGCAGGGTCCCGCTTGGTTTCAATACTGGAATTAAACAATTAAGTGGCTGAGATTGTGGGAGCCAGGTGTCTCATTGTTTGAGGGGGAGGTTACACCTGAGGAAGGGGGGAAGGCTAAAATGATCCATGTGGTGGTGGACTAGAGCTAGAGGCCTCAGTATGATCTCCTGTTTAGCTGAACGAGGATGCAGATGGCTACATGTGGAAAAATGTTAGGTACGTGTACAGGCATACCTCGAAAATACTGCAGGTTCGGTTCCAGGCACCCACAATAAAGCCAACATCGAAATAAAGTGACTGACAAATGTTTTGGTTTCCCCGTGCATATAAAAGTTATGTTTACACTATACTGTAGTCTATTAAGTGTGCAATAGCTTTATGTATATAAAAACCAATGTACATAACTTAAAATGCTTTATCGATAAAAATTGCTAATCATCATCTGAGCCTTCAGAAAGCTGTAGTAGTAACGTCCAAGATCACTGATCACAGATCACCATAACAAATACAATAATGATGAAAAGTTTTGAAAAATGTAACAGAGAGACACAAAGTGAGCAAACGTTGGAAAAATTGTGGCAAGAGAATGGCTTGACACAGGGTTGCCATAAACTTTCAATTTGTAAAAAACACAATGTCTGGGACCTCCCTGGTGGTGCAGTGGTTAAGAATCCACCTGCCATTGCAGGGATCACAGGTTTGATCCCTGGTCCGGGAAGATCCCACATGCCGCAGAGCAACTAAGCCCGTGCGCCACAACTACCGAACCTGTGCTCCAGAGCCCACAAGCCACAACTGCTGAGCCTGTGTGCCGCAACTCCTGAAGCATGCATGCCTAGAGCCCGTGCTCTGCAACAAGAGAAGCCACCACAATGAGAAGCCTGCGCACCGCAACGAAGAGTAGCCCCCGCTCGCCGCAACTAGAGAAAGCCCGCGCACAGCAACGAAGACCCAACGCAGCCAAAAATAAATAAATAAAATATTAAAACCCCCCAAAAAACACAATGTCTGCAAAGCACAATAAAACGAGGTGTGCTTGTGTACACCTGGGTCAGGACACACACGCATGTCCCTGCTGTCAGCTGAGAGGGCCTAGAAGAAGCACACCGCAGCCGCGGTCGGCACACCAGCGCCCAGATCTTGGTTTCTCACACCACTTCCAACGGAAGGGAGCCGGGCTCCCTGGAGAAACGCCGACTCTCGGACAGGAGCAGGAAATCCCCGGGATGAGCCTGGAGCACCTCGTGCCAGAGAGGGAGGAAAGTGCTCGGAAACAAAACACAACAGCCTCCGCGGATGGGTGTGTCAGGGGGACAGCGGAGCCAACCGAAGGAGCTGCCAGGGACCAGAGCTGGAGCCGGTTCAGCAACAGAACAAAGTCGTATTGGATCATGGCCCGAAGTATAAAATAAACACCCACGGGTGCAAACGGACATAAATGAGTGATTGATAAGGAAACGGGGGAAGAGGGAATCTGCTCTGCGGGAGAATCCACGTGGTTCTGCAGACACTCCATCCTCGGGGAGGGGAGGGGAGCGTCCCGCCTCCTTGGGTGCGGGGTGTGCACGGCGACCTCCTTCCAGAGGACAGTGGGGAAGTGGGGAGCAGCTGCACAGCGGAGAGACCTGACAGACACACCTGCGCCAGGTGACCAAGGTCAGTGTCCACGGTGCAGGTTACGTGACAGCACGCACCCCGGAGGGGACGTGATGAGACGGGCCCTCCCCCTCTGTGGTCTTCACTGAGGGACGTCCTGAAAAATGCCTGACTGGTCCTCAAAACTGTCAAGGTCGTTAAAGGCAAGAGGTCTGAGAGACTGTCACAGCCCAGAGGAGCTCTGAGGGGACATGACGACTACACGTCACGTGGGGACCTGGATGGGGTCCTGGGACAGCAGAAGGACACCAAGGAAAACTGAGGAAGTCTGAATAAACTACGACTTATTAGTTTCATCAATAATAGTTTATTAATATTGGTTCATTAAATGTAACAAATACAGCATACTAATGTAAGATGTTAATAATAGGGGAAATGCGGGGGGTATGTGGGAAATTGCTGTATTATCTTTACAGTTTATAAATCTTAAACTGTTACAAAAATAAAATTTCTTTTTTTAAACAAAGAACAAAGTATACTAGGGGAAAGAGCAAGCATTGTACCTATGGCAAATAAACTCATGGAAAGGTGTTATCATTCATTTGGGAAAAGCGAATTAAAAGCTCAGTGAGATAACTCTACACGCCACTAGGAGGCTAAAGTCAAAACAGCCGACTGTGCCAGCTGCTGGCGGGGAGGCGGGAGCACAGCAGGCACAGCTGCTCTGGGAAGCGCCCGGCTCTTCCTTCAAAGTAACTTTCAAGGTGCACCTTCCGTGGGACCCGGGCGTCCAAAGAAAAGCCTGCGTTCTTAGCAGCTTTGTAATGCCCCAAACCCGACCTCGGCCTGGTGTCCGTCACTAGGTGACCCTGAACATGGGGCAGCCGTAGGTGGGGAGGCCAAGCAGCCGTAAGGGAGGAGACGGCTGACCCTCAGCGGGGCCTTAGAGTGCCCGTGCTGAGTCATGTGACGACGCCAGACCCAAAGGTGAACGTGCTGATGACTCCATTTATGTGAAATTCTAGGAAATACAGCGTAACTGTGGTGACAGGAAGTGGGTAGGTGTTGCCTGGGGACGGGAGGTTTCAGGGGCGAGGTGACTGCGTCCATGATCCTGGCTCCAGTGCTCGACTCACAAGCCTGGACATGTCACATCCCACGCTTTAAAAGTGGGCGGTTTAGGTTCCCTGGTGGCGCAGTGGTTGAGAGTCTGCCTGCCGATGCAGGGAACACGGGTTCGCGCCCCGGTCCGGGAAGATCCCACCTGCCGCAGAGCGGCTGGGCCCGTGAGCCATGGCCACTGAGCCCGCGCGTCCGAAGCCTGTGCTCCGCAACGGGAGAGGCCACAGCAGGGAGAGGCCCGCGTACCGCAAAAAAAAAAAAAAAAAAAAGTGGGCGGTTTATTTGTGTTCTCGGTAAAGCCGCGGGCAGAAGCACAAACGATCCGAGAAGTTGGAACTTCGGCTTTTTGGTAAAAATCTGTGACTTGTCAGTGTCACAGGCGTGGGAGCAGGGCTGGAGGAGCCTTAGGCCACAGTGCTGCCTCTTGCTTTTACCCCCAAAGTGCGTAAAAGTTCTCTCTGGGCTTTAAAGTGATAAATGGACTTCGAAAATGCCCAAATCTGCAAACATAAATAATAACTTAAGGTGGCACACGCTGAGGGAAACTGTGTCATCGATTCAATTCCATCCGACCTCTTTGCACAGCAAAGAGCTCAGAGACAGTGAGTCATAATTTTTAAGACAAACATGTCTTCTGAGTCCTGTCTTTGAACGTGTCTCGTGTTTAAAAACTGAGCCGGCTCAGCACTGGCTCCCCTCCGAGTGGACACGCGCCCCGCTGAGCTTCTTGGCAACACGTGGCCACCTGCTTGCCGCCCTGATGGGGCTGACCAGATGTGGTCCCCTGCGCCTGGGTGGAAATTTCCAGAGATGTCTTTCCTTCGTCACGTCTTTAATTTGTCAAGTGGGCCCCTCTCGCTCCGGTTGCCAGGTTCACACAGCCGCCAAGGCAAGAGCTGGCCAGCATATACCAGGGAGGAGTTCCAATCTCAGAGTCAGACCAGACCCTCTTCCACCCACGTGGCCCTGCCAGCCCGTCCAGGACCAGGGCCCGGACCCGCGGGAGTCTGATGGGGTTGGGGTCCCCGTGGCGTGCTCATCGGAGCAAGGTGCCTGCCCTGTTCCTGCAGGGACGAGCATGCAGCACCCGCAGCGTGCCCTCCGTAAAGCCCGGGCTTTCTTCCTCCTTTCAGTGTGAGAAGCAGGGAAGGTGCAGGTGCCTCTGACTCATGAAATGGCTTGTGCCCACAGGTCCCCATGAATGAGCTCGTTTGGGGCAAGATCCTCTTCTACTCCTGCCGCCCTGAACTTGAGGACACAGTTTATTCTCTGGGCCCAGCCTTCTCTTCTTTGCACTGACGATTCCCCTCCAGGTGAACATTCTAGGGCTCTTTGCACCCTGATTTGCTGCTTTCATAAAGTTTAAAAAAAGAAAGGATGTTTGTTTCCTATGATGTAAAAGTAGTTAAGTGTCGGTGAAGACACCAGCAAGGTTGAAAGCCTTGCGTGGGTCCCTGCAGCTTTGCTTCCAGGGAGAAGAAGCAAAATCTCTCCTAGTGTGAACTGTGCAGCTGGGTCAAAAGTCAAAGGTCAGGCTTTTGGGAACACGCCAGGACAAACAGCACCAGGGGCTGTTTTCAGCAGAGACAGGAGATTTCACCTGGACTCAGGGGTAAGGGATGCAGTTTGAGGACAGCCCCTGGTCTCCTGGGTCTGAGGATGAAGAGCGGGAAGAGGTAGACCCCACCCCACCCTCAGGCCCTGGATGTGGGTGTGAAGACTGGAACTAGCAGCTACTTTGACATCATGAGGGCAGCCACCCGGAGGATAAGCCTGAGAGGTGGAGGGCTGCATAAACATTTATTTGCAGGGATGGGTCTGGAAACCTAACCACATCACACCTGAAGCCTGATCTACTCTGGATTTTCCTGCCACAGCAGGCAGGATTTATTAGCAGGTTCATGTTGAGACCAGTTTGAGTTGGGCATCCTGTTTCTTGAAACTTAGAGGGTCACATCTGACACCGGCTGGGAATTGTGTTTTCTAGAACCAGAGCTGGTTGAACTCTCAGGCCGCTGAAGCGCACCTTGTGCCGGTTCGTTCATACAAAGAACAATCATGTAATAGCCCAGGACTGGCCCTGCTGGGGAGCATCTACCATGTGAGGGCACCTGCCAAATCCTCATGGGAGGAACTCACTTCGTGGTCCAGCAACGTCACGAGGAGGAGCTGTAACGCCTTCACCTGCAGAGGGGCAGACAGGCCTGGAGGAGCCACTGGGCCACCTGATGGGTCCCCAGCCTGGAGGGGTGGCCGGGGGGCTACACCCAGCCCCCCCACAAGCCCCTGCATGGCACACACGTGGGGGGAGGGCCGCCGGGCGGACTGCGGCATCTGTTGATGAGCCGTTTCCCTTCTCTGGTCTTTTTCTCCTTCACTGGACCCATGCAGGATGTTTTTGGAGCTCCTGTAATCTGCACATTCCCAGCACAGGTCTGTCTTTCTATGCTTTGATTCTTTAAAGCAACACAGTTCACATTCCATCTGCATGAACAGGGCCTTTCTCAGCCCAGGGAAAATCTTCCCAGTAGGTCTTTGTTTCTTTTCTCTTCCGTCTGCATTGTTTCTGTTTATTCTTCACAAGTGTCTACAGGCCTTACTCGCGTGGGATTGTGTCTCTAAGGACTTTCACAGCGCTTACTTTCCTCTGCGTCTGGGCGGGGGCGGGGTGGGAGGCACCCAACTCGCTGACCTGGTCTCCACCGTGTCTCGTCTGCGACCACCCCCTCAGACTCTCACACTTGAACTTCCTGGGTCACCCACGTGCACCCTCCCTCTTTACCTCCGTCTCCTGTCTTTCTGGAAGGACAGTCCCCTCCCCCGCGACCGGGACACCTGACTGTTCCCTCTTCTGCAGCCGAGCACGTCTGGGGTGGGGTCCACCCTGTCTGCAGGGGTGATGGGGCCTCGGGGTGGTCCCATCCCCACCGCAGGACGGCTTCTCCCCCACCTCCTGGGTTTGCTCGTCCCCGACGTGGAGCAATCTCCCTGACGCAGCCCTGTGACGGGGGCGGGGGCTCGTGGTGTTCCTCCGGGACAGTGACGTTGTAACCAAGCAACACCCTCTGGGGCCTTCCCGGGACAGACCCCACCCCCCATGTCCTCCACCTGCCTCTTGCCTGAAAAGAAAAGCTGTGGTCCCCCAGGCCTCCCCTGAGTCGCAAAATCCTGGCTCAAGAATTAATGCTTGAACGGGTGTGAACATGTAGTAACAGAAAATAGCAGTTGGGTCAGAAGAAGTGGTGACGATTTAAGCAATACGCCAGCCATGCGGCAGCCACAGCATCCTTAGCTCTTCTCTGAGGCGCCTAGATAACAGTGTCTGACGTACGTTCCTGAACAGTTTTGCAGATACTAATATCCCCACCAGATGGAAGACGTTAACTGCGTGCTGGCCGCGAGCACACAGCCCCCAGACTGGTCAGAACCAGAGGGTGATGACTGAGCTTCCTGGAAGACCACCCTGTGACCTCACCCTGAATGTTGCCTTTAGAACCCTCTCTGAAAGCCGTCGCTATTTGGGCCTTTCAAGCACGAGCCACCCATCCTCCTTGCTCAGTCCTGTGATTAACCTTTCTCTGATCCAAACGCCTACATTTCGGTTTGTCTGGCCTCACTGTGTGCCCGGCACAGGGACTTGGGTTCAGCAACAAAATAAAGGAGTGAGCTGGGCGTCCCAGGCCACCTGCCTTGGCCGGTCACAGGCCACCACCCCTGCCACAAGCCCGCCTCTGTCCCAGGGGGGTCTTCCAGGCCCTAAGCAGCCTGGACCCCCAGCCCCTTCACCCATGGGGGTCAGATGCCCCAAATCCAGGAGCCGCAGGGCCACACTCCCCCTGGAGGCTGCGGGACGATCCTTCCTGCCTCTTCCAGCTCCTGGTGGCTCCAGGCGTCCCTTTCTGCTCCTGGGCTTATAGCAGCATCGCTCCAGTTTCTGTCTCCATCTTCTCCTCCTCCCTGACCTCCTCCCATGACCTCCTCCCTGCATCTGTGTCTCTCTGTCCAGATGTCCCTCTTCTCATCAGGACACTCAGCTCCAGTATGACTTCATCGTAGCTTGGTCACATCTGCAAAGACCCTGTTCCCAGATAAGGTCACATTCACAGGTTCCGGGTGGGCATGAACTTTGGGGGCCACTATTCAACCTATTAACCACACCACCCCACACACGGATTAACACCTCTGCACACATTCACCATGCATTCCCACACACACAGGCACCCCCCCCCCATGTGCCCCTCACCTGCTCCATCTCTGTCCCTCTGCTACCCATGCAGCACTCACTGCAAATCCCAGGTACTACTTCATGACCTCCCCGTCCTGAAACCGGAGCTGAGCAGTTGTGGGGCTCTTGACCTGGCTGCGGGGCTAAGCCCAGGCTCAGGAGTGGTTCACACAGCTTCCGATGGTTGGATCCTGGTGGCCTTGCAGGGAGGCCACCCGGCAGCCGAGGGTCCTTCCCCTTCAGAGGACCCCTGACTGTGCTGGGCCTTCCCCTCGCCGGCTGCCTTTTCCGGGAGTTTTCATCTGTGGTCCCAGGTCCTGGATCCCTTTAGGGGCTCCTTCTGACATTCCCTGGGAGACCTCGGGCCAGGAGTTGGGACACTCAGGGGCCTGCTGTAACCCTCTGACCTCTGACTGGGCTGGAGACCTTCTCTGACATCTATTTTCCTATGGGGGGGGTTCTACCTGAAACAAAGCACTTGTGCAAACAAACAGAGAGAGTATTTATACAGAAGGGGAACTTTAAAAACCCAAGCTCCTGGTTGGCGATGGGCCGCTGACCCTCTCGTCCATCTGGGTAGTCAAGACTGTTGATGATGGGGCAGTGATGGCCACAGCACACTGTCACTGGAATGGAGTAAAGAAGCCCGTGACCCAGCCTGAGGGCACACAGATCTTTTAAAGAAATACTTCAAAACATGCAAAGTCACTTTTGAAGACTTTGTAAGTGGCAGAAAAATAGAATATAGTTAAAATACCATAAATCTGAAGAGTTTGACTTTATTGAGGAGTCTCCTAGAAATATAGCCCCTCATGTCATTTTCCAATTCTGTTTGTTCTAGTAAAGCGTCCTTTCCTCCACCGGGTCAATTTCAGGCTCCCTGAGTTCACTCATGCGTCTTCTCCTGTACGTCCGTCTCAGGCAAACCATGAACACCTGCTCTATTGCCTCATCGGACTGTTTATAAGGGGGAGAAGTAGCCCCACGTCTGGATGAGGGTGGGGCAAGTTTCTTCACGGGGCTTTGGACGCTCCTGTGGCCACTTTTGAAAAATAGAATATGTCCCGTCCACACTCAGACCACAGTGTTCAGGTCCCTTCCATGCGTAACATATATGCTTCCCCCCAGTCGACCCCCCCCCCAGTCTCATCCCATTATGCCATCAGCTTAAGTCCAGAGTCTCATCGTATAAAACAAGTGCAGGTCCACAAAGTGCCTTGTGGACACAGCATGTCCCCTGCCATACCAGTAAACAAAGAATGTGGCCGTCAAGCCACTGCAGCCGCCCGGCTGTGCACCCCGAGGGGACTCGGGATGGAAAAAAGCAGGATACTGGCCCCAGATAGATAAAGTGCATATCAAAGGAATGGTTTCAATGAGCCCAGACTCTTGCATCTTCCCATACGCAGTAAAGCACTAAATTCATTAACTTGAGATGTCTGCTTTTCTTTAACAGTAATCTTTTGAAGTTCTGACTACCTGTTTGTTTGCTTGTTTTTGACAAAAAGTCCTATACATCCAGGCTCCTCCCTTACCTCTTGGGAGGAGTCCCTCAGGGCTATCTGAGAGGCTGGCTCCTGGGCTTAAGTCCTCAGTATGCCCCCAAATAAAACATAATTTTCGGGCTTCCCTGGTGGCGCAGTGGTTGAGACTCTGCCTGCCAATGCAGGGGACACGGGTTCGAGCCCTGGTCTGGGAAGATCCCACATGCCGCGGAGCAACTAAGCCCGTGAGCCACAACTACTGAGCCTGCGCGTCTGGAGCTTGTGCTCCGCAACAAGAGAGGCCGCGATAGTGAGAGGCCCACGCACCACTATGAAGAGTGGGCCCCGCTTGCCACAACTAGAGAAAGCCCTTGCACAGAAACGAAGACCCAACACAGCCAAAAATAAAATAAATAAATAAATAAAAAATTTTTTTTAAAGTGCCATACTGTTTAAAAACAAACAAACAAACAAAAAACATAATTCTCAACTTTTAAGCTGTGTTTTTTTTTTTTTTTTCAGTCGACAGCTTCCAGTTTATTTCTGAGATATTTCCTCAGGTGCAGTTTCCCTTATCTTGATCTGGAGATCTGTGAACTAAAAGGGTCAAATTCTCTGGGGAGGAAGGATAATCAGGATAGACACTCCTAATCAAAGCGCGGGGAGGTGAGGACACACAGGAGCCAGGATCCACACAGCTGAAATCCAGCTGCCAGGGCACCGGCGCCCCTGCTCAAGATGCAGGAGATGCACCTTGATTAGGGCTGAGTGCTCTCCTTAGAAGGGCTTTCCTCTGTCCTTGCCTCTGCCTCCATGTTCTTGACTCCCCAAGTCATTCTCCCTTTTCCAGGAGAAATGGCCCACATTTGCCCCTGAGCACCTTTCTTAACCTGCTTCCTGAGCATAGGTGGTTGATGTCCCAGAGACCTCTTTTCATTTTAAACTGTCCCTTCTATTGCAAGTGACAGCGCTTCTGGCACTACAATGCTCTTAAAAGCTTTGTGGATTACCTATGCATCTTATGGTGGGGGGCTTGCTCCACTGGACAAAAGGTGTCCTGACACTCCTCTCAGCCTTCAGTCCTTCTGCAGGCTCAGTAAATGGGATGAAAGCCACACTCAATCTGACTGTTGCCCAGGGCCGTGTTTCACTGGCTAGCCTCTGAATTTGATCTTTGCCGTGGGTCATGCCTCAGTCAGTTTAGGCTGCTGTAACGGAACACCATGGATTAGGTGGCTTATAAACAACAGAAACTTATCTCTCACGGTTTTGGTGGTTGGCAAGTCCAAGGTCAAGGCAGATTCAGCATCTGGTGAGAACCCGCTTCCTGGATCGTAGACGGCAGTCTTCTCGCTGTGTCCTCGCTTGGTGGAAGGGGAGAGCTCCGGTCTCTTCAGCCCCTTAGAAGGGCCCAAATCCCATTCGCATGAGGGTTCCACCTTCAGGCCCTAATCACTTCCCAAGGTCTCCACCATCTTCTACCATCACACTGGGGATTAGGAGTCCAACATGTGAACTTGCAGGGGACACACTCAGTCCGTAACAGGGCATTTTCTTGCTTTGAGCACATTTTGCTGGTTTAAGGACTCACGTAAGAAACAACACTGAACCTAGCCGAATCCTGACTCCTTTATGTTTCCTCCAAATTTTGCTCAAGACCAGAAAGTTCCTTCATTATTTCATCCATACTTTATTTTACGAAGCTAGGAGAAACAGTTAGCCCTCATGACACTGCCTGGAAGTCTCTCTCCTCAGACCCACAAGCTCACGCACTGTATCTCCCCTGGGAGTGGCTTCCTCCTGCGGCTCTGGAACAGAGGCCACCTCCCCGCTCTCCCATGTGCCCCTGCTGACCTCCCATGTGCCCCTGCTGCTCTCCCATGTGCCCCTGCTGCTCTCCCATGTGCCCCCGCTGACCTCCTCCTCGCCGGCAGCTCCCTGATGGGCCAGGGGGTTGGTAGCTCCTCACTTCAAAGGCGTTGCCCGCTTGCTAATCTGTGTACCTGCGGGACTGGGCCACACAGAGGGTGCCCTTCCTCGTTCACACTGGGGCTGGTGGAGGCCAGGTCTCTCACCTGAAAGCCCCACCTTTCACCGGTCAAGTGGATCGGTGAGGCTCCTGTCTCACTCCACCTTCCCCTCCTCCCGCAGAGCCTTGTGTAGAGGCCCCGCTTTACATAGCCTGGGGTTTACTCAGACCCCTCAGCACCCACTGGAGTGAATAAGTGTCAAGGAGGGAGATTACTTTCCTTCTCGCTCCCAACCTGACCCTAAAGTGAAAAACAAATAAACAAACAAACAAGCAAAGTGCCTGTTACATCTTTTTTTTTTTTGCGGTACGCGGGCCTCTCAGTGTTGCGGCCCCTCCCGTTGCGGAGCACAGGCTCTGGACGCGCAGGCTCAGCGGCCATGGCTCACGGGCCCAGCCGCTCCGCGGCATGTGGGATCTTCCCGGACCGGGGCACGAACCCGCGTCCCCTGCATCGGCAGGCGGACTGTCAACCACTGCGCCACCAGGGAAGCCCGCCAGTTATATCTTAAAGGGGTAAGTAAATGCCACGTAGGTTGTGACAGACTGGCCGTATTTCACTCCGTTTAGGGCAGCACCACTCTTCTATGTGTATTAATAAAGGAAGGGATGCTGCCCATTAGTTCTCACTCGTTAAAGGACTCGGGACTGTCAGGTGGACTTTTATCTTATCTCTATGATATCATATATTCTTCATTTTTAGAACTTTGGTTTGGTCTTTTTTAAAATCGCCCCTTCATGTTCACACTTCCCTCTACCTTCTTGAACATACGGGATCCAGTTATCAAACCCGTTTGAATGTCCTTAGATACTAATTCTACCATCTATGTCTTTTCTGGGTCTGTTTCTTTCAGTAGACTTTGATCCTAGTTGTGGATCGCAGTTTCCCGCTTCTTTCCATGGGCAGTCATGTTAGATTGAACCCCAGACACTGTAGGGTTGGTACTGTTGGGTGCTGAGCTATTGACATTACTTTAACTATTGGGGGGTTTTGTTGGGGTCATTCTGAGGCTTGCTTTGAAGCTTCATTAATGTGGGTCCTTTCATCTGGGACTAATTTAGCCCTGTTGCTGAGGGGATACCCTCGTGAAGGCCCCTATGACCAGCCCCCACCCCCCACCGTGGGTTAGGAGGTCTTTGCTGTCTGGCTAGAGGAAACAGGAACTACCCTGGCCCTGCGTGAACTCCTGGGTTTGTTCTGCTTACCCCTTGCAGTGCCCCTTTCCCGGGTACAGGCAGTTTCTCCACATGTGTGCACAGATCACCTTAGCCCTGGACGTGGGGGGACCCCCTGCAGTTACCTCCCCTTCCCCCTCTCTGTAGCCCCCCCCCTTCTCTTGTACTCAGCACTGCATATTCTAATGCCTTGGCCTCCCAACTCCTAACTCAGTCTCCAACTTGGCAGGACAGTAAGCCAGGGGGACTTGCAGGGCTCACCTCACTTGTTCCTGGGATCCCAGAGATCACTATCCAATTCTTCCTGGTGTCCAATGTCTAAAAAAGATTTTTTTCCTATTTTGTCTGGCGTTATAGTTATTTTGGGTGGGAGAGTAAACCTGGACCCAGGTATCTCATCGTGGTTAGTTTTTGTTTAACTACAAGTGTTTTTGTTTTGCCCTCATTCTTGAAAGACAGTCTTATGGGAGGAACAATTCTTGGTTTAAAGTTATTTTCTCCCCCACCTTTAAAAAATCACTGTCTTATGCTTCCACTGATGCTGTTGAGACATTAGTCTCATTTTTATTTAATTGTGTTTCTCTTTCTTTTCTCTCTGTTGCTTTTATAATCTTCTTTCTGTCTTTGAAAGTTTCCAGTTTCAGCATGATGTATCTAGGCGTGCCTTTCTCCATGTTTACCCTGCTTACATCCACTAAAATGTTGGAGTCAGATGAATGACATCCTTTTTGCTCACAATCTCATAACATTCCTTAGCCCCGTTTTACCTGCTTCCTTATTCTGGAGCCTGGATAGGCCACATGCAGCCCTTTACTCCACATGAAATGCTAACCACAAACAAGGGACTGTTTCCTCTCTTTTCTTTCTCTGTGCTGCATTCTGGGTGATTCTCTGAATACGGTCTCCAGTTCACTAATTTTACACACATCTGCATCTAATTTTCTGCTTAGTCTGTTCACTGTGTTTTCTATTTCATTTACCCTTTTTTATTTCTATAACTTTTTCCATATCTGCTTCCACAATGTTGATATCTCTTGACCACCTATTTCCAATGCCTTCTTTCATTTCTTTAAGCAAGTGACCCCCAACTTGGGACCACATTGGGCTTTCTTGGTTTGCCTCGAGGTGGCGTGATTGCTGGCCCTGTGGCTGTGTGAGCTGGGCTTCTTGTGAGAGTCCTCAGGGCAGACCTCTGTCTTCTCTCCTTCTTCTGACTGTCTTCTTTTCCTGCTTCACCCAGATCCTTCTGGGGGTAGGGTTTTCCTTTGAGTGTGTGGTCTTTTGGGACACCTGGTATTGTGTGGGGGTCTCTGTCTGGACCCCAATCCTTGCCTAGGCTCCAGGCCTCCCCTTCCCTCACTAGGGCCTTTTGCAACCTGGGCTTCAGGTCACAAGGGCCCTCTGACCCCAGTGCATGCTCACCGAGTTGCTTCTGGGTTCCCACTGCTTCCCTTGTGCATGGCCAGCTTGGCCGTGCTTTAAAAATATCGTGAAGTACGTTTCCAATATGTTTGGGTGCTCGGTACGGGAAGGGTGCCTTCAGTGGGAAGAGCAGATGCTTGTATTCCTGGGAAACGTCCTTGCTCCCTTCCCACTTTCTTCCAGTGAGATGGAGAGAGGAGGGCGTTCACTGCCCTGGAGAAGGAGTAGCCCCTGGGGAGTCTGCGTGGACCATCCTCAGGTGCCCTCCGCCCATTCTATGCATGGGGACAGCAGGGCTCACGAGGCTGGACAGCCTCCTGGTCACCTGGCCAAGAGCAGGACTGAACCAGGCCTTCCTGAAGGTCATGCCTTCGCAGCCCTGCTCTGAGGGGCAGGCCCGGCAGGCCACTGGGGAGCAGGAAACCCAGCTACACCTGCTTCAGGGCCTCAGGACTCTGTGCATGTTGTTTCAGAGCTGGCAGAGTCCGGCTGCACTGTTGACACCTCCTGCACAGCAGTGACCATAGCCACCTGGGAAGGATGGGCTGTGCAGAGCACCCCGACTCGGGTGAGGACACTGGCCTCCTAGCCGCCTGCCCCGTTCTCGTGTGGCCCTCCCTGACCTCAAAGGCTGCAGCCCCTTGGGGTATGTCACAGGCTGGGGTCCTGCTCCCACCGTGGCCCCAGGTGCCCCCACCTGCCCTTGCAGCAGGACCGGAAGTGATTTATGCAGAGACGAGGCATCAGCTCCCTCTTTCTGCCCGTCATCCCCCAGCTGCAAATGCAGCCTGGCATGTTTGCACGGCCCGATAAAATATTCATACCCCAGCACTGCCCGGATGGCCTGATGGGGCCACAGAAGGTTCTCTGCTCCGTCAAACTGTGGAACCCACGCTGGCATGCGGGGAGGCCGGGCAGACGTGCCAGGGCCTCTGAGAGGAAGGCTCCGATTGGGGCAGTAGAGGCAGCCCCAGGGAGCCTCAGGCAGAAGAGGACCCACAACGGGGCTCCAGGTATAAGGGGTAGAGTGGAGCTGCCCAGTCCACAGCCCGGGTCTCTCACCCCCGCACCGCTGGGCCACCTGCTGGGGTTGGACAGCCAACCTCTCCGGCCCCAGGTCCTGGCTCGTCCCATAGCTTGAAGCCCGGGGCTCTTCACTGAGGGTTCTGTTGGGAGACCCGGGAGGTCATCCCTGGCACAGGCCCATCTCGCTGACGCTGTCCCTCCCTCTCTGCTGCCCTGGCCGCAGACCCCACCCCCTGCTGGGAGCAGGAAGGAACCCACCCCGCTGCCCACAGCTGCCACTGCGTTGGGACCACACTGCCCGCAGAGGCCACCAGAAGGGTGAGTACATCTTCTCCCACCTGGCAACTGAGGACAGGTGGGGGTGGGAATCTTCCCCCTGCACTGCTGCATGGGCAGGGGCAAGGTCATGGTGAGGGCGGGGTGAGGGGCAGGGTGAGGCAGGGGCAGGGAAGGGCGGGGCAGGTCAGGAGGGTCTCCAGCAGGGGGGCTGGGTCCAGTCCTTCCCCACAACCTGCCCGAGCACCTGCTCTCGGTGGGCGGGGGGGGGCTCTATGTGCTGGGGCAAAGGTGAAGGAGCCGCCAGGGCTCTGTGCAGGGAGGCTGCGTCCAAGCTGGAGAAGACCAAAGGCTTGCTGGGGACTCTGTGGGGCGTGGGGTCAGCAGGACGGCCAGGCTGGGGCTGGGAAAGGTCTTGCTGGGCAGGTGTGAGCGATGGCCGCAGGCACGGCGGGGCCAGTATGGCTGGAGTGGGCACCTGGGCCTCACGTGGGGCCCAGGGCCGCAGGGAGGACGCAGGTGCTGACTCTGAGCATTGGGAAGACGTAGGGGACGGGGGCAGAGGGGTATCATCTGAGTTAAGTTCTGGGAGGGTCTTTCTGGTCACTGCATTAAGGGCAGACTGTAGGGAGAGGGTGGGGGCCCGGGAGGCTCTGGGAATAAGCCAGAAGCCCTGATGGGGGCTTGGCCCAGGGGTGCAGGGGAGACGTCGGGCAGGGTGGGGTGTGGGAAAGCTTGGGAGACGGGCAACTGGGCAGGTTGGCGGATTAGGCTCCGGGTGTGGGAGAAAAGGCTCTGCTGGGAGCACGGGCCTTCGCGTACCGCGGGGCCGCAGGTGGAGAGGTGAGGAGGGGCCCGAGGCTGAGTCCAGGGCTCACGTGCAGGGCGGGAAGCGTGGGTCCTCAGACGACAATGCGTCCAGGAGAGGGGAGGGTCAGCCACTCTGTGGGAGGGAGGCCCAGGCTGCCGTATGCACACAGATGACCCCGTGACCCGCTTAGACCAGCCTCCCCAGGTGTCCTGCTGCCCGTCCCTCTCCTTGGTGTCTCACAGTGACCCGGGGAACCGTGGACGGCTTCCATGTTCAGGTCTCTGGTCTGGTGTGGTTGGCTACCGAGTGGCGGGCAGGAGACTGTGTCCTCCCCTGGGGTCAGCCCCCACCAGCCGGCGGGTCGTCCCGCACACCTCCGTTTCCCGGCGGGGAGACCCCGACCTCCCCACATCCGTCTCCCTGCCCCTGTACTTCTGGCTCTGCTTCCCTGGCTGGCCTTTCTTCTGGGCCCGTCCTCACTCACCGCTCTGCTTCGGGAAGCCCAGGCCCTCCTCTCCGCCCCTGACCTCCAGGTGTCTGGGCGGGAACCCACAGACACGCCCGTTCTCCACGCAGCGGTGCTTGCTGTTTCCAGTATTTGTTCCAGAGAAATACTCGCACACGTGCACGCACACACACGCACACACATATGGACGCACGAGGACGCGCATTACCATAGTGCTTGAAGTAGTAAGGAAAGGGAAACCATGTCCCTTGCCTTCCGTGGTCACACCACCTTGGCACACTTGTGGCCGTAAACATAGCCCAGGTGAAGCCCAGGTGAGGGGTGGAGGAGGCAGCTGTCATATGTGGGGCCTGTTCACGAGCAAAAGAAAACCGGGAGCGATTTTACGCGTGAAAGAGGGTGCAGAAGCCTGAAATCTAAAAAGGAGCTACATAAACCTGACAACGAACTAAAACCTAACACCTGCCATCAGATGTGGTGGTGCCGAGAGGGTGGGATGACGTCACGGCAGGAAAACCTGCCTGCGTAGCCACCGGGTTGCAGGTCTGGCTGCTGTCATGCCTCGGGGACAGTTGTTTTTGCGCCGATGAGGCCGCTGTTCCGTTCAAGCCGCGCTCGTGTTTCTGCCCGTCTGTCAGCTACGAAGGGAGACGTGTTGAAGGTCCTGCCCACTGGATCCTTCCTGCCATCGGCACTGTGGCTTTCCTTCCCGCACGCTGAGACTGCGAGCTGAGGCTCCCGGCTGGGCTGGGAGCGACTCTTGCGGTGGGTGCCCATCCTCTGTGCAGGGACCCCTGGGTCTCCAGCAGGGCCCTGGCCTCCGTGTCCCCACACACATGCGCTAGAGCTGTGACGCGCCCCTGCCAGCTTCCTCTGGGGTCACGCATGCCTGCTCGCTTATATTTAGGGTGTGTCTCCCACCGAACCCGGTCTGACAAAAGCCTTATCTTGTCACTGAAACATTCGGCTCTTTCACACGTAGCTTAATTATTTGGGTTCAGATCCACCACGCTACGTTTGTCTTGGTTTTTCCCACCTGTTCCCCATTTCTTCATTGGTTCTTTTTCAGTCCAGGCTTATCCTCTATTAGCTGGCCAGTTATAACTTACATTCTGTCAGGAGTCACCTTGGGGTCACATGTGTCTGTGACTCGTTAAAGTCTAGCTTGTTGTCCTGTCACCTCCTGGGCGGCCACGCCAGGACGCGGTTCTCACCCCTGCCCCACACGTATTGTTTTTCTATGTTTTGTTTGGGCTGCACCGTGCGGGATGCGGGATCTTAGTTCCCCGACCAAGGATCGAACTTGCGCTCCCTGCATCGGAAGCGTGGAGTCTGAACCACTGGACTTCCAGGGAAGCCCCTGTTCTTCTGTGTTTTAAATCTACTTACATTTTACACAGTGCGACTTATTATTACTGTTTACAACATTCGCTTCTATTTATTTGTTTACCCTTTCTCTCCCTCTTCATTCGTTCCTCAATCCCCAGGCTTCCCTCTGGGGTCCTCTTCCTTCTGCCCGAAGCACTCCCTTTCACCCGTGTGTCTGTGTTTGCACGTGAGCCTGTGTGCGTGTGTGTGCGTGCTCGTGTGTGTGTGTGCCCCAGCATGTGAGCTGACCTGTCTTTCTGCCCTGGGCCCTTCTGGCAGAGCCATGGGAGCAGCAGCGGGTCTGATCAGCTCCTGGAGATCCAGCTGCAGGGACTTCTGGGCAGAGGTGGACGTTGCAGGTGGGCGTAGTGGCCGCACGTCCAGCTGTTCCCTCCTGAGGCACAAGGAGGGCTCCATAGCTCTCCCCTTTATCTCAGGGCTTGGGCACTTCAGTCCACCTGGGCCGACGCCCCCCCCAGGTCCCCAGGGACTAGAGGCCCCGGCAGGCACTCTCGGACCAGACGTGTCGCTGTGGGCCAGCGAGCCCCAGTTTGGGGAGTCCCCCTTGTAGCCGGCTTGGCCAAGCAGGCACTGGCTGGGGTCTGTGCTGCAGACCCAGAGACGCGTGCCCCGCCCAGCCCAGACTCTTGGGACCCCGCACGGGGAGGGGAGGGGCCGGCACCCTGGCTGTGCCCTCTGACGGCCCGTCCCGCTGCGTCCCCTCCCGCACTGCGACAGTGCTCAGTTAATTTCATTTTCAGGCAATACTTTAAAACACAAACCCCTGACAACCAGCTTCTGCTTGACAGGACCGATCATTCTGATTTGAGTGGAAGCCGCCGTGTCCTGCTCTGAAAGGAGGTCCACGCTGCTGACAAGGACACAGCGTGCATTTCCTCTGAAGCCTCTGGAGCAAAGGGGCCCATGAAATATTTAAAGCAAAAGTGAACAGAACACCCAGCCGTAGACGCGGGCTGGGGACGCGCCCTTGCTCGCCTAGAGGCAGTGCGAGTCTTCGGAAGATACGCCGCTACCTTGACCGCCCCCAGAAAACTATTGAGTCTGGCAATGATCCCCCCGACGGGATTCGTGTCGGCCACGCCTGGTGGCGATGTCCACGCGGGGGACGCGCTCGTCCACCCTGTCCCACCTCCCCAGTCCCCAGGTCCTCACCGCCGCCCCAGGCCGCCACCTGCTGTCAGCACGTGTGAAGTGCAGCCAGGTCTCACAAGGCCAAAGTGTGAGAAACAGGCCTCTCGGGACCCAGAGGCACTCACGTCCTCTTCCGTCTTCCAAGCAGACGTCACTGTGGGCTTGACCGCCAATCCAGGCCACCGCTTGTGGTTTTATATAAAGAAAGACGCCCCAATTAGGGGGAAATGAGCAAAGTCTGGGGGACAAAATGCTGCGGTATTTTGTGTCTCCAACTGGCAACGTGCCAGGAGCGCACAGACTGCAGGACAGGCGTGAGTGTCCATGTTGCTCGTGGACATGCGGTCATAAGCAGTGTCTTGATACGGACACGTGTGCACGTGCCGTGTCACTGCACAGCTCTAGGGCAGTACAAGTGCATCCCAAGACCCTGGCCCCTGGTGGACAGCGCCACCCAGAGGCCACTTCAGGGAGGCCTGTGTGGTGTAGGAAGAGCTCAGGGGACCTGGGGACACAGCGCTGCTCCCACCAGGCTGGCTTTGGCTCCAGCCTCCAAAACACGGGACCCCCTAAGGCAGGAAGGGGTCCAGACTGCCAAAGCCAGGGCACCCACCCGTGACCGCCCGGCACCCATGCTCCTTCCCAGGCCCGAGCTCTCATGGGCCTCCCGCCTGGCCCAAAGCAGCCATCCTCTTGTAACTGAAAAGCGCAGAGCCCCCTCCCCAGCGAGGGGCCTCCCAGGCCGCACTGGCTTTCATTCGTGGGCTCTGGCTCCATTGAGACCCCTTCCCATCATCTGTGTCCTGGGATGCACCCTAAAGCTCTCCCTCATGACCTCCCTAAAGGCAGCAGTGGGAGCACAGGGAGAAAGGAGGAGGGGCTTCAGGTGACTGTGTGGGGACTCACGGACACGGCCCACGAGCGTGGCACACGGATGCGGCACAGAGACGCGGCAGGGAAGGGTCCCAGGAAGAGCTCTGTCCTGTGTCTGTGGCCCACCTTGAGGGCGTGGCTGGGGCCCCTCCCCTCACCGGCGCCTCTGTGGTTAGGCTCCATCACAAAGGGGGGCGACCCCCACTGCACCCCCGAGGGGTGGGAGGTTCCTCCCCACACCGACTCGTGGTTTCCCGTGGGCCCGGCGCTGCGCCACGGGCAGCGCTGTCTTCCTTGAACTTCAGGTGAACGGAAGCTCACAGCCTGCTCTCTGTTGGGTCTGACTTCGTTCAGCCTAACCTTGGAGAACCCCGTGAAACTCCGTCCACGCATCCCGCCCTGGGACAAACCACGAGTGCGTCTGTTTCCCTCTTGCTGCACGTTGGCCTCGTTCCTGGCTTGGGGATGTGATGACCAGGCTGCTCTGCACACTCTTGTCGAGGCTTTCTGTGGACACAGGCACCTGTCTCTTTGGGGTAAATGCCCAGAAGGAGAACTGCTGGGCCATCGGGCAGATTTGACGTCACTAGAAGCTGTCGGTGCGTCCAGCGTGGCCGTGCCGTTTACCTCGCCCAGCGATGGGCGCGCATTCCTGCTGCACGTGCTGTTGTTCGATTTCTTCACTTCAGTCATCCTGGTGGGTGTGCAGTGGCGTCTCACCGTGGCTTTCATTTTCATCCCTCTGCTGAATAATGACACTGGGTTCTTTTTCTTTGTGCTTATTGGCCTTTTGCATATCCTCTTCTGCACAGTGTCTGCTCAAGTCTTTGCCAAGTTTTTGTTGGGTTGTTTGTCTTTTTCTTATTACTAGTAGTTCTTTATATATCCTGGATAGACGTCCTTTGTCTTATCTTTGTGTTGCAAATATTTTCACCCCACTATTTTCATATTCTTAATGGTACCTTTTATTTTTTTTTATTTTTTTATTTTTTTTGCGGTACGCGGGCCTCTCACTGTTGTGGCCTCTCCAGTTGCGGAGCACAGGCTCCGGACGCGCAGGCTCAGCGGCCATGGCTCACGGGCCCAGCCGCTCCGCGGCACGTGGGATCCTCCCAGACCGGGGCACGAACCTGTGTCCCCTGCATCGGCAGGCGGACTCTCAACCACTGCGCCACCAGGGAAGCCCCTTAATGGTACCTTTTGATGAGCAGAAGTTTTTAATTGTGACGAAGTCCGATTTATCATTTTTTAATGTTGTGGTTGTGCTTTTCTCCTGCCCGAGAGATCCTCAGCAGTGCCGTGGTCAGAAGATGCTCTCCTCCGCGCCCCCGAAGCTTCCTGGCGTCTGTGCCCCTCCCCCCTGCGCCCCCGAAGCTTCCTGGCGTCTGTGCCCCTCCCCCCTGCGCCCCCGAAGCTTCCTGGCGTCTGTGCCCCTCCCCCCTGCGTCCTTCTGGTCTTGGACCATCTCAGGTTCTTCTGTGCATTGCTGTAAAACAAGGGCCACGGCCCCTACGTTCCATACTGAGTCCAGTTACAGCAGGACCGCCAACTGACAGTAGCTTTATGTCCCCATCCAAGTGACTGTGTCTGGGGCTCTTCCACCATCTAGTGTGTTATTTGTAGATTTTCTGCAGATGCTGTTTAACAGATGGAGGGAAACTTCTGTTTCCAGTTTTCTGAGGATGTATATATTTTTTTTATCACGAACCGGTTGAATTTTATCCACTTTTTTTCCTGCACCTATTTCGCTGATAACAGCGCTTTTCTCCTTTAGTCTGTCCATAACATCGGTTGATTTTGAATGTTTAAAAATGCATTTCTGGTACAACCTCTCTTAGTCACTGAACGTGACTTGCTAGAACTGAGTTTAGGATATCGTGTCATGTTGGTGGGGAGCGCTGGCCTGTGGGTTTTGGTGCCATGGCTGTGCTGGCCCTGAAGGTGGGTTGGGTGTGTTTCCTTGTTTGTTTTCTGCGGGAGCAAGTCCTTCCTTGAAGGAAAGCTCGCCAGCGACCCCCCAGGGCCTGGAGTTTCACTTGCAGGAAGGTGTTTAATTACAGGTTCAGTTGCTGTAATAGTTGACCTTTCGGGGTTTTTATATCTGCGTGTGACGGTTTCTGTAGGTCGTGTTTTTTCAAGGAATCCATCCATTTCTTCTGGTGTGAAGTTCCTTTGAGATCCTGGTCTTAACCTTCTAATGCCCATAGGCTGTGCAGCGACCACCTTTTCGCTCCTGAGAGCAGCAGGATTTTGTGACTTTTTTCTTATTTCCTTGTCAATTGTATTAATCATGGAAAAGAACCAAGCTGCACAGCTGTTTCATTTTTGCAGGTGGTCCTGCCCTGTCCCCTCCCTCCCTCTCCTCCGGTGTGACCTCCTCTTCCTTTCCAAGCTCCTGGAGACATCACACTGCTTCTCCCCTCCCCACCCCACCTGTCCATCTGTTGGCCTCAAGGCCTCTTCACTCCAAAGTGATGTGAGGGGCAGCCATTCCTTGCGAATCGGGGGCTCTTGCCTAGATCCTGGCGAGCGGCAGACGCTGTGGCTGAAGCCTCGGCTGGCACAGCAAGGGCCTCGCTGCATGGCATCAGGGAGGTGATAGCGCCCTGGCCGCGAGCCCAGGTTGGCGGGGAGGGCGGAGGGCACCCTCGGAGGTGGGCGGCGCAGCTCTGCGTATGAAGGTGGGGTGACTGAGGCCGCCAGCTCGGGTGGCCAGGGAGCAAATCTGAAGCTTATTTAGACAAGGAAGACGTTTCAGCTCTTCTCGGGCAGCTATTAGCTGAGGACACGTCACACCAAGAGCATCAACTTTTCAATAAGCTCAGAAGTGACTCAAATGCCCTCTGACAGGGGCTGTCTCTTAAAACCTGCAAGGGCAAAGATAAGACGTTAAGTCAGAGCTTTCAAAACAGCACGAAAGCTCGGGGTTGGGAGCACCATGTGGTTTTCCAGGGAGTGGAGTCGCTGCTCTGGCCACGTGCCTGTCCCGCTTGTTCTCAGGAGGCCCAGACAGACTACCAGTGCCGGCGCAGGACCGGCCCCTGTGGGCTGTGGTGGTAGAGGACCAGGCCCTTGAGGACTGGGGCCTGCCTCCCAGAGGTCTGCAGAGTGCAGATAGGGGAGTTTCCTCTCTGTATTTGCATAGTTAGTCTTCAGCCATGAGGCAGAAGCTAGCCTTTCCTGACATGTGAACGTAGAAGGCAGACCACTCTCAGAGGCCCCACAAGGCACTCGCCACACCCCAGAGATGAGTGGGGGTCACGCGGCAGAGGTCGCCGGGCATCCCCCACCTGGACCTTCTCTGCCGTCCACCTGGGCTCTGGTCAGGGGATTCATGGATCGTACAGTAGAGCTCTTCATAAATTTCATTCCCCTCGTGGACGACTGCTTTGGAGGACAGCTGGCTGATGCATGGAAAGACAAAAGCTGGAAGCTGCAATAGAGGGAAAGGCATAGGTGATACAGTAGGGCCTTCACAAGTGTGTGATTTGAGTCTCAGCGTAAAAGCCGAAGAAATATTTAAAGAGATAATGGCTGATAATTTCCTAAAACTGATGAAAGATATCAAACTCCAGATTCAAGAAGCATCAACATCACCAAGCAGGAAAACTGAAAGAAAATCTCACCTAAGAACTTCAATAAAGAAGTGAAAACCAAGGACAAAGAGAGAAAAAGAAAGTAAAAGAAAGGATTTTCATAACCACCCAGATAACTGATAAAATTCACCCTTTGTATTTTGCACACAGAAGGACTGTGATCTTGGGTGGGTATTGGAAGATAAAGGAGGCTGAAGATGACAAAGGGGAAAGATATGGGTAAATCCAGTGACCTGGAGGCATAAAGCAACAGTGATAACCTCTTATGAGATTAAAGAATATGCAGTATTGAAACCACAAAGCACAGGATTGGACCAGGGTGGGAAACGGGCAGGAAATGGGTAAAGTGCCCTGAGACTCACCAGAGTCCAGCAGGGATCAGCTGCGCAGGGCGAAGCCAGAAGAGCCGCCCAGCTGACACTCAGTGCCGTGGGCTAAGTAGTGGTGGTTGATTTAAGGTTTTAAGTTCTGAGGAGGTTTGTTATGCAGCAGAGCTGACTCATACAGAAAAGCCTCCTAGGAGGGGCGCTACTGCGACAGACACCCCAATCCTTTGGCGAGCGGAGCAGGGGAGGTGAGGAGTTTATTCTTAGAGGTGGGAAGCGTGGCAGCCCAAACGACTGGCAGAACTGTGGCCTGGGATGGCTCAGAAGGCAGAAAACGCGTCTGCCGAAGCCTTTAGCCTCCGCAAGGGCTTCCCAGGCAGGATTGGAAGGTGTCAACTGGCTTCTTTCAGCCACAGTGATGATGAAGGAAAGAGAAAGAGGAGATAAAGAACAGTTCCATTTGCAAGTCAGCTTGCGAGGGAACGTAGAAAGGGGGCGCTTGCTGGGTTTCACAGCTTCAGTGTCTCAAACATTCTCAAAATGGTAACTGGGCTCAGGGGTAGCCCAGTCAAGGGGCAAGGCCCCTCTGAGAGGTTGCAGGCACTGCTGGACGAAAGGGCTGCTGGGAGTCGTAAGGAGGTGGCCCCTCAGAAATCGGACCCCTCCCAAGCAGGGCGAGAGCCACCCCAGAGAGCAGGTGTGGATTTGGGGCCCACGCTGGTGCTTTAGTTCTTCAGCCTTTGAATGGAGAAGACCCAGGACTTTGAGCCTGAGGCCATGGTCCAGCGGCGCTGGGGGTCCTGGGAGGGGCTGAGCCCTCTACACGTGGAGGGCTGAGAATAATTTGGGGAGACTATGGGTAGATCGCAACCTCCCTGTTCCCACCTGGTTCCCGCACTTCTCTGGGTGCCCTCAGACCCCGACCTCGGCTGGAGACTTACTATAGCCAGCGGGCCCATGGCCAGCGCAACCCGTGCAGAGACCTGAAAGCATTTTGCTGCTCTGGAGAGCCTGTAACTGCCACCCGTGGCCTCTGGAGGACCAGAGGCAGGGGGCCCAGTCACCCTGTATCCCTGCTGGTCAGCCGGCTTGTCCCAGAACGGGATGCAGATCAGCCAGCCAGTGGCCAGCACAGCAGCTGGCACAGAGGCGTGGAAAGTGCAGCCCAGGGTGACCCGGCCAGGCCCACGTTCATGAGACAAACACACGGCTCATGTTCTAAACCTCTGGGTCTGGGCGGTTAGTTACACAGAAAAGGCTGCCTGATAGAACCCCCATTTCACACGCTCCGTAAAGATCAGTTCCAGGGAGACTGGAGAACTAAAACTGAGAGACAACACCTTTTCTACAAGATGATACAGGAAACTGGGCAAGTGTGCGATCAGATGTGGATTCGTGGCCTGACTCTGAAGGCAAAGGTTGATAAACTGGGCTCTATGAAAAGGAAAGTCTTTTGTTATTTAAAAAACACCATTAAGAAAGTGGGCAGACGCGTTACAGAGTGGAAGATGGTGCTGTCAACACACATCCACAGGCTGATAAAGTCCTGCAAACAAAGAAAGGAACCGGCAGAAACACAGCAGAAGTGGTGAACAGTCGCTTCTCAAAGAGGATATTCACATGGGCAGTGAGGCCGAAAGCCTCACCCCCCATCAGGAGAGCGAATCAAACCTCAGGGAGACACCAGAGCCCGCCGGCTAGAGAGGCGAGGGGCGAGAGACTGGGGGCAACGAAGCGGCAAGGACCCAGCCTCGCGAGAGGTGGGCGTGACCGCCAGCAGCCCACCTGCACCCCTGGAGAGGCGCACACTCGTGCTGCAAGAGGCACGGGGATATTCACGGCAGCTCTACCTGAGATATTAGAAAGCAGAAAGCAACCCACATGCCGACAGCGGTGAGCAGATAAACAGAGTCTATACCCCACGTGACGGAGCACAGACAGGAAAGGAGCACAGCGCAGCCACCACGGCACCCATCATGTTTTGTGGACCACACGCCCTCCACGTGGGCTGTGGCATCCGGCCTGGGCCCCGGGGGCGCCACGGTTGGCAGGGGTGCTGTGCATGTTGACCATGTTCTGCTTCCTGACTGGTGTGGTGACTCCACGAGGGGCCAAGGGTCACCCTGTCCCGCACTCGTGCACCTGCCCTGCGCATGGTGCACTGCGGGGAAAGTCAAAAACATGCGGACAAGTGCGCCACCATCTCACGCCTCCAGTGGTGCACACTTTTCAAGAGTTTGTTAAGACAGGGGACCTCCTGGCGGTCCAGTGGTTAAGACTTCGCCTTCCAGGCAGGAAGTGCGTGTTCGATCCCTGGTCAGGGAGCTAAGAGCCCACATGCCTCGCAGCCAAAAAACTAAAACATAAAACAGAAGCAACTGCAACAAATTCAGTAAAGACTTTAAAACAAAAAAATGGTCCACATCAAAAAAAAATCTAAAAAAAAAAAAGTTTGTCAAGACCACAAAGCATCATGGACTCTATCAGCCCCTCCTGCTGTCACATCATTCAGGTGACCATCCCAGGTGAGGGACCACACTACATGCCAAAGTCATATTAAGTAGTTTAGATCATGGAAAACACACCCAGAACACGTGTAGCTGGCACACGTGACCAGCATAGACCCCGTCTGCAAACCCTCCACCTCGCAGCAGCCCTGCCAGCTGGTCCCACACCCCACTGCCTTCCCACCCTCACCCGGGGCAAGCGATGCTGTGTCCGTCCTGAGCTGGGCTCCAGAGAGGCCGGCACACCCTCCAGCCCCCCAGCAGACATAGCCGCCTTCTCCCCTGTGGTGTCACCTGCCGATAACCCGTGCTGGCGTCGCCCATCGGGACGGCCTGGGGAAGGACTGGCTGCTCTGCTAAGATTTGCCACCCAGCTGCTCCTCTCACGCAGTCACCCTCTGGCTTCCTGCTGGAGCGCAGCCTCCAGGCCTCCGGTCCCCCCCTCCACCTCCCACCCGCCGCCCCCCGTGACCCAGCCCCGCAGCGCGCTTTCCTTTGCTTCTCAAGCTATATTTAAGGACACAAACATCATAGAGCACATTTCAGAAAAGTTGGGAGTTTAAATTAAAATTCTGAATTCAATGGTCGGCCAAGACATTGTCAAACTTGTGGCACTTAGGATAAGCTTCAGTTTCTGGAAATTACGCTTTATGAATTGCGACAAGCCTCTGACAGTGGCAACTGACCCTGCGCCCCCATGGCGTGTCCCGGTGTGGTCTCAGGCAGGTCACCTCCCCCTGGGCATCTGGTGACCTCCCCTCTCCTCAAGGGGCCTGGCCCTGGGCCGGGCTCCCAGGGTCTCTGCATATCTGTGTCAGAGCCTGTGTCACCATGTGGCTTGTGAGGGAGGCCGTGCTGGAGGAGGGAACTCTGCGCTTGCTGGGCCGGCGGGGCTGGCAGGGCTGGAGGCCTCGGGAAGGTGGCTGAGAACCCTGCTCTCCCCCAGATGCTTCCTCGGATGGATTTGTGCCCCGTCGGTGCTGACGGGTGGGTGGGACACAAACAGCACAGCTTAGCCAGGGCCCAGCAGGGAGTGGTGTGGACAGCGGGGTGCTTTGTTCAGCATTTCCTGAGCAAACAGGGCCAAGGTGTGTCTGCATCTGCGTGGCCCAGCCTGGCCTCCTCTTCCGAGGAGCTGGGTGTCTTCAGGGGATGGACCGAGCGCTGGGCTCTCGTCCTCGAGGGGCCGGTCCCACTGAGTGCCCACCACTTACCTTCCTCCTGGCAGCCAGCAGCCCTTCTCCCGTGGTCAGTGCACTAGCCCCCCGGGCCTGCCATGAGTGACAACGCCCCCAGACATGGTGATTTGCAGCAATGGAAAGTTACTCTCTCACCCTCTGGAGGCCAGAGGCTGATCAGGACCACCGGGTGGAGAGCAGGGTGTGGCCAGGGCCGTGCTGCCCAGAGGCTCTGGGCTCACCCAGGTCGGCGGCCACCAGCCTTCTCTGACTTGTGGTCACGTCACTCAGTCTGCCTCCCTCCGCGGTCATTCCTGTCCTCCTGTCTGTAGTCAGAGCTCCCTGCACTGCTCTCTTATAAGGGCACAAGGGCACGTAGGGCCACCCGATAATCCAGAATGATCTCTCATCTCGAGATCTTTGACTTAATCCCAGGCACGTGGCCCTTTTCCCACATAGGGTCACACTTACAGCTCCGGAAATGATGACATGGACAGCTTCAGGTGGCCAATATCCAGGGCCTCCTTTAGGGACACTTTTCCCCTTGGGGCAGGCACAGACCATGATTCCAGAAACTTCCTTGCTACATCCGGGCTGCCAAGTGGCCTGCTCCGGCCAGGGTGGTGCGTTTCCATGGAAATGCCTTTAACTCCAGCCGGCGTCTCCTAGCCCTGCTCCCAGCAGCTCTGCCCCCGTTTTAATTGCATCTCCCTTTGCTTTCATCTCATTGACTTAAAGCTCTAGACTCTGAATGGGTCCTCGGTGCCCTAAACGTCATCTCTCCCGTAGGCCCTGATTTACAGCTGGGGACCCCAAGGCCTGGGCGGGCCGGCTTCGGCCTTGTTCCAGCCTCGTGGTACACGTTCTGGCGCATTCTGGTTGCTGGGCACACAGTCGGGAACGGGGCGGGAGCTCCCCACCAGCCCCTCCACACCCAGAGCTCCCATTCTGGAAGGAGGTGAGAAAGGCAGATGGTGACGAGGTCAGTGAGGGACACCCGTGGGCCGTGACTGAGATTAAAGGGGTGGGGCGGGGACCCCCTGGGTGCCCCTAACAGTCGCCACTACTGACCAACCTTAGAGGGAAGAAGGGGCGGGCCTGCTGGCAGAGATGGAAAGGCCGCTGCGAGGGGCTCCTAGGGCAGAGGAGGAAGATGCCCCAATCAGAGAGGTTGCCAGGCTACCTGTCCTCACACAGCACTGCCTGCGGCTGGGAGACCCCGCAGAGAACCAGCCCCATCAGCTCTGCCCTGTTGTCTGGAAGGAGCTGCTGGGGTTTGGCCACCTTCTCCCCTCTCCTGTCCAGCCTGGTCCCAACGAGCTGCCCCTCCAGGCCGGCAAGGCCCCAGGTGCGCCAGCAGCCCCGGTGGTGGATGGGTTTTGTCACCTGGGCTGGGGGAGAGGCCTGGCGGGAAGCGGCGTGTGCAGAGTTTGCAAACTGAGGGTGGAGGAGCCCTCCCCCCAGGCCTCTGTCCTCTCTGCCCCGCCTTCCGGCCTTTGCTCCGGCTCGAGAACCGACTGGACAGCAGGGCGGCGGCACATCTGGGTCCCAGGATGGGTTCACGGGCCTGCGGACACACACGCAGCTGGAGGGAGCTTCAGACAAGGAGGGCTGCCCCCAAGACACACACACCCCAGCCTGGCTGTCTGCCGCTTGTTCACGGGACGGCAAGTGCTCTGCCCCTTAAAGTGCTTCCACATAACGTTCATGTGATGCTGTTTGGTTCTCCAGTGAGCCTGTGGCCCAGCCAGGTCGTGGTATCCATGCCCCTTGCTCAGAGTTGCTGCCTGAGCCGTGCGTCCAGAGGACGTGACATAGGGGGTTTTGCTGCCCCCAGCACTGTGCCCCCCATCTTGGGGGAAGGGAGAGGAGGAGGACGGGGTGCCTAAGGCCGGCATCTCCCCGCTGTGTGGACAGCAAGCGTGACCTGCCCCAGCCATGTTGTCCCACACACCCAGCAAAGCGCCCTTGGGAGGTGAGTAAGCACTGTCGCGGTGTGGGCCACAAGCAGACGCGGCTGTGGGCCGGTGGGGGCGTTTGGGGCGCATCAGACCCTCGGCGGCCCCATCCGCTTGGCCCTGCGTTTCATTACTTAACTTCTCACGTAAGCAGGTCGCTTGGAGGGGTACGGATTTTCTGAAACTCGGGCAACAAACATCTTTGCTTTGCAAAGCCGCTCTCGGGGCAGAGTCTGTGGCAGGCAGCTTAGGAGGGAAAATAAGCTTACGCCAAATACTTCAGTTTCGACTGACAGGAAGCGGGGGCACGATGTGCTGTGTTTCCAGAAGCGAGGCTTTAATCGGGAGCCCTCCCCTCGCCGAGACATAAACCCCCGGAAAGGATCAGTCACTTCATCCCCGTCAAAGTCATCCACAGATTTTCCCCCTCGAACATTTTAGCGCAAAGTTTTGTCCCAGAGTAAGTGTCATTTGTCATCATGAGCAGCACACGGAGTGACAGTCCTCCTGGGGCTGCAGGGGCCCAGCTTCTGCTGAGATGACTTGCTTCCCCGGCTTCAGGACTGAGATCCTCTGGGGGACGGTCCCTCATCTGGGGACCACTGCAGTGCTGGGCTGTTAATCCCAGGGCTTAGGAGGGCCTGTCCCCAGCTTTGGGCTGATTAAAATTCTGCATTTACAGAGCTTTAAGGGCGCAGACACCATTGGTGGTGTGCGCCTGTGTTGCTGTTTCTTTTTTTTAAGTAAAATGCAGCAATGAGCTGCCCACCCTCAGCAAGGTCCTCGGCAGGTGGGGGAAGGTCTGGGGGGATGGACCCAGCAGCTCCTCTCCTGAGACCGAGGCTGCTGACTGCACACGTTTGGCCACCGATTCCCCCTCCCCGCCCTCACGATACCTGCGCTTGGGCCCCCGGCCCCCCACCGTGTGGCTGCAAGAGGTGCCCTGGGTGTCAGCGGGAGTAGCCTCCATGCTTGTTTCCCCACCCTCCCCGGGGCTCTCCTAAGAAGTGGGAAGCCCACAGATGGACGCTAACCCAGGGTCCAGCACCTTTACGGTCACTGAGACCCCGTGAGCTGCCGGTGCCCGCCAGCCCACGCCGGAACGAGTGCCCCCCACACGTAGGGGCTTAAAGCAACAGCAATCACATGTCCCTGTCTGCTTGGCTCAGGACCGGACGGGGCTCCTCCGGGCAGCTCCCCCTCGCTTGCACTCAGACGATGGCCGGGAGACCACCGAAGGCTCGCTCACGGCTGAGCCTAGCCCGCCGCTGGGAGGACTCAGCCGCTGGGCTCCACGGAGCTCCCGCTGTGCCCATGTGTCTCTCCGGGGCCTCTCCAGCATGGGGGCTTCAGGCGAGCTTTGCCCTTGGAGCCTCGGGGCTCCAGGGCAAGTGGCCCGAGAGAGAGAACTGGGAGGAGCGGAGCTGTCCCTCCCCACCTGGCCTCAGGCATCACGAGCAACACATACACCACGCCTGGGCCGAGGGGAGTGGACACAGGTGTCACTTCTTCACGGGTGAGCTGCCATCCCGGAAGGACAGCGGGGCAGGAACAGTGGTGGGCTGCGTGCTCGCTCTCCTCACGGCGACAACCCGGGCGTCTGGGGGCGGGGGTGGGACCCCGATGCACACTGGCAAGTTCCTACACTTCGGCCTCAGAAGAACAGGAACCTTCAGCAGCAACGACCGTGCGCCGGCACCACCGACTTCTGTCTATTAACTCCACCTCCACCAGCCCCCGAGACAGGGGCCGTCACTGCCCCCGCTTTACAGGCTGGGATCGCGTCCTGTGCTCGGAATGAGAAATAATGAACATCACCCACGTGCAACTCTTGGCGTTTTGTTCTCTGCTGTTTCCAGTTTTCCTCTCGGCACTCTGTGTATTTTTTTTTAACTATTTAAATTTTTTTAAAAAAATTCTTTAATTTGATGAGTGGGCTTAAAACTTTTTTTGATCACCTACCAATCAGTAAAAAGCATCTGAACAAATTCCCCCCAATGTATGTGATCTAATTAAAACTATGTACATGATTAGCTGTGCTAAAATACTGAATACACTACAAAACGTACACTAGAATGAGAAGGGACGAGATACGATGCAATCGACAATCTTTCAAAATGCCCCTTTATTATTACAAACACTTTATGTAACATTGTTACTAACATAAAGTGAATAAGTGTGATGCTATTGTGGGCGGCTAGTGTGAATGAAGATGCTTGTCCCTTCTTGGTTCACCGTGTGAAACCTCAGTTCCAGGCTCTCCTCTGAAACGGGCTTCCTTGCATACTCGGCTGCCAGAGCTAAAGAGGACACCCCCTGAAGTATGTAAATTCAAAAAGAAGAGAGCATCGTGGGCTGCACTTACAAAATCATGACACTGTTTGTTTCCATCCATCCACCAAACACTTTGGTGAGATTCAGCTGGTGAATTTCCATCTTCCCAGGTACTGATAGCAGTTCTTGCAAACTAAGAGTTGCATCAGTATATTTTTAACAAATGGATTCAAAACTCACTGAGCCTTTTTATTTGGAAAAAATTTTTAAACAGATTAGAAAAGAATGTTTCTATATTTTTAAAATGAGCAAATATGAGAACGCTATAAGTGGCAAATTTAACAGGTTTTAGCTACCAAGTCACATGACATCAAAAACAGTTCAAATATTGGTTTTCAGAGCACAGCACCTGTTTCTTTTAAAGGGCAGTTTTAAAAATATATATTTATTTATTTATTTGGCTGCGTTGGGTCTTAGTTGTGGCACGTGGGATCTTTTGCCGTGGCGCAGGCTTCTCTCTAGTTGTGGCTCACGGGCTCTAGAGCGCAGGCTCAGTAGTTGTACTGCACTGGCTTAGTTGCTCCACGGCATGTGGGATCCTCCCGGACCAGGGCTCGAACCCATGTCCCCTGCATTGGCAGGCAGATTCTTAACCACTGTGCCACTAGGGAAGTCCCTCCTGTGCTGTTTTCTGTATAATATTTTCATCTTTATGTTCTAGTTTGTTGACTCTCGTTTCCACTCTGTCTCAAATCGCTTGAATTTCCATGATTATATTTTTTCATTTCTGCAGTTTCTAAACTACTTGCTTCTTTTAAATTTTATTTATTCTTCACTCACGCTGCCCTTGTCTCATCATTGTCACTCTTCTCTTGTTTGCCTTTAGTTCTCGGGGACACAAGCCCCGTTGTTCCTTCCAGTTGCCGACCCTCTCGTGCCATCTCCACCCCTGCCCGGCTTGAACATTTCCATCCTAAGCTTGTCCTCCAGTTTGTAGAAGTGTCCTGACAGGAAGATAAGCGCGCGCTTCTTCCCAGGCACCAGGGATTCCAATCACATTAGACGCATTTTCCTTTAATTTCTGAGCTGGAGACCCGCACTCCACGGATGAGAGGAGGTTCAGGTCTCACACTGTCATGTCTCACATGCTCCGTTTCTACTTCTTTGGGAGACTTTTCTCTTCATTTCTGTCTTCAGGCAAGTGGAAGACGTCCTTGGTGGGGTCCTGGAGCCATGGGTGGACTCTCTCAGTCTTTTTTCACGGATGAGGTGCCCCCCACCATCAGAGGCTGCTGTCCGATTCTGCCGAGGCCGTGCACTCACCAGTCACCACTCCAGGCCTGTCTCTTCCCTCATTCCCCGAGGACTGCCCCACATGAGCTCCCGGGATAACTCTGGCTTTGACTTCTCGCTTGTTTTGGACATGATAAAGTTTTCCTTCCTTCCTCTTTTTTCTTTTCTTTATTTATCTATTTTTTATTGAATGAAAGATTCCTTAAATTTCATAGTGCTCTATAGTTTTCAAAACACATGATTTCATACAATAACCCCCTTTCCCCCAACCCCTATATTGCCCTTTCCCCAATCCCTCTCCCCACTGGTAACCACTAGTTTGTTCTCTATGTCTATGAGTCTGCTTCTTTTTTGTTTTATTCACTAGTTTGTTGTGTTTTAGATTCCACATATAAGTGATATCATCCAGTATTTGTCTTTCTCTGTCTGACTTATTTCACTTGGAGGGACTTATAATGCCCTCCAAGTCCATCCATTCTGCAAATGGCAGAATTTCCTTCTTCTTAATGGCTGAGTAGTATTCCATTGTATATATCTTTCTTTTCTTTGAACAAGGCTGCAAAGTTAAAATTTTATTATTGATGTTGTCTATTAGCCCAGTTTCCCTAAAGCAGAGTCTGAAGCAAGGCTTTTGTGCTAACATTCCCTAGGTATTGCAGTCCCAGAGAAGAGGGGTCTGAGGCAGGAAGGCAGGAAAGCACATTGCGGAAGTCCCTGTGCATCCACGAGCTGACTGCTCTGTCTTCAGAGAGACTGGTGGCCTCCGGGACTCTGACTGGTCTGTGCAGGGGAAGGGAGAGAGCAGAGCGGGTCTGTCTTTGTTCTTTGGTCAGTCTGCCCCATAGGTGTTTAATCTCTCCCTTTCAGGTGACATATGCACGGGGGGGGGGGGCATATCCTGGCACATCTCACCCTTCAGAGGAGACAAGAACGCAGGCCGGGGGCCTCCACCATGACCTTGAGGAAGGGCGCTGCTGAGGGTTATTTGCATGTGGCATGAAGGATGGAAGCGGCCACCCCATGGACACAGCACCTCACAGTGGCCGCAGTAGCAGTGACAGCAGCCCAGCCCTGGGACTGCAGGAGCCAGGCCAGGGGTTGCCAGGGCACTCCAGCTGGACCTGAAGGGGTCCAAACACCGACTCCGTGACAGTCCGGCCCTTGCAGTCCCACCTGAGAACAAACACCCTACTGACCTCCTAGAGGGCTGTGCAAGCATTAATTCTTCAAGGTGTAGTCTAGTTGCAATCTGCTAAAAAGTTATAGACCTGTTACCAAACCAAGCAGCAGGCCCTGCTGCACAGCAAGTCCCAGGCTGCAATCGTGCCCATCACCTCCCCCTCCACCCCATTCTCCTTTGCGGTTCCAGCCAGAACTTGGCTAACTGGAATTGCTTGCCCAGAGGAGCTGAGCCCTTGGTTGCCTTGCTTTGACGAGCTGAGGCTGCTGCAGTCGCCCACGTATAGTTATCACACAGTCCAGACACTGAACTGGCCCCACTGGAGCAGCAAACCGAGCTCTTTGTGGCATTCAGGGCTGATTAGCCCACCTGTACAATAAGCCCATTCTCTGATTGCTTGTCCACTGGCATAAGAAGCCCAAAGTGGCCAAAAGGCAGTGGTGCTTCCCATCTAGTGGAGACCCTGGCAGAAGCACTTCCCACCACTGACCAGGGAATCAGGACTCCTAACCCAGCAGCGACAAGCAGCTCTGAACGTGCAAGCGGTCCACCGAGGGTCACAGTGAGAGGGGCCAGACTTGCTTCCGTTCCTTGGTTCCTGGAGCTCGTATTCAAGGTACTAGGGTCTCAGCACCATTTACTGACCGTTGTTACAGCACAAATCCTGCATGCTAAGGATGGTGACTGAACCCTGCAGGGTGCTGGCCGAGAGCCAGCGCCTCAGCTGAGCCATTAACAAGCCCTTCCATCCTTTGCACTAGGTTGGCTGCTTCTGAGCGATGGGCACATGGTAACACCAGAGAATTCCGGGGTCATGTGCCAGTGTTCGTGCGTGTGCTGGAGCTGTCCTCCAGGGGGCCACCCTCCACCCCGGCATGGCTGGGACTCGGGAATGTGAAAGCAGAGACCCCTCCACCTCCACCCTCAAGACCTGAGCTGGGGCCTGCAGCCCAGTGACCAAGAGTTAAGATCCTCCTCGGCAGGGAGCGAGAGTGATGGGGGCCAGGGCCTCCTGTCCATCAGCCGGGTCACCCAGCAAGGCACGGGGGAAGGGAGGGAGACCGTCCTAAGGCTTGTCTGGATGTCGGTTTTGGGTACCTGCCTTTGCACCCTGCCTGCTCAGGGAATCCCTCTGCTGCTCTGCTTCTGTTCGCATGGTCTAGCATGGACCCTGGCTGTTCATTCTGGGGGCGGCCGGCAGGGCACCCTCCAGACCTTGCGATGATTTCTTGGTGGCCTTGCCTTTGTTCGTGGGTTTGCAGACCCTCAATCCCTCACCTCCCTGCCCCCTTGGCTGGTAATTGGAAGGGGGAGCCACAGACCCCTCTGGGAGCCAGATCAGTTTGTGATCCCTGCATAGCAAGGGTTTTGTCCCCCTTAATTTAATTTTTAATGGTAATTTCTCAACTTTTACATTCTTGAACTTTCACCTTAAAATTCTCATCAGAGGTCTTTGACGGCAGGAGTAAAGTCCAACAGGGTAGAGGGCAGTGCAATTGAGAAAAGGGGACATAGCTGGAACCCTAAGAAAATTGGGACCCAAATAAAGGAAGGCTTGCGGGGCTTGGTTGAGCCTGTCCCCTCCCCCTCTTTCTGTGACACAATAGTCAACTAAACAGTTCTATGTGTTCAAATTTGTCTCCACTGATGTTAATTAGAGATGATTATTTATGTCAACAGAAAAGTTTCACGTGACCCTCAGCAAAAAAGCAGCTGATGAAGAGTCGTTTTAGAGCCGTAGGTGTATGTAGTGCGGAGACGGAGCTGTGTCTGCAGGGCCCACCCCACTGGCCGCTGGCCCAGAGATTTCCCTCCAGGCTCTTCCCCGAGCCCCGCACGGGAGGGTGCGAGCACCACTGACCGAACAAAGACAGAGCGCTCCCCTTCAGAGCCGGAGGTGCGCTCAGAGAGAAGGGGCGGGACTTCGGCTGCCACTTGCCCGCAGCTGAAAGTCTTCCGAAAATAAAGTCCGGATGACGTCACTGCTGCTCAGGGAGGTGTGTGCAGATGCGCGTTTCTTCTCAGAGGAAAAACGGGGCAAGACTCTTTTGTTTACGCAAAATATCAGAAACCTTGCAAAGGAGAAAAATAAAAGTGCGCAGCTCCGCTTGCAGTGGGGGAGGGGGCGAGGCAGCGGAGGGCCTGGGGCTGGGGGCCTACAGCAGTTCCCTCCCTTCTGCCCTGTCTCCCTCTGTCCCTCTCTGCCTGTCTCTGTCTCTCTCTGTCTCTTGTCTCTGTCTCTCTCTGCCTGTCTCCGTCTCTCTCTGTGTCTCTGGCTGTCTCTCTCTGCCGGAAGTGGCTTGTTGGCCCCAGAGCCTGTGCTCCCGAGCTGGGAGGTGCCGTGAAGAGCAGCCGTGACTCACTGGCTCTGGTGTGCAGGTCTGAGAGCACAGAGGCAGCCAGCCCAGCGCCCTGGGGGTGATGAGAGCGCTGGGTAAGCCCCCAGCCTCTGTCACAACAGACCGTGGAGCACAAACGTGCTTATTTCAGGCTAACACCCAAGCCGATGGGCTGGCGTTTCCTGTCAGGTGCAAGCGAGACCCCTGCTCACCTCCGCGGTGTGTGCCCTTCGGGGTTCAGAGCCCCTGCTTCCACGCTTGCTCTGAACCCAGCTTCCCAGCAGTGGGGTACCTTTCCATGTCCACGACACGGACAGCTGTGGCCGCCGGCCCCTTGTATCCACAGGGTCCTCTGCTGGGTGTTGTTCGGATCTGAAGGGACTGGGTCCCACGGGCACGCAGTCGCCGGGCAGCCGGTGGTTCAGGCACAGGGCAGCTGTAGGGTGTGGTCAGCTGGCCAGGCCTGAAGAGGGCGCAGTGGAGTCCTGGCGGCTGCTGCACAGGCTCGTGAGCCCTTCTCTCTCTCCTTGTGTGTCTCCCTCGGATGCTGCCTCCACGCTCCCCTCTCCCTCCCGTGCACACTTCCAGCCATCACGTCACCCGAGCTGGGGTTCCAGAGCTCTGCCTGTGGGCAGATGCGACCCTCCCCCTCTAGTTATGGGCCAGGGATGTGGCCGGGGACTGCTCAGGAGCTACTCCTTCAGCAAGCAGGTGGGGGGTGGGGGCGGGCCACAGGGCCCCCTGGATCGCCCCACCTCATAAAGTCACAGTCAGATGCTACAGCAGTGAGGTGAGGTGGGGCAGGAGAACACCTTTGATTCTACGGGGGAAGCACTTGTGTGCAGCCCGGGTGTACTCTCCTGACCAGCGCAGCTCGTGCACGGACTGGTTTACCTGCTTTACGATGTTCACTCCATCACTTGGCCATCAGAGTCACCTGTGACGCAGCCCTGCCTCCCCCAGGCGGCTTTCTTTGATGGGACAGTGGCAGACCTACAGGGCAGAAGGGCCTGGGGGTGTGGTCCTGGGAAGAGGGCCTTCTACCTCTGTGTTTGTGAAGGGGATTTTAGCGGCAACGAAAGCCTCGGTCCCGCTCAGCAAACTGTGCCCTTGTGTTCAGGCTGAGCATTGGGGGTGGTTGTGATGACCATGTGAGTTCTCGCTGGGGAAGGCCAGTGACGCCCCAGACCCACAGCAGACTCAGTTCGAACGCTCCCAACCTCTCCCCCAGGCGGGGGTGCTGGGTGTTGTGTGCGAGGCCACCCGGGAGGGGGGCGTCTATGCATCTGGGGGGACATTGGCGCAAATTACCCTAGGACTGCTTTCCGTGCTTGGCTACGTTCCCGCCCTTTTAGCCGTCTGATCTGGGCCCCCGCCCCCGCCCAGGCTCCAGCCTTGATAACGTGTCCACCCCCCCTCCCCCCACTCTCTAGTGGCAGGGGGCGTGTGACAATCAGGAAGGCCGAGTGCTGTGAGACTTCCCAGGGCCATAGATCTGACACCATTCCAAGCACATGATAATTACGCGGCCCATTCCCTCCCTGCGCCCTGTGCCCCCAACAAGACACCAGGGAGTTATTTATAAACACGGGCCCCTGGGTGTGCTTCTCTCCGAAAGTACAGCGGCAGTGACAGTGATCTAGAGGGCAGCCAACACGCACCCACACATCCGCGGTGCTGGTGGAGGGGAAGCCCCCGGAACGCACTGCAGAATTTGAGGCTGGGTGGTCCACTTCGCGGGGAGGAGGCCAGGCCTGCTCCAGGCCCTGGCCCAGCTGCTGGGGCCTGGGGGTGGAGGCTGCTCCCCTCAGCAGCCTGGCTTGCAGAGGTCTGCTAATCTATGGTAATATGCTGGCGACGTGGACTGTCTTGTGTGTCAAGGGCGGGAGCGTGAGATGAGCAGCTTTTTTCCTCCCAGGGTTGGCAGGAGCTGGAAATAATTGAAAGTTGTTAGGGTCCAACATGCTGTCCCCAAAACACTATCATTAGTTTCCTAATGACTAACTGTGTCTCAGGAGGCGATGAGGCAGCTGAGAGGCCGAGGCTCCTGGAGAGGATGGGGAAGTGGGCGGCTGGCAGCCTGTAATCTGGGGGCGCTGAGGATGCTCTGCCTGCAACCCCACCCTGCGCTGGTCTCTGAAGCAAGGTCCCAGGGTCCCTCTGGCCTCTCTGCCTACAGAGTCAAGGTGAGGCTGCCAGCCAGGGCCACCAGTCGGGACGCTGAACATCCTTCCAGGCCGGGCCTCTGGGGCTCCCTCCTCTGGGTCCGAGTCCTGACCCCATCCCTTTTGTTCACTTCCTGGAATCACGTCTTGTGGGGACAACCCGACCAGGGCCGCCACCTCTTTCTCCTGCCGCACCCCGCTCCCTACCCGAGAGTGGTCCCTCCAGAGCACACGGTTAACCATGCCTCCCTGCTGGGACAGAACGTGACAGGTGTCCCTGCATGGCCGAGACGGGCTCCTAGACCCCTGCCTCAGAGACCCCCTTCTTAGGAAGGCCTCACGCCCCAGGTGTGGCTAGCACTCCCGCTTCTCCCAGGGCTGCTGCCCTTCCGTGGACCCACCAACAGCTCTTCCACCCTCCCATCTGGGTCCTTTCTTTCTTAAAGCTTGTCTTTGAATGACAGGAGTGATATGTGAAGACAAACGAGCACACAGCTCTTCTTGACCCGCCCCCACGCTCTCACTGACTGCTGCCCTGCATCTGGGGCGGACAGCGTGAACTTTCTGAGCATAGCCCAGCTTTGCCTGCTTCTGGGTGCCAGTGGGGCCCCTTGCGTAATGTGGTGAGGCTCCAGGTGCTATGGTCACTTCCACAAAAAGAAGGGGTCATAATGGTGACCTTTTTTTTGTTTTTTTTTGCGGTACGCGGGCCTCTCACTGTTGTGGCCTCTCCCCGTTGCGGAGCACAGGCTCCGGACGCGCAGGCTCAGCGGCCATGGCTCACGGGCCCAGCCGCTCTGAGGCATGTGGGATCTTCCCGGACCGGGGCACGAACCCGTGTCCCCTGCATCGGCAGGCGGACTCTCAACCACTGCGCCACCAGGGAAGCCCCATAATGGTGACCTTTGAGTGGGTGGGCTTCCAGCGGCCCTCCTACCACCAGGTCATCAGCTCGCAAATGAGTTCACAGAGGAGAGGCCTGGGAAGTGCCTCCTGCCCCAGTCCAGGGCAAACGGGTGCCAACGGGCCCGTGAGCAGGACTGCCTGCAGAGGACCAAGCTGTGTCCCCAGGCCAGTCCCCAGGCCCTGCCCTGGCGGCCTGAGCTGTTGGGTGCTGGGGTCAGAAGTCCCTCCGTCCTGGAGATGTCTGGCCACCCGGTTGACCCTTCCTCTTCTCCAAGGCCTAAGGAGGCCGAGCAAGGCTGAGGGCCGTCCCCCTGCAGATCCAGGGAGGGGGTCCAGCTCTGGACAGGGGTTCCAGGGGAGGGCAGCATCCCAGAACCCCTGCCCGCCTCCACAGCCCGGCCCCCTGCGGCCTGTGACCTGGCTCGAGCCCTTAGAAGCTGCGCTGCAAGAAATAATCCTATGCTAAGGACAGCCGCAACGCAAGGATGGGACATTGGGGTCCAGTGCCTCGAAAATGACCGTAATAGAAACAAAACAAAGCATAACGCAGTCCGGGAGGTATAGAAAAAGGGTAACGGAACAAAAACACCCGAGACATTCTCTGTCCCCTCCGGTCACCTGCGGACAGGTGTGCTGACCGGGCACCTGCAAACATCTATGCGCAAGCCCACCGCGTCCTGGGTCTGCCCGGCGGGTAGGTGGGCATGTGCGGCCAGACTCAGGGATTCCGCAGCGCGGGAGGGAGAAGGGACACCTGCCGAGGAACCGGGACAGGTGGGGGTCCAGCCCGCGGCAGGTCGGGGGATGGCGGGGCGCAATTCCAGGCCGGGAGGACTGCCCGCTTTCACCTTCACCACGGGACCTGGCCCCCTGGGAGAAGCGGGGGAGCGGGCGCACCCCGGGCGGGTGCAGGTCAGCAGGCATCGCAGACCGTCCAGGCCACGCCCCCGACCCTGAGGGTACCCGCCCTTCCCCCACCAGTACCCTCCTCCCCCGTCCACACCTCTTCAGTCCTGGGCCACGCCCCTGGACACGCCCCCGATTAGTGGCCCGCCTCCTGCCCTGCCCCCAGTGGTGGCCTCATCCTGCCTTGCCACCCCTCCGCCCTGTTCTGGAACCCGACCCACCCCACCCCACCTGTGGACCCGCCCCTCTCCCCGCCCTCTTCCCCGCCCCGGCTGGGGACCGCCAGCTCCTGGCCCCGCCCCTTGCCGCTGACTTCCCCGCCCCGCATTGGGCTCCTCCCGGCTATGGCCCCGCCCTCTCGGTGACCCGCCCATGGCCCCGCCCCGCCCCCTCCACGCTAATTGGTTTCGTTCTGCAGCGCTTCCTGAGCTCCGATTGGCCGGGCGCGTCGCCGTTCCGCCGTTCGATTGGCCCGCTGCGCCCGCTTTCGCGAGAACCAGCTCCACGGAGGGGCGGGGTCAGCCGCGGCGCGCGGCGCGGGATTGGTCGGCGGAGCAGAGGGGGCGGGCCCGCGCCGCGCGCAGTGCCTCGCCTGGAGCGCGAGGAGCTGCTACCGCCGCCTCAGTCGCCTCAGTCGCCTCAGGCTCGGTCGCCTCAGGCTCCACCGCCGCCGGGATCGCCTGTCCCCACCCCCCAGCCCCGCCCCGGCCGCCCTCCCGCGGGCCGGCCCGCGGGCACGCCCTCTGCCGCGGGACAGGTGAGTGGTCGCGGGCAGGGCCGGGGATCGGGTGTGGGGAATCGGGGTCCCAGCCGGGGGACCGGCCGGGGTCCGGGGTCGGGGGTCGGGGTCCGGGCCGGGGTCGAGCCGGGGTCGGGACCAGGGATCGGGGCCGAGAATCGGGGGTCGGGAGTCGGGGTCGGGGTCCGGGCCGGGGATCGGGAGTCAAGCTGGGGCCCGGGCCGGGGTCGTTGTGGAGCTGGGAATCGGCGGCCCGTGGCCGGGTTCGGGGTCAGTGCCGGGCGTGGGGCGCAGGTCTCGCCCGACTGAGCCCCGCCGAGAGCCCCGAAGACCCCCGCGCGGCCCGGACAAACTTGGACGGCGGCCGGGTCGTCTGCCGGGCGGGGCGGGGCGGGGCGGGAGGCGGGGTCCGGGAGGTCCCCGCGGGACTCTGGGGCGCCCCCTCCTCAAGTTAACGCCCGGGCCGCGCTGCGAGCTCACGAAATGTTCCGAGGACGGAAACTGGACGCGGGGAGGATTTCGGAGGAAAGTGGTGAAGTGACTTCGGGCGAAACGAGGACCCTGCCTGGGCTGCCCTGTCTCCCCTCCCCCCCAATCCAGAAGTTGTAAACAAGAACCGCGCTTCCAGAAGCAGGGGAGTTAACGCTTGCCTGTCAGTAGACGTCCGCCACGGTTCTGCTCTGGACTTTATGGGGCTTACATTTCAAAACGGTTGAAGTTTAGTCGCGTGAGGCTGAGGAGAGATTTGGGGGAAAGCACGTCGTCGGCGCTCGGCTCGGGGCGGGCGGGACGCAGGGGAGGGGCGCGCGGAGGGCGGGGGCGGCGTCCGGGACCACGGCGCCCGCGGCAGCAGGAAGGGGTTCCGTGCGGACGCGCTTTGTGTCCTTTGCCCACACTCCCGGCATCTGCCCCCTTGACTAGTGTCTGCGTCTCTCTGCGACCCCGTGTCGAAGCCAGGAGCGGGTTAGATGGGGCGGGTGCGTGCTCCTCTCGTCAGTTACTGCATTTTCTTCTTTTATTAGGGGGCGAGTCGGAAGGTGTTTCTTATTGTTCCCAGAAGTGTTCCGCTCTGGCAGTATTGTTTGCTGAGAGTGTTTATTTTTTTCTTTTTGCCCGGTGGCGTTTCTACTTTTTTTCTCCTTACTACTCTCAAGTATATAACTTGCGTAGCAGATTAGCAAGTTAACAAAAAGCCAGGTCTTAACACCTCGTGCCTAGGGTTGATTACCTTCCTCCCGCCTTCCTCTGAGGCAACGCGGACTTCTGGGTCTCTTAGGCTCTGCGTGTGAGCTAACAGCACTCCGGGGTGATGAGGATTTATGCTGCGTAATTCACGAAGAAGAATGCTAGGGTAGCGGGGCCTTGATGACAGACCTTTCCGGACTAGACAGGGTAGTAAACAGACCTTCCAGTTCACACCAGTCCTCTGGCACAGGCACGCCCATATCCTTCCGAAATTTAACTTGCTGTCAGCGGGTGAACTGTTGCCCCTGTTCTGTTCTTTGAACTTGGCTTTAGAATTGGGAACCAAAGGAAGTGTGCAAAGGTGCTTTCCTATTGAAGAAAACTGATTTCCAGTCCCCTCGTGCACGAGAACAACTCATCATCTTAAAACGTCTCAGAGATGTGCCTTTTGGCCCAGAGACTGTTTGCAGAACAGTGACACTCTGGAGTGATTGTTGACAAGATCCAAAGTGATCTCATTGATCCTCCCGTCAGGGGAGCTGGAGTAGTTGTGGGTAGTGTGTTCAGACTTGGAGATCCACCAGAAATGGAGGGGTCTTCGAATACAAGTGCAGTCTGACTGACTGACTGACTTTGGTCACTTCTGAGCACTGACGTTTCTCTCTTGTATGTAGGTGCTGTTATTTACACCGTGAAATTTCATTACAAGCGTGTTAGAATTTATATAACTTCATGCATTTTCTTAGTTAGTACTCAATATTATAAGGTTTTGAAAAAAGGTTTGATGGTAAAAGGAGTTTTTTGGGTTTTTTTTAACTGAAAAGATTGGATATCCTGTGTAGAATTCAGGGCTTTGGGATTGGTATTGCCACAGGTGGTGCTGATTAGTGGTGATATTGACCTTCAGAACATCTCTCTTCCAGATATCTTTATTAATACTCAGACTTGGAGAAAATACACAGTTTTATGATTACATTTTTAAAAGTATTTATGAGAAAATTTCACCACATGGGCTCATTTTATTAGATGTTTAGAAAGAAGCTATTTTTTTCCTCTGATGTTCAGGGGAGGCTGAGAGCATGCCGTGTTTATATTTGCAGAAATTCTGTGAGGTCCTTGGAACAATCTAGCCATTCAAGGCTGGACACTGTTTCTGTTTCAACAATTTCAGTTTCTGGACCTGTAGCCATGTGTCAATGGCAGAGTCATTCCTATTTTCACAGAAATCCCAGGGCTTTATTGTAAAAGTGATCACTGAAGCAGATCTTGGAAGATGAAAGTTGTACAGACCTTTGGCGAAGAAGGCTGTCCTTTGGGCCATGACAAAGAAAAATACCTGCTCATGTATTGGAGTCACTCCCACATTGAACATTAGGATGAATACTGTAGATTTTTGGGTGGCTCTGGTGTCTCTTAGCTCTCAGCTCTTGCTGCAAGGACTCTTAACAAGCATCCTGGGTCCACTGTCCATGGTGCTGAATATGTGTCGTTTATTTCTGTTTTCCCGTCTCAAATTTCCTTTCCAGTGTGAGAGTAGTTTTTGAAGTTTTAAAATGAATTTCAGAATTCACACTTTTAAAGAAGAGTTGAGCAAGGGAATTCTATTGAACCTGAATGGAAGCATGCCTTTTAAGAACTCAAGGCATGTTAGTAATATCTCTCTTTTTTTCTAAAGTGCATAATTGTGCTGAGTCAACATTTACTTTTCTTTGCTTAGTCTCCTTCACCCCAGGTGAGAATTTTCTTGCTGGAGTATGGACATCAAATAACAAACCACTGAAATTAAACGAGACCCTGTTTGCTTAACTAACACCCTCTTTAAAAACGTGCTCTTTATTATAGCATGTACATATATTTGTACGTAGAGGCAATTTGTTTTCCCCTAAACAGGGTAGATTGTAACATCCCTCAGCATCACTGGCATGGTGCTTCCCAGCCTTCCTGGAGAGGGACTGGAGCCCTCTGAGAATGTGGGAGGGCTGACGGGCAACTGCCAGGCCCTCGTGCTGCGCTGGAGCAGCATCTACTCTCTTGCCTGTAATTTTGAGTACATCTTTGTAAATCATCTTAGATAAATCCTTTATTTCTCTTGAGGTGGTCTTTTACTTTAGAGTTGCCCCACAGGTTAGCAATAAAAAATAATGGCTGTCCCTTGTGGTACAGAGATTTTTCCATGTGATAGTAAATTGTGCATCAAACGAAGCAGTGGATTGTTGAGGTGTTTTTGTCATGAACATCTGGAATAGTTCTTTGGCCCTGTTAGCTGTACACTTAACCCAGGTTATTCTTTGACATCTGTTTTGTTGAGAGAGACCCAGGGCAGCTTCTTTCTGCCTCCTTTAAGTTTCAGAAATACTCCCTGAGTGCTACTGTTTCCCAGGCCCTGTGCTATGATCTGGGAACCCACAGGGGAATGAGACAGCGTTCATATCATCGAAGAACTCACCACTTTGGACTGAGGAAAGGACATGAAAATAGATGATTACAGGGGGCCACACTCAGTGCAGCAATTGGGATATACAGAACGTTGGGTTGGTGTGTTGAGGGGAGGTGACTCATTTAGGCTGGGAATCAAAGAAGGCTTCAGAGAGGAGGTGGCCTTTGGGCTGAGCCCTGGAGTTTGGGTTGTAATTGTTTGGGCATGGATGGGCACACACTGATTAGAAAAAGGCCAGAAGGTTGGTGTCGTTGGAGGACAAGGTGTATGGTGGTGCTGAGGCTGGAGGTGTGGGGGACACTGTGAAAGGGTTGGGACTCTGCTAGAGGTATGGGGTGGGGGGTAGAGTTGAGGAGAGGTGTGGTAGGCACAATAATGGCTTCCCAAAGCTGTCTACATCCTAATCTCCAGAACCTGTGGACATTTTACATGTCAAAGAGGATTTAAGGTGGCAGTTGGAATGAAGATTGCTAATTAGTTGATTTTAAAACAAAGAGATTATCCTGGATTGCCCAGGTGGGTCCATAGTTATCACAAGGGTCATTAAATGTGGAAGAGGGATGCAGAAGAGTCAGTGTCAGAGTGATGTGAAATGAGGAGGACTCTACTCCTCATTGCTGGCTTAGAAGGTGGAAGGGGTCATGAGCCAAGGAATACAGGCAGAGCCTCCAGAAGCTGGAAAAGACGAGAAAATGGGTTCTCCAGCCAGGCCTCCAGAAAGGAACACAGCTATGCTGACACCTTGATTCTAGCCCAGCGAGACCTGTGTCTGACTTCTGACTTCCAGAACTGTAAGATAATTAATTTGTGTTGTGTTCAACCATTAAATTCAATGGAAAGGTTTTTAGAGCAGCTGAGGAAACTGATGTAAGTTGGGACTCTGCTCTAGAAAGTTTTAGCTGGTGAAATTTAAGGAAGAAGTAACATGTTCAGATTGGCTGTAGAAGATAACTGATGCAGGTGCTATTTATGAGGAAGTTGCCCTAAGTAAGCACGGTTCTGATCCCCAGTTTCATCTCCTGACAAGACTGGCTTCTGACATTGACTTACCTGGCCTGAGTCCCAGTTGAAGTTTTCCTGTAAGCAGCCTGTCAGCCTCCACCCCTGCTAATCGCCATGTCCCACTGGTCCACTCTTCTGTGCTGCGTACTCAGGGGAGAGTGGATCAGGTATACATCTACACATGGGATTGTGGGGTCATAGGGCAGGCCCAGTTCCAACCTCAGCTGTTAAAGTATTTTCCAAAGGTTTGTTTCTTCACATCCTTGCTAATCCTTTATACATTCAGATGTTTCATTGTTGTCAGTTGAGTAGATATAAAATATCTCACTGTTTTAATTTATATTTCCTTGATTACTAGTGAGTTTGAGGATTTTTTTTACCCATTTATTGGCCACTTGGCTTTTCAAGTCTATAATTGGTATTCTTATATTGTTTGTCTGTTTGTTGCCTGGGTTGTTCCTTTTATAGCTTTTTAGATGTTCTTTATATATTCTGGATTCTATTTGTGTCCTGTTTTTTATCCTTTTAAAATTGCTATTTTGATGAACAGATGTTTAATTTTAATGTAGTCAGATTTATCAATCTTTTTCTTATTGTCTGTGGTTATTAAATCTTATTTAAGAAATCCTTTGTTACCCCATAGTCATAAGATATTCTCCTCTTAAAATTTTAAAAGAAATATTTTCTCTTCATATTCTACTTTGAACTTACTTTTGTGTGAGGCATGAGGTAGAGCTATGATTTTAGATTTTTTCCAAATGCATAACCAATTCTACCAGTACTATTTATTGAGTACCATCCTTTCCCCAGTGATCTGCAGTGCTGCCTTTGAAACATACCAGACCTCACAAATGTGTGGATCTGTTTCTAATTTCTCCAAGTAAATAGTGATGATTTCATTTCCTCCTTCCTAGTCCTTAAATCTTTTATTTTATTTTTTATTTTGTCTTATTCCCTTTGTTTGGACCACTAGACAAAGTTGCATAGAAATTGTGGTAAGGCTATCCTAATATTGTTTTTCACTTTAAAGGCAATGTTTTCAAAGCCTTAAATTTGAAGTTTGCTATATATTGGTAGATTCCTTTTACTAGGTTAAGGATGGTCTTATCTACTAATCGCTTGATAAAAGATTTTTTAAAGTCATTAATAGATTCTTAATTTTATCAAATGATTTCTTTACCTATTTAGATAATTTTGCATCTTTTCTTCTTTGAACTCTGAGGTGAAATACTTTAATCTTCTATTTTTGAACCATCATTGATTTCTTGGGATAAACTCTACTTTGTCATGATATACTACATTTAAAACTTATTATTGGATCCCATATGGTAATAGTTCACTTTTGATTTTGGCATATATTTTCATAAGAAGTATTGACTAATAATCTTTTCTTGGATCGCTCTTAATCAGGTTTGGTAGCACTATGATGCTTCATCATCTCTAATCATTTCCGAAAGGGAGGGGTGTTTGTCCCTTGGAAGTTTGGCAGTATTGCTTCTTCACTGCTCTAGATCCGGACCCTTTTAGGACATGGATTAACATTGCAGTTAATCACTTTAGAAGCTGGTCCATTCTGCTCACGTTTCTTTGGCTGGAGGGAGTCATTCTGGACATGCCTAGTTTCAAATGGGGCAGGGAGGTAGAGTCTTCCATGTTCTGGAAGTTTAGGACCACTGGATACTGGTAAATATTAGTAATATTTACCACACTAGAGAGGCGAAGTGATGTCAGTGCTACTGAATTAGCCAAAATTAAAGCTGTCTTCCTCTCTAGGTCTTGTTCGTAGTTTTTGCAACTATGTTGTCTATCAAGGGACCGGTTAGAATATGAAGCTAGACATCATATTTGTTTGTGTTTCTTTTGAACAAACCGTCCTGCTTACTTCCTCCAGAACCCACCTTGGGAATTCCTGCCTCTCCACCTCTCCTTATTGCAGAGGAAAAGTCTCCCTTTCTCATTCCTTCCCACGGATCTAAATCTCAACCATCCTTCAAGGCTGGCACAGGACCTGCTGAAGTTCTCTACATGAGCCCTGACTTGTGGTGAATGCTCCCTTCACTTTTTACAGTACTGTCCTGCCTCAGAGGTGCAGAGGGCAGGGTTCAGTTGCGTTTATGAGTGGTTGGTTGATCAGAAGAGTCTTCACATCCAAGTGTAAGCTTCCCTCCTTTGTCTGAGCTCTGCACTGGGAAGCTAGGTAAAGTGGAAAGACTGTATGAATGAAGTTGACCCCACTGTGATCCCCTCCTCCTAGTATTCATGCCCTTGTATAATAACCCCATCCCCACTGAGGTGGAACCTGGGATGTGCTTCTAACTAGTAGAATGAGGCAAAAGTGATGGATGTCAATTCCATTATTCCATCTTGCTAGAAACTAGAGATTCTCTTTGCTGGCTTGAGTAAGTGCCTCTAGGAGCTGAGGGCGACCTCCAGAGACAGCCAGTAGGGAGCAGGGGCCCCCAGTCCTATAGCAGGGAAACAGCTGCCAGCAACCCGAGTGAGCTCGGAAGCAGATTCTCCCCCAGTTAAGCCTGCAGATGAGAATATCGTCCAGCCAACGCCATGACTGCAGCCTTATGAGACCCTAAGCAGAGGACCCAGTTAAGCCTGTTCAGACTCCTGACCTACAGAAACTGTGAGATAATAAACGTGTTTTAAGTTGCTAAGTGTGTGATGGTTTGTTACGCAAATGTAGAAGGGCAGTGTACCAAATCTGTACTGACCTCCCAGCTACCCTCACTAGAAGTGGGTTTAGGCTGATGAAGGTTGTTTGAATCTATTTGAGATACAGGCAGAAAGTATAAAGTACAAAATAAACATCATCTATAATCTTACCACTCAAGGATTGCCAATTTTTTTCCTACTTTTATATGTGTATGATATGTATTTCCTAAAGGTGGGATTCATTCCATAATATGTTTTATAAACAACTTTTTTGCTTTGTAGATAGTGAGCATTTTTTGTGTCATCATATTCTTCTAAAATATGATTTTGAATGGCTGCATAATATTCCAGTGGGAATCCCAGTTTATTGAACCTCTTTCCTATAGCTGGACATTTACTGTAATAAATAATGCTTTAATAAGTATCCTATACAAAACTCGTGGTGTGTATCACCAATTACTTCTGAAAGATACATTTCTAAAGGCAGAATTTTCATGTCAAAACTTGTAGGTGTTTTTAAGCTTTTTGATATTTGACCATCCAGCTTCCAGTGTTTCTTTTAAAAGGCTACAACTCAAGCATCTGCTTCTGTAACTCACCAGGTTGCGATAGGACAGAACTATTGATTTTTGAGCATTTAGATTCTTGTTTTCTTAACCCTGTTTGCAAAGTGCTTTTAAATTATTCATTAAAGTGCAGTATTCTATTTATAGACATATTTGTGTATGAGATCGCTCCCTTAATGTCTGGGCAAAAAGCCTATGAATTGCTATTATCACATCCCTATCTTTGTAAATCCTTTGTAAATCCTTTTCTACTCCTATCCACCCTTTCTTTGTTTTCAACCAGATAGAGACACTGAAACATGTAAGGTCTTATAGCTCTGATGGTTACTCAGATGAAATGGCTGTTCTGAATGAGCCCTTGTTCTTCTCACCATTCTTTAAGTAGTTGACTTCAAAAAGATGAGAGATCAGAAGAATATTAATTATTAATTCAAAATATTTTTTTCCTGATTCATAAAATAATGAGTGCTTATTTAGAAATTTTATAAAATAAAGATTAACATCAAAAGCAGAATAAAAATCTTTAATTCCGCCACCCACAGATGACCACTATATAAACATAACTTGTTCATACTAGCCTGTTCTTATAGTGTATTGATTAGATTCTGATGACTAATATCTTAGGGGGAATTTTTGAGTCAATGTCTATGAGTAAAATTGGCCCATAATTTTCCTGTAGCTGTTCACTGTCTAATTTGAGATGAATGCCTACTTTATTAATTTGAAGCTTTTATCTTTTACTAATAATGTGCATTTAAGGTGGTACATTTCCTTATAAATAATGCTTCAGCTGTATCATACAGGGTTTGACTTGAGGTATTTTCAGTACTATTTAATATATGCTACGCACTAAATTGTTCCTCCCTCAAATTCCTATGTTGAAGCCATAACCCCCAAAGTCATGGTATTTGGAGATGGGGCCTTTGGGAGATAATTAGGTTTAGGTGAGGTCATGAGTGTGAGGTTCTTATGACGGGATTAGTGCCTTATATGAAGAGACCAGAGGGCTTGCTCTCTTACTCTCTTTCCTTGCCATGTGAGGACACAGGAAGAAGGCAGCCATCTGCAAGGCCAGGAAGTGGGCCCTCACCAGAACCTGACCATGTGAGCACCCTGCTCTCAGACTTCCCAGCTTCCAGAACTAAATGAGAAATAAATGTCTATTGTTTAAGCCACCCAATCTATGGTATTTTGTTATAGCAGGCTGAGCTAAGACAGTAATTGCCATTATGATATTTTTCTTTGATTTGTAGGTCATTTAGAAGAATATTTTAAAATTTCCAGACATATGCATGTTTCTTATTTTATTCTTTTCCATCACAATTGCATTGCCCAAAGATCTTGCTCTTTATTTTAATCGTTTGAAATTTGCTGATGTGCCTTATAGCAGAATATGGTGTATAGGTTTTCTCACATGTTCCTGTGTGCTTGTAAAGAATTTAGGTTCACTGTTCTGTATATTCTGTTCCGCTAACTTGATAAGCATATTACTCAGGTCTTCTGTTTTTTACTATTTTTTTGTCTGGTTGTTATATCCATTACTAAGATAATTACACACTTTCATTATGATTATGGATTTGTCTTATTTCTTTTTCAGTTCTGTCAGTTTTTATTTATATACTTTGAGACCATGTTATCAGGGGAATGCAAATTTAAAATTGTTATGTCTTCCTGCTGAATTCAAACTTTAATTATTATGTGTGGTTCTCTTTATCTCCAGTAATGTATCTTTGCCTTTATGGTGTAATTGTCTGATGCTAATATAGCCACACCAGATTGCTTTAGGCTCATATTTGCATGATATCTTTTTTTTTAATCATTTTACTTTCAGCCTTACTATAGTTTTATACCTTAGATATGTCTCTTGTAAAGATTATACAGTTAGACTTTTTTCCATCCAATCTGATAATTTTTGCCCTCTAATGGGAACATTCAACTCATTTACATTGAATGTAATTACTGATCTATTTGAGTTTAAATCTACAAACCTATTGTATGACACTCTTGTCCTACATTTTCTGTGTTTATTTTCTCTCTTCTCTTGTATTATTTGAAACTAGTATTATGATTTTAAAAAATCATTCTACTTTTCCACTAGTTCTAGTACATTGGAGGTTATATTCTATTTTTCTTTCTTTTTGTGGTTACCATGTAAATTAGATAAGGTGTTATTAACTTATCCAGATAATGCCATTATACCTTCTTCCCGGACCATGCAGAGATCATTTTCTTAGAATACTTGAACTCCATTCACCCCTCCAGATTTATGTGTGATTGTAACTGTATATTTTAATTCTGTATGCTCTTTTCTTTCTTTTTTTTTTTTTTTTGCGATACGCGGGCCTCTCACTGTTGTGGCCTCTCCCGTTGCGGAGCACAGGCTCCGGACGTGCAGGCTCAGCGGCCATGGCTCACAGGCCCAGCCGCTCCGCGGCATGTGGGATCTTCCCGGACCGGGGCACGAACCCGTGTGCCCTGCATCGGCAGGCGGACTCTCAACCACTACGCCACCAGGGAAGCCCTGTATGCTCTTTTTAAACTCAACTAAGTAATATTAACTGTGTTAGTATTGGGACTTTCCCAGTGGTCCAGTGGTTAAGACTCTGTGTTTCCACTGCAGAGGGTGCAGTTTCGATCCCTGGTGGGGGAACTAAGATCCCACATGCCGTGCAGCATGGCCCCAAAACAAACAAACAAACAAAAAACCACAAACAACAAAAACCAAACACAAAACAGGGTTACTATTTAACATGCTGGCAGTGTTCATTTAGATTTATTCACATCTTATCCATTCTTTGCTTTTCATTGCTCTCTGACACTTCTGAACTCCATTTTGGGGTCATTTCCCTTCTACCTGAAGAGGCTTCTTTAGAAATTCCATTTTTGCTCATCAGCTGGTAGTACATAGACACTCTTGATTTTTTTCTAAAAGTATCTTGATTTCACTTTTTTTTATTTTTAAAATTCCTTTAATTTACTTAAAAATTTTCGGGATATAGTTTACATGCCATAAAATTCACCTTTTTAAAGTTTAGATTCAGTGGTTTTGGTATATTTACAAGGTTGCATTACAAGGTTGTGCAACCATCATCACTACCTAATTCCAGAGCATTTTTATCACTTAAAAAGAAACCTCATACCTCTTAACAGTCACTCCCCATTCCTCCCTTCTCCCAGCCCCTGGAAGCCACTAATCTACTTTCTGTCTGTAAGGTTTTGCCTGATATGTACTTTTCACGTGAGTGGAGTTGTAAATATGTTGCCTCTGGTGCCTGGCTTTTCACTTAGTATAATAATGTCAAGGTCCATCCATGGTCCACCGTAGATGTATCAGTACATTCCTGTTTATGGCTGAATAATATTACACTGTATGGATATATCACATTTTGCTTATCCTCAGTAGGTAGACATTTGAGTTTTTTCTGTTTTTTTGTCTGTTATGAATAATGTGCTCTCAGCAGTCATGTACAAGTTTTTGTATGAATACATGTTTTCAGTTCTTTTGAGTATATACTTAGGAGTGAAATTGCTGGGTCAAATAATAACTCTATGTTTAACTTTTTGAATAACTGCCAAACTGTTTTCCAAAGATGCTGTACCATTTTACATTCCCACCAGCAATGCATAAGGGTTCCAGTTACTTTGCATCTTCACCAACACTTATTTTCAGTTTTTTGATTATTGCCATCCTAGTGGGTGTGAAGTAGTATCTCCTTGTGGTATTGATTAGTATTTCCCTAAAGACTGATGCTTTTGAGCACCTTTTCGTGTGCTTATTGGCCATTTGTATAGCTTCTTTGGAGAAATGTCTATTCAGATCCTTTGGCCATTTTAAAATTGGATTGTCTTTTTATTGTTGCGCTGTAAGAATTTTTTATATATTGTTTACCAATCCCTTATCAGATATATGATTTGCAGATATTTCCTCTCCAACTATGAGTTGCCTTTTCACTTTCATGATAGTGTCCTTTGATGCACAAAAGGTTTTAATTTTCATGAAGTCCAATTTATCTATTTTTTCTTTTGTTGCTTGTGCTTTAGGTGTTATATTTAAGACAACGTTGCCTAATCCCAAGTCACAAAGATTCACGCCTGTGTTTTCTTGTAAAGTTTTAGCTCTTAAAGTTAGGTCTTTGATACATTTTGAGTAAATTTTTATATATGGTATGAGGGAGGAGTTTCTGTATGTGGCTGTCCAGTTGTCCTAACACCATTTGTTGAAAAGACTGTTTCCTCAGTGAATGGTCTTTTAACACCTTTTTTGAAAATCCGTTGACCATAAAATATGGGTTTATTTCTGGACTCTCAGTTTGATTCCATCCATCTATATATATCTATCGTTATGCCAAAACCACACAGTCATGAGTACTGGAGCTTTGTGGTAAGTTTTGAAATTGGGAGGTGGGAGTCCTCCAATTTTGTTGTTCTTATTTAAGATCGTTTTGGCTATTTCTGGTCCCTGGCATTTCCATATGATTTTTAGGATTAGCTTGTCAATTTCTGCATAAAAGGCAGCTGAAATTTTGGTAAGGATTGCGTTGAATGTGTAGGTCAATTTGGGAATATTGCCATCTTGACAGTATTAAGTCTTCCAATCCATGAACGTGGGATTTATTAGCTGCAATAGCTTTTTGTGGATTCTGAAGGTTTTCTATGTATATATAGATAATTTTACTTCTTCCTTTCTAATCTGGATGCCCTGTATTTTTTTTTTTTTTTTGCGGTACGCGGGCCTCTCACTGTTGTGACCTCTCCCATTGTGGAGCACATGCTCCAGACGCGCAGGCTCAGCGGCCATGGCTCACTGGCCCAGCCGCTCCGCGGCATGTGGGATCCTCCAGGACTGGGGTACGAACCCGTGTCCCCTGCATCGGCAGGCGGACTCTCAACCACTGCGCCACCGGGGAAGCCCTGGATGCCCTGTATTTTTATTCCTTGTGTAATTGCCCTGGTTATAACTTCTAGTATAATGTTGAATTGTTCTGGCAAAGGTGGACACCCTTGCCTTCTTCCTGATCTTAGGGGGAAAGCTTTCAGCCTTTCACCATTAATTATGTTGTTAGCTGTGGATATTTGTAGATGCCCTTTATTAGGTTGAGGAAGTTTCCTTCTATTTTTATTTTGTTGAATTTTTTTTAATTGTTCTTGTCAGATGCTTTTTCTAAATCTACTGAGATGCTTTTTCGAAATCTGCTGAGATGCTTTTTCTAAATCTACTGAGATGACCATGTGGTTTCTGTCCCTCATTAAGGTGGTGCATTACATTGACTGATGTTCATGTGTTGAACCAACCTTGCCTTCCTTAGATAAATCACAGCTGGTCATGGTGGATAATCCTTTTTATATACAGTATTGCTCGACTTAGTTTGTTATGGTTTTGCTGAGGATTTTTGCATATGTATTCTTGAAGCATATTGGTACTTAGTTTTCTTTTCTTGTGATATCTTTGGTTTTGATATCAGGATTGTATTGGTCTCATAATGAATTGGGAAGTGCCCTTTTCTACTTTCTGGAAGAGTCTGTGAAGGATTGGTGTTCATTCTTCTTTAAATGTCTGACAGAATTCACTAGTGAAGCCATTTGGTCCTGACTTTTTATTGGGAAAAGTGGGAAGTTTCTCAATTTCTAAGACAAAGTCTTTACCTCTTTTAGGTCTATTCAGATTTTTTATTTCTTGTTGAATCGGTTTTGATAGTTTTTGTCTTTCTAGGAATTTGGCCATTGCACCTAGGTTATATAATTTGTTGGCAAACAATTGTTCATAATATTTCTTAATGATCCTTTTTATTTCTGTAAGGTTCTTAATTTCATTTCTGATTTTAGTAACTTAAGTCTTCTCTGTCTTTTTCTTGGTGCATATGGTTAAAGGTTTTTTCTTTTTTTATATCTTTTCATAGAACCAACTTCTGGTTTCACTGTTTTTTTTCTCTATTGTTTTCTGTTTCCTTATTTCATTTATTTTTGCTCTAATACTTGTTTTTTCCCTCCTTCTGCTTGCTTTAGATTTAGTTTGTTCTTTTCTAATTTCTTAAGGTGGAAGGTTAGGGTATTGATTTGAGATATTTATTCCTTTTTAATATAGCTATTTACACCTATAACTTTCTCTAATCACTACTTTCGCTGCCTACCATATGTTTTGGTATGTTGTGCTTTCATTTTCAGTCATTTCAAAGTATTTTATAATTTTCTTTGTGCTTGCTTCTTTGATTCCTTGGTTATTTAGGAGTGTGTTGTTTAATTTCCACAAACTTGTGAATTTTTGTTTGTGTTATTAACTTCTGAATTTCTTTCCCTTGCCATCAGAGAACATACTTTGTATGATTTCAATCCTTTAAAATACTGAGATTTGTTTTTCTAGTGTAACGTCTGGTCTCTCCTGGAGAATGTTCCATGTGTACTTTAAAATAATGTGTTTTGAAAGCTTGGCCAAGATAGTGGAGTAGGAAGACCCTGAGCTCACCTCCTCTCATGGGCACACCAAAATTACAACTACTTACAGTGCAACTATTTATGAGAAAGACTGAAATCTACCAGGAAAGATCTTCTACAACTAAAGATATAGAGAAGGAACCACAATAAGATGGGTAGGAGGGATGGAGTTGCAGTATAGTCAAGACCCATACCCCTGGATGGAGGACCCATGAAAGGGAGAATAATTACAATTTCAGAGGTTTTCCCCAAGGTATGAGAGGTCCAAGTGCCACATGGGGCTCTCCATCCTGGGGGTCTTGTATCAGGAAGACAAGCCCCCAGAACGTTTGGCTTTGAAGGCCAGGGGGCTAACTTTTGGGAGAGCCAGAGGGCTGCAGGAAACAGAGACTCCACTCTTAAAGGGTGAACACAAAATCTCATATGCCCTGGGACCCAGGGCAGAAGCAGTAATTTGAAAGGAGCTTGGGTCAGACCTACCAACTGATCTTGGAGAGTCTCCCAGAGAGGCAAGAGGCAACTGGAACCCACCCTGGGGACATAGACAATGGAGGCAACCATTTTGGGGAGCTTGTTCTACCACCTGGACACTGCTGCTGGCAAGTACCATTTTGGAATCCTCTCTCTGGCTTATTAGCCTTGAGACCCAGCCCCACCCATGCCCACCAGCCTGTAGGTACCAGGGGATACCTCAGGCCAAGCAAATAGCTGGATGGGGACACAGCCTCATCCAATAGCAGGCAGACTGCCGTAAGACCCCCCTGAGCCCACAGTCTCCCTTGGATATTGCCCTGTTCACCAGAGGACCCAGGACCCAGCCCAACACACTGGTGCATAGGCACTAGACTCTGGCCCTGTAGCCAGAGAACCTGGGACCCAGCTCTACCCACCAGTTGGCAGGTACCAGCTCCAGAAACCCCTGGGCCCCAGCCCTGCCCATCAGCAGGAAGACACTAGCACCAAGACCACCACAGCCCTGCAGCCTGCCATGGCAGGATCCAGCCGTCCCACAAGCAGGCTGGCACCAACCCTGGGACCCACTGAGCCCCTGCCCTGCCTACCAGCAGGCCAAAACCAGCTCTGAGACACTTTAGGTCCCTCAGGATCTGGCCCTACTTACCAGAAGGCCTACACAAACTTCGGGATACCCTGTACTCTGCAGCCAGGTGTATCAGGAACTGGCCCCACCAACCAGTGGTCCAAAACCAGCTCTGGGACCCCTGGGCCATGAAACTAGACCCTAGGACCTAACACTGTCTGCCAGTGGGCCAGCACTAGCCCCAGGACCTGGCTTCACCCACCACTGGGCAGGCACCAGCCCCAGGAATTCCTGGATTCTAACCCCACCCGTCAGCGGGTGGACACTAGATCTGGGGGGGCCTGCCCCACAAGCACACACCCCAGAACCCACCAGTGAGCCAGCATTAGCCCTGGGAACCCCCTGGTTTCTGCAGCCATCTGCCTTGTGACCTGGCCCCACCAACCAGTGGCTGCCAGCCTTTGCACTAGGCAGGGCCTGGCAACCAACCACAGTGGGGGTCACCATGTCTACCAGACCACCCACAGTAGTCAGCCCACCACAACAGAAGGATCCATGTAACACACTGGGGGCAAATCTAGATCATATAGCTCTGTTCACCAGAAGGGAGTCTTCTGCTGTGACGCATAGGACGTATCACATCTCCAAGGTTGGGAAAAGTAAAAACAGAAAATTAGGCGGAATGAGGAGACAGAGGAACATGTTCCAAACAAAGGAACAAGATAAAACCCCAGAAGGAGAACTAAGTGAAGTGGAGATGAGCAGTCTACCTGATAAAGAGTTCAAATAATGATCACAAAGATGATCAAAAAACTTAGGAGAAGAATGGATGAGGAGAGTGAGAAGTTAGAAGTTTTTAACAAAGAGTTAGTAAATATAAAGAACGACAAAGCAGAGATGAAGAATACAATAACAGAAATTAAAAATACACTAGAAGGAATCAACAATAGTTTAAATGATATAAAGGAATGGATGAGCAAGCTGGAAGACAGAGTATTGGAAATCACTGAAGCTGAATGGAAAAAAGAATAAAAAGAAGTGAAGAAAGTTCAAGAGACCTCTGGGACAACATCAAATATAGTAACATTCACATTATAGGAGTCCCAGAAGGAGAAGAGAGAGAGAAAAGGTCAGAGAACATACTTAGAGACAAAATAGCTGAAAACTTCCCTGACTTGGGAAAGGAAACAGACGTCCAGGTCCAGGAAACACAGAGAGTCCCAAGCAGGAGCAACCAAAAGAAGATCACACCAAGACACATTGTAATTAAATTGGCAGAAATTAAAAGGAAGAGAATATTAAAAGAAACAAGAAGGGAAAAGCAACAAGTTAAGTACAAGGGAACTTTCGTAAGACTATCAGCTGACTTTTTAGCAGAAACTTCAGGCTAGAAGGGAGTGGCATGATATATTTAAAGTGATGAAAGGGAAAAACCTACAACCAAGAATACTTACCTGACAAGGCTTTCATTCATTTTGATGGAGAGATAAAAAGTTTACAAACAAGCAAAAGCTAAAACAGTTCATCACCACCGAACCAGCTTAACAAGAAATGTTAAAAAGACTTCTTTAAGCAAAAAAGAAAAGCCCACAACTAGAAACATGAATATTACAAAAGGAAAAATCTCATTGGTAAAGGCAAAAATACAATATAGGTAGTAAATCAACCATGTACAAAGCTAGTAGGAAGGTTAAAAGACAAAAGTTGTAAAATAGTCTATATACACAATAAGTAGTTAAGGGATACACAAAATAAAAAGATGTAAAATATGATATCAAAACCAACAATCATAGGGCAAGAGGAGTAAAAATGCAGGGTTGTTAAAATGCATTTGAACTTAAGAGATCAGCAACTTAAAATATGTTAAGCAACTTAAAATCATATATGTATAGCTGTATATAAACCTCCTGTAACCACAAACCAAAAATCTGTAATAGATAGACACACACAAAAGAGAAAGCAATCCAAAAATAACACTGAAGATATTCACCAAGTCACAAGGGAAGAGAGCAAAAGAAGAAGAAAGGAACTACAAAAACAACCTCAAAATGACTAACAAAATGGCAATAAGTACATACCTATCAGTAATTACTTTAGATGTAAGTGGACTAAATGCTCTAATCAAAAGACTTAGGGTGGGGACTTCCTTGGTGGTCCAGTGGTTAAGAATCCATCTTGCAATACAGAGTACGCTGGTTCGATCCCTGGTCAGGGAACTGAGATCCCACATGCTGTGGGGCAACTAAGCCTGTGTGCTGCAACTACTGAGCCCACGCACCACAACTACAGAGCCCGCATGCCACAACTACAGAGCCCACATGCTCTGAAGCCCATGCACCACAACTACAGAGCCCACACACTCTGGAGCCCATGTACCACAGCTAGAGAGAAGCCCGCCCGCTACAACAAAGAGCCTGCATGCCTCAATGAAGAGCCTGCGCACCGCAGTGAAAGATCCCATGAGCTGCAACTAAGACCTGATCCAGCCAAGAAAGGAAGGAAGGAAGGAAATTTAAATAAAAAGAGTTAGTGCGCCTGAATGGATACAAAAACAAGACCCATCTATATGCTGCCTATAAGAGACTCATTTCAGATCTAAAGACACACACAGACTGAAAATAAGGGGATGGTAAAAGCTATTCCATGGAAATGGAAATGAAAAGAAAGCTGGTATAACAATACTTATTTAGGACAAAATGGACTTTAAAACTAAGATTGTAATGAGAGACAAAGAAGGAAATTACATAATAATCAAGGGATCAATCCAAGAAGAAGGTATAACAATTGTTAATATATATGCACCCAACATAGGAGCACCTAAATACATAAAGCAAATATTAACAGACATAAAGGGAGAAAGTAACAGTTACACAATAATAGTAGGAGACTTTAACACCCCACTTACATCGATGGACAGATCATCCAGACAGAAAATCAATAAAGAAACCCAGGCCTTAAATGACATTAGATCAAATGGAATTAATAGATATCTGTAGAACATTCCACCTAGCAGAATACATATTCATTTCAAGTACACATGGAACATTCTCCAGGATAGATTACATGCTAGGCCATGAAACAAGTTTTGTTAAGTTTAAGAAAATTGAAACCATATCGAGCATCTTTTCCCATCACAATGCTATGAGAGTAGAAATCAACTATAAGAAAAAAAAAACTGCAAAAAACACAAACACTTGGAGACTAAGCAGTATGCTACTAAACCACCATTGGATCACTGAGGAAGTCAAAGAAGAAATCAGGAAATACATGGAGACAAATGAAAGTGAAAACACAATGATCCAAGATCAATGGGATGCATCAAAAGCGTTCTAAGAGGGAAGTATGTAGCAGTACAAGCCTACCTCAGGAAACATGAAAATTCTCAAATAAACAACCTAAATTTACACCTAAAGGAACTAGAAAAAGAACAAAATCCAAAGTTAGTAGAAGGAAAGAAATTATTAAAAATCAGAGCAGAAATGAATTAAATAGAGGCCAAAAAAATAGAAAAGATCGATGAAATTAAGAGCTGGTTCTTTGAGAAGATAAAGAAAATTGGTAAACCTTTAGCCAGACACATCAAGGAAAAAAGAGAGGGTCCAAATCAATAAAATCAGAAGTGAAAAAGAAGTTACAGCTGACACCATAGAAATACGAAGGATCATAAGGGATTACTACGAAAAACTATATGCCAATAAAATGCACAATGTAGAAGAGATGGAAAAAATCCCTAGAAATGTGTAATCTCCCAACACGGAACCAGGAAGAAACAGAAAATATGTACAGACCAATTACCATTAATGAAATTGAATCAGTAATAAAAAAATTCCCAATAAAGAAAATTCCAGGACCAGATGGCTTCACAAGTGAACTCTGCCAAACATTTAGAGAAGAGTTAACACCTATCATTCTCAAACTCTTCCAAAAAATCCAGAGGAAGAAATGCTTCAGAACTCATTCAATGAGGCCAGCATTACCCTGATACCAAAACCAGACAATGATATCATAAAAAAAAAAGAAAATCATAGTCCAATATCACTGATGAACATAGATGCAAAAATCCTCATTATAATATTAGCAAGCAAATCCAACAGTACATTAAAAGGATGATAAACCATGATCAAGTGGAATTTATCCCAGGGAGGCAAGGATGGTTTAACATCTGCAAATCAATCAGTGTGATACACCACACTAACAAATTGAAGAATAAAAATCATATGACCATCTCAATAAATGCAGAAAAAGCTTTTGAAGAACTTCAACATCCATTTAATATAAAAACTGTCCACAAAGTGGGTATAGCGGGAACATACCTCAGCATAATAAAGGTCATATATGAACAAGCCCACAGCTAACATTATACTCAATGATGAGAAACTGAAAGTGTTTTCTCTAAGATCAGGAACAAGACGAGGATGCCCACTCTTGCCAGTTTTATTCAACATAGTATTGGAAGTTCTAGGCATAGCAATCAGACAAGAAAAAGAAGTAAAAGGAATCCAAATTGGAAAGGAAGCAGTAAAACTGTCATTTTTGAATACGTCATGATAGTATACATAGAAAATCCTAAAGTTGTCACCAAAAAACTACTAGAGGTCATCAGTGAATTTGGTGAAGTTCCAGTGTATAAAATTAATATACAAAGAATATGTTGTATTTCTATGCACTAACAATGAACTATCAGAAAGAGAAATTAAGGAAATAACTCCATTTGCAGTCTCATCAAGAAGAATAAAACACCTAGGAATAAATCTAGCTAAGAAGGTAAAAACCTGTACTCAGAAGACTATAACACACTGACAAAAGAAATTGAAGATGACAGACAGATGGAGAGATATACTGTGTTCATGGATTGGAAGAATTAATATTAAAATGACCATACTACCCAAGGCAATCTATAGATTCAGTGCAATCCCTATCAAAATACCCATAGCATTTTTCACAGAGCTAGAACGACTAATTTTAAAATTTGTATGGAAACACAAAAGATCTGGAATTATCAAAACAAGCTTGAGAAAAAAAGAACAGAACTGGAGGTATCATGCTTCCTGACTTCAGACTATACTACAGAGCTACAGCAATCAAAAGAGTATGGAGCTGGCACAGAAACAGACACACAGATCAGTGGAAAAGATCAGATAGAAAGCCCATAGATCAGATTAGAAAGCCCAGAAATAAGTACATGCACTTATGGTCAATTAATACATGACACGAGGCAGGAATATACAATGGAGAAAGGACAGTCTCTTCAATAAGTGATGTTGGGAAAACTGGACAGCTGCATGTGAAAAAAATGAAATTAGAACATTTTCTTATACCATATACAAAAATAAGTTCAAAGTGGATAAAAGACCTAAATTTAAGACCCCAAACCCCTAAATTTAAGTCCCCAAACCATAAAGCTCCTAGGAGAAAACATAGGCAGAACACCCTTTGGCATAAAATGCAGTAATATTTATTTTTTCGATCTGTCTCCTAAAGGAGAGGAAACAAAAGCAAAATAAACAAAAGGGGATTAAGAGGTACAAACTACTATGTATAAAATAAGTAAGTAAGCTATAAGGATATATTGTATAACACAGGGAATAGAGCCAATATTTTGTAATAACTTTAATGGAGTATAATCTATAAAAATTACAAATCCCTATGTTGGACATCTGAAACTGATATATATATATGTATATATATATATATTTTGTGTGTGTGTGGTATGCGGGCCTCTCCCGTTGTGGAGCACAGGCTCGAGACACACAGGCTCAGTAGCCGTGGCTCACGGGCCTAGCCGCTCCGCGGCATGTAGGATCTTCCCAGACCGGGGCACGAACCCGTGTCCCATGCATCGGCAGGCAGACTCTCAACCACTGCGCTACCAGGGAAGCCCCTGAAACTGATATATTTTAAATCAACTGTATCTCAATTAAAAATAATAATATATAAAATTAAAATAGAAATTCTCATCCCCCAAATGGTAGTATTAGGAGGTGAGCCTTTGTGAGGTGCTTAGGTCATGGTGTTGGAACCTTCACAAATGGGATTAGTGCCTTATAAAAGAGGCTCCAGAGAGATCCCTAGCCTCTTCAACCATGTGAGGACAGCAAGAAGGCACTTGCTATGAACCCAGGAAGGGCCCTCACCAGAAGGCAACTGTGCTGGCACTTTGATCTTGGACTTTTCAGCCTCCAGAACTGTAAGCAATAAATTTCTGTTTTTTATAGCTAAAATAATAAAATAAAATAATGTGTTCTGTGTTTTTTTAATGGATTGTTCTGTAGTTATCTGTTAGGTGTAATTGTTTTATAATGTTGTTAAAATCTTCTATTTACTTGCTGATCTTGTCTTGTTCCATCTTGTATTGAAAATTGGATATTGATGTTTCCAACTATTATTGTTGAATTGTCTAATTGCTTATTCATTTCTTTTAATTTTGTTTCATTCATTCTTGGGATCATTTGTTAGGTATATGTATATAATTGTTATATCTTCTAGTTGCATTGGCTCTTTTATCATTATAAAATATTCTTTCTTTGTCTCTAGTAACAATTTTTGTGTTGAAGACCATTTGGTCTGATGTTAGTAAAGCCACTCCAGCTCTTGTCTGATTACTGTTTACAGGTAAATATTTTTTCATTTTTTCACTTTCAGTCTATTTGTGCCTTTGAATTTAAGAATGCCTCTTGTACACTGCATATAAAACATTAAAAAATTCCATTAACACAATCTCTGCCTTTAAATTGTGATGTGTAATGAATTTACATTTGGTGCAATTTTGATAAGGTGGTATTTATTCTTGCCATTTTGCTAATTGTTTTCTTCATGTCTTATCTTTTTTTGTTTTCTGTCCTCTGTTACTGTCTTCTTTTGTGGTAAATAGATACTTTCTAGTGTGCTCTTTTGATTCCTCTGTCACTTCTTTTACTATTTTGTTTAAAAGTGAATGGTGTTTTTTTAAATTAGCTTATTTTATTTATTTTTTGGCTGCATTGGGTCTTTGTTGCTGCGTGCGGGCTTTTCTGTCGTTGCGGCGAGTGGGGGCTACTCTTCGTTGCAGTGCGTGGGCTTCTCATTGTGGTGGCTTCTCTTGTTGTGGAGCATGGGCTCTAAGTGCATGGGCTCAGTAGTTGTGGCTCGTGGACTCTAGAGCGCAGGCTCAGTAGTTGTGGCACATGGGCTTAGTTGCTCTGCGGCACATGGGATCTTCCCAGACTAGGGTTCGAACCTGTGTCCCCTGCATTGGTAGGCAGATTCTTAACCACTGTGCCACCAGGGAAGCCCTCTTTTACTATTTTTTATTAGTCATATTCTTAGGGGTTGCCTGGAGCTTCTTACTATTAACAATTTATAACAATTTAGTTTGGATTCATACCAATTTAATTTCAATAGTATATAAAAACTTTGCTTCAGTATATCTCCATTTCCTCCCTGCCCCTCCATACTGTTATTTTTCTACAAAGTACATCTCTATACATTCTGTGCAGATCAGCACAACTTTATAATTATTGCCTTTTGCAGTTATCTTTTACTTCAGATAGGAGAAAAAAGTTACAAACAAAAGTTACACTTACATTATCCTTTTTACTTCTGTAGTTACCTTTACCAGTGTTCTTTATTTATTCACCTGGATTTGAAGTACTATCTAGTGAGTGTCATTTTATTTTAACTTGAAGGACTCCTTTTTATATTTTTTATAGGGCAAGTTTTCTAGTGATGTAGTCTGTCAATATTGTTATTTGAGAATATCTTAATTTTTTCTTTGCTTTTGAAGGATAATTTTGCTGGTTATAGAATTCTTGTTTGACAGTCTTTTTCTTTTATAATTTTGAATTTGTCGTCTCACAACCTCTAGCCTGAATGGTTTCTGATGGGAAATGGGCTGTTACTTTAATTAAGGATACCTTTTGCATGGTGAGTTGCCTCTCTTCCTGCTTTGAAGATTCTCTTTGTCTTTGTATTTTGATAGTTTGATTATGACATACATATGTATAGGTATTTTGGAGTTTATCCTTAGAGTTTATGGAACTTCTTGGATTTGTAATTTTTAAAATCAAATATGGCAAGTTTTTAGCCATTATCTCTTCAAATATTCATTGTACCTCTTTCTCTCTCTTCTCTCCTTCTGAGGATTTCATTATGCACATGTTGCTTTGCTTGATGTTGTCCCTGAGACTGTCCTTTTGTGTGTGTGTGTGTGAGGAAGACTTTATTCAAGGGGACTACAGCAATGGGATTTTGTAGTAGGGGAGAGAGATTGGACTCAATTCCTCTGTTCATTTTTCTTCCTACATTTTACTTTAGATTGGAAAATTTCCTTAGATTGGAAAATTTCAGTTAACCTATCTTCAAGTTTGCCAGTTCTTTCTTGCCTGCTCAAATATGCTATTGAATCCCTCTAATGAGTATGTCATTTCAGTTATTGTACTTTTTAGCAACAGAATTTTTTAATTAATTATTATTTTTTTGCGGTACGCGGGCCTCTCGCTGTTGTGGCCTCTCCCGTTGCGGAGCACAGGCTCCGGACGCGCAGGCTCAGCAGCCATGGCTCACAGGTCCAGCCGCTCTGCGGCATGTGGGATCTTCCCGGACTGGGGCACAAACCCGTGTCCCCTGCATTGGCAGGCGGACTCTCAACCACTGCGCCACCAGGGAAGCCCTAGCAACAGAATTTTTATTTTGTTCCTTTTTATAATTTCTGTCTCTTTATTAATAGTCTCTATTTGGTCAGACATCATTGTCATACTTTCCTTTAATCCTTTAGACCTGGTTTCCTTTAGTTCTTTAATGTATTTAAAATAGGTTGTATACATTCTTTGTCTTGTAGGTCCCACATTAGGGCTTCCTCAGAGGTAGTTTCTGTTGATTGCTTTTTTCCCTGTGTATAGGCCATATTCTCTTGTTTTATGTTTTTGTTTTTTTGTATGTCTTATAATGATGTGTTGAAGACTGAACATTTAAATAATATATATGGCAACTCTGAAAATTCGAGTCTGGGATATTTGGTGGTGCTGCTTTTTATAGTAGTTTTTGTTTGTGACTTTCCTGAACTAACTCTGTAAAGTCTATATTCTTTGTCATATATTTCCACTGAAGTCTCAGTTTGGCTAGCTTGGTGGTCAGCTAATGATTGGATAGAGATTTCCTTAAATGCCAGGAATCAGTAAGTCTCCTAGTCTTTCCTGAGGGGCTCTGTGTGTATGTGTATATTGGGGGCATGCTTCAGCATTTCATCAGACAGTTTACAACTCTATCTTAGTCTTCCCCTCCTGCTTGTGCAGAGCCTCAAAGTCAGCCCAGTGTGAGCACTTACAGCCTCTCAGGTCTTTCCTGGGCGTTCGCACAGCCTTGGATAGGTGCACAGCTCTCCATATATGATGTGGTCTTCTAGATTTCCAGGGATATATTGGAGTTTTCAAATCCCCTGTAGACAGCCGATTCCCCGGCTTTTGCTTTTAAGCTTTTGGTTAATTGTTTGCCCCAGCAGTTGTACACTGTCTCAGGCAGTTACAAAATTAAACAGTTGCCTCTAATTGTTTTGACATATACCTCTGAGGAAAATGATTTTCTCACTGCGCAAGCTCTGACTCAGGTCAAAGAGAGCCTGGCAAGTGGAACCCATTAGCTATGTCAGGTAATGACAGTTCTCTGGGAGTAAGTCTTTGAAGGAGTTCCAGCCCTGTTCTGTCCTCTTCTGTGGCTGCCAGGCTGCTGCTTTTCACTATGACTGTAGGCTGTTGGTTTTCAAGACTACTATGGAGTTGAGGTGGGGGTTAGGAGAAATGGTGGGAGTAGTGCAAGCTAAAGACCAAAATTTGCTCTTCTTGAGATTCAACCATTTTTCTTTAACACATGCTCCCCAATTGTGGCAAGCCTCTGGTTAAACCCCCAGATTCCTGAAAAAGTTGAATCTGACAGTTGCGGTATTTTCATTGCTTTTATCGAAGAGGGATTTTTTTTGGAGGTCCTTACTTTGCTATTTTCACTGATATCACTCTCTCACCTTTACTCTTTCTTTTTCTTTTCTTTTTTTTTCTTTGCCGCACTGTGTGGCATGCGGGATCTTAGTTCTCCAACCAGGGATTGAACCCGTCCTCCCTGCAGTGGAAGCACAGATTCTTAACCACTGGACCACCAGGGAAGTCCCTCACCTTTATACTTAAGAGAATTTATTCCTGTATATTGAATTTTATGTTGGCATTATTTTCTTTCAGCACATTAAAGATATCTTTCCACTGTGTCTGGATTTTATTTTTCCTGTTCAGAAGTCAGTAGCCAACATAACTGCTATGCCTCTGGATGTACTCTGTACGTTTCCTATTGCTTTTAAAGGGTTTTCTCATTGGCCTTAGGTGTATATAGTTTGATGAAGTTCCATGCATCCCCTCCCCACCCAAGGCATGTTGGCTTCTTGTACCTATTATGGAATGATGTCTTTCACAAGTCTGGAAAATTCACTGCTATTATCTTCAGGTTTTGCTTCTGTCTCATCTTCTCTCTTCTGTCTTGCTAGGACTGTAAGTAGATGTGTGTTTTTCGCCATATATTCTCATGCCCTGTATTTTGTATTACCCAGGGTTTGGTCTCTCCATACTTTAAGCTGAATATTTTCTTCTGAACTAGTTTCCAGTTACCAGTTCTCCTTTCAGTAGCACATAATCTGCTTTAAATCTCATTCATGATTTTTAAAATTTTCAATTGTAGATTTAAAAAATAGTATTCAAAACTGAGTTACTTTTTATAGCTCCTAATCTCTCCTTTGTGTTTTTGACCATAGCAAGTATAGTGTTTTTTGTTTGTTTTTCCCAATTTTTTAATTGTAGTAAAATACATGTAACATAAAAATTAACATCTTAATCATAGCTCTTTCATCGTATAAAACTGAAAGTCTATACCTAATAAACAATAATTCCTCGTCCCCCCTTTCTCCCAGCCCTTGCAACCACCTTTGATTGGTTCTACTTTCTGTCTCTATGATTTCTGAGATAATTTAAGGCAGCAGTCCCCAACCTTTTTGGCACCAGGGACCAGTTTTGTGGAAGACAGTTTTTCCATGGACAGGGGTGGGGGGGGGATGGTTTTGGGATGATTCAAGTGCACTACATTTATTGTGCACTTTATCTCTATTATTATTACATTGTAATATATAATGAAATAATTATACAACTCACCATAATGCAGAATCATTGGGAGCCCTGAGCTTGTTTTCACTTGCCACTTATAGGGTTTTGATATGAGTGTGCAAGCAATTGATTTATTATGGTCTCTGTGCAGTCAAACCTCTCTGCTAATGATAATCTGTATTTGCACCCACTCCCCAGCTCTAGCATCACCACCTCAGCTCCACCTCAGATCATCAAGCATTAGATTCTCATAAGGAGCGCGCAACCTAGGTCCCTCGCATGCGCAGTTCACAGCAGGGTTTGAGCTCTTATGAGAATCTAATGCTGCAGCTTATCTGACAGGAGGCGGAGCTCAGGTGGTAATGCGAGTGATAGGGAGCGGCTGTAACTACAGAAGAAGCTTCACTCGCTCGCCCACTGCTCACCTTTTGCTGTGTGGCCTGGTTCCTAACAGGCCACAGACTGGTCTGTGGCCCGGGGGTTGGGGACCCCTGCTTTAAGGTACCTCATATAAGTGGAGTCAGATATCAATAGTATTTATCTTTTTGTGACTGACTTGTTTCACTTAGCATAATGTCCTCAAGTTTCATCCATGTAGCATGTGCCAGAAATTCCTTCCTTTTTTAAGGCTGAATAATATTCCATTGTATGTATATACCATATTTGCGTATCCGTTTAATCTGTCAAAGGACACTTGGGTTCCTTCCACATTTTAGCCATTGTGAATAATACTGCTATGAATATAGGTGTACAGATGTCTCTTCAAGATCCAGTTTTCAATTATTTTGGGTTTATATCCAGAAGTGGAATTGCTGGATCATGTGGTAATTTTACATTTAAGTTTTTGAGGAACTGATACTCTTTTCCACAGAATGTAGTGTTTTTTTTGTTGTAATAAAACATATATAAAATTTACATTTTAAATTTATAGTTCTGTGGTATTAAGTACATTTACATTGTTGTGCAACCATCACCACCATCCATCTCTAGAACTTTTTTCATCTTGCAAAACTGAAACTCTGTCCCCACTAAACAATAATCCCGGGTGAGAGGGAGGCTCAAGAGGGAGGGGATACGGGGATATATGTATACCTATGGCTGATTCACTTTGTTGTACAGCAGCAACTAACACAATATTGTAAAGCAATTATACTCCAATAAAGATGTAAAAAAAGAAACAAAAAAAACAATAATCCTCTCTCTCAGTCCCCTGGAAACTACCATTCTACTTTCTGATTCTATGAATTTGACTTCTCTAGGTACCTCATAGAAGTGGAATCACACAATTTTGTCCTTTTGTGAATGGCTTATTTCACTTAGCATAATGTCTTCAAGGTTCATACATTTTGTAGCATGTGTCAGAATTTCCTTCCTTTTTAAGGCTGAATAATATTCCATTTTATGGATAAACCACATTTTGTTTATCCATTCATCTGTTGATGGATGCATGGATTGCTTCTACCTTTTGACTATAGTGAATAATGCTGTTAAACATAGTTGTAAAGTATCTGTTTGAGTCCCTGTCTTCACTTCTTTTGGGCATGTTTCCAGAAATGGAGTTGCTGGATCATGTGATAATTCTATGTTTAATTTTTTGAAGAGCCATCATACCATTCTGTACTGCAGCTGCACCAGTTTACATTCTCACCAACAACGTACAGGATTCCAATATCTACACATCCTCGCCATCCCTTGTTATTTTCTGTTTCTTTGATGTATCCTAATGAGCGTGAAGTGATATTTCACTGTGGCTCTGATTAGCACTTCCCTTATGATTAGTAATGTTGCACATCTCTTTATGTGCTTATCGGCCATTGATGGATCTTCTTTAGAGAAATGTCTATTCAAGACTTTTGCCCATTTTTAACAGGGTTGTTTGTTTTTGCATTATTGCAAGTGCAGTTTTTTGGTAGTCCATATTGGGTAATTCTGACTTCTCATGTCTTTGTGCATCTGTTTTTATTTTCTGTTGTTTCTTGCTCACGGTGTCTAATTTCTTTGCATGTGCTAGAGATTGTATCTGCAGAATTATTTTGAGGAATCGTATGAGACCTAGGATGATTGTATCATTTTTGGACAGGTTTTATTTTGTTATCGCTAAGGTTCTTTATTCTTAAAGAAGCCATCTTAATCCCAGTGCAAGCCTGAAGCCAACCAGATGAACAAAACAAGGCAGCGGTGCATGGGAGGGCTGGTTTGCTTTTCAGGACTTCTCCACATTTAGGGTTTATCCCTTTGTTCTTCCAACACAAGTTGAAGGCTGGTTTCTCAGAGTCTGACTCATGCTTTTACTCTGTGCCTGTAGCCCCCAATTTCTGGATTATTTCGGGTAACTTCAGCATCTATAGTAAAACTCCCAGATGTTAGGACCTTACACAGAAAATTTACTTCTCCTTCATGTAATAGTCCCCTGTGGATGTTCCTCAACAATGATCAGCTTTCCTCTGCATGGTGATTCGGGCCTGGCTTTTGACCGCTGTGGTCCTGCTATCTGCTAGGTTGGTAGCATCATCTAGGGCCTGAACTTCCTTTTTGTCCAGCTGGCAGATGGGGAGTACAGTGCAGAGGATGCACACATGCTTTTCACCCATGTTGGCCTGGACATGACATGTACAGTAACTGTAGATGTTCCACTGGGGAGGGCTAGTCACGTGGCCTGCCTAGATGCAAGTGTGAGGTGGGTGAAGAGTAGTCCATGGTTAGCAGCTGCATGTCTGTTTGGTGGACAGTTACCTCTGCCTCAGTCCTTCCCCCTGGCCCTGAAATATCTGCACATTCTTCTTTTGCAGCTGTACTCATCTTCCCCAGGGAGACAAATACAGATATGGCTCTTGAGGTTTGGTGACTGAACTAACACACAGGTTATCTACCTGCTGCTCATACTGTTCAGTAATGGAGCCAAACCATTGACAATTGCAATGGAAAAAACCTTCCATTTGAAAGGGGAGAAATGGAAGATAAACATCAGTCCTTGGTTCAAGCAAGAGTGACACCCTGAGGACAGGTATTATGAAGGCGTCTGTCAATGACTATTAAACAGAGGCCACCAGGAACTCACCGGGCACCTGTGATGGAACGGGCTGGGACCATACACCATGGGGAACTGGGAGAGGGTGTTAGAAAGAATCTGTTACAGGATTTGGGCTTTGGTTGGGTGATTCTGGGGAGGATGGAAGAAAGTAGAGTGCTGTCAGTAAGCAGGGGCCATTTTATGAACGAGTATCTTAACGAATTTTATCTAAGGCAGGGTGGATTAGGGCGAGGCTAATGCTGCAATTGCTAAGGAAGCAGCCCTTCCACATGTTAGCTGGGAGAGGCCACACGTGGTGTTTTAGGGCTTGGACAAAGTTCATATTTTGTTTGTGCTCTGATGTGATGGTGGCGATGGCCATCCTGGTTCTACTGTGGTCTCGTCTGATTCTCTTGCCTCTGCCCTGGGAGTGTCTGCCCAGACTCCTCGCCCTGACCATGGGAGGCTTTTCCTTGGCCTTTGTCCTCTGTGGGCACAGCTGCCTGGGACCTTGGAGAGGATCTCTCCCTTGATGGGCGGGGTCTGCCCAGACTCCAGAGCTTTCTTCCGCTTGCAGAGTTTGGAGGCCGGGGATTGTTTTGACAGTCACTGACTTATTTTAGGCTTATGTTTCTTTGGCAGTAGAATTCCCCCCAAATTCTAGTAGCTTCTGATCTGTTTGCTTTCAGCAGTTCCATGTGCCCGTCCCTACACCCCGAGTTCTTTCCTAGTCATGACCCTCTGGCCTGGTCATCATCTTTGCTTTCTCATGCCTGTGTCTCTTTCTGCTCAGGGTGTCTTGAAGGCATGGCTGTGGGTGGGAGAGAAACCCTGTTATCTGATCTGTGTGTACAGCTGAGCCCTCTGTTTAGCCAAGGAGTCTTCATGGGCCTATGCTTCTCAGAACAGTTTCAGCCTTACATCTTACTCTTGGGGTGCAGAGGGGGAGGCTTTTCCCACGAGGTGAGCCCCATGTTTCTGGACTGTCTCTAGGTGCTTTCTGGTCTCTCAAGTAGGCCAGTTTTTGCCTAAGCTCTTCTCTTGCTGTGATGCCTGTTTTGGCAGAGCAGGTAACAGTCACGCAGGCTGCTGGCACTCCTTTTTCTCCTGTCCCCGAGCTGGAGGCTGGGTGTGAGTGTGGTCTGCCTTCAGATGATCACTGCTTTGCAATGCATAGAGCAGGGCTTCCTCATTACCAGCTGCCTACAACGGTTTTTATTACGGCGTCACCCCAGTTCAAAGAAGCCATTTGTGTCTTAATTCATCTCTGTTGAAATATGTATTTAATGATAGAGAATTTAAAAGAGGAACATTTCTGAACCAAACTCTTTGGGGACTGTTGGAACCATTTTCTGTTTCTCTGTTTCACTACCGCTTGGATGTGAAGCCATACATTCGTGGCCGTTTTCTAGGCAGACATTACAAGGGCACAGTATTGGAAGTTCATCTTTCTTGTTTTTAACTTTTAAAAGTTAAAAAGTTTTAAAGGCTGTTTTTAATCAGCCTTTTCTGATTTCTTATAAGAAGAAAAAATCAGATGCTTCAATTTTGGGGGACTAAATTGGGATATACATAAGATAAATAAAATCAGTGAAGAAAACCACTTTGAACCCAAATTGCAGTGATGTCGAAAACTCACAGGGCACCCCTCCCTCTTTGCGTTGTGGTGGCTGAAGCCTGGAGCCCTTCCCTTGCTCTGAGTCTGTCTCTGCTTTGGAGAAAGGAGGATATGAGTACCTGGCCTGTATCCTCTTGGGGAATTCTCTTGTGGAAGCAAAACGAGATGACTGACATGCAAACATGTTGGATAGTAAAGCTCTCTGGGTATAAAAGGCGTTATTTCATCCTGAAGTACTTTTGGGGATAAATAATTTATTGGCACACTAAGTTCATCCTCTGAGGCCAGGTGCTCCTATGATAATGTACCCAAGCCAACCTTGGAAACTTGCAGCATCTCAGAGGGAGGAGGGCCAGCGGGCATGTCCCTCTGTGTTTTTTACTGAGTTGGGTGCTTTTCCAGGGAGTTCTGAGCTGTATTCATAATTGTCCTTAAGCAAATAGAAACAGTCCAAAGTGGTGCCCCTCACACAGAGTGCAGTTTACAGGCGTCTGTAGCGTGACACAGTTAATAGTCGCCCATGATACTTAAGTGCCCCAGACTGGTAGTTTGAGTTTTCATGGAATTTTAAACAGATGAGATTTTGTAATAGAGCCGTGTTTCTTACTGATGTCTTCCATAACCCCTTATGATTAAACTGTTGCTGAATTTCCTAGACTTGATTAATTACCTCATTAATTAAACAGACAAATAATGAAGTAGATTATTTTGCTTACTGAGAAATTGTTAATCTTGAGGTAGCTTTACTTCTCTAGGTCCACTTAGGAAGCTGGAATTTTTCATTTAATGGTCTTTTCAAATTCATGTATTATCCATGTGATCAGCATGGAGACTGACATTGACAGAGGTGTTATTTTATATCAGGGCACTGGGGTGACATGTGGACCACTGGTCCCCACAGGGGCTGTGACCCTGGCTTCTGCCATCTCTCTTCCCTACTTCCTGGAGTTCCTGAAACTGGGCTCCGGCCCCTGGGGACACAGCTCCCTGCTGCCCGGCATCCTTGGCTCTGAGGGGCTTCTTGCTCTTAGCTACACCCCACATGGTGTCTGTTATTTCTCTTTTCCTTGCTCTGGGCACCACTGCACCTTCTGGGCACAGCTTCTCCTGGGTGGATGGTGGGGCAGCCCGGGAGCTGGCAGAGTGTGCCCACTGCCCCAGTGTACTGCGGCCGGGCTCCGAGTCTCTCCCGTCTGGAGGACAGAGCACGGCGGGGCTGAGGCCCTGTGCTCTGCTGGACATGTGAGAGGAGCCTGGCTGTCAGCCCCCTTCCTTCAGACCCAGGAGGAAGCGCCTGAAGCCAGGGGCCTGGGGTCAGCTTGGTGAGGCCAGGGTCCTTGGCTGGGGCTGTCTGCCTGCGGTCAGATCTCGTTCAGCTGGGCACACCCTCCAGACCGGCCCAGGCTCAGCTGGGCTCCACCAAGGGTGCCCGAGGGCGAGGCCTGGCACTGCAGCACCCATTAGGCAAAGAACCAGATTGGAATGCCGAGCTGGAAGCAAGCCGCAAGTCCTTACTGAACAGAGGGCTAAATTCCACCCTGAGGCGAGGACTGTCTGGTGAGTGGTCTCCAGGATCTCAGTTACGACCCCCCACTCCATAAGGCTCAGGCGCAGGGCCGGCGCCTTAGGCCTGTCGCTTCCGCCTCTGAAGGCAAACCTGAGACTCCCAATCCCTTGTCGGCCCTCTAGCACCCATAGGATGACAACAGAAGCTGTGATCTGTGGACCTTCAGGGTTCTCCAAGACCCCTTCAGGGGGGAGACATGATTCCCATGTTTTCATAAAGATCCAGAAACATGATTTCCTTTCTCACAGTGCTGAGCCCTGAGCTGATGGCACAAAAGTGATGACGGGCAAAACTGCTGGCACCTGAGCCGCATCGCGCCAGGGGGCCCCGGGGGGGCGGTCGGGCAGACTCTCATAGTTCCTTCAGCACCACCACTGCACAGAGAGGCACTTGCATGCGAAGAGAATGTCCTCGATGAAGCAGTAAGAATGATTAATTTAATTAAATCTTGACCCTTGGGCACATGTCTTTTAAGTGTTCTGAGAGACAGACTGGGAATTTGCACAATGCACGTCTGCAGATGGAATCACGGCAGTTGTTTCGAGGAAAAACAAGTGCTTATGCTTTTTTTGGGTGGGGAGCTGAACTCACCCCTCTTCTCATGGAACATGGTTTTTACTTTAAAGAATAACTGACAGACAAACCGTGGTTATTCAGACGTGTGATTTTGGCAGACAACGTCTGAAAATTGGACTAAGTGAGCCTGTGACTTCAAAGGAGATAACTGCTGGTGTTTGTTGCAACTGACAAAATTTGAGTTTTCAGTCAAAAATTAGAATTTTGAAAACTTGTGTCTGCTATGGTGAGCTTGACAGCTTCTCAGTACTTAAAGATGTTTCTGATGAACTCAGTGGTGATGTTAACTAATGTGATTTTTTGACATTATATATTGAAATGTATTCAGGAAGATCCGCATAACTCACTGAGCCAGTATTTTCCAAAATGACTAATGCATGATGTCACACCAACCATGCATGGATGAAATATATGTCTAGGGTGCAAGATCGCTAGATAATGGGTTTTAATGTTAATAAAAGTTTGTTGATGAGTTTTCAGATTCCATGTTGCAAGTAACCTTTAAGAAATGACCACTTGCTGAGTTTTGATGTCATATCAAAGAATATCCATGGTGATCTGATAAACCTATGCAGATACTCCTGTTTCCAGCCACATGTCTGGGTGAGGATGGGCTTTTTTCACATACTTCAACCAAAACAACGTTTCACAACAGATTGAATGCAGAAGCAGGTGTGGCAATCCAGCTGTCTTCTATTAATCCTGTCATTAAAGAGTTCCAGAAATTCTTCTAATTTATTTTTGTTTGGAAAATATAGTTACTTTTATTAAAAAGTGTTATTTTCATTGTTATGTAATGGGCTTATTATTCATTGTGAATGAATTACTGAATAAATAATTTTAAAATCTCTCTGTGTTTATTTCAAGTAAATATCAATGAATAGAATCCATTTGAGAAACAATTTGAGGAAAGAAAGGGGTCCTGAGTCCAAAAAGTTTGAGAACCACTGGTCTGGTGTCATAGGAAACCGTGGTGCTTGAGTGGAAACGCCAGTGGTTTTGCTGAAGGACCTCAGGGAACTGCTGAGATGATGAGCTGTCACCAAGCACTGAGTCGAAGAGAAGACTGAGTTCTTTATTTGTTTTTTTTTAGGTGAATGCTAACAGGAAAGTGGGTTCAACTGAAAGACTGACATTGGAAAGAAACAGAGATTCATTTCAACTTTCATATTGTAAATAATTTTAGAAATTAACATCAGAATTTGATTTTCAAGACAAAACCCTACAAAAGCAACCAACTGAGCCAGCTTTATTTATGAAATATGGAAATAAAGGCTTACTTCTCTAAAAAAAAAAAAAAAGACAAAAGTCCTACAGGCAATTCTGCTCTGTGATGGAAAATCTTTCTAACCCAGATTGTTCAGTTACTCAACAACAACATTTATTAGTACCAGCAGTATTAGGGGGGTATAGACCTCTGTGCTAAGTGCTAAGAGGGAGACCAAAGGTATTATAGATGGTTTTTTTCTGATGCTAAGAGGTTTTTTCTTCCAGTAATTTATGAGGGAGAGAAGGTGGGTAGGACAAGTTCTCAACTGAAAAGCTGCGTGAGAAGATATAGGACAGAGGAGACAGGAAAGCTGTGCCTGGCTGCAGCAGGTGCTCTGCAGCAGGGCTCTGGGTGGCTGAGGAGGGAGAGGGAGTGACCCTGGGTCTGGTCCTGGAGCCGTCTGGCAGGTTAGGTCCCCTGGACAGAGATGTACACTTCACTGCCTGGTGTCAGGAAGCAGAGCTGTTGGCTGGCTCACTTGTGGTTTCTGGGTGCCAGTGGAGGAACAAAGGTGAAGAAGCATGCCTCTCAGCTGCAGGGTGGTCATCGTCGTTGGGGGCAGCACCTGGGGTGTAGAGGTGTGCCCTGTGCTCGCCCCTAGCTCTGCCTTAGCACCTCTCCCTGGCTGGTAACTCTGGGCTGGTTCCATGCCTTTTATGGAAAGAACAGTAAAGTTTCTTCTAATGAGAATTGGGGAGTAGGAAATTCTGATTAATTGCAATTCCCTTTCAGTTCCCAGACCATCAGGAAAAAAAAATTTTAAACCCTAAGATTAAGTTTCTAATTTATTACCTAGATTATGTTAAACGTGATTGAATCTTTCTAAAAAGACAGGATTTTGCAGGGCCTCAAGGCATCATTGACCATAGAATATTACTCTTCCCTAGTTTCTGAGAAATCTTAGCTGGTTTAGAGCTCCTGTCTCAGAGTAGAAGTGCCTGCAGGGAACACTGTCACTGTGACAAGTGGGTCCTGTCCCCAGCTCCTTGCTAGTAGAAATGAAGTCAGAAACCTGGCTTCCTGTCCCCGATATGACAGACTGCATGTGCCTTTGAACTCCCTTAAAGCCTGTGTCTCTTTCCGGAAACTGGGTGTCACTGAGGTTGGTGTCTAGTGACCGACAGGAAGATGGGTGTGTGGTTGAGATCTCTGCTGGAGTTGAGTGGAGGGAGGGCACCTTGAACTTTGGCTTGCTTTCTGAAGCCATCATCACCTCTCGCTGAATAAGAGACACTCACAGGAGTCTCAGCCCCCTGGTCCACCTGCCCTCCCCTGCCAACACATACACACGACCACACACACAGGCGCACAGGCATGGTCTCCAGAATGAAGGAATAATGACAGTGTGGGAAACGATGTGGAATTGTTAGTCTTCGGGTCACTTGGAAGAGCCCCGGCCACCCCTGCCTGGAGACTTAGCTTCCGATATCTCCAACGCGTGGATGAGGTGACCTGTGCCCGTCTTAGTTCCCTCTGACGTCTTTCATTTCCTTGGCACATGAAGGTTTCCCTCCATTTGGGGGCCATATCTGAATCGCTATGTGGAGTGCAGGGCTGTGGCGCTTGACGCTAATGAGCTGGCTGGTCTTTAAATAGCACAGCGCCTATAAACAGAATCACCTGTTTTACAGCCTGGTATTGAAGAAGATTGTTCCCAGAGGGCTCTGAATGGCTGTTGGAGCATTAGAAAGGCAGTAAAATGCTCCTCACTCCGCCCCTTACGTGAGGCAAGACTGGCTGAGAACACACACACCGTATCAGTGACATTTCTTTTGGGCTGGGCTGGAATCATCCCTCTCAATGCATTACACTCAGGTTGCATCAGGATGAAGAATGGCCAGGCCAAAATCTCCTTGATTATCGGAAACTTAGTCATTTGTTCTCTGAGTCAGCTTAATGGCGTGTAATGTTCACATCACATTCTTTTGGGGCCAGGCCAAGAACCAGCATGTTTGCCAGCATTTCAGCAATGAGCTAATCAGGCTTTTGGCTCCTACATTCCTGGCCAAGAGCTCCGCTGGAATTAATAGTGTCACTGCAGCAAACCGGGGTCCTCGCAAAGGTTGCTCGTTATTTTCCTGTGTCATATGCTGGCCCTTGCTTTCATCAGATGAGCCGTAAGCCCCTTCTCTTCCAGAAGGTCTTCCCAGGCTGAGGCTCTGAGATGTGATGCTAGAAATTCAGCCCAACAGGTTATTTACTGAAAAGCCCTGTCCTGACTGCTGCTGAGGATGTAAGTACAGGGGAGAGTCTTTCCATGTAATCCAGGGAGCATGGAATCCACTTGGGGGTGGGGCATGATGCACGAACACATGTGTCCTCGGTACCATGAAGAGCCAGCCACACATCATCAGAGAAGAGCAAGAGAAGTATGCGGAGCTCCGGGGAGGCAGCACTTTGGAAGGATGGAAGAAGGCCTTGGAGAGGATGGGCGTCTCATCTGTGTCTTGGAGACTGCGGAGTGCGGGCTGGCACGTGGGAGGTGGGCAGTAGGTGATAGCTGTCCTAGCTTTATTGCTACACTTCTGTTTTCTAACTAGTAAAATAGAAAAATGTGTCCTGTACATCTGCCGGGGCCTAGCTTGTGAGACGACAGGGAACCGCCTGGGGAAGGCGCCCAGGCAGGGCGGGCACCTGGCGGCTGGTGCGCGGCGACCGAGATGTCTGAGAGCCTGGGTGTTGTCCGCCCTCTGCCACTTCTGCTGCCACAGAGTGGACGGAGGAAGCGCCCTCTGTAGTGTGTGGAAATGGATAGTACATGTCTGGTTAAAAAAGAGCTGCGGCGACATGCTCTGTCTCTGTCTTACTCATAAGATACTCTAAGTAGGGAAAAAACTTCTTTGTGATTTTTGAAAAGTGTTTAGTGTGATAAGGGGAAAAGTAAAAAAGTAAAAACAATGAAATCAATAGAGAGGGTATTCTTAAAAAGTTTGTGCCAGAGCAGGAATTCAAAAAGATGTTTAAAGGGATTGTTCCTGGCTCTGTGGGATCGCAGTGCACACACCACAAAGTGGCTCTCCATTCAACTCCTCTGCCACTGACGGGCATCTGGGGTTTCCAGTTTGGGGCTGTTGAGAATAAAACTTCTCTGACTGTTCTTGTAGGTTTCTTTGGGTAACATAGACACACATTTCTCTTGCATATGTATCCAGAAGTGGGATTGTTGTGTCATAGGGCTGGTGTCTGTTTACTTTTAGTAGGTAATTGCCAGACAGTTTTTCAAAGTGGTAGAGCCAGTTTGCAACCTGTCCAAAGATGCCTGAGAATTCAGTTGCTCTGCACCCTCAGCAACACTTGCTGGTTTCTGTCCTTTTCACGTCTGCCTTTGTGGAGTTGTGTGCTGGTATCTCGCTGTGGTTTAGTCTCCATTGGCCTGATCACTGATAACGTGTGTTTTTTTCCCACACCACCAAGCAATTCTTCAACATCAGCTATGGCACCATCTACCTGGAGACAGCATCAGATTCCACAGGCCAAGGGCTCAGTCTCACCAGGCCGTCCCTGTCCCCCTTCAGATGCCAGTCACAAGTCCAAGTTGTTACCTGTGCTGCTGACCAACTGGCTGTAAACTGGAGGTTCCCATGACCCACCTCCTTGGGTTTGATTAATTTGCTAGAGTGACTCACAGAACTCAGAGAAACATTTACTTATGTTACCAGTTGATTGTAAAGGTTACAGATGAACTGCCAGATGGAAGAGGTTCGTAAGGTAAGGTACGTGGGAAGGGTCTCGAAGCTCCTGCGCTCTCCGGGCCCACCGCTTTCCCCTCAGCTCTACCTGGTCACCGACCGGGAAGCTCTCCAAAGCCCGAAGCCTAGCCTTTTGGATTTTTATGGAGGCTTCGTTACGCAGGCATAATTGATTAAATCGTTTGCCATTGATGGTGGAGCTCAATCTCCAGCCCCTCTCCCCTCCCTGGAAAGGCCCAGCCCTCTAATCATGTGGTTGGTTCCCCTGGCCACCAGGTCCCATCCTTGGGTTACCTAGGGACTTTCTAAAAGTTATTTCATTAACATAGCAAAAGATACCTTTATCCCTCTTTCACTTCAGGAAATTCCAAGGGTTTTAGGAGCTCTTTGCCAAGAATGGGGATAAAGACCAGACATGTATTTCTTGGGGTAAATCACATCGAGCGCTTCTTTATGCTATTGTCCATTTGAAGGTCCTCTTTTGTGAAGTGCTTGCTCAAGTCTCCTGTCCATTTTTGGTTTGTTCTCTCTCTTTTTTTAAATTGTAGTGGTTTTTGTATATCCTGGAGAAAAATTCTTTGTTTAATATATACATTGCAAACGTCTTCCCCCAGTGGGAAGCCTGTCTTTTCACTCTTTTAATGATGTCTTTTGATAAATAGAAGTTCTTATTAGTAAGTTCAAGTTATCCATCTTTTCTTTTATGAGTAATGTTTATTGTGTCTGGTTTAAGAAAAATTTGTTTACCCCAAGGCCATGACGATATTCTTCCGTGTCTCCCTCTAGAAATTTTATTATATTCCTTTAACATTTAGGTCCAGTCCAGTTGTGTCTAGTGTGAGATATAAGTCCAAGTTCCCGTTTTCTCTGTGGATATCCAGTTCATCTAGTCTCATTTACTGAAAAGACTATTTTCCCCGCCAAATTACAGGTGGTACCTTTGCAGAAGATCAAGTGCCCTTATGGATCAGGGTCCAGTCAGGAGACAGTGGTTACACCAGTAATTTGAATAGGGAACATTTATTATAAAGAACTGTTAACTAGCAAAAGGGATTAACTATCAAACAGGGTAAAGAGTAAGGTTGCTGTAAAGAATACAGGAATAGCAGATGTAGGGAGCAGCCGCTACCTCTGGAGCTGAGGGGAAGTACCTGGAGATGGGACAGCCTCAGAAGAGGGTCTCCCCAACAAGTCTAAGATTCATCATTGCCGGAGAAGTCATGGCTGTGACCCACTGGAGAAATTCACTGAGGTGCTTCAAGCTGGGGTTGGCTGCTGTGGTGCCCGTGATTCACTAGGAAGTCACCTGCAGGGATGCCTGCTGTACTCATGGAGAAACTGCCCCCTGGCCTTCACGCTACAGAGCAAGAAAACAAACAAACAAACCCTGGAACCTGAAAGAGAACCCCTTCCTCTTGCAGTGCTCTTTCCTGACAATGCCATGACTGTGTCAGCTGGCCGTGGAGAAATGTTCTTAGGGTCCAGCACTAGTGTCACAAAAACAGAGCAAAGAAGGGTGATTTGGGGCTGAGAGGCAATAAATAGATAATGGGCACACCTTCCATGTGTGGGTCTGTTTCTTGACTATGTTCTGTTCCATTGACCTGTTTCTCCATCTGTCAGAGCTGCTACACTGATTACTGTAGCTTCACCGTTCTCATCCTGATAAAGGCTGGTGGGGTCCTCCACCTGGGTTTGTCTAGATTGGCCGCACTTCTCTTAAGTTCTTTGCCTATCTTTATCATTTTACAATCAGCGTACCAATTCCTACAAAAAACCTCTTAGGATTTTCATGGGCGTGTTTTGGTTCCGTAGATCAGTTTAGAGGAGAATTGACATGTTTACAATATTGAGTCTTCTAAATCAAAGAATATGGTTTATTCCTTCTTGTATGTTGTCTTTAATGTTTTCCAATGATGTTTTGTTGTTTTTAGTGTAGCGGTCTTGCACAGGTTTTGTTTGATTTATTTCTGAAAAATATTTTGATGATATTGCTGTTACTATATAGAAATGCAGGTGGGTTTTGCATATCGACCTTCTATCCAGTGACCTTGCTAAATTTACTTAACAAATGTTGGTGTAATGGTGTGTTAGGATCTTCAACTATGATTGCGGATTTATCTATTCCTCTTTCTAGTTCTGTTTTTGCTTTGTATATTTTAAACAGACAATATTAGTTGCATACCAATTTAGGGTCTTATCGTTTCTCATTGAATTGACCCATTGTGAAGTCAATTGACTTCATTGTGAAGTGTCCTTTTTCTCTGCTCTTATGTTTTGCCTTAAGGTATTTTTGTCTGATGATAATAAAGCCACTGGAGCTTTGCGTTGCTTCGTGTTCATGTGGTACAGCTTTTTCTATTCTTTCAACCTACAGTAAGGACTGTATCCTTACTCTCATTTTTTAAATTATTATTATTTTTAAATTTTATTTATTTTTCTTTGGCGGCGTTGGGTCTTCGTTGCTGCACACGGGCTTTCTCTAGTTGTGGCGAGTGGGGGCTACTCTTCTTGCAGTGCACAGGCTTCTCATAGCTGTGGCTCCTCTTGTTGCAGAGCACAAGCTCTAGGCGTGCGGGCTTCAGTAGTTGTGGCTCATGGGCTCTAGAGCGCAGGCTCAGTAGTTGTGGTGCGCAGGCTTAGTTGCTCCGTGGCATGTGGGATCTTCCCTGACCAGGGATCGAACCTGTGTCCCCTGCATTGGCAGGCGGATTCTTAACCACTGCACCACCAGGGAAGTCCCTGCATCCTTACTTTTAAATTATGCTTGTTTTGAATAGAATATAATAATTTTTATTCATTTTAGTTGGAGTGTTTAATCTATTTACATTTAATTTGATTTTTGAAATGTTGGGTTTAATTCTACCATCTTACTCTTTGTTTTCTTTTTGTTCCACCGGTTCTTTGTTCCTTTATTCCCCATTTCCTGCCTTCATTTGGATTAATCAGGTATTTTTTATTTCATTCTTTAATCTCCTGGATTCTTATTTATTCTTACATTAAAAGTTACCCAAGAGATTTCAATTACATCATGACTTATTACAGATTCCTCTGATATGGTCATATATTTCTGCTTCTATGTGTAAGTCCAACATGACATTATTTCTGTTTTAAGCAGTTGATATTTTAAAATATTTGTTCACATATTTACCCTTTCTGGCATTCTTCATTTCTTCCTGTGGTTCTATGCTTGTAGTTGGGAATATTTTCTTTCAGCCTGAAGAACTAAAAGTATTCTTGTAGTGCAGATCTATTGATGACAAATTCTCTTGACCTTTGCCTGAGAACACATTTAGGTTCCCTTCGTTTCTGAAAATTAATTTCACTGGGTATAGAATTCTACGTTGACAGTTGTTTTCTTTTAGCATTTTAAATATGTCCGCATTTTCAACATGTTCTCTAAGTCCTCTGGCTTTTATAGTGCTTGTTGAAAAGTCAGCCTTTTGTTTTGCTGTTGTTTCAAAGAAAAGGTGTGTTTTTTTTCTTTGCCTGATTTTAATATTTTCTGTCATCGTGCCTGTGTCTCTGCGTGTATACATGCATGTGCATGTGTTTTCTGTTTATCCTACTTGGGGTTCATGGGACTTTTTGAATTATGCATTGTCCTTAATAAGACTTGGAAAATTCTCAGCCATTATTCATTCAAATGCTGCTGTTACCCCATTCTTTTCCACTCTCTCATTACACGTATGTGAGACTTTTTGACCATGTCCCACACATTCTTATGCTTCGTACTGTTTTCATTCTTTTTTTATAGTTTTTTCTCTCTGAATTTCAGTTTTAGATCCAAATATCCAAAAGTTTGGATATTTTCTATTGGACCTGTCTGAGTTCCTCTAATTGTTGTCTTTATTTCTGGCTGCTTTTCTTTTAAAGACATCCAATAAGTTCTTAACATTATATTTTTCAATTATAGAATGTCAATTTGACTACTTTTCTGTAGATTCCAAGACTGTTGAAATTTTTCATCTTTTCATCCCTTTGTTTCTCTCTTCCTGTTTTTAAACATTTTAATCAGTTTTTTCTTATAAAATTTATTTACATAAATACACTACATACATTTAAGGTGTACAGTTGGATGAGTTTTGACAGTTGTGTACAGCCATGAGACAGAGCATTTCTGTCACCCCAAAAGATTCCTTGTGTCCATTTACAGTCCATTCCTTGTTCTGCCTTTGGGTCCCAGGAAAGTACAGACATACTTTTTGTTATTTTAGAGTAGTTTGTATTTTGTATTAATGTAATCATACACTACCTACTCTTTTTCTGTCTGGCTTCTTTCACTCAACATGATAATTCTGAGATTCATTCATGCTGTGGGTATCAGCACCGTGTTGAATAGCAGTGGTGAGTGTGGACAACCTTGCCTTCTTGCTAGTCTCAGGTGTGAAGTTAGCTGTAGGTTTTTAGTTGGTGCCCTTTATTAGGTTGAGAGAATTCCCGTCCCTGGTTTGTTTAGACTTTTTATCATCAGTGGGTGCTGAATTTTGCCAAAGGTTTTTCTGCACCTATTGATATGATCATCTGGTTTTTCTCCTTTATTCTGTCAATATGGTAAATTACATTGAATGATGAATGTGAAACCAACTTTGAATTCTTGGGATAAACCTCATTTGGTTGTGATTTTTTTCCTTTTAAAATATTTCTGGATTCAATTTGAGAAGGTTTTAAGGATTTTAGTTTCTAGTTACATGAGGGATAGTGTTCTGGAGGTTTTTTTCTTATAATGTCTGGTTTTGTTATCAAGATAATATTGGCCTCATAAAATAAAGTTGGAGTGTTCTCTCCTCTCTTGTTTTCTGGAAGAGTTTGTATATAATTAGTATTATTTCATTCATAAATGTTTGGTAGAATTTACCAGTGTAGTCCTCTGACCTTAGAGTTTTTAACTAGGAATTCAGTTTATATAATCAATATGGCCCTGTGCGGGTTATCTATTTTTTTTTTGAATGAACTTTGGTAGTTGTTGTCTTTCAAGGAACTTTACCAATTCTTCTAAGTTGAATTTATTACCTAAAGTAGTTCAGGATAGTCTCTTATTATTCTTTTATTGTCTGTAGGACCTGTAGAAATAATTCCTCTGCCATTCTTGTTATTGATGATTTATACCCTCATTATATTATTATCTTGATTATTCTAACTGTGAGTTATTATACATTTTGTTGATCTTTTCAAAGAATCAGCTTTTAGCTTGGATACTTTTCTCCATGCCTTTAAAAAATATTGTTGATTTCTGCTCATTATTTCTTTCTTTCCACTTACTTTGGGTTTACACTGCTCTCTCTCTTTTTTTTTTTTCTAAGCTCCTTGAGATGGACTCTAAGACCATTGTTTAGAAATCTCTAGTTTGTCCCTGATCTTGAGAATGGCCTTCCTGGGTTCTTGACCAAAACGCTTACACGTCCCTGTCTCCTCAGCCCTGAAAGTTCAACCAGTTAAAAGATCTTGGGCTCCTGCCACACACTGATGGGTGCAAAATCTGGCAAATGATTTGAGGGGGAGATGGATTGGATACTTATTGCAGGCCCGTTTCCATTAGTGTGCCTGGTCCCCTAAACATGTGAAGATATGGGGAGAAACGTCAGTCTGTCTTGCTGGCCCAGTCCCCTGGCCTTTTGCATGGTCCCAGAACTCAGCAGTTGTCTGGTGGGGAGGACAGGCCTTGTGTTGGATGCTCCTTTAGTTTCCAGTCTGTTGCAGGCCTTGAGGCTACAAAAAAGCTCTGCTGGTTTTTCTTTCCTCCCATAGAATCCCTTAGCTTGGACCAAGCCTGATTCTTAGCCAGTGTTCAGAATTAGCAGCTTATTTTTAGCTTATCTAGAAGGGCTCTTCCTAGTGAGGAATTTTAATTCATTTAGTCTTCATTGCTTTGATGGTGTTAGAAATACAGCTTTTGAAACTTATGACTAAAAAAAATCTTCTTGCCTCATTGGTGGTGTTGGCCCGCTCTGACCACAACGTTGTAATAGAAGGCAGAATCCCCCTCCCCTTTGAATAATTTATATACAATGAAATGCATCTATTTTAAGTATACAGATTAATAAACCTTGATGTGTGTATATTTCTTGTAACTACCACCACGATCAAGGTATAGAACATCATCCCAAAAGGCCTGGTGCCCCTTTCCATTCAGATATTTTTTTTGTCACTGTTGATATGATTCACTTTTTCCAGAATTTCATGTAAATGGAATCATACAGTGTGTACTGGCTTCTTTTTTGTGTCTTGCTTCTTTCTTTCAGCATCTGTGCGTTTGAGATTCATTCATGTTGTGTGAATGTGTTTTGTTCCCTCCACAGCTGAGTACCATTCCATTGTAAGGTATGTTTGTTTATTTGCTATTGATAGACATTTTGATTGTTTATAGCTTTGGGCTATTATAAATAAAGCTGCTATGGATACTTGTGTACGTGTCCTAGTGTGAGAATATGTTATCATTTCTCTTGTGTAAATATCTAGGAGTGGAGAGTGGCTAGGTGGAATGGTAAGTGCTATGGAAGTGCTATTACAAGGGTCTACCTGTTTTCCAAAGTTGTTTACACTCCTTGTGGCCATGTATGACAGTTCCAGTTTACTGCCATTTGTATCAGTACTTGTTATTGTCAGTCATTCAGTTTTAGCCATTCTACTAAATGTGTGTTGGTGTCTCATCCTAACTATAGTTTTTATTTTCCTAAAGACTAATGATAGATATTAGTATCTCATTGTGATCTTAATTATTTTCCTGAGGACTAATGATGACAAGCTTCTTTTTCATATGCTCTTAGTATGTCTTCCATGATGTATCTGTTGAAATATTTTGCTATGAATACTAGTTCTTTTTCATATGTATGTATGAGACATCTTTTTTCCATCTGTTATTTGCCTTTTCATTTTGTAAATAGTGTCTTTCAAAGAGCAGAATTTAAAAATTTTGATGAAATAGAAATTATCATTTTTTCCTTTGATTGGTATATTGCTTTTTATTGATGTATCTAAGAAATTCTACTCTACCCCAAAGTCCAAGAAGAAAGATTCTTTTCTTACTTTTCTTCCAAAAGTTCCACAGATTTAGCTTTTATGTTTAGGTTACCTTTTGTGTATGGTGTTAGGTAAGGATCGAGGTTCATTTATATTATATATATGTATATAAATACCCAGTTCTTCTGACACAGTTTTTGGAAATCCTTTCCCCATTGAAATGTCTTTGCACCTTTATCAAAAATCACTTGATCATAAATGCTTGGGCCTATTTTGAGGTTCTCTTTTCTGTTCCATTTATAAGCCTATGTTTATACTAATATCACACTGTATTGATTACTGGATATCCAAAATCAGGTAAACTAAATCCTCCAACTTTGTTCTTATTTTTCCAAATAGTTGTGACAATTCTAGGTCTTTGCTTTTTTTTTTTTAATTTTAGAATCAGCTTCTTAACTTCTTCCAAAAATTCTACTAGCATTTTGATTGAGATTGCATTGAATCTGTAGGTCAATTCAAACAGAATTGACATCTTAGCAATACTGAATCTTCCAATCAATGCATACTGTAATCTCTCCGTTTATTAAGTCTTTAATTTCTCTCAGCAGAGTCTTGGGGTTTTCAGTATAAAATTCTTGCATGTATTTTGTTAAATTTATCCCCTCAAACATTTCGTGTTTCTGGATACTATTATAAATGGTAGTTTTAAAAGATACTCATTTCTAATTATTAGCTAGTATATAATTGTTTTTGTATTCTGAATTTATATCCTCTACTTAGCCAAAGTCACTTATTAATTTTAATAATCTTTTTCTCCATGGTCTTGTCATCTGCAAATAAAGATAGTTTTACTTACTCCTTTCCAATATGTATGCCTTTTATTTCTTTTTCCCACCTTACTGTCTAGGACCTCCCGTATAATATTAAATAGAAGTGGTGAGAAAGGATGTTTTTGTCTTGTTTTTTATCTTAGGGGGAAAGCATTCAGTCATTCACCATTAATTGTAATGTTAACAGGTTTTTCATAGATTCGTTTATCAGCTTGAGGAAATTTGAATTTTATTGATTGAACTTTGAATGTTAATCTAACTTTGCGTTCCTAGGTTGAACTCAACTTGGTCCTGATGGACTGTCTTTCTTTAAAGAAAAATATATCTAGCTATTTTTCTGAGTTTGATTTGCTGGTACTTTTTTTTTTTTTTTGGTTTGAGTTTTCTAATCAGTCTTTTTTTTCTTTTTGGCTGTGTTGGGTCTTCGTTGCTGTGTGTGGGCTTTTCTCTAGTTGTGGCTAGCAGGGGCTACTCTTTGTTGTGGTGTGCAGGCTTCTCATTGTGGTGGCTTCTCTTGTTGCGGAGCACAGGCTCTAGGCATGCGGGCTTCAGTAGTTGCGGTGTGTGGGCTCACTAGTTGTGGTGCGTGGGCTCAGGAGTTGCAGCTCATGGGCTCTAAAGTGCAGGCTTAGTAGTTGTGGCACACCGGCTTAGTTGCGGCACACCAGCTTAGTTGCTCCGTGGCATGTGAGATCTTCCCGGGCCAGGGATCAAACCTGTGTCCCCTGAACTGGCAGGCAGATTCTTAACCACTGTGCCACAAGGGAAGTCCCTTCTGATATTTGTAAAGGACTTTTATGTCTGTGGTCATGAGGGAAATTGTTCAGTTTTCTTTTCTTGTAGTATCTTTGCCTGGTTTTGTGACGGGTTAAAGCTGGCCTCATTAAATATATTAGGCAGTGTTCCTTCCTCTATTTTTTGAAAGAGTTTGTCTTCAGTTGTATTATTTTTTTCCTTAAATTTTTGGTAGAATTCATCCAGGCCTCAAATTTCCTTTGTGAGAAGTTTTTTAATTAAGATTTTAGCTTTTTAAGCTTTTCAGATTTTTGTGTCCTGAGTCAGTTTTAGTAATTTGTGTTCTGTAAGGTACTGATTTTTCTAAGTTATCGAGTTCAGTGACATCAAATTTATCAGCGATAAACTGAGCATGGGCTCAGTTGTTGTGGCTCATGGGCTCAGTAGTTGTGGCATGCGGGCTCAGTAGTTGCGGCTTATGTGGGCTCTAGAGTGCAGGCTCAGTAGTTGTGGTGCACAGGCTTAGTTGCTCTGCGGCATGTGGGATCTTCCTGGACCAGGGATCGAACCTGTGTCCCCTGCATTGGCAGGCAGATTCTTAACCACTGCACCACCAGGGAAGCCTGTGTTTTTCTTAAAGTAGAAGCTAAGATAAATGATTTTGGATTTTTTTTCTTTTCTGATAGTAGTATTTAGACCTATTAAATTTCCCTCAAAACACTGCTTCATCTGTATCCCACGTATTTTTTAAACTTTTCATTTTGAAATAATTATAGACTCACAGGAAGTTGTAAAAATAATATGAAGAATTCTGTGTATCCTTCACCTACTTTCCCCCAATGGTGACATGTTACATATGTATAGTACAATATCAAATTCAGGGAATTGACATTGATATATTGACATTGACGTACTGTTAACTAGAACACAGACATTATTCAGCTTTCATTGTATTTTTAACCTGCATATTTTTGTTTGTGTTTGTGTGTAGAGTTCTGTGCAGTTTTATCCCAGTTGTAGATTCATGTAGTCAACACCACAGTTAAGATGCATAATTGTTCCATTACCAAAAGGACTCCCTTTGCCACCTTTTTGTATTTTCATCCATCCTGCATCCCATCCACTGTCCGTGACCCTTGAAAACTACTAATCTGTTCTCCATCTCTATAGTTTTTGTCATTTTGCTAATGTTATGTAAGTGGAATTATATAGTATGCAGCCTTTGGGGATTAGCCCTTTTCTCCTAAACATTATGTTCTTTCAGTACTTCCAGGTTGTTCTATGCATCAATAATTCATTTCTTTGTATTGCTGAGTAGTATTCATTGTATGGATGTACCAGAGTTTGTTCAACCATTCATTTGTTGAAGGCATTTAGATTACTTCCAGTATTGCTACTAAGAATAAAGCTGCTATGAACATTCATGTACACGTTTTTCTGTGAACATAAAATTTCATTGCCGGGACAAATGCCCAGGAGTACAACTTCTGGGTCATGTGATGGTTGCAAGTTTAATTAGAAACTGCCAAATGATTTTCCAGATTGGCCATATCATTTTATATTGCCACTGGAAATTTATGACTATCCTTGTATTTTGCTATCTTGTATGTTCATTTTCAGTCAGTTCAAGGTGTTTTCTAAAGTTCCTTGTGATATCTTCTTTGTCCCATGAGTCTTTTAGAAATGTGGCATTTTATTTACAAATATTTAGGGTTTTCTAGATAACTCTCTGTTCCTGATTTTTAATTTAATTCAGAAAAAATATTTTGTATTATTTTAAACTTTTCCATGTTCACTTGAAATTATTCTGTATTACTCAGTTATTGGCTGGAGTGTTCCAAAAGTTTCAGTTAGGACAAATTGATTGATGATAATGTTCAGACCTTCTGTTCCCTTATTGATTGCATGTCTACTTGATTTATCAAGTACAGAGAGAGGAGTATTATATCTACTTTTAATTTTGTCAGTTATTGTGTGCATATACATGTAGTATTGGTATGTCTTCTTAATAGGTTAACATTTTTATGATTATGAAATGTCTTTATTTATGGTTAGTGTGTGCGTGGCTTATCTTTTTCAATTCTTTTCTTTTTAACCTATTTTTACCTTTATATTTAAACTGGGTTTTATTTTAGGCAGCTTATTGTTAGGTCTTGCTTTTACCCTGTCTTTGTCTTTTGATTGGAATGTTTTGACCATTTACATTTATTGTAACTTTGATATGGTTAGGTTTGACTCTACTGTCTTGCTACTTGTTTTTTTATTTATATTTTCTTTATTTTGGTGGCTACTCACCTGGTATCATTTTAATTCCTCCTAAAGAAAGTCCTCTAACATATCTTGTTGCTTAAGTTTGCTGGTGACAAACTCTTTCAGCTTATATTTAACTAAAAAAGTTATTTCTCCTTAATTTTTTTTTTTTGGACGTGCTATGCAGCTTGGTTCCACAATCAGGGATTGAACCCATGCCCTCGGCAGTGAAAATGCGGAGTCCTAACCATTGGACCACCAGGGAATTCCCTCTCCTTAATTTTAAAGAAGTTTTTTTGAGAGTAAAATTTTAGGTTTACAGTCTTTCTTTCAGCACGTAAATTTTTTTGTTCCATTGTGTTTTGGCTGTATAATTTCTGATGAGAAACTATGCTCATTCTTATATATCTTTTTTTAAAAGTTTTTATTGGAGTATAGCTGATTTACAATGTTGTGTTAGTTTCAGGTGTACAGCATCATTCTTATATTTCTTCTTCTGGGCTTAAGGTTCTCCTCCCACTCTTTGGTGCCTTAGTGTGGTTTCTTTTATGTTTATCTTTTAATTTTTTCATTTTATTCAGCTTCTTCAGTCTGTGGGTATATAGTTTTTTAAATCAAATTTGGAATATTTTCTGCCATTATTTAGGTGCAATCCTCTGCCGTCTCTATGTATTGCCTTGGTGGTTCAACTGGAACTCTTTGCTCTTGCTGGTCAAAATTCTAAATGCCTCCCAGCTCTCTGTTGAACATTAGAAATTGTTCAATTTTTGCTTTGCCTCATTGAGTTTCATGTGTTGCTTAGAATTTGGCAACAGATGAAGGTGACCCCCCCAGTGCAGATTTTTGGAGCTCTTTTTATGTGGCTCTCTTGTCTTCAGAGCCTTCCCTCATATCTCCTCTTCACAATCTCTAATTGCCTCAGCTTCACTGAGCTCTCATATGTTTCACCACCTCAATAGGCTGTGGTTTTCTTCTTAGGTTCCCCTCCTTGTCATGCAGTCTGGTAAGTGCTTTCACTGACAAAGGACAATTATAGGGCTTGCATTTATCACAGTTTTGTGTAGCCTGTTGTCCAATGTCTGAAATCAGTTGTTTCATATATATGTTTTTTACAGTTTTCTGGTTGTTCATAGCAAGAGGATAAGTCCTACCCTGGTTACGTCATCATGTGCAGAAGCAAAAGTCCCCTCTCTTTGTTTTATTTATTTATGTTTTTGTGGTAAAATATACATAACATAAAATTTACTACTTTAACCATTTTTAAGTGTATAGCTCGGTGGTATTACAATAGCCAGGACATGGAAGCAACCTAAGTGTCCATCGACAGATGAATGGATAAAGAAGATGTGGCACACATATACACTGGAATATTACTCAGCCATAAAAAGAAACGAAATTGAGTTATTTGTAATGAGGTGCATGGACCTAGAGTCTGTCATACAGAGTGAAGTAAGTCAGAAAGAGAAAAACAAATACCATATGCTAACACATATATATGGAATCTAAAAAAAAAAAAAAGTTTCAAAGAACCTAGGGGCAGGACAGGAATAAAGACGCAGATGTAGAGCATGCACTTGAGGATACAGGGAGGGGGAAGGGTAAGCTGGGACAAAGTGAGAGAGTGGCATGGACATATATACACTACCAAATGTAAGGTAGATAGCTAGTGGGAAGCAGCCACATAGCACAGGGAGATCAGCTCGGTGCTTTGTGACCACCTAGAGGGGTGGGATAGGGAGGGTGGGAGGGAAATGCAAGAGGGAGGGGATATGGAGATATATGTATATGTATAGCTGATTCACTTTGTTATACAGCAGAAACTAATACACCATTGTAAAGCAATTATACTCCAAATAAGATGTTAAAAAAATAAAATAAAGTCTATAATTATTTTTTAAAAAGTGCATTCACATAGTTGTGAAATCATCACAATCACCCATCTCTAGAATGCTTTTCATCTTGTAAAACTGCAACTCTGTACCCATTACACAATAACTCTTCATTCTCTCCTCACCCCCAACACTGGAAAACCACCATTCTACTTTATATCTCTATGAATTTAACTACATTAGGTACTTCATGTAAGTGGAATCATACAGTATTTGTCCTTTTGTGACTGACTTATTGAACTTCCCTTTGTTTCTTTTTTTAAAAAGTATATCATTTGGTCTTTGTTTATAATGTTAGGATGATAGTTTGCAATACTCAGAATATTTAAGCTAACAAGCTGATATGGGGGAGAGTGGGAGGGATATACGTTGGTGTTTCTTTGTTATTTGTTTTTTTTTGGTAGGGGAGTAGACTTTTGTGTGTTTTATTTCATAGCTTGACATAAACTTAACCTCATGTAAGACACTTTATAAATGTTGATGTTAGAGAATTAAACTATAGCACTGCCCATTCATATTCTTTTGGTTTAAAGGACATTGTATGTTCACTGAACTAGTAATTCTCCATCTTGCTTAAGAATTAAACTTAGATCTTTTCCTACCAGTGCCACCATCTGACTTGCTTAAGTTTCATTAATACCTAATATCCTCTTAATTACTTCTATATGATCCTATTTTTAAAAAGCTTTCATTGATCCTCATGATAGCCCTTTTCAAGATATAATATTACCTCCTGGGAGAATTCCGTCCTGATTTCCCTCCAGTATATAATTTTGCCTTTCCATAGTGGTATTTCATATATTTGTCTGTAATCTCCTCTCAGAATCCAATATGCTTATTATGTTTATGTCTCTCCCTACAAGTCCTATTTCCCTAATATCTCCTTACTTTGTTGTTTTTAACCCAAAGCAGGTACTCAGTAAAGATTAAGGAAGAAAAGTCATCACTATCCTCAATTATAGGTGCAGTTAGTGACTCACCTGTCCCAGGTCTTATTTATTATCTCTAATTTCTTCCTATTCTTTTTTAAACCCACTGCATCTGGATTTCCCTCTTTCTCCACAAAAAAACTTTGTCAGAATCACCAAAGACCTCTTTGACTTTGCTAAATCCAGTGGTCAAGTATTAGTCTTCATATTACTTGACCTATCAGCAGCATCTGATTTGAGTCATTGATCCCTCTTCCTTAGAACACTTTTTTTTTTTAAAGAAATCAAAGTGTACCTAAATAAATAGAAAGACATACTATGTTCATGGATTGGAAAATTCAACACAGTGAAGGTGTCCGTTCTTCTCAAGTTATCATACAGGCTTAATGCAGTTTCTACTAAAATTACAGCCAAAATTTTTATAGATATAGACAAGCTGATTCCAAAGTAAATGTGGAAAACAAAGGAACCAGAGTAGCTAAAACTATTTTGAAAAGGAAGAAAAAAGGAGAGGAGCCAGTGCACCCAGTTTCAAGACTTATTTTATAGCCACAGTAATCAAGACTATGTGGTATTGTTGGAAGGACAGACACAGAGATCAGTGGAACAGTATAGGGAACCCAGTATAAAAAATAGCATACAAAACCACAGAAGTATGCCCAAATGATTTTTGAGAAATTATTTTCTCAAACAGTTTTGAGAATTGCAAAAGCAACTCAATGGGGGAAGCATAACCTTTCCAATAAATGGTGCTGGAGCAACCAAACATCCATAGGCAAAATAATGTACCTCAATCTAAGTTTCACACGTTATACAAAAATTAACTCAAAATAGATCTCAAACTCAGATGTAAAATGTAAAACTATAAAACTTAGGAAAAAATAGGAGAAGTTTTCACATTTTAGGGCAAGGGCTGAGCATAGTTCTCAGACTTGACACCAAACATTATCTGTAAGAGGAAAATTGATAAATTCAACTTCATCAAAATTAAAAACTTTTTCTCTGCAAAGAACCTGTTAAGAGGATGAAAAGACAAGCTACAGACTGGGAGAAATATTTGCAAATCACGTATCTGAGAAAAGACTGGTAATGGGATATATGAAGAACTATCAAAACTCAACTTAAAAAAATAAACAATTCAACTAGAAACTGTGCAAAAGATGTGAGACATTTCACTGAGATACAGATGGCAGATAAGCACATGAAAAGATGTTCAACGTCATTAGCCACTCAGGAAATGCAAATTAAAACCGCAGTGAAATGTCACTATACAAACATCAGAATGGCTAAGATTAAAAAAAATAGTGATAGTAGCAAATGATGGTGAGAATATGGAGGAATTGGATCTCTCAAACATTGCTGGTGGGAATGTAAAATGGTAAAACCATGCTGGAAAAGAATTTGGCAGGTTCTTATAAAACTAAGCTTGTGGACTTCCCTGGTAGTGCAGTGGTTAAGAATCTGCCTGCCAATGCAGAGGACATGGGTTCAAGCCCTGGTTCGGGAAGATCCCGCATGCCACAGAGCAACTAAGCTCATGCGCCACAACTACTGAGCCCGCGTGCCACAACGACTGAAGCCCACGCGCCTAGAGCCCATGCTCCGCAACAAAGAGAAGCCACCACAATGAGAGCCCCGCGCACTGCAGTGAAGAGTAGCCCCCGATCACCGCAGCTAGAGAAAGCCCGCAAGCAGCAACAGAGACCCAACGCAGCCAAAAATAAATTAATTAATTAAAAAAAAATGTTCTCAATTCAAAAAAAAGGAAAACTAGTAACTACCACACAACATAAAACTCCTGGGCATTTATTTCAGAAGAAAACTATGTTCACACAAAACGTATTCTCAAATGTTCATAGTAGGTTTATTTGCAATAGCCAGATACTGGGAACAACCCAGATGTTCTTCAGTGGATGAATGATGAAACAAACTCTGTCACATCTAAGCCACGGAACACTACACAGCAACAAAGAGGACTGAACTACAGACCACGAAACAACGTGGATGAATCTCCAGAGAATTAGGCTGAGTGGGAAAAGCCAATCCCAAAGTTTACATATGTATAACATTCTTGGAATGAGAAAATTATAGAAATGGAGAGCAGATTAGTGGTTGCCAGGGGTTAAGGAGGAGATGGGGGTGGGAGGGATGTGGTCGTGGCTATGAAAATGAAACATGAGGGATCCTTGTGGGGATGGAAATGCTCTACGTCTTGACTGCATCGATGTCAATATCTTGGTGGTGGTATTGTGCTTTAGTTTTGCAAGATGTCACCGTTGCGAGAAACTGGGCTAAGGTTGCGTGGATTATCTCTGTATTATCTCTACAACTGCATATGAATCTATAATTATCTCAAAACCAGAAGTTTAATTTAAAAACATAGGTTAGATCGTGCCATCCCTCTGTTCAAAACTCTTGAGTCTCCCTGTGCCCCTCATAATACAAGGCAAAGTGGTCGCAAGTTTCACATGACCTGGCCTCCGCCTGCTCCCAAACTCACTTCCTGCCACGCACCCCAGCTGATGTTGTTAACCACATCGGCATCCTTGCTGCTCCTCAGACACCAAGAACATGGTCAAAACTGAAACTTATTTTACTTCCCTTTCTACTTTGGTTTCTAGGGAACTCGGGTTTTGAGACCAACAATTATAAATTCAGATTTATGGAGTGCCTACCAAGTGCCAGGCCCTGTAGGCTCTTGGGCACTATCAGTGAACAGACCACATGGAGACCCCCCACCCCAAGGAGCCTCACATTGTCGGGAGAGACAGACACTGTGAATAGGGATTGTAATAAAGGAGCCGCTGGCGTGTTGTGAGGGTAGTGCCGGATGGGGGTGGGAGAGGGTGGAGTGCAAGGCTGCCGTCATTGAGCAGGTGACATCTGAGGACAGGCTTGGAGCAGGTGAGGGAGTTAGACAGGTGGCTGTCTGGGGAAGAGCGTTCCCAGAGGCAAGATGGCAGAAAGCCAGCTGTGCTGGAGGTGGTGACTGAGAGCCCAGGGCAGCTGGGGCCGGAGGCTGTGGTGGGCGGGGCGAGGGGGAGCAGGGCTTGTCGGGCCTTGGAGGCCAATTGGAGAATTTGGCTTTTACTCTTCGGGGAATGGGGCGCCACTGCAGGGTTTTGAGCAGAGCAGTGACATGAACGGACATAGGCTTTAACGGGCTGACTCTGCCTGCTGTTTCAGGGCAAGGACAGGATGGGGAGCCCGTTAGGCGGCCATCGCATTAACCCAGGGAAAGGGCAATGGCGGTTTGCACCAGGGTCGTGTGGAAGTGACGTTTTGATTCTGGATCCTGTTGGATGGTGGAGCGCACGGTAGCTCACAGTCAGACGGGAGATGTGGAAAGGAGTGATTTTGGGCCAGCTAGCCTGGGAGGGGGGCATTCAGTGGTTACGGGCAGGGAAGCTCTCAGGACCCCGGGTGGGGAGTGGTGGGTGGCCCGAGGTTCCTCTGTGGACGTGTCACATTGGAGGTGGAACAGGCCACTCACTGCAGGTGAGTCGGGGTTTGAGAGAGGGCTAGGCCGCGGAGACAGAGGTGTGGGACTGGTACGCAATCACACGGATGGGTGAGTGGGGTTTCCAAAAGGGTACAGAGAGGGACAAGGGCTTAGGACCGAGGCTGGGCCCTCCAGTGTCAAGAGGTCAAGGACACCTGCCGAAAGCAGCAGGTCAGGCGTGGGGGGAGCTCCAGGAGCACTGAGCACACGGGCGACTGGTGTCAGACACAGGGGATGCTCGAGGGGGATGCTGGCAGCAGGACTGGGCAGTGTGGAATGGCTGGGGCTGGGAAAAGGGCAGGCAAAGCCAGGAGTGAGAGGAGACAGCCGTGATTGTTCCCACGTTTTCCCACCAAAAGAATAAGGCACGTGGTGGTGGCGGGGGGCAGGGTGTGGGGCCAGGAGCAGGGATTTTTGAAATGCAAGACATTCTGGCTTCTGTTGGTGGTGGTCAGCGGGCCTGCTGCGAACCAGCGGCTGCAGGGGCCCCCTGCCCTGTCTGCATGCACGCCTGCTGACGCAGGCATCCAGAGGGGCCCCGGGAGGAGCTGTCTGCAGCTGGCAGGTAATCGGATATGGGAGGAAGGTAGACATGGGGACGTAAAACACTGTCTCAGTGAAGGGCAGTCGTATTTGAAGTAATTTGAAGATTGACAGGAAATTCATAAAGGGAATATGGAGTTCCATTTACAACAGCAGGAGATTGCCTTGTCCATAGCTTCCTGACCTCTGGAAGAACAGAAGTTGCTGCTGGCAGAGTTCCAGAACATGAAAATGTAAAATGGAATTGAATAATCTCACCTAAATCAATTTTGTGAGCCAAATGACGTACAGAGGGATGTGATATAGTGCAAGTGCGCGGCCGAGCATGCCTGTCTGCTGAATACATTAGGACAATTGATTCTGGAGATAACGAAGCCTGCTGTCTTCGGTTCCGGGGCCGGCTGCTGCTCTCTCTCGTCAGCTCCTCGGAGGCCGTCTTTGGGAAGTGTGCCGCTTTTTCTGGTTTTGCTGAGCTGATCGCAGAGTCTGCCAGGGATCGCCTGGGCCAGGGGTGGACAGGTGCTCTGGCCCAGCAGGAAGGCCTCTGCTGGCCCTTCTCATCAGCTCCGTGCTGCTGTGTGCATGGTGAGGTTCTCGACTTTGCTTCCTGAGTGCGAATGGCTCTCGTGTGCTCTGCGTGCTGACGTCACCGTCAGCCTCGGGCCCGCAGTTAACCGTGGGGGAGCCCGGCTGTGTCGGCCCCTGGGGCCGAGCAGGGGCGTTGCTGTCGGCACTTACTCCTGGGAGCGTCTTCCACACAAGGCTCCCCCGGGAGTCTTGCTGCTTTCCTTTGGCTGGTTTTGCCGTAGTCAGGGCCTAACACGCTGGTGTGTGATAAGAGTTAATCATGGTTTTCTCAGGGTATATGTAGCACAGGGAGATCAGCTCGGCGCTTTGTGACCACCTAGAGGGGTGGGGTGGGGAGGGCGGGAGGGAGACGCGAGAGGGAGGAGATGGGGGTATATGTATAGCTGATCCACTGTTATACAGCAGAAACTAACACACCATTGTAAAGCAATTACACTCCAATAAAGATGTAAAAAAAAAGAGTTAATCATTGCCACTGGTGCTGGCCCCCCCTACCCCCACTTTCCTCTCCCCCTCCCCACCCTGTCCCTCACCCCAAGTGCAGTAAATGCTCTAGAATGAGGAGAGGTTTCAGCTTAATCAGCAAGTGCTGGTTCAGTTAGCACAAATCCCAAATGGCACAGGAGGGCCTTTTAGCGGCTTAGATTAAGAAGCTCCAGCCTGATGGAGGAGACTGTGCTGGTCCACGTGGACACGCAGGGATGGGCTCCCTGGCTTCCAGATGTCAGAAAACGCCAGTGCATTCCTGTTCCTTTTCTTCTTCAATTTGAGACTGCTCCAGTTCCCAGGGGGACTTAACTCTAGGACTAGGCTATGTGTTTATTTTTGAAAAATCAATACTTAGCTTTGCAAACTTGGATCAAATAGAGGAGAAAGTGCTTAGAGGGAGGTCGGTTAAAAAGGTGACAGAATCTCGCGGCTGTGAGACTTGTCGCTGTCGGCGCACCCATTTGCTCTTTCTTACAGGGCCTTGAAGCAGGGCCTGAAGCAGGGCCTTGAAGCAGGGCCTTGAAGCAGGGCCTTGAAGCAGGCTCTGTTCACTCTCCATGCAGGCCGAATGTGCACGCGCGTTAGTAATGGCAGGAGTGGGAAAGGAAGAATGCTTTCTGTTCTCAAATGTTCCCTGACAGAAAGCTTGGAATGGAAATCCTTTTCTGTCCCTAGGGGTCTGGGCCAGTGCTTCTCAAACTTTACCGTGCACGTGAGTCAATGGGATTCTTAAAATGCCGAGTATGGTCCAGTAGATGTGAGGCCTGGGCATCTGCATTCCCAGTGATTTCCTCTGGCCGCACTTAGAGAGGCTCAGTCAGCACACATGAGCCGCCCCCGAGGCATCATCAGGCTGATGGCTGAGGGCAGTTAGCAGGTAGCGGTTGCAGCGTTAGGAGCATGGCATCCGAATGCTGGAGGTGGTCTCCAGCTTCACTGTGTGCCCTCTGCCTGCCTGTTGTTAGGCTCCAGGGAGGGACTGGGGGAGGGGGCCAGGGTGGGCTGTGCAGGCCGGTGGCTGACAGAGGAGCAGCGCTGTGTGGGTGCTGTGCCCTCCCCTGAGCGCCCTGGGAAGTGGCTGCCACAGGCAGGGAGGACACTGACGCTTAGAAGAGTCTACTAGTAAATGTGTCAGGATTCAGCCCAGGCCTCTGCAACCGCAGAACCGGGTCCTGCTTCACCGTGAGTAACAAGCCAGGGCCCCGCCGGGACAGTTTCACCTGACTTGGTTAAAGCTGTCCCGGAGGAGGACGGGCCCTTCCCCCTTCCCCCTTCCCCCTTCCCCTCCTCCTCGGGGTTACAAAGGCGAAGGCGAAGGCGGACGACTTGAAAGGCTTCGATTTGGAAATGGCTGAGACCGGTTCAGTGGGAAAGGAGCTTACTTAGGCCCACAGTGTCGCTGTGGGGAGGCGACAGGCAGCTTGCCGTGACAGCGAGGGTGGGGCTGTGGCCAAGGAAGGTGCCCCCACAGAGGATCTGGCCACCTTGGCGGAGGAGGTGACAGCGGGAGGCCAGCACAGGGAGTCCCCGTGCCCAGGGCAGTTAGGTGACGTCCAAACACCCCGTCCGGTTCCCTGGGGAGACTCTTGGGGCCCCTGTGGGTGCCTGTGGCCTCTGACTCCCTGAACCCTCGTGCCAACCCCCGTGGATCAAGCAGCCAGGGAGGGAACGCCACTGTCTTTGCTGTGTGACATTTAGGAACCACAGAACTTTTGTCAGCTGAAGGGAATCCTCCTGATATCTGGGAAATAAAGTGAAAGGGACCACTTGCAAGACAGAGCTTTATCCAAGTAACCTTAATGAACATAGAAAATCAGTGTCTCATTGAAGCCGGAAAAGAAAAGCCAGCGGCTGGAGCTTATGGGAGGGGGGGTGGATTTCCTACAGTAAAGGGTTAATCCTTTCAAAGGTTCAGAAATACTTTTAGGGAATTAATGTCCAGGATCTAATGGCATATTGATGACTGTGATGCATGTGGTTCCATAAAAGCTTTTAGACCCTGGCTCTGTTTCAAGGGCACAGATTTAAGATGACTCCTGATCTTTCTCCATGTAGGAAGAATCCTTTGCTCCCCCAGGAGCATCTGCGCTGTTCATGAAAACGTCGACCTGACCAGGGGCTCTGCCCACGGCCGGGCGAGGCCCTGGGTGTCAGCCACCTTGCCGTGGTGTCCCTGGGCCCTCGAGCAGAACCTGGCCTGGCTGCAGTGCCCGGCAGATGGGAGTTTAAAGACCGGCTCCCTTGCCTGCTGTCTGTGGAGCTTTTGGACAAACCATTCAGCCTTTCTAGGCCTCAGGTTCTACATCGGGAAAATGGATATAACAGTCCCTGTCTTGTTGAGTTGGTGTGAGAAGGGCCTGGCAGGTTGGAGGTGCTCAGCAAAAGGGGGCTGCCGATAAGGCAGTGGCCAGCAAGCGCCAGGAGCATTTAATAGTGTCCAGAATTGATAGCCTGCCTTCTAGAATGGTATATTCTAGAATATGCCGATATTCAGTGTAAGAATTTGAAATAATTCTTGAAGCAAAGCAGACGCTTTGTTCTGCTTCCGTTACAACTAAGCAGATCACATACCTTGGTGGGAGGGAGACACTTTGCGTCTTAGGTACACTGCCAGTTACAAGGTGCCCAGACGATGAAATCTGGAGCGTTTCCTGTAAACCTGGACCTTCTGACTTCTGCAGTGTCAGTGTCCTAAGATCCATAACAAGCTGTCTGAATTTGACAGTACTGTAAGAAAGTTGCTGTTGAACGTGACTAGTGAAATACCATGACCAGACTACTGAACACTTGGTGACCTTGGCCTTTCTTTCCTTTAATTGCTGTTTTTATAAAAAAGAAACAAAACTTTTCTTTAGAACAGCTTTAGATTTACAGAATTATTATAAAGATAGGACAGAGGATTCCCACACCCAGTTTAACGTTTTACGTTAATCAGGTACATTTGTTATAATTAATGGACCAGTGTTGATATGTTATTATTCACGAAAATCCATGCTCTCAATTTCCTTAGTTTTTCCCTAATGTCCTTTTTCTGTCCAAGAATACATTGAATTGTCATGTCTTTTTAGGCTCTTCTTGGCTGTGATATTTTCTTAGACTTTCCTTGTTTTTGATAGAGTTCTGAGGAGTACTGGTCAAATATTTTGTAGAATGTTCCTCTATTGAAATTTGTCTGATGTTGTCCCATGATCAGACTCGGGGTGTAGGTTTATGGGAGAAATTCCACAGAGGGGAAGGGCCTTTCTCATCACGTCCCCTCCAGGGTGCGCGCTGTCACGTAACCTGCACCGTGGACGCTGACCTTGGTCACCTGGCGCAGGTGTGTCTGTCAGGTCTCTCCGCTGTGCAGCTGCTCCCCCCTTCCCCACTGTCCTCTGGAAGGAGGTCGCCGTGCACGCTGTCACGTAACCTGCACCGTGGACGCTGACCTTGGTCACCTGGTGCAGGTGTGTCTGTCAGGTCTCTCCGCTGTGCAGCTGCTCCCCCCTTCCCCACTGTCCTCTGGAAGGAGGTTGCCGTGCACACCCCACACCCAAGGTGGGGGGATGCTCCCCGAGGACGGAGTGTCTGCAGAACCACGTGGAGTCTCCCGCAGAGCAGATTCCCTCTTCTCCCCGTTTCGTTATCAATCACTTATTTATGTCCGTTTGGACCCGTGGGTATTTATTTAGCCTTTGGTTTAGAGTCCTGTGCTACTTTATTTTATTGCTCAGATTGTTCCAGTTTTGGCCAATGGGAATTCGTTCACTGGTTCTTGTGTCCCTTTGATATGCTCTCATCACTGAGTGCGTGTGTTTGTTTTGTCTTTGTTTTTTGTTTTTGCGGTACGCGGGCCTCTCTCTGTTGCGGCCTCTCCTGTTGCGGAGCACAGGCTCGGGACGCGCAGGCTCAGCGGCCATGGCTCACGGGCCCAGCCGCTCCGCGGCATGTGGGATCTTCCCGGACCGGGGCATGAACCTGTGTCCCCTGCATCGGCAGGCGGACTCTCAACCACTGCGCCACCAGGGAAGCCCTCTGTTTTGTTTTTAAGCATATCTTTCCTTTCTGGTACTACAAGATGCTCCAGGCTCATGTTGTGTGGATCCTGCCCCTGTCCTAGAAACCAGGAGCCTGGTACCTTTGATCAGAAAATGGTATAAGAATCCAGTGTCTGGGGGCTGATGTGGATGTTGCTACTGAGGTATGGTTACTTCTAGGCACTCCTGGATGACAGCACAGGGGAGATGTGTGTACATATTAACCTGTGTATCCAGACATATCTATAAATACTTCCATAGGTAACCATCTGTATCTGTATTAAGCTAAACGTCAGTTCATGCTGACATTTCCAGCTCCAGTTCACCCAGCATATGGGTTGTTCTAGCCTCATCCCCTTCCTTAGGTGTAACCTGCCCCTCAAACAACGAGACACCTGGCTCCCACCATCCCATCCACTTACTTAATGGCTTAATTCCATCACACATGCTCAGCAGTATCAGAACTGTCAACTTTCATCCCTTGGAAAACAGCTTTATCAACTAGAGCGCAGCCTCAAGTACAGTCCCTTTGCCTTTTCTCTTACAGACTCCACTCATTTCCAGAGTTACTCACACCAGCCCCTTATTCCCCATCCCCTTCGGGGGGCTGTTTCAGGCATTTGCAGCACTGTTGAAGTCTTTTGTCACATTCCACATTCCCTCTTGGGATTATCCTGACTTCCTAAATGCTTCTTTTAAATTGCGTACGTTAAGGCTTACTTTTTGTGCTGTCAAGTTCTGTGGCTTTTGACAAATGCTTACTGTCTTGTAGTCATCATTACAGCACGATACATAATAGTTTCACTGCCCTAAGAATCTCATGTGCTTCACCTCTTCATTCTCTTTCGCGAGCCCCAGATAACTGCTGATCTGTTTACCATCTCTACAGTTGTGCTTTTTCCAGAATGTTATATAGTTAGAATCATACAGTATGTAGCTTAGGCAGATTGGCTTCTTTCACTTCGCAATGTGTATTTAAAATTCATCTATTTTGTGTGTATGTGTCACTTGATAGGTCATTTCTTTTTATTGCTGAATAATATTCCATTGTACTAATGTACCGTGGCTTATCTGTTCACCTATTGAAAGATGTTTTTGTTGCTTCCAGCTTTTGGTGGTTATGAATAAAGCTGCTATAAACGTTTGTGTGCAGGGTTTTTTTGGACGTTAAGTTTTCAACTCACTTGGGCAAATACCAGGGAGCACAATTGCTAGATCACACGGCAAGACTGTGTTTAGTCCCACTAGAAATGAACGAGAGTGGTTTTCTGCTTCCTTGCCAGCATTCGGTACTGTCGGGTTTTTCTAGATTTTAATAATTCTAAAAGGTGTGTAGTTGTATCTCATTGTTTTAATTTGCAATTCCCTAAGTTCCCCAAAGTTGCAATTTTGCTGTTTTTCATTTGGTGAGCCAATTCTGAAGACTGACTCTCTTCTACCACCTGCAAATACAGTAGCCCCCGCTATCTGCCGTTCTGCTTTTCAGTTTCAAAAATATGAAATGGAAAATTCCAGAAATAAACAATTCGTCATTCTGTGAATCTGAGTAGTGTGATGAAATCTTGTCCTGTCCTGCTGCATCCTGCCTGGGACATGGATCACCCCTGTGTCCAGCGTGTCCCGCCCTTCAGTCACTTAGTAGCCCTCTCTGTTATCAGGTGGGCTGTCGCAGTATCGCAGTGCGTGTGTTCAAGTCACCCTTATCTGACCTAATACTGGCCCCAAAGCACAAGAGTAGTGATGCTGCAATTCAGATATGCCAAACAGAAGCTGTAAAGTGCTTCCTTTAAGTGAAAAGGTGAAAGTTCTGATCTTAATAAGGAAAGAAAAAAATCGTATGCTGAGGTTGCTAAGATCTACGGTGAGACAGAATCTTCTACCCGTGAAACTGTGAAGAAGGAAAAGCAATTCCTGCTAGTTTCGCTGCCACACTTCAAACCGCAGAAGTTACGGCCACAGTGCGCGCTAAGTGCTCAGGCAACGTGGAAAAGGCGTTAAGTTTGTGGGTGAAAGACAAGAACAGAAAACGCGTTCCCATTGTTGGGCCAGAAAGCATGATGCTTGTACGAAGCCTTCAGCAAGGGATCCCCCGAAATGAGCGACACCAGCCATTTACTGCAAGTGAAGGATTGTTACACAGATTCAGGAATAGGTTTGGGCTGAAAAATATAAAAATTACGGAGAGGCTATTAGTTATTATTATTAATCTCTTACTGTGCCTAAATTATAAATTAAATTTTATCATAGGTATGTATATTTAGGAAAAAACATAGTATACAAAGGGTTCACTACTATCATGACGTCAGGCATCCACTGTGGGTCTTGGAACGTATCTACTGCGGTTAAGGGGGGATGGCCGTGAACTCTTTCTTTTCCAAATGATTTGTTTCCGAGTCTTCTACTGACAGTGTGAACATTGGTTTGTGGTCAGCATTTTATTCGCTTGAGCTGTTTTCGAAATCTACATTCATATACTGATTATGAAGATCCATTTTAGTGAGAGTTACTTCTATATAATTTACGTTGAAATATTGCTGCCTTTGCAGTGAAATACACAGGTTGTCTTCTAGCACTGCGTGGAGTTTGCCGATGAACGTTTTATCTAGACTTTAGGAAATTCCTCCAATAGTAATACAATTCCAGATTTCAACATGCCACCACTGATCAGAAGTTGCCCTTGGCATCCTGCATCTTTCAGGAAAGGTCAAGGCACTTGAGCCCTTGCACCACACATTCTGGGTCCTCTGGCTTCGGCTGCAACCTGTGTTTCTAGCTGAACCCACCCCTTCTCCTTTTCCTTTTGTTTATGTTCCAGCCAAACTGGGCAGAGCCCTGACCTTATCCTTGCTCTCCGTCAGTCAGGACTCTGCGCCTGTAAACTCTGCGTGTTCAGTGCTGCCCACAGGCCTGGCAGAGCGTGCCTCGTCCATCCACGCAGCTTTCCTTATCTGCCCAGGAGGAAGCATCGTGTCCTTTTGAATACTGCAGCTCTCTGCATATTACCTTGGCAAGGTGGGGGGCGGCGGGAGACTTTTGCCCACCTTGCATTATGGCTTTCGGGTCCCCACGTCCTCTCCGCTAATGAGGGCTCTGCGAGTCCTCTCCCCTAATGTGGGGCTCCCTGCATCCTCTCCCCCAGCACAGTGGGGGCTCCTCGAGACTGTGCCCCTTGCTGGGCCCCGTGCCGGACCTCTCTGGAACATAGCTCAGCAGGACCCCTATCGGCTGCTGCCATCCTGCCCTCTCATGAGGGGCCTTTGGGGTGAGGATGTGTATTACCTAGGTGGTGGTCTCTTAGAGATGACAGTGGCAGTGAGAATGGCACTAAAGATGGGCAGCCATGTGACTTCTGATCCACATGACCTGGCAGCAGAAGCCCTTGAGCCAGCTCAGCCCAGGGTTCTCCTGGGCGCCCTGTCGTCATATGCAGATGCTTTTCTTCGCAATCTGATTCTTTAACCCCTCCCAAGCCCACTGTCCTGGCTCCGTCCAGATTTCTGTTTTCTTCCTTTGTGTGTTATGTGCTCCTTGTTCACTTGGGGAAGGGGGCCTGTTGCCAGGACAGCTGCAGGTGGGACGTGCCCAGGGCCACATGGTTAAACTTCAACTGTGTTTGTATGGTGTCTCAGTTTTGGGGTTGGGAGGGTGTAAATGTATCATGTTTTGCCATCTTGCTTTATCTTTTCCCCGAAGGGCTGGTGGCCTCCACACCTGTCGGAAATGCGCTGCCCTCGCTTGTGTGTCTTGAGTCTCTTCCGTGGGACTGATGGTGCCCCCACTTCCCTCACTCCTTTGGGGTCTCACCTGCTCTCTGTTCTGACAATGCGCACCGAGGCTTCCCCGTCACCCTTGGGCTAGTTTGTCTCTGCCTCTTTGACGTCTCCACTTGCAAGAGGCTTGTGAGCATCTCAGACTTCACGTGTCCAAAGCTGAGCTCTTGAGCTTCCACCACAGCCCCGACGTCTCGTTGCTGGAGCTGAAGCCTTGGAGCCGCCCTGACTTCACTTCTTATCTCAAACCCACATCCAGTCCTCCAGGAAATCCTGTGTTTTAGGGTGGGTGCCCAGCGAGTTGATGAGGACATGAGGCTCTTAAGATTGGATTTAAGTGATACAATACAAAATCCACTCAAATGCTTTTAATAATATCATCTGGGAGAGAGTTTGATAATTTATGTAATGTAAATATACTAGGCACCGAAAACTGGTATCGACTGTTAGTGTCAGATGAACTCATGTAAAGACAGAAAGTTTTTTAATATAAGATTAAAAAGATCATTTATCATTCTGATAAAGACAGAATGATTCTAAATTTATATATTTGTAATAACTAAAACTCAGATTATATAGAAAAATTGTCTGATTTGCAAGGGTAAATTGATAAATCTGCAATCATATAGGCTACTTTAATGTTCCTTTCTCAGGAATTGCTAGATCCAATACAAACACATAAATAGAAGATTTGAACAAGCTCTATCACTTGGTCATATAAAAAAATGCAGCCATTATGGAATATGTAAGTTCTCGATACATGTGAAGCATTTTCAAAATCCGACTTTGTATTTGGTCACAAAGTAAGTCTCACATTCTTTCAGGCTATGTTCTCTGACCAAATGAAGCTAAGTCAGAGTTCAATTATAAAAGCACAGAGAAAAATAAAATAAAATAAAATAAAAGCACAGAGAAAGAAAGTTTATATATTTGACATTTAAGAAACTCTAAAAATCGTTCAGATTAAAGTGGAAATGACAATGGGAATATTCAGCTTGACTGACTCCAGCGATGTAAATTAAGGCTTGTAGCATGTGGCAGTACTTTGAGAGAAATGTACATCCTGCGGGTTATGTGTTTGAAAAGATTAAAGGCTCAAAATTGATCAAATAAGTGTCCAAGTTAAGTTAGGAGAGCAAAAGAAAGTAGAAGGAAGGAAATTATAGCAGTAAGAACAGAAATTTTTGAAACAAAGAAAAGTATAAGTAATAAAATAAAAAACTGGCTGTTTGTAAAGAAAAACAAATTTTCGAACCCTTGGTAAGATTGATCAAAAAATGAAAAGAGAAATGTCTGTTTAAGTCTTCTGCCCATTTTTGGATTGGGTTATTTGGTTTTTTTGTTATTGAGCTGCATAAGCTGCTTGTAAATTTTGGAGATTAATCCTTTGTCAGTTGCTTCATTTGCAAATATTTTCTCCCATTCTGAGGGTTGTCTTTTGGTCTTGTTTATGGTTTCCTTTGCTGTGCAAAAGCTTTTAAGTTTCATTAGGTCTGCATAGCACAGGGAGATCAGCTCGGTGCTTTGTGACCACCTAGAGGGGTGAGATAGGGAGGGTGGGAGGGAGGGAGACGCAAGAGGGAAGAGATATGGGAACATATGTATATGTATAACTGATTCACTTTGTTATAAAGCAGAAACTAACACACCATTGTAAAGCAATTATACTCCAATAAAGTTGTTAAAAAAAATGAAAAGAGAAGGCATAAATAAACAATGTTAGCTCTATCTTGTTAATAATGTGAATAATCAGTATTTTAAAATGACATTTGTCAATTAACTGCAAAACCTGACAGGGCTTCTCATGAGTTTTGAAATGCTGACTCTAAACTAAGGGTAAAGAGTGAGGAGCCAAAATACTAATTACTTTTGAAGAAAAATAAGAGGGACTTAACCCTTTCAGATGTTAAAGCTTATTATAAAGGTGTAACATTTAGGATCTGCATTATTAGACCAGGGATAGGCAACTATGCCAGTGCACCAGAGTTGGGAACACACTCACAACCCCCCTCCACACACACTCACATGCACCCACACCTACCCACCTACCTACACATACCCACACACCCACACACCCAGCTACACCCACACCCACCCGCGTCCACACTCCCCCACACGCCCACACCCAGAGGAATTCATAATGCCGGAGGTTGCATTACAAGTCCATGGGCAGAGGATGGATCGTTTCATAAGTATTGCTGGGATAATCTTCTGCCTATATGTAAAGATAAAATTAGATCCATACCTCATGCTTCATATATGAGACTGAATTCTAGACGGAATCAAATCCTGAGTGTGAAAAGCAGAACTAAAATTTATAGAAGACAGAAGATTATCTTTGACATCTGGGTGAAGACGAATTTCTTAAACCAAGCACCAACTGTAAGGAAAAAGACTGGTTTATTTGTCTATATGAAATAGAGAAATCATCTGTATGGTAGAAGATATTTATAGAGTGAAAAGACACACTACAGGCAGGAGGATACATTTGAAAGTCATATAACTTGAAAAGGATTAATATCAAAGATCTAGAAAGAAAAAGCATACAATGGATAAAGGCTATAAAAATTCAAAATGAGGAAATCATAAAGGTTATAAATGTATGAAAACTGATTTTTCTAGTAATCCATGAAATACGAATTAAAACAATGAGAGACCTTTTTTTTTTTTTTTTTTTTTTTTTTTTTTGCGGTACGCGGGCCTCTCACTGTTGTGGCCTCTCCCGTTGCGGAGCACAGCCTCCGGATGCGCAGGCCCAGCGGCCATGGCTCATGGGCCCAGCCGCCCCCCAGGCATGTGGGATCCTACCGCGCCGGGGCACGAACCCGTGTTCCCTGCATCGGCAGGCGGACTCTCAACCACTGCACCACCAGGGAAGTCCGAGAACATTTCTTATTCATCTGATCTGCAAGCATGAAGTCAATTAATAAGTATCGGTGGGCTGTGGGTAAATGGGAACTCTTACACCTTGCTCTTGAGAGTACAGGTTGGTATAACCACTTTGGAGACCAATTTGGTTACATTAGTAAAGTTGAAAATGTGCACACAATATGACCCACCAATGCCATTTTCAGCATTTGCTCTAGAAGATGTCACGAGTACCTGAGGATGTGGTCCTACAGTGTTTGTAGTAACAAAACAGTGGAAACTACCTAATTGGCCTCAGTAAGTGGACCCAGACATTTGTTTTGTTCACACAGTCAAAAGTTATTCAGCATTAAAATGAATGAGTTAGATCTTTGTATATCAGGATGCATAAATCTCAGTAACAATGTTGACTGTGAAAAACCAAGCTATAAAAGTATGGGTGTTGTATGGTATCTTTGTTTCTGGATATTTACATAGCCAGTAAAGGTATAAACACCTGAATGTGAATGATGATGTGTCATCTTTAGATTGTGTTTCATTTTAAATAGAGATCTGAAGCAAATAAAGCAAAATGTTGACAACTCTTTATTCTTCATGGTAAGTACATAGATGCCCATTATGTTTATTTTTTGATTTTAGATTTAATTCACATACCATAAAATTCACTTCATTAGAGTGGATAATTGAGTGGTTTTTGGTGTATCCACAGAGCTGTGCAACTATCACCACTGTCTAATTTCAGAACATTTTCTACAACCCAAAAAGAAACCTCGTACCCATTAGCAGTCACCTCCCATTCTCCCTTCCCCAGTGCCTCAATACCATTAATCTACTTTCTGTCTCTATGGATTTGCCCGTTCTGGGCAGTTCATATAAATGGAGTCATACAGTGCGTGATATTTTGTGTCTGGACTTTTTCACTTAGCATAATATTTCCAAGGTTCATCTATGTTGTAGCGTGTATTAGTACTTTATTCCTCTTTGTGGCTGAATTATATTCCATTCTATGGGTAGAGCATTTTGTTCATCCTTCCGTCCACTGATGGATCGGGCTTGTTTCTGTTTCGTAGCTTTTGTGAATAATGCTCTTATGAACTTGATGTACAGGTTTTTGTATGAATATATATTTTTAATTCTCTTAAGTAAGGAGTGAAATTGCTGAGTCACAGGGCAACAATATATTTAACTTTTTGACAAGCTGCCAGAGTGTTTTCCAGAATGGCTCCACCATTTTGCATTCCCACCAACATTGCATGAGGGTCCCAATTTCTGCGTATCCTCACTAACACTTGTTATGGTCAGTCTTTTTGATTGTAGCCATTCCGGTAGGTGTGACGTGGTATATCATTGTGATTTTGATTTGTGTTACCCTAATGACTAATGATGTTTCAAATCTTTTCACTTGCTTATTGGCCATTTATATATATTCTCTGGGGAAATGTATATTCAAATCCTTTGCCCATTGTTTAATTGAGTTACGTGTCTTTTTTATTGTTGAGTTGTAAGAATTCTTTATATATTCTGGATGCTAGTCCCTTATCAGATTTGTAGAAATTTTCTCCCATTTTGTGGCTTGTATTTTCCCTTTCTTTATTTATAGACTGCTTTGAAGCACAAAACTTTTTAATTTTGATCAAGTCCAATTTCTTTTTCTTTTTTGTGTGTGTGATTTGCAATTTTTTAATATTTATTTAAAATGTTTATTATTTATTTATTGTTCTTCCAGTTTTATTGAGATAAAATTGGCATACAGTTCTGTGCAAGTTTAAGGTATACAGCATAATGATTTGACTTACATACATCATGAAATAATTATCACAATAAGTTTAGTGAACATCCATCATTTCATATAGATACAAAATTTAAGAAATAAAAAAATTTTTTTCCTTCTGATTAGAACTCTTAGGATTTACTCTCAACAACTTTCATATATAACATACATCACTGTTAATTATATTTATCATGTTGTACATTACATCCCTAGTAATTATTTATCTTATAATTAGAAGTTTGTATTTTTTTTAAAAATTAATTTTCACTGGAGTATAGTTGCTTAACAATGTTGTGCTAGTTTCTGCTGTACAGCAAAGTGAATCAGCTATATATATACCTATCTCCCCTCTTTTTTGGATTTCCTTCCCATTTAGGTACCACAGATTGTTGAGTAGAGTTCCCTGTGCTATACAGTATGTTCTCATTAGTTATCTGTTTTATACAGAGTGTCAGTAGTGTATATATGTCAATCCCAATCGCCCAGTTCATCCCACCCCCCGAAGTTTGTATCTTTTGACTGCCTTCATGCAATTCTCCCTCCCCATCCCCTGACTCTGGTAATCACAAATCTGATCTCTTTTTCTGTGAGTTTGTTTTTGAAATATAATTGACCTACAGCACTATGTTAATTCCTGTTACACAACATAGTGACTCTATATTTCTATACATTTCAAAATGATTACCATAATAAATCTAGTTATGATATGTTACCATACAAAGATATACATAATTATTGACTATATTCCCCACACTGTACATTTCATATCTGTGACATTTATTTTGCAACTGGAAGTTTGTACCTCTTAATCTTCCTCACCTATTTCTCTCCTCTCCTTACCCTCCTCCCCTCTGGCAACCACCTGTTTGTTCTCTGTATCTATAATTTTGTTTCTGTTTGTTTGTTCAATTATTTCATTTTTTGAGATTCCACACATAAATGAAATCATACAATATTTGTCTTTCTCTGTCTGACTTTTTAAACTTAGCATAATACCCTCTAGGTCTGTCAATGCTGTCACAAACAGCAAGATTTCATTCTTTTTTATGATTGAATAATATTCCATTGTGTATATACACCACATCTTCCTTATCCATTCATCTATTGATGGGCACTTAGGCTGCTTCCATACCTTGGCTATTGTAAATAATGCTGCAGTGAACGTGGGATGCATATATCTTTTCTAATTAGTGAGTTTGTTTTCTTTGGATAAATACCCAGGAGTGGAATTGCTGGATCATATGGTAGTTCTATTTCAGATTTTCTGAGGAACCTCCATACTGTTTTCCACAGTAGCTGCACCAATTTACATTCCCACCAACAATGTACTTGGGTTTCTTTTTCTCCACATCCTCGCCAACTTGATATTTGTTGTCTTTTTAATAATGGCCATTCTGACAGATATGAGGTGATATCTCATTGTGGTTTTGATTTTCTGGTGATGAGTGATGTTGAGCATATTTTCATGTGCCTGTTGGCCATCTGTATGTCTTCTTTGGAAAATTGTCTATTCAGAAACTCTGCCCAATTTTTAATCAGGTTGTTTGGAGTTTTTTTGTTGTTGAGTTGTATGAGTTCCTTATCTATTTTGGATATTAGCCCCTTATCAGACATACTAATATCATTTGCAGATATCTTCTCCTATTCAGTAGGTGACCTTTTCACTTTGTTGATAGTTTCCTCCACTGTGCAAAAGCTTTTTAGTCTGATGTAGTCCCATTTGTTTATTTTTGCTTTTGTTTTCCTTGCCTGAGGAGACATATCCAAAAAAACATTACTAAGATGATGTAAAAGAGTGTACTGCCTGTTTTATTCTAGAAGTTTTATGGTCTCAGGTCTTACATTTAAGTCTTTAATCCATTTTGAATTTATTTTTGTGCATGGTATGAGAGAGTAGTCCAGTTTGTTTCTTTTGCATGTAGCTGTCCAGTTTTCCCAACACCATTTGTTGAAGAGACTGTCATTTCCCCATTGTACAATATATTCTGTCTTCTTTATCATAGAGTAATTGCCCTGTGAGTGTGGGTTCATTTCTGGGCTCTCTGTTCTGTTTCATTGATATTTATGTCTATTTTTGTGCCAGTACCATACTGTTTTGATTACTGTAGCTTTGAAGTATAGTCTGAAATCAGGAAGCATGCTACTCCCAGTTCTGTTTTTCTTTCTTCAGACTGCTTTGCCTATTCGGGATCTTTTGTGTTCCCATACAAATGTTAGGATTATTTGCTCTAGTTCAGTGAAAAATGCCATTGATATTTTGACAGGCAATGCATTGAATCTGTAGATTGCCTTGGGTAGCATGGTCATTTTAACAATACTAATTCTTCCAACCCATAAGCACTGTATATCTTTCCATCTGTTTGTGTCATCTTCAGTTTCTTTCATCAGTGTCATAGTTGTCTGAGTACAGGTCAGTTACCTCCTTAGATTTATTCCTAGGTATTTTATTCTTTTTGATTTGATTGTAAATATGGTTGTTTTCTTAATTTCTCTTTCTGATAGTTCATTGTTAGTGTATAGAAACACAACAGACTTCTGTATATTTGTATTCCGAAACTTTACTGAATTCATTCTTGAATTCTAGTAGTTTTTTGGTGGCATCTTTAGGATTTTCTATGTATAACATTATATCATCTGCAAACAGTAACAGAGTTAACTTTTCCCTTTCCAGTTTGGATTCCTTTGATTTTTTTTTCTTGTCTGATTGCTGTGGCTAGCACTTCCAATATTATGTTGAATAAAAGTGGTGAGAATGGGATTCTTGTCTTGTTCCTGATCTTAGAGCAAATGCTTTCAGCTTTTCATTGTTGAGTATGTTAGCTGTGGGTTTGTCATATATGACCTTTATTACTTTGAGATATGTTCCCTCTCTACCCACTTTGTAGAGAGTTTTTATCATAATTGGATGTTGAGTTTTGTCAAAAGCTTTTTCTGCATCTATTGAGATGATCATGTGATTCTTATTCTTCAATTTGTTGATGTGGTGTATCACATTGATTGGTTATGGATATTAAGCCATCTTTGCATCCCTGGGGTATATCCCACTTGATCATGGTGTATGATCCTTTTAATGCATTGTTGAATTTGGTTTGCTAATATTTTGTTGAGGATTTTGCATCTGTGTCCATCAGTGATATTGGCCTGTAATTTTCTTTTTTGGTGATGTCTTTGTCTGCTTTTGGTATCAGGGTGATACTGGCTTCATTGAATGAGTTTGGAAGTGTTCCTTCCTCTGCAATTTTTTGGAATTGGTTGAGAATGATAGGTGTTAGCTCTTCTCTAAGTGTTTGGGAAATCCACCTGTGAAGTTGTCTAGCCCAGACTTCTGTTTGTTGGGAGTTTCTCTAAATTGCTGATTCAGTTTCATGAATGGAAATTGGCCTGCTCATATTTTCCCGGTTCAGCCTTGGGAGAGTGCACGTTTCTAGGAATTAGTCAATTTCTTCTAGGTCGTCCATTTTATTGGCACTTAGTTGACCATAGTAGTCTCTTGGGATCCTTTGTATTTCTGTGGTGTTAGTTGTAACTTCTCTAGTTTCATTTCTGATCTTATGCATTTGGACCCTTCTCTCTTTTTTTCTTGATGAGTCTGGCTAAAAGTTTATCAATTATGTTTATCTTTTCAAAGAACCAGCTCTTAGTTTCATTGATCTTTTTTTTTTTTTTTGTCTCTACTTCATTTATTTCAGCTCTGAGCTTTATTATTTCTTTCCTTCTAATAACTTTGAATTATGTTTGTTCTTCTTTTCCTATTTCCTTTAGGTATAAGGATAGGTTGTTTATTTCAGATTTTTCTTGCTTCTTGGGGTAGGCTTGTATAGCTATAAACTTCCCTCTTCTAGATTCTTACTTCTCTTCCATTGAAATGTCTACCTGTGTATCATCTATACTATATTGTCTATATCTATATCTATCTCTATTCAGATTTTCTATTTTTTCTTGAGTCATTTGTCAGTTTCAGGCCCTCTGCTATCTTCTGCCTCAAGTCATAGAAACAAACAGCAAAGAATTTTTTTTTTCTTTTTGTGGAAAGTAGTGTTAGAGGCTAAAATCTTGACTCCAGGGCTACACATAAGTATTTGTGGTGGCCCTGAGTTCACATTGATTCCTTCTCAATTTAATTCGATTACTATTAGGTCATTAAAAATTTTAATTCTAATATTTAAAACACCTGAATTTCTTATTTTCTACAATATATTTACTTAAATTTGTTGAATCTTTGGCCGTAAATTAGTTATGTGTCCTTTTTTATGATCCCCATGTGTTCCATTGACTCTCATCTAGATGCTTTGCTGGTGACTACTGAGTAGGTGGTTTACAAAAGGGACACAGATACCAACAACCACGAAAAGGTGCCAAACCTCCCTATTAGTGGACAAACGCGTACACATCATTCTCTGACCGTCCTGTCGGCATATATCTTGAGAAGGTTTATACAAAGGAGTTTTGGCAAGGAATCACAGAGACTAGACTCTGAGACGTCAGTATTTTGTGTCTCAGAAAGTGACTGAAGGGAGACAGTTTCTGGAGGGCCCTTTGTCCTTGTGTGTATCACAAGCTTTAAAAACATTTAGGCACCTGGCTTAAAATGCTGCTCTTCAGCACTTATCTTCAGGAAACAATCAGATAAGCATTACATTTATGTACAGAGGATGTTCATTACATCATTAATTTAAATAATTAACAATTGGAAGCACCCCAAATGCCCAATAATAGATGATTTAGTAAATCAGTTATTGTACTTCTACACATAGTAGAGTATTAGGTAGCAATTAGTGTTTATAGGAATGATTCATGACATGGAAAAATGAGCCCAGAATATGAGGTCAAAACACAGGTAAAAACAGCATATTTGATATAAAATATAGGGGTGTGTGTGTGTGTGTGTGTGTGTGTGTGTATTTTAAAGGCCTCAAGGAGGTACAACCAAAGGTTTATGGTGTCTATTTCTGAGAACTGGGATCACAGCTGAAACCTGATTTCACACATTTCTGAATTTTCTAAATTTTCCTAAATGAACATACACTGCTTTTATAGTCATAGGAGAAATAAGATTTTTTATATTAGAGAAGAATTATGTGAAAATTAGTCTGATCTTTTATATGCAGAAACATCATTCTAAGCATAAAAGCAACGCAAGTAATTTCAAATAATAGATAAGTTTGATTTTCATAGACACGTTTCTTTGAATATCAGTAAACAGTATTAAAAGCTAAAACAAGCTGTTATGAACATTTTCTGCAAATATTACAGACAAATATAGTACGTTGTTCTGAAAACATATGTAATCTGTCTCATTTTTAAAGAAGTATATGTAAATGCATGTTACAATGAGAAACTACCAGGAGAAAATATACTCTACTGCTGTCAGTGCTTCTGTCTGGGAATTGGAAGTACTTTTAAATATGTCTCTTGTGCTTTTCTGCACTTCCTAAATTTTCTGCACAGAGAATAAGCACATGTCCTGCGAGGATCTAAAATTGTTGTCGTAAAGAGCAGGGCTGAGCACATGGCTTCTGTCCCTGCCAGGACCTGCTGTTGCTCAGCACCTGCACTCCCGGGGAGGTCCAGGGCAGGGGCGTGCACAACTGACTCTCTACCACTGAGTCAAACGCTTGTATTCAGGGAGTTGTCTAGAAAGTCTAGTAGATGTACTTTAGGCAACTTCAATACCCTGGTGAAAGGCCAAGCAGATTTCTTGTGTCTGATTCTGGTAATGAGAGTGACCCACTCAGAAAACTGAGAGAGTAAAAATAACAAAGTTTAAAATTTTAATTTAATAAGTCCCTGTACTGAGATTGAAACAAAATCCTTTTGTCAATTCTTGCAAGTTGGTAGTGAATAAAGCCCATCAGCATAACTTAAAAAGACTGAAACATGGGTGTGCACATCTGTATTCATATACATCGAGTGTGAGCTATCGTAAATAGGAAAACGAAACAAAAACTTACCTCATCCCGGGACGTGGGTGGCTGCTGTGAGCATGACACTGAACTTCTAAGCGGAGGAAATTTGCAGTCGGGTGTGGGGACGGGTGAAAACCTGCTCTCGCAGGCCAGGGAGCACGCCTGGCACGGCATGCAGGATGATGCGAGGCCAGAGGTCAGGCAAGGGGCTCTCGGGCTCTTGGCCTCTGCGTTCCTTGATGATCATGTCACCACCATGCATTGGCCTTGAGATGCTAGTTTTTGATGTGGAGGAGTAAAGAAGTTCAAGCCCTGGCTGCCTCCTTCTCTTTTCTGCTGAGACCATCACCAGGAGTGTAATTACTTAGAAATGGTAATTGAATTGGTGGATTCTGTGATAGGAATGAAGCTGAATCATCCTTGCCCGTCCTCCCCCCAGAAGCTCTTTTAAACTCTAGTTACCCCACCTTCTTGTTGGCACTGCAGGACTCTGAAAGTGCTCTGTTGGAGGGGGTGAGTTAATGAGACACTCCATCCCCCAGTCTGGGGAAATTTGGTCCTCTTGAAGTCAGATCTTTGCTATGGCCTATTTAGTTTTGGGTAAAAGCAGTGGCATTCGCTCTTCTTCCTTTATTGAGATCTGTCATGGTGTGCGTTCCCATTTAGCAAAAACTGGGACCGTGAGCAGATCCTGAGGATCTGCAGTTCCAAGGGTGTCCCGGTGTGAGACCACCAGCACTACCCCGAGTCATCATTAAGAGGAGAAAGAGTGTTTGAGGCTATAGACTGCGTAGGTTCACCTGGGGAAGTGAGTGTAGTCGGTGGGGAGGAGCCTGTGGCTGGAGCTGCCGGAGGCGGTCCAGTGCTCTTGCCCCAGCCCCTGCTGTGCACTCTGAGGCCTTGGCAGTGCCCACCCCGCTCACTTTCCCGGGGCCCTGTGCTTCCTCTCCTCTGTGCATTGAAAGCTGCTGGGCGCACTTGATCCAACCTGGGCTTCCTGTCCCTGGTGCACTGCCTCCCTCTGGGAAGTTTGTCTCTTTAGATTTCTTCCATCTTGACAGTCAGGATTTGGAAGAGTATCTCCATGTGACCTGCATGCATGCTCCACTCCTGTGCTGGGTTCTGGCTGGTCTGGATGACATACTTTCCTCTTTTCCCACCAGCCTACCTTTTCATGTGCTTATTTGCCATCAACATGCTTTCTTTGGTGAAGGATTTGAGCAAACATTTTGCCCATTTAAAAAATTAGGTTGTTTTCTTGTTGAGTTCGAGAGTTCTTTATATATTCTGGACAGTCCTTAATGGAGTACATGTTTTGCAAATATTTTCTCCTAGTTTGTAGCTTGACTTCTCATTTTTATGTATATTTTGAAGATCAGAGGTTTGAAATTTTCATGACATCCCACTTATCAGTTTTTTTCTTTTATACATCATGCCTTTTGTATCATACTCAAGAATTCTTTGTAAAACTGGAGGTCTGTAAGATTTTTATTCTCATTTCTCTTATTCTTTCTTTTGGAAGTTTTATATTTTGGCTGTTACATTTAAGTCTATGATATATTTTGAATTAATTTTGTATAGGATGTGAAGAAAATGTCAAAGTCCTTTTTTTTTCCTTTTCTTTTTTGTATATGGTATCTAGTTGTTCTAGCACCATTTATTAAAAAGAATATCTTTACCCCTTCAGTTGCCTTGGAACCTTTGTCAGAAGTCAATTGACCATATATCTGTGTGTTTTAAGGGAACCTGGAATTTGACTTAATCAGGAACGGTAAGACAGGCAGATATGGAAATGACTGGCATGAAGGAAGAAGTTTATACTCACAGATCTTTATACTCCTAGAAACAGGAGGCAGGGTGGGGCATTCAGGGCCACATGGGGAAGCACCAGGGTCAGTCAGGAGTCAGAGAATAGGTGAGGCAGGGTCAGCAGACTTAAGATTGGCTAGTTTGAATAATTTCAGCAGGCCCATGGGCATGATGTCTGGTACCTGACCCTAGGGTGATTAGGTCGGGTGGATAGTGGCCCAGAGAGTGAGGGCCCCACAGAGGAGGTGGTTGGGGTGTGGGCTCTGAATTGGATGGTTTGTATTTGAAAGGTGCCCCCAGGGTGAGTTGTTTATCCTATCTCTAGAAATTGGCTAACTCTGGAAGGGCTGCTCCTCCTGAATCAGCAAGGCCCAGATGTGAAAGCACAAGAGCACGAAAAGTTCAAAAGCAAAACAAAACATGGTTAACAACATGCGGACTATTTCTGGACTTGCTATTCTGTTCCTTTGATCAATTTATTTATCTTTATGACTGTAGCTTTATAATAAATCTTGGAATAACTTCTCCTACTTTGTTCTTTTTCAAAGTTGTTTTGGCTGTTTTGTTTTCTTTGTTTTAGCCTACTCTGATTTAGATTGAGATTGCATTGAATTGATAGATCAGCTTGGTGCAATTGACATCTGGTTGGACAGAAGTGCTAAGAGGGGACATCCTTGCTTTGTCCCTGATCTTAGGGGAAAGCATTCAGTCTTTTACCCATATGTGTGACGTTAGGTGTAGGTTTTTACTAGAGGTCCTTTATCAGGTTCAAAAAGTGCTCTTATATTCCAAGTTTGGTGAGGATTGTTTTTCATGAGTGGTATTGAATTTTGTCAAATGCTTTTTCTGTATCTTTTGAGATCATTATATAGTTGTTCTTTTTTTCTGTCTATATGGTCCACGCGTATAAATGGTCTCAGGCATACCTCAGAGATACTGTGGGTTTGGGTTCAGACCACAGAAATAAAGCAAATATTGAAATAAAGCGAGTCACATGAATTGTTTCTGTTTCCCAGTGCATATAAAAGTTATGTTTATACTATACTTTAGGCTATTAAGTGTGCAATAGCATTCTGTCTAGAAAGCAATGATACCTTAATTTAAAAATATTTTATTGCTAGAAAATGCTAATCATCATCTGAACCTTCAGCGAGTTGTAATCTTTATGCTGGTGGAGGGTTTGAAATATTGCAAGAATTACCAAAATGTGACATAGACACATTAAGTGAGCAAATGCTATTGCAAAAATGGCACTGATAGACTTACTTAATGCAGGGTTGCACAGACCTTGAATTTGTAAAAAACACAATATCTGTGAAGCGCAATAAAGTGAAGTGCAATGAAATGAGGTTGGCTGTATCTTGATTTTTTTTTTTTTTTAGTATAAAATCAATTGCTTTTCTGGATTGAAATCCACTTTGTCATGATGTACTTTTTTTATATTGTATGATTGGATATGCTAAAATTTAAGAGTTTTTGCCTCTGTATTTATGAGGAGTATTGGCGTGTTTACCTGTAGTGTCTTTTTTTGGTTTTGGTATCAGGTTAATTCTTGTCTCATAGAAGGATTTGGAAAGTGTTCTCTTATATTCAATTTTCAGGACAAGTTACTAAGAAATTGGTGTTATTTCTTCCTTGAGTGTTTCTTCCATTGAAGCCATCTGGATTGGCTCTTTTTTTTGGTGGGGAGGTTTTTTTTTTTTTTTTTTTTTGCGGTATGCGGGCCTCTCACTGTTGCGGCCTCTCCCGTGTGGAGCACAGGCTCCGGACACGCAGGCTCAGCGTCCATGTCTCACGGGCCCAGCCGCTCAGCGGCATGTGGGATCCTCCCAGACCGGGGCACGAACCCACGCCCCCTGCATCGGCAGGGGGACTCTCAACCACTGCGCCACCAGGGAAGCCCGGTGGGGAGGTTTTTAACTTGAATACATTTAGAGTTATCTGGTTTTCCTTGAGTGAGTTTTGATAGCTTTATTGTTCTAAGAATTCCATTTAAGTTGTTAAATTTATTGGCATGCAATAGTTCCTAACATTCCCTTATTATATTATATTATATTATATTTATTTTCTTTTTACTGAAGTGAAATTCACATACTACACAATTAATCATTTTAAAGTATACAATTCAGTGACATTCAGTGAATTCAACAGTGTTGTGCAACCACCACCCAGTTTTAGACTTTTCAAAGTCTGAGACTTTTTCATCAGCCCAGAGAAACACCCCACACCCACTAAGTAATCCCTCTCCATATTGCCCTTTCCTCATCATCTGGACACCACTAATCTGCTTTCTATCTCTGGATTTACCTATTCTGGGTATTTCATGGAAACGGGATCATACAATATGTGACCTTTCATGTCTGGCTTCTTTCTTTGAGCATGATGTTTTCAAGGTTCATCTGAGTTATAGCATGTATCAGCACTTCACTGCTTTTTATGGCCACAGAATATTCCATTGTTTGGACATATTACAATTAGTTTATCCATTCATTCATTGATGGACATTTGGGTTGTTTCCGCGTTTTGGCTATTGTGAATAATGATGCTATGAACAATATCTGTTTGATTCTCCCTTTTCAGTTCTTTTGGATGTATACCTAAGAGTGGAATTGCCAAGTCATATGATAATTCTGTGTTTTGCTTTGTGAGGAACTGGCAAACTGTTTTCCACAGAGGCTGTACAGTTTTACATTCTCACCAGTAATAATATGAAGGTGCTTATTTCTCCATGTCCTCACCAACACTTGAATGTATATTGTGTTGTTATTTATGGAGTGCCCTAGAAATGTCAGTTATGTGAAGCTGGGTGACAGTGTTGTTTGAGTTCCCTATAGCTTTTACTGACCTTCTGTCTAGTTGTTTTGACCTCTTTATTAGTATGTAATGCCTTTTTTTATATACTTCTGATAATAATCTTTGCACCGACATCTACTTTTTCTGATGTTAATATAGCCATTCCAACTTTCTTTTGATCAAGGTTAGCATGGTACATCTTTTTCCATCCCTTTTATTTTAATCTATTTGTATATTTATTTTTAAAGTGGGTTTCTTATAAATATTGTATAGTGAGGTCCTGTTTTTCATCCAATCTTAAAAATCTCTATTCTCATTAGGTTGTTTTAGACCACTTATACTTAATATGATTATTGATATGATTGAATTTAAATCTATCATTTTGCTATTGGTTTTCTACTTGTCCCATTTGCTATAAGATCCTCTTTCTTTTTTTTTTGACTTATTTTGGGTTGAGTACTATTTATGATCACTTTCATCACCTTTACTAACTTATTAGCTATATCACTTTGTTTTTAGAAGTTGCTTTGGGATTCGTTGCATATATCCTTAAGTTATCACTGTCTGTCTTCAATTAATATTATACTAGTTCACTTATAGTATAAAACCTAAAATCTGCCATCTCACTTCTCGTGGCCTTTATGTTACTATGTCATGCCATTTTACTTCTACACTGCTATAAACCCCACAATACATCGTCATTATTTTTGCTTTAAATAGTCCATTATCTTTTAAAACAATCTTACAAATTAAGAAAAAAGGCTCATATTTATTCATGAATTTTGTTCCCAGTGCTTTTCATTTCTTTTTATAGATCTAGATTTCCTTCTGATATCATTTTTCTTTTGTATGATGGACTTACTTTAATATTACTTGTAGTTCAGAAGGGTCGGTGGTGAATTATTTTAGCTTTTGTTTATTAGAGAAAGTCTTCATTTTGTCTTTGTATTTGAAAGTTGTTTTCACTGTTCATGGTATTTCAGGTTGACAGTTTTTCCTTCATTACTTTAGAGATGTCATCCCATTGACTTCTGGCTTGCATTGTTTCTGGGAAGTCCTTGTCCGCCACGTCTGTGTTTGTCCCTCTGTACGTAATGTTCTTTTTTCTCTGGCTGCTTCTAAGATTTCCTCTTTGGGTAAGTTGATTACGATGTAACTTGATTTGATTTTCTTCATGTTTTCTTTTGCTTGGGGATTGTTGACCTTCTTGGCTTTATGGGTTCATAATTTTCATCAATTTTTGAAATTTTTTTGTCATTATTTCTTTAAATACATTTTTGTCCCATCCTGTTCTTCCCCCCTGAGTTTTAAATTACACAAATATTTCTGTGTTTTTAGGGAAGAGGGAGTCTTTCCCTGTGTTTCATTTGAGACCATTTCTGTCTGCATGGGTTGTTTTGTCTGCACATTGACTAATCTTTCCTTCTCTAGTGTGATATGATGTTAATGCCACCTAGTGTATTTTTCATCTCAGATCTATTTTTCATCTCTAGGTGTTTGCTTTGGGTCTTTTTAAAAATGCTTTTCATGTCTCTCCTACATGTTATGCTTTCCTCTATCTTCTGGAACATATACAATGTGTTTATAATGGCTGTTTTAAGGACCGTATGTGCTAATTATTTCCTTGGGTAATTTTCTGGTTCTTTTTCTTACTGATCAACTATCCTCATTATGAGATATATTCTCATGCTTCTTTGCATCCATGGTATTTTTTAAATGAATGAAAGACATCATGATTGTATATTGTGGGGCTCTGTATCCTTTTAAATATTTTAAACTTTCCTCTTCAAATGTATTTGTTACTTGGACAGTTTAGACCCTTCAGTGGCTTGTTGAGCATTGTTAGGCTGTACCTAGTTTAGTCTGGTGCTCATGTGCCCCTGCCACCGGGGCTGTGCTCTTCCAAGTGCCAAGCCCAGTGGCCCCCGTGTCACAGGTTCCCTAGTCTGGCTGTTGGGAGTGTGGTCCGTTCCTGGAGCTGCGGCAGTCACAGCGATCCTTTGTCCTGCTTCTCACTGCTGCGCCTTCCCTGGCCTCAGGCATACGCACTGGTCAGTGTCCTGGCAACGACCCAAGCGAACCCCCACCCGTCTCTGGAGCGTTTCTCAGCTCTCTCCTTTCTGGTCCTCTGCCCTGCTGATTCTCGCTGCTATTGCCTCCTTGAACCTCAGCTGTTTCCTCATCTCAGGACTCCCCCAGGTTTGCCTAGGTTCCCCCTTCCTGCACTGTGGCCTCATAACCCTCCCAGAGCTGTAGGCTGGGCAACCAGGATGCATCACATGCGTTTCCTCCCTCGGAGTCATTGTCCTGTGCTCCCTGTTGTCCCACGTCTGAACACCCTTGGCTCATGTCTTTTGGCTGGTTCTTCATTATTTGAGGCTGGAGAGTTCCTCCTCTTCTGGTTCCTCCTCTTCTGTCATAGCTGGAAGTGGATGTGTCAAACGTTTGCCTGGTCTTCAGTCCTCACTGGACAGACGCCTCTGGGTTGCCTGGAGGAGGCTCGGGCAGAGCTATTTACCTGCCCGTAGAGTCTGCACAGGCCGGGCTCGGAGGTCCTGCTGTCTGGGCAGAGCACTCTTCAGACTTGGAACTGAGACCATGTGGGTGGGCATCTGGGTGGGGGGGTCCTACCTACACCTCATCGTGGGCTTCTCCTTACTGCTTCCCACAGACTTAAAGGGGTCTGGGGGTCAACGCTGCCCTAGACTTCCATCAGGTTTAGGACCGTGGGCCAGGGTTCAGGGGAGCCTGGGCTCTGAGCGTTTATTGGTATCTTTTAAGTTCCAGACGCAGTTTAGAATCTAACCACCTTTCATGGAATTTTTTCTCTTGGAGACTGCCTTTCTCCTTCCAAATAACTGATTTATGACTACATTCTTTTAAAAATTTATTTAGTTTGATAAGACTTGATATCTAAGATGATAGATCATTCTTTGGGTTATTTTCTACCTATGATTTCCAGTTATAATAACTTTTTTAACCTGTTTACAGGGCTGCCTACAGACAGAGAAGCTCTTCCCATGGTTCCATGTAAGTAGTCTTCTCATGATGCCGTTGGAGAGGTATGTCTTTAAATTAAGGGATTCTTTCCACGTCAGTTGAGTTGTAAGGTCTTGCTTGCGTATGAAGCCATGTGTCTTGCTGACTCTCCTTATGGCCTGGTTTCATGTCACATGAGGCATGTGTTACAGGTCAGGTGCAGCAGCAGTGTCCGTGATGTGCACGTTATCCCTTCTGGCTTCTGTAGAACCAATATTTAAAAAGAGGGAGTTTCCTCCTTTTGTTCTAACCTTTCTTCTTCAGAGTCAACCTGACTAAACTGTCCAGCAGGGGCCTGGGAGCCAGTTGTTAGCATGGGCTGAGTGGACGGTGCCTTTGTCCCGTGTTACAGCAGTGACACGTGTGTGCTGTGGCCGTGATGGCATCGTGTCCAGGCCCCACGGACACCTCTTTGTGGCCGTGACTCCAGTTTTGCAAAACTACCTTGAAAGGATTCCTTTTAAATTTATCCTTAAGAGGCCTTTGTTTTTCTACAGCTTATAACTGTTATTTTCTAGAAGTGTTCAGTGGTCTTGCCCGGAAGGCTGGTGTGTTCAGGCTGGCGGCTGATGTCATGCAGTGCCGGCTGTGCTCACACGAGCCCCTCACCGCGCCCTGCAGGGCAGGTGCTTTTGTTCTGCCCACTTCTCAAGGCTCGGGGAGACGACGTCTCTGTGCTTGTGGGTGGTGAGACGGGAGTCTGAGCCAAGGCCTCCGACCTCACGGGCCCGCGTCCACATTGCGATGGCAGGATAAGTGGGAGCTACCTTGATGACGGGATGCGGCCTCCAGACTCGGTGTCTGCCCTTCTCTTCCTGGTGGCCTTGACTGCAGCCCCGAGAGGCCACCGCGGGGTCCTGGGCTCAGCCCATCCTGATCGGAGAGCGCTCGCTATGAGCACCACAGTGACCTTCCGGTCTTGTGCCCAGCAGTCCCCTCAGGAGACACGAGAGACGGTGGCGAGGAGTCAGGGAGCATGTGCACACGGGGACTTAGGGCGGGTGGGTGACTGGACGCCCGATAGTTGAAGGGGAAAGTTCTTAGGTAACAAATTGCTTGAGCAAAGACCTTAATTGCGCTTTCATTCCTTCAGTACATATTGATAGGGCCAGCCACGCTCCTGGAGTCCCAGCTTCCTGCATTACATCTGTGGGGGTCACACAACATAAAAGTAATAAGCAGATGTGTCACGTAGTGTGCCGGGTGGTGACCTTGCCAGGGAGGAACAGAGAAGGGTCGGGGTCGGGGCTGCACGGGCAGTGGATGGGGGTCAGGGCGACTCCTGGGAAGGGGCATCTGAGCAGAGCCTTGGAGGCACCGGGGTGGCCCCTGTGGGTGGTGGCAGGTGAAGGGCTCCAGGCCCAGGGGAGCCAGCGAGCATAGGGGCGGGGCCCAGAGATGAGGGCAGCGGGGACACACGGGGGCCCTTGCTCACTGCGGGCAATGCTGTGAGTGTGGGAGCGGCGAGCGGGTAGTCTTTTTTCTCCGTGTTGGATTGTTTTTGCAAACTAAAGCTGTTATAATACCTGCTTCTTAGAGGACATCCAAATCCCAACTGGCTTGGGACCAACTTTGTAATTGTGCAAATCTGGATCTAATTTTCACAGAAATCCCGCGGGAAGGGCCTCTGGAACTCAGGCATATAAACAACACCCTGTGTGTGCTGGGCCTCTCTCCCCTAGACTTTGGTGTTGCCCACATCCCTCCCCCTGGCAGGCCGGGCAGTCTGACCGGCCTGCAGTTCTGGAAACAGCCAGCATGCTTGGGTGGGGTGGGCTGGCCCAGGCTACTCCCCCTGTGCGTGTGCATGGCCCCAAGGGCCTAGTGTGGGCGCTAGAGGAGGCCCCGGCACCCAGGCAGAGGCAGAGATAGCTGGGCAGTGCGAGCTGGCAGGACTGTGATTCCACAGGACTGCAAATCCCCTGAGGCTTGGTTAAGGAAAGGCAGCAGGCTTTTTATAGGGCACCTGTGGCCTCTCCTGTGAGCGGGGAGGGAGCTGTTAGGGGCACTGAGCTGGCTGGAACAGAGATCAGTCCGCTTCCATTGGCAATCTCAATCTCGATTGAACCCTGCAGAGTCTTCCTGTGGGATTCCTGGGTGGGAGTAGGGGGTGATGAGCCAGAAGGGAACTCATCTGCAGTGGATGTTCCCCAGAGGATGTGGTGGCTCCGGAAGAACTTGTTTTTCCATTTGCACATCTTCCGAGAATTTTCCACACTTCCTTAGAGTTGGGCAAAGGGCAGTCTTCCGTGGAGCAGCTGCAGATAGGCCTTTCCCCGCCGCCCTGTGTGCCTGTGCTCACATCCGGCTGGGACCCTGACCCCGGTTTGTTTAGCGGGGACCTGGGCTCCCACAGCCCGCCCCACGCCCCCGCCCAGCTCGGGGCTAGGCCTTCGGCCACACTAAGATCAGGGAATCAGCAAATAGTGATAACGAAAACCTTGTTGAAATTTTTATTTACTTTGAAGTCTTTTATTCTTTGTAATACTGAGAAAGATTATTGGCTTTCTAGGCTTCCCACCCCCGGCCCTGCATTAAGATAACGATTTTCACTACACAATTGGAAAATACGAAAAAGAACTTTAAAACTCACCTATAGTGAGGGCAGACAGAGCCCCCCGACTGGGACTCCTCCATCAGGGCCTCCTTCCCCCCACACTACCCGCGTCCTTCTTGGTGACCCTCCACCTGCAGCCTGCGGTTCACGGGGCAGCCCTGTAATCACCTTCTCACAAACACCCCTGGTCCTTCCTGTCCCTCCACTGTCCCCTCCATGCAACAGCAGTGTGGTGTTGGAGACCATGCAGCCCTGAAGACTGGCCAAGGCCCTGGGGGACCCCAAGCCCGCCCCAACCCAGCCTCGCCTCAACCCCTAGTAAGGTGTGCTTTTATCTGAGGCCCTTCTTGTGCATCTGATCTTTCTTCCTCAGATTTCTAATGTAATCAGGTTTCAGTCTCAGCTGATGACCGTGCCTCGTAATTCAAGGAGAAAAGCGGAAATAGGAAAATTGTGGAAAGCCTGATTAAAAAGCAGTCAGACTCTCAGCCCCCGCTCCCACACCTGGACAAACCGCTTCCCCACCCTGGCTGCAGGCTGGAGGGTGGAGCGGAGGCCCCGGGCACAGCAGAGGGGACTGTCCTAAACAGGAGGTGGGGCCGCGCTCAAGTGGATCTGGAGCCCTGTGGCCCCAGCCCCTACCCAGCCGGCCCCCAGAGCACTGGCAGCCTGGCGTGGGCCTTTGGGCGCGGCTTGGTGGAGCAGGCAGGCTGACGGGCTCAGGTGCTGCCGTTCGGGTGGTGGGGCAGGGGGATGAGGCTCCAGGAGCAGATCGTGGGCTGCCTCCTGCTGTGCTTGAGGGGTCAGAGGCCGGTGGGTCCCTGGCTGAGAGTTTGGAGGTAAAGTAACACCAAGTACATAGAAAATTATGCAACAAGCAAGCCTCTCACTCACTCCAGGAAACACATGTACAAGAGGGAGATGCAGTGTGAGGTGTGAAGAGCAGGTCCGCTGCCTGTGGTCCCTGCTGACAGCCGGTGGGCGGAGGTGTAGCACTTGGAGGGATGGGGGGAGGGTGTGGGTGGGGTGGAGGTTCATCCTCAGGCTCTAGGAGGAAGCTAGTGGGTGACACACAAGATCCTGGAGTCAAGAAGAGCCATACAAAGCCGGTCATTGGAACCGAGGAGAGAAATAGAAAAGAGGGAAAAGGAGCAAGACGTCTGCGGGGCAGAGGTGGGCAGAGGGCCGGCGGCGCGGCTCCCCATCAGCTCTGTGGGACTCTGACTGTTAAAACTACGTACATTTATAATTGTGTTAAAAATAAAAAGTAAAGGGTTATATTGCAAATGCTGTTTCACACCCCAGAATTTGAAAGCAGCCCCCCAGCCCCTCCGCTGTCTGCTTCTGCCGGGCCGAGCTCCCCTGCATGGCCATCTGGCCCTCCCAGCGGGGCTGTGTCTTCACCACTTGGCCAGACCGCGTGGCCCCTGCCTTGCCGAATCCGGTAGAAGATCTTTCTCCTTGGGGAGCTGAGCGCTGCAGCTTGAGGCCAGCAGGGCCGCCCCTTCTGGTGCTGTGTTCTTTCAAAGGCTCCAGGACCCTGTGCTCTCCTGGTTTTGCATGTTTGTTGTGCGTCACCTCCTCCTGCTTCCCCCGCTCCCCACCACGCGTGAGCCCGCCTTGACGCACAGCACATTCTCGGTGCTCAGAGAGGACCCCGCTGATGGTCGGTGCTTGGGGACTGCGGGGTCCAAGGCACTGCTGCGGACATTTTGGTCTGTTTCACTCCAGGTTCTGCCTCTGGGGTTACGCTGCATGCATACTTCTGTGCTCTGCTTTTAAACAGAATGGTATACGGCAAAATGTTCCACGTTACCATTTGAAAACATTATTTTTAAAAGGTTGCATAGTTTCCACTATAGGGATGTAGGTGTTATTTTGTTCAATCACTCCACTTCTGTTCAATATTTGGATTGTTTTCAGATCTGGCACTAGTACCGGTAGTCGTGAGGTGAGTTTCCTTGTGCGTAATACGGCAGTCTCCCCCTTCCCGAGGCAGTATTGCGGTGTTTGCGCACGTGCGATCCCGGGTCAGAGGAGAGGGACATTTTAAAAGAGGCGTAATGTGCGATCGCCCAGTCGCTCTCGAGACGGTAGCTTATGGCAGCGTGAGTGCCTGGGCTCCTGGCCCCTGAAAACCTGGGGCTTTGTGTGTCTCTAAAAGCCGCAAAGAAGTACAAGCGGGTTGAGCTTTCAACTAGAGCTGGTGTGTCCTTCCTCGTGTTTCACTGAAGACATTCAGCTTTTATGTTTGCGGCTCTTATTTTCCCCAAAGAGTCGTTCACCTTTTAATGTGGCGTTGGCGTCTGGAGCCACTGCATCAGTATCTTCCTCTGTGACGTCATCGTCTATGGCACATGTACATTTGGAAAATGCTTTCCCCTCCTGAAATGTGGGTAGTCACTTCTGTTTTCCTTCCTGCTTTTACTTTTTGCATCGACATGTGTAAGCCACTTGGGATTTAATTTGATATATGTTATTGGGTGAATATATGTTATTTTTGCTTACAGATATTGAAAACACTATTTATTAAAAGTGACTTCAGTTTCCCAGTGATTTGTGCTGCTGCTTTTGTCCTATGTGTGCATCTTATATGATAACGTTGTATATACTAGTGTCTATTTCCGAATTCTCGAACTGATCTGTTTGCTCTTGTGCTGGTGCACTGCCTTAATTATTTTAGTTTGATGGTATATTTATTTGGGCTATTCTTGGTACTCAATTTCTAGATGAACTTTAGGATGATTTTCAAGTTAGAAAGCTGATCAGACTGGGATTTCACTTCAGATGCATCAGCCTATGATTTAAATGGCAACCAGCTGATATTTTAGCAATATTCAGTTTTTAAAAGAGGAAGATATTCTATCTCTTCATTTATTCCGTTATTAGCCTTCGGTTATGTTTTATGGCTTTCTTGCTGTAGGTGTTCTCTTGAGCTCTTTTCTAACTTACTCGTAGTGTCTATTTGTTGGACCTTCTCCGGTTACACTCTCTAATGTTTAATAACGTGCGGGCAAGGTATCCATTTGTATGTATTGCATGCGGCCACGCTTTAACTGCAATAGGTTTGTCAGTTGAATTTTGACTTATTCCTGACTTGACCCAAATGTTTTCACCGTGAACTTCACAGTGCTTGCCGTGGCTGGCTGTCTGGTACATCGTGTTCATCAAGTTACACAAGTTTCCTTCTGTTGCTCTTCTATTAAGTTGTTTTTTGAAATCAAAAATAAAAGTTGCATTTTACTAAATGCTCATTACTGTTATTAAGATAGTCACAGGATTTCCTCCTTTTATTGTGTAGTGTAGAGAATTCCAATGATGAAATTCCAAGAGTTGATTCTTGGAATAAATCCTGTTAGGTCGTATTGATACTTTTTAATCTCTTCCAATTGTAATACCTTTTCAGTATTTTATTTGGGCTAGAATGAGGGTTAATAATAGGGTTAGGGCTGGAGTTCAGGTTAGTACTAGGATTGGGTTCGTGTGAGCACTAGTTGTTGTAAAGGTTAGTGTGAGCATTTCGGTTTGGACCAGGGTGATAGGCTCTGTACGTTTCTGTGTCCGACCCAAGGGAGAAATGCCCTGGGGCCTTAGGGAGCCTGGCTCCGACCTGAGGGCAGCTACTGTGGAGCCGTGAGTACCGAGAGCAGCTGCTGAGCCCATGGGGGACAGGACTCTGCTGGCACACAGTGCGCCCCAAACACGGTGGCTTCAATGTGGTCAAGGCCGGTTCCCTTGGCTGTAACAGGCCTGGGGTGGATGGGTTGGGCTCCACGAGGCCCCTGCCCAGAGGCCACGCCCACCCCACGCTCTGGGTGGCCTGTCACTCTGTGGTCCTCCCTTGCTCTGTTGTCTTGACCTCTAGCTGCAACTCCTCAGCCGGTGGGAAACAGAAGGGACGTGATGGAGGGCAAGCAGCTGCCTTTTCAGGATGAGAAGCCCGAGTTATACCAGCTGCGTCACAGTCCACAGGGCCGCTGTATGCTAACAGTGTTATGTGGCACCAGTGGATTGCGGCAGTGTTAACGCAGGACAGCTGTGTGCCAGCAGCGGTCTGCGGACCAGGTGTGCGCTAGCCGTGTGCCGCGGTGGTCCCACACCCCTGGAGGCTGGGCCAGCCCCGTGCAGCCACAGCTCTGCTGGCACGGAGGAGGGAGAGGGGTCTAGGAGAACGGCCAGCCGTCTGCACAGGCAGGGATGAGGCGTGTGAAGTGTGAGGAGAGGACCGCAGAGGAGCCCACCGGCTGTGAGGGCGGGATGTCGGGAGGGAGGGAGCCCCGCCTGGCCGCTTCCCACCCCCAGGAGCTCTGCCAGGGCCCTGTCCCGGGGTCTCGCTGGCAGCGGTTCTGGCATCTGTGGTGCATCCTCCTGCCCCCTCCCCCCGCCCCGCCACCCGCCACGCCAAGATAGCAGGGCCTGCAGGACGGGGCGGCAGTGGGCACCAGCCACTGTTGGAATCGTGGAGACGCAGAGCTCGTGCTCCGAGAGGGAAGGCGTTTCCCCATCCTCTGGAGGAGCTCGAGGAGCGAAGGAGAAGTGCGGGGGCTGCAGCCGGCGGGGGGCTGCTCTGCGGCTCCCCTGCCTCCCTTCCAAGGTTCTGACTCGCTCTTCCTTCCGCCAGGTGTCTCACAGACCTGGCATCTGCCCTGGGGCGCTGCCCTACTGGGCCCACCGAGGTCTTAAGGCACCCGTTCCCTCCCTCCTCCCTCCCTTCCTTCTCTTGGCTTTTCTTTCTTTTTCCGTCGAGCATGTTCAGTCTGGGCTCTTTTTTCTGCTCTTGGAGACGCTGGCGAGTGCTGTTGCCCCAGAGCAGCCTGGCGTGAAGGGCTGATAGGTTTTCATGGGATGACTCATTCCTCCCTCCCTCCACTGCCTGCGTGTGGCCAGGCTGTCTGGCGGCCCTGCGCGCAGAAACAGTGATGGAGCTGAAGCTGTGTGGCTGGCCCCTGGGGCCGGGGAGGCGTGCGGGGCTGGAGGACGGGTGGCCGCTGGGTATACTTCAGACAAGCAGGAGCCAGCCTCTCTGCTTTATTTACAAACGTGCCACGCGTTCAGTAAGCAGCTGGCGGCTTAACCCTTGCTCTGGCGAGAGGGGGTTAGGTGTGCCCCGGGGTGGAGGGCTGTGCCCCACCTTCAGCCTTGGTTAGGGCAGCCTGGTGTTTTCTTTACCGGGGAGTGTCTTGCACGGCCACAGGGCCAAGGATGCTTCTACTTCTCCAGTTAAACACACCAGCTCTGCTCATTCAGGCCTCCATGCTCTTTCTCCGGAACTCAAGTGGCACTTATGGGTTATACCATCCGGTTTAGCGCTTTGGCATCAGGGAGGCTGTCTTCTCTTTGATGTGAGGAGTAACCATTGGTACGCTCCAGTAACACTGAGCTGGAAAGAGGTTTTCAGTGTGGGCCTTCACCTTTTCCGAGAGCTCTGGCTGTTTCACTCTTTCAGGGCACAAGGCTATCATCCCCTGTAACCGAGTCCCTGTGCTTGATTTTACCCACCTGTCTCCCAGCTCTGCATCCTAGCACGCCTTTCTGAGCGCACGTGCTCCTTCTGTGTGGAGCTGAGGCCTCAGGCCACAGCCAGCGGGCTGGAGCAGCTGGAGCGCAGCTGTCCCTGGGCGCACAGCAGTGAGCTGTTCTCATTGTCCCCTGTATTAATTCGGCAGAGTGTGGGTGAAAATCATGGGAAGAGAACCTTCCAGTAGGATCCCTCCTGGGCCAGTGGAGTCAGCCTGGGGGTCTGGAGACTGGTTCTGCTTCCAGCCCTTCTCCCGGATCACCCTGTGACCTTGGCACCTTGGCTAGGTCATTGTCCCCGTCTGTGCTGCTTCTCCATCTGTGAGACTGGGTCTCCTTACCTGTCCTGCCCAGTCCCAGAGCAGGAGGTTCAGGCCATTTAAGCTTCTACGGAGAGGGCAGGGAGCGTCAGGGTCTTTCCAGGGGTAAATGTAGGACCGTATGAGAAGATGGTCATAGTATTTGCTGTGTTCCAGGCAGAAGTTCCTCCCTGGGTCCCCACAATTCTCCAAGGCCTCTGATTAGCCTGTTTTGTCAGCAAAGAAACTGAAGTCAGCACCAGAGCAGAGTCAAGTCCAGAGCTCCCCTTCCAGACCTTCTCGTAACCCCTTCACTTCACCACTATTAAATGGTATGAAGTTCAGACTTCAAGTCTCATGGCCAGGTTATCTTCCAGGAAATTGGGCCATTTTCCGTTTCCACAGGCAGTCTTGGAGAGTGCCTGTTATAGCCCAAGGTAACACTGTGCGCTGGTGCAAACGGTTTTTCTTTTTGTTTTTTTCTCTATCAGTGAAGTTGAAGTTTTTTTTTTTAATTGAAGTACAGTTGATTTACAATGTTGTGTTAATTTCTGCTGTATAGCAAAGTGACTCAGTTTTACATATATATACATTATTTTTTAAATATTCTTTTCCATTACAGTTTATCGTAGGATATTGAATACAGTTCTCTGTGCCATACAGTAGGACCTTGTTTTTTATTCATTCCATATGTAATAGCTTACATCTGCTAACCCCAACTTCCCACTCCATCCCTCCCCCAGTCCCTTCCCCCTTGGCAGCCACAAGTCTGTTCTCTACGTCTGTGAATCTGTTTCTGTTTCATAGATAGGTTCATTTGTGTCATATTTCAGATTCCACATATAAGTGATAGCATATGGTATTCATCTTTCTCTTTCTGACTTACTTCACTCAGTATAATAATCTCTAGTTGCATCCATGTTGCTGCAAATGGCATTAGTTCGTTCTTTTTTATGGCTGAGTAGTGTTCCATTGTATATATGTATCACATCTTCTTTATCCATTCATCTGTCGATGGACATTTAGGTTGTTTCCATGTCTTGGCTATTGTGAATAATGCTGCTGTGAACATTGGGGTATATGTATCCTTTTGAATTAGAGTTTTGTCTGGATATATGCCCAGGAGTGGGATTGCTGGATCATATGGTAATTCTATTTTTTGTTTTCTGAGGAATCTCCGTACTGTTTTCCAGAGTGGCTGTACCAACTTATATTTCCACCAACAGGGTAGGAGGGTTCCGTTTTCTCAGCATCCTCTCCAGCGTTTGTTATTTGTAGAGTATTTAATGATAGCCATTTTGACTGGTGTGAGGTGGTACCTCATTGTAGTTTTGATTTATATTACCCCTATAATTAGAGATGTTGAGCATCTTTTCATGTGCCTATTGGCCATTTGTATTTCTTCTTTGGAGAATTGTCCCTCTAGGTCTTCTGCCCATTTTTTGATTGGGTTGTTTGTTTTTTTGTTGTTGAGTTGTATGAGCTGTTTGTATATTTGAAATTTAAGCCCTTGTCTCGCATCATTTGCAAATATTTTCTCTCAGTCTGTAGATTGTGTTTTCATTTTGTTTGTGGTTTCCTTTGCTGTGCAAAAGCTTGGAGGTTTGATTAGGTCCTATTTGTTTATTTTTGTTTTTATTTCTATTGCCTTGGGAGACTGACCTAAGAAAACATTAGTAGGATTTATGTCAGAGAATGGCAAAACGTATTTCTTTTTTCCAGGTAGAGAGGGAAGAAAGTATGGTAAGGTGAGGACTGAAGATGTCCATTGGATTTGGCGTGCCTGAGAGGGAAACTCAGCTCGGTGCTGCCAGAGGATGCCAGGGTCACTGGAGAGGGAGCGTGTGGGTGGCTGTTTAAATGTCTGACTCTGAAAACATGGGTCTAGGGGAGAGTTGTCTGCTTGTTTTTTAACAGGAGCTATTTGAATATGTTTAAAACCTGAAAGGGAGTTAGTAAAGAAACAAATTTTGAAGATTAAGGAGACAGAGAGAGCCTGGGATGCTGCTGAGATGCTGGTCTCCAAGGAGTCTGGCAGTGGCCTGTGGGTTTAGAGCACAGGGGCTTCTGTTTGCCAAGAGTGGGATGTTCTCTTACGCAGTCAGGTACCAGGCTTTGACCCTCAGACCGTGCTCCAGTATCTTCTGTGGGTTCAGTGCCTTCTGGCAGTGCGGCTTCCTTCCAGTCCAAATCCAGTCCAGATGCAGTCCAGGGTCTGGTCTTGGACCCACTTGTACTTGGTTGTCTGGGGTCTCTAGTCTCCTTTAATCTGGAACATTTTCACAGCTTTTCTGTCAATTTTCTGACATTGGCATTGTGAAGAATATGGCGATATATATTGCAGATATTTTTTTCCATTTATTTGTCATAAATATTTTCTCATGGCAATTTTGCCGTGCCAAATATTTTTATTTTTTATAAAGTTCAATTTATCTATCTTTTATTGCATCTGGGGTTTTTAGTCATAGCTGGATAGCCTTTTCCTACACTCAAATTAAAGAGAAAATCACTCATATTTTATCTTAGTACTTGTGTAGTTTCATTTTTTTGTTTTTTAAAAAATTTTCATTATCTTTTTCTACAGGCTATTTATTTTCTTATTTTATTAACTTCTGTTCTTATTTCCTTCCTTTTGCTTTTTGGGGTTCATTTTGCTCTTCTTTTCCTAATTTATATTCGATTTTTGCTCGTTGATATTCAGCATTCTTTTCATATAGATAAGCATTTAAAATGAAACATTTCTTTCTAAGTACAGCTTGTTGCAGTGCACAAATTAAGGTACATAGTACTTTTATAATCCTTAATTTTGTTATGTTTCTACTATGACTTCTTTTTGGACTTATGAGTTATTAACAAGTGTTTCTCAATTCCAAACACATGGAGTTTTAAAAATATGTTAATAACATTAAATGACACAAATGAACCTATTTACAAAACAGAAAGAGACTCATAGACTTAGAGAAGGAATTTATGGTTACCAGGGGGGAGGGGCGTGGGGGAGGTATAGTTATGGAGTTTGGGATTGACATGTACACACTGCTGTATTTAAAATGGATAACCAACAAGGACCTACCGTATAGCACAGGGGACTCTGCTCAATATTATGTAACAACCTAAATGGGAAAAGAATTTGAAAAAGAATAGGTACATGTATATGTATAACTGAATCACCTTGCTGTACACCTGAAACTAACACAACATGGTTAGTCAACTATACTCCAGTATAAAATAAAAAGTTAAAAAAAACTAGATAAGCAACAAGGATATATTGTACAGCATAGGGAAATACAGCCATTATCTTATAACTTTAAATGGAGTATAATCAATAAAATTTTGAATTACTTTGTTAAAATATATATATTATGTTAAAAATGTACATTGTTATTTATATATACAATATTTTTCAATATTTTAATTTCTTGGTTCACTGCATTGTTGGCAAGGTGGTCTCTGTGTTCATCGTCTTTCACGTGCATGGAGGATGGCTCATGTGTGATCGAGCATCAGAAATGTTCTGTACTTCAAAGTAGAACATATTCCACTGGTTTGGAGTGTAAGATCTATGTATGTCCACTGGATGAAGCTTGGAAATCTTGTTTAAATTTTTTCTATCCTTTTAAATATTTTTCTCTAACTGATACATCAATCACTGTGAGAGCTGTGTTTAAATCTGCCAGTATGATTGTAAGTTTGTCTTTTTCTTACATTTCTGTTCATTTCTGCTTTGTATAAAATGTTGACACTTTCTTGGAGGGTACATGCACGTCTGGAACTGTTGTAATATCTTACTAATAAATTGAGCCCTTTTATCTGTACGTGATGTGGTCTATATCTGGTCTTGCATCTTTGCCTTAAAGTAAATTTTCTCTGATATATTTGCCCAGTATATATTTTTCTTCCTCATTCTTTCAGTCTCTTTGTATGTTTTAGCTGTATCTTTCAAGATGGTATCCAGTGGAATTTTTTTTCCTCTGACCATCTTTGTCTTTTACAGATTGGAGAGTTTAGTTTACTTTCATGTACTTTAATTACTTATAGATTTGGACTCCTTCCTACAATCTTAATTTGGGCTTTCTGTTTAGTTCAACTTTTTAATGTTTATTTTTACTCTTTTCTTCACATTTTTGATTGACAGATTATTTTTTTCTTCATCAGGTTTCTCCTTCACTGTATAATTTCGGTTTCTCTTATTTTCGTTTTTGTCTTACATGTGTACTTGATTTATTAATGTTTAAAGTTAATCAGTATCTTTAACCATATCCCAAATGATACAAGAATCTTAAAATACTTTATCTTTGGTTATCCCCTCCTGACTCACATGTTATTTTCATTCTCTGTTGTTGTATATTTAACACCATGCAACCCTCTTTATATTACACCGTCACTGTCCGTTTAGATGTGCTCACGCCCCACCACTGTCTTTGCTCTTCATTTCTTCTTGTTCTTTAGATGCTGCTGCTTCTAAAGTGCATCATGGTGACAGTGTTAGTAGAAAACAATTTTAAACTGAAAACCTTCTTTATTTTCCTTTTTTGTTTTATTTGTAATGTTCAGAACATATTTTATTTAATAAGTCATTCTGAAGTTGTTTTACCTAAGATTGCTTTCAAAAATTAAAATCAGTTCTAATGGGAAAAATTGGCATGCAACATACTCTTCTTTAGGAAAAAACTTTGTTTACATGTTCAAGAGCAGTGATATATCTTTACCTTGTTAAATACATACATGATAGTGCCATAATGAAAAGGGGTATCGTAGGAATAGTTCAAGTATCCAGTAAAAAATTAATGTTGAAAAACCAACAAATCTTTTCAGTTCTGTTCTGGAAGTCTAGTGTGTTGACTTACTTGTTGGATTCTTGCCAGTGGGAGGTTTTTGTTTTTTGTGTTTTTTTGTGATTATTTTTTCACTGCCTTATTTCCTTCTCTATGGTTGTTTAATTTTGGCTTGCAAATCTACCAAAATCTGCCAGTGTCTCTATTTATGACTCCTAGAAATTATTTTAAGTTTTCAGTAGCATTTTTTAAATTTTCATTTTTTCTCTTGTTACAGCTTGAAAATCCTCATGAGTTTTATGTTGAGCATACCTCTCAGTGCCCTAAAGGCATAGATGGAACTTGCCATGGAACCTAGTTCAGGCTTTAGTAGGGGCTGAAAATTCAGTAACAGAGCAGCTGGTAACAGTTCCCACTCTTAGCTGAAAGCAAATAAAACAAAAATGTCTTGAAATAACTTTAAAATTATCTTTCACTTTAATTCTTAAAAGATATTTAAGAAAGATATTTCTTAACTTTCTGGGTGGAAAGTTACTTTCTTGGAGTTGGCAACCATAATATTCTGCTGTCTTTGGCTTCCGTTGCTGTGGAGAAGCTACCTTTTAATCTAAATGATACTCATTTCAAGGAATTTTTGAAACTGGTTACTTTTAAGATCTTCTCTGTCTTTGGTGTTATATAGTTTCGCCATGGTGTACCTAGGTATAGATTTCTTTATGTTTATCCTTAATGGAAGTCATCTTATTTTTTTATTTTCACATCAAGTTTATTGACATATAATTTATGTAGTATAAAATTCACTTTTTTTTAGGGATACAGTTTTATGAGTTTTGACAAACATATGCAGATATTAGCTATCAACACAGTCATAATATAGAATATTTTCCCCACCCCCAAATTCCCTCATGCACCTTCTCCCTTCACCTCAAGCCCCAAACACTGATCTGTTTATTGTATCTGCAATTTTACTTCCTCAGAATATTCTATAAATGGAATCATGGTATGTAGCTTTTTGAGTTTGTTTTTTTTTTCTGCTTACCCATAATGCTTTTGAGATGCATCCATGTTGTTGTTGTCACATTTAATGAATGTACTGCAATTTTTTTATCCATCCACTGATTGGTGGACATTTGGAGATTTACAGTTTCAGAGATGATGAATAAACCTGCTGTAAACTTTCTCACATAGGCCTTTACGTGGATGTGTGTCCTCGTTTTTAACAGGTAAATACCTAAGAGTGGGCTTTTCTAGGTCATATAAGAAGTGTGTGTTTAACTTTGTAAGAAACGCCAGAGTTGTTTTCCTAAGTTACTGCACTATTTGGCATTTCCACAAGCATTTGCTCTTGAAATGTTAGCTCTCGACATCAGTTTTTAAAATCTTATTCTTTCTAGTGGGTGTATAGTGGTATCTCATAGTTCTCATTCACATTTTTTGATGACAGATGATATTGAACATTTTTCCTATGTTTATTTGCCATCTGTGTGTCTTCTTTGGTGAAATGTCTGTTCAAATATTTTTCCTATTAAAATTTTTGTGCTAATTGTGTTATTATTATTGAGTTGTGAGGGTTTGTTGCATACTCTAGATACCAGTCATTTATGAGGTACATCTTTTCCAAATGTTTTCTCCCAAAGTGTGGTTTGAGTGTTTATTTTCTGAACAATGTCTTTCAAAACAGCAGTGTTTAACCTTGAGAGAGTAAAATTTGTCCAGTGTTTTCCTCTTATGGTTAGTGCTCTATGTCCAACCAAAAATTCCGTGCCTTCCTCAAGGTCACAAAAATTACTTCCTATTTTTTTCCTGGAAATTGTATAGTATTGGGTTTTACATTTTTCCCCTCTGATCCATTTTGAGCTATTTTTTTTTAATATGGTGCAAGATATAGTTTCTTTTATCCCCTGTGGATGTACGTTTCTTTTTTTTTTATTTTATTATTTTTTTTTCATTTTAACATCTTTATTGGAGTATAATTGCTTTACAATGGTATGTTAGTTTCAGCTTCACAACAAAATGAATCAGTTATATATATACATATGTTCCCATATCTCTTCCCGCTTGCGTCTCCCTCCCTCCCACCCTCCCTATCCCACCCCTCCAGGCGGTCACAAAGCACTGAGCTGATCTCCCTGTGCTATGCGGCTGCTTCCCACTAGCTATCTATTTTACGTTTGGTAGTGTATATATGTCCATGCCTCTCTCTCGCTTTGTCACAGTTTACCCTTCCCCCTCCCCATAGCCTCAAGTCCATTCTCTAGTAAGTCTGTGTCTTTATTCCTGTTTCACCCCTAGGTTTTTCATGACATTTTTTTTTTCTTAAATTCCATATGTATGTGTTAGCATACGGTATTTGTCTCTCTCTTTCTGACTTACTTCACTCTGTATGACAGACTCTAGGTCTATCCACCTCATTACTAATAGCTCAATTTCGTTTCTTTTTATGGCTGAGTAATGTTCCATTGTATATATGTGCCACATCTTCTTTATCCATTCATCCGATGATGGGCACTTAGGTTGTTTCCATCTCCGGGCTATTGTAAATAGAGCTGCAATGAACATTTTGGTACATGACTCTTTTTGAATTATGGTTTTCTCAGGGTATATGCCCAGTAGTGGGATTGCTGGGTCATATGGTAGTTCTATTTGTAGTTTTTTAAGGAACCTCCATACTGTTCTCCACAGTGGCTGTATCAACTTACATTCCCACCAACAGTGTAAGAGGGTTCCCTTTTCTCCACACCCTCTCCAGCGTTTATTGTTTCTAGATTTTTTGATGATGGCCATTCTGACTGGTGTGAGATGATATCTCATTGTAGTTTTGATTTGCATTTCTCTAATGATTAGTGATGTTGAGCATTCTTTCATGTGTTTGTTGGCAGTCTGTATATCTTCTTTGGAGAAATGTCTATTTAGATCTTCTGCCCATTTTTGGATTGGGTTGGTTTTTTTTTTTTTGTTATTAAGCTGCATGAGCTGCTTATAAATTTTGGAGATTAATCCTTTGTCAGTTGCTTCATTTGCAAATATTTTCTCCCATTCTGAGGGTTGTCTTTTGGTCTTGTTTATCGTTTCCTTTGCTGCGCAAAAGCTTTTAAGTTTCATTAGGTCCCATTTGTTTATTTTTGTTTTTATTTCCGTTTCTCTAGGAGGTGGGTCAAAAAGGATCTCGCTGTGATTTATGTCATAGAGTGTCCTGCCTATGTTTTCCTCTAAGAGTTTGATAGTTTCTGGCCTTACATTTAGGTCTTTAATCCATTTTGAGCTTATTTTTGTGTATGGTGTTAGGGAGTGATCTAATCTCATACTTTTACATGTAGCTGTCCAGTTTTCCCAGCACCACTTATTGAAGAGGCTGTCCTTTCTCCACTGTACATTCCTGCCTCCTTTATCAAACATAAGGTGACCATATGTGCGTGGGTTTATCTCTGGGCTTTCTATCCGGTTCCATTGATCTATATTTCTGTTTTTGTGCCAGTACCATACTGTCTTGATTACTGTAGCTTTGTAGTATAGTCTGAAGTCAGGGAGCCTGATTCCTCCAGCTCCATTTTTCGTTCTCAAGATCGCTTTGGCTATTCGGGGTCTTTTGTGTTTCCATACAAATTGTGAAATTTTTTGTTCTAGTTCTGTGAAAAATGCCAGTGGTAGTTTGATAGGGATTGCATGGAATCTGTAGATTGCTTTGGGTAGTAGAGTCATTTTCACAATGTTGATTCTTCCAATCCAAGAACATGGTATATCTCTCCATCTATTTGTAGCATCTTTAATTTCTTTCATCAGTGTCTTATAATTTTCTGCATACAGGTCTTTTGTCTCCTTAGGTAGGTTTATTCCTAGATATTTTATTCTTTTTGTTGCAATGGTAAATGGGAGTGTTTTCTTGATTTCCCTTTCAGATATTTCATCCTTAGTGTATAGGAATGCCAGAGATTTCTGTGCATTAATTTTGTATCCTGCTACTTTACCAAATTCATTGATTAGCTCTAGTAGTTTTCTGGTAGCATCTTTAGGATTCTCTATGTATAGTATCATGTCATCTGCAAAGAGTGACAGCTTTACTTCTTCTTTTCCGATTTGGATTCCTTTTATTTCCTTTTCTTCTCTGATTGCTGTGGCTAAAACTTCCAAAACTATGTTGAATAAGAGTGGTGAGAGTGGGCAACCTTGTCTTCTTCCTGATCTTAGTGGAAATGCTTTCAGTTTTTCACCATTGAGGACGATGTTGGCTGTGGGTTTGTCATATATGGCCTTTATTATATTGGGGAAAGTTCCCTCTATGCCTACTTTCTACAGGGTTTTTATCATAAATGGGTGTTGAATTTTGTCAAAAGCTTTCTCTGCATCTATTGAGATGATCATATGGTTTTTCTCCTTCAATTTGTTAATATGGTGTATCACGTTGATTGATTTGCGTATATTGAAGAGTCCTTGCATTCCTGGAATAAATCCCACTTGATCATGGTGTATGATCCGTTTAATGTGCTGTTGGATTCTGTTTGCTAGTATTTTGTTGAGGATTTTTGCATCTATGTTCATCAGTGATATTGGCCTGTAGTTTTCTTTCTTTGTGACATCCTTGTCTGGTTTTGGTATCAGGGTGATGGTGGCCTCATAGAATGAGTTTGGAAGTGTTCCTCCCTCTGCTATATTTTGGAAGAGTTTGAGAAGGATAGGCTTTTAGCATGGTTTGTTAAGGACTGTTGTTTTCTCTGTTGATTGTCTTTTCTTCTTCTTTGGTCGACGATATATGGGTGGATCTATTTCTGGACTTTGTGTTCTGTTTAATTGCTTTATACGCCTCTTCTCTCACCAATACTGCAGTACTTTGGTTACTGCAGCATATTCCAGTAAGCCTCGAAATCAAGTAGGATGAGTCCTCCAATGTTAGTTTTCTTTTTCAAAATTGTTGGGGTTTTTTTTTTTTTTTTTTTTTTTACCTGGAGTATAGTTGGTTTACAATGTTGTGTTAGTCTCAGGTGTATGACAAAGTAATTCAGTTATACATGCATATATATGTATTTTTTTCAGATTCTTTCCTTTATATGTTATTATAAAATACTGAGTATAGTTCTCTGTGCTATACAGTAGGTCCTTGTTGGTTATCTATTTTGTATATAGCAGTGTGTGTATGATAAACTCCTAATTTATCTGTCCTGCCCCTTTCCCCTTTGGTAACCATGTTTGTTTTTTAAGTCTGTGGGTCTGTTTCTGTTTTGTATATAAGTTCATTTGTGTCATTTTTTTTTACATTCCACATATAAGAGATATCATAAGCTTTTGTCTTTCTCTGACTACTTCACTTAGGATAATAATCTCTAGGTCCATCCATGTTGCTGCAAATGGCATTATTTCATTCTTTTTATGCCTTCTTACATAGGTTTATTCCTAGGTATTTTATTCTTTTTGATGTGATGGTAAATGGGATTGTTTCCTTAATTTCTCTTTCTGATCTTTCATTGTTAGCGTGTAGAAATGCAACAGATTTCTGTATGTTAATATTGTCTCCTGCAACTTTACCAAATTCATTGATGAGCTCTAGTAGTTTTCTGGTAGCGTCTTTAGGATTTTCTATGTATAGTATCATGTCATCTCTTTTCCTATTCTAAGTCCTTTGCTTTTCCATATAAATTTTAGAATCAGTTTGTCAATTTCTACACAAAAGACTGCTGGGATTTTGATTGGAATTGTATTGGATCTAGAGATCCATTTGAGGATAATTGGCATCTTCTTTGTTTGTTTTATTTTTGAGATAAAATTCATATATCATGGCAGTCACCATTTTAAAGTGTAAAGTTCAGTGGTTTTCAGTCTGTTCTTTAGCTTGTGCAGCCATCACCGCTAATTCTATAACGTCATCATCACCCTTAAAGGAAAGTGTGACGACATACCCATTAATAGTCATTCCGTATTCATTCCTTCCTCCCAGCCCCTGGCAATCACTAATCTACTTTCTGTCTCTATGAATTTGCCCATTCTGGACATTTCCTATAAATGGAATCATATAATATGCCACCTTTTGTGTCTGGCTTTTTCACTTAGCACAGTGTTTTCACAGTCTGTGTATAGTGTAGCGTCGTTTAGTACCGTGTTCCATTTTGGGGCTAAATAATACTCCATTGTATGGATGCAGCACATTTTCTTTATTTATTCATCAGTTGATGGATATTTGAGTTATTTCCACCTTTTGGCTATTATGAATATTTACATATAGTTTTTTGTATGAATATATGTTTTAATTTATTGGGTTTATATCGAGGAATGGAATTGTGGGATCACATGGTAACTCTATGTTTAACTTTTTGAAGAAATGCTGAACTATTTTCCAATGTGGCTACACCATTTTACATTCCCACCAGCAATGTTTCAATGTTCCAGTTTCTCTGTATCACTTGCTTTTTTCCAGTTGTTTGGTTCTAGCCATTCTAGAGGGTAGGAAGTGGTATCTCGTTGTGGTATTGATGAACATTTTTCTAATGACTAGTGATGTTAAGCATCTTCTCATGTGCTTATTGGCCATTTGTACCTCTTCTTTGGAGAAGTGTCTATTCAAATTCCTTTCCCACTTTTTAATTGGGATGTCTTTTTAATTGTTGATTTATAAATTCTGGATACTAGACCCTTAGATATATGATTGATATAATTTTTCTCCCATTCTTTGGATTGGCTTTTCACTTTCTTGGTGGTGTGCTTTGGTACACAGAAGTTTTAAAATTTTATGAACTCCAATTATGTATTTTTTCTTTGGTTACTTGTGTTTTAAGAACTTGCCAAATCCAATGTTATGAAGCTTTTGCCCTATTTTCTTCTAAGAGCTTTATAGTTTTAGCTCTGACATTTAGGTTTCTGATCCATTATGAGTTAATTTTTGTATATGGTGTAAATCAAGAGTCCAAATTCATTCTCTTGCATGTGGATGTCCAGCTGTCCCAGCACCATTTGTTGAAAAAACTATTCCTTCCTCCAGTAAATGGTCTTAGCATCCTAGTTGAAATTCACTTGATCATAGATGTATGGATTTATTTCTAGACTCTCAATTCAAAGCCATTATCTATACACCATTATGCTAGTACTACACAATCTCGACTTCCATAAATTTGTAGTAGGTTTTGAAATTGGCAAGGGTGAGTCCTTTGACTTTGTTCTTCTATTTCAAGATTGTTTTGGGTATTTGGATATTCTGTTTTTTTGGGTTTTGTTTTGTAATTCCATATCAATGTAATTCCCGTTTATGTAAAAAAGGGCAGATAAATATTTGACAATGATTATCTTGAATTTGTAGATAAATTTGGGAGTGTTGCCTTGTTAAAAATATGAAGTCTTTCAGTCGAGGAACAGAGGATGTCTCTACATTTATTTAGGTCTCCTGTAATTTATTTCAGTGATTTTCTTTTTTTAGTTTTCATGGTACAAGTCCCACATTTTTGTTAAACTTATTCCTAAGTGTTTTATTATTTTCCATGCTATTATGAATGTAATTGTTTTCTTAATTTCATTTTGAATTTTTCTTGCTAGTGTATATAAATACAGCTGAATTTTGTACATTGATCTTATATCTTGCAACCTTATTGAACTTGTTTATTAGCACTATTTTTTTTTTTTTTTTACAGATTCCAATCCATATACTCTTTATTTCTTTTACTTCCTTTATTGTACTTACTTAGGATCTCCAGTATGATGTTGGTTAGAGATGGTGAGGATGGACATCCTTGCCTTGTTTCTGATCCTGGGGGAACAGCATTCAGTTTCTCACCATTAAGTGTGATGATGGCTATAGGTTTTCATAGATGCCTTTTATCAGGTTTAGGAATGTGTTAAGAATTTTTATCATGAGGTGCTTGTTGAATTTTGTCAAATGCTTTTTCTATTGAAATAATGGTTTTCATTTTTAATTTATATAAATGGTAAATTACAGTGTTTGATTTTCAAATGTTGAACTAACATTACTGGGTCAAATCCTACCTAGTTATGATGTATTATGTGAAAGGGATTTTGTTAAGGATTCTTGCATGTATATTCATGAGGTATTTGGGAGTGTAGCTTTCTTTCCTTGAAATGGCTTTTTGTGGTTTTGTTGTTCATGTAATTTTGACCTCATAAAATGAGGGGAAGTGTTCCCTCCTTTCTTATTTTCCGGAGGAGTTTGTGTAGAATCCGTGTTCTCTATCTCTTAATTGTTTATTAGAATTTTCCATTAAAGCCATTTAAGTGTGGAGTTTTCTTTGTTGGAAAGTTTTAAACTGTGAATTCAATTTCTTTCACTGTTATGAGACTCTTCACTTCTTTGTGTGGATCCAGGTTTCCGTTTGATGTCATCATCCTTCTACTGGAGCAGCTTCCTTTAACATTTCATGTTATTTATCTGATATTAACTTCTGCCACATTTTACTCTTCTTCAAGAACCCCAATTACATCTGGTCAGACTTTCTTCCTCTATACTTCATGTCACTTAACTTTTTTTCCAAATTCACCATTTGTCTATGGTCTTTTGATGTAACCTATAGTAATTATCCAGAAGGGAGCCCAGAGAGACAAAGCAATATAAACAGTGAAAGAGAGGATAAAGGCTTAGAGAGAGATTGAAAAGGCATAACGAATTCACTGGTGTTCAGAAGGAGAAGAGAGAGGAGTGAGGTAGCGGTAGAGTATTTGAGGAGCTAATGGCTAACAGTTTTACAGAATTGATGAAAGCCACCGTTGTATAGTTTCAAAAAGCCTAACAAATACCAGTCAGGTGAGATGAAGAGAAATCTGTGTCTCGGCAGATCATGCTGAACCTCTAGAATACCAAAGACAGGTAAAAGGTCTTAACAGAGAGAAAAGAAATTGTTCGAAGAAGGAACATTAAGGCCATCAGTTGACTTTTAACTGCACCAGCGGAGACAGGAGAATGGTTGCATCTTCCATGTGGTGGGAGAAGAGAAATCCCCCAGCATCCTGTACTTCGGGAATAAGCTGTTCAGGGATGAGGGCAAAGTAAACACATTTCATAGAAACAAAAGCTGAGAGAGCTTGATACTATAGGCCTTCATTAAATGCATTTCTGCAGGATCTATGTCAAGAAGGAAGAACGTTTGCCTATATGGAAGTTCCGAGATTTAAGAAGTTAAAAACAGAGAAAGTTGTGTGTGTGCCAGTTAATCCAAACACACATTAAATGTTTAAAGCAATGAGGCAAATGTCTGCTGGGCTTAACAACAAAGGGTAGAACTGAAATGCAGGAACGTCAGTGGGGAGGGAATGGAGTTACAGGGTTTTAAGATCGGGGGTTGCTTGGGTGGAGTGTAAGGATATCAGACTTTGATAAGTTAGGGATTTATGTGATCATTTTTAGGGTAAGAAGTGAAAAGAAAAACATGTATAAAGTAGTGGAGGGAAGAATGTAAAAGATGACAATAAAGGAGACTTACAAGAAGCATAAGGAAAGTAGAAAACACAACAAACAATGGCACATAGATCCATATATTCCAAACCTTCTGTAAGTATCAGTGGGCCCCAGGCTTTAAGAACTGCCCTGGAGGCTGCTCCCTGCGAGCTCCCCCGTCAGCACTGGGGTTGCCACGGTGGCGCTTTGGAGCTCGCTCCTCGTCCTGGGATTCATCTAAGTTTAATCACAATATCGTTCTTTGGGTCCTCTGTGCTCATTCCTTCTGGGATTTAAGGACCTCTTCTTCGTATCTTTCACACTTTCTCTTTTTCCTTTCACTCTGCATTCTGGAAAGTTCCTTGGCCTCATCTTCTTTCTGCTTTATTCTGGAGCTGTGTCTGTTTACACGGTATGTGTCCGTAGGTTTTTCTTTTGACAATATTTTTCCCTCTCAAGGTGTCTCCTTGTTTCTCTCTCCTACAGGGAATGTATCCATCGCCTTGAACATGGACGTTAGTGCTTATTGTTTGCTTGGTGATTTCTCAGATGACCACTCTTATTTTGAGCTTGGTGTCTCTCTTTCATCACATTGGCTTTCTTCAAATATTGTTTCTTCGTTGGCTGATGAGTTTTGCATTTTGAGAATGCCTGTCTCTGGTGAGTCTGGTAAGAAGCTGAGGGGTGTGTGGCCTGGTGTGGCTTGTCCCAGACCATCCTGCCTCTCTCCTCTTTGGCCAGCGCAGAGTGCACACCACCGCTGCCCTGGCGGGAAGTTGCTGTGCAGGCAGCCGCCCTGACGGCATCTCCTGGCTTCTGCTCACTGTTGTGTCCGCTTCGCCATCTGACTCCTCCGTGGACCTCTCTCGGAACAGTCATTTCTCCATAGAGTTTCCCTCCTCTGCTTTCTTTCTGTGTTGCTTTCTGTTGCTATGTAACAAATAGCCCACAACTGAGTGGCTTAAAACCACAAATATGTGTTATCTCAGGGTTTTGTGGCTCAGGAACTTCGGGGTGACTTAGCCGGTGGTTCTGGCTCCAGGTCTGTCATGAGGGTGCAGATGCTGGCCTTGCTGTGTCACTCGAAGGTCGGCTACGCTGGAGCAGCTTCTCCCAAGCCGGCCTTGTCGTGTGGCCTCGGGCAGGAGGCCTCGCCCCTCAGCTCCGCGCCTCTCCCGAGGGTGGCTAGTGTCCTTCTGGTCTCTGGTCCACTCCCCCGAAGCGAGTGATCCAAGAGGGGGAGCGAGGAGGAAGCCACATCCTCGCCTTGGATGTCACACAGTGTCCCTTCTGTGCCATCCCTTCTGGGGTGGGAGGGACACTGTTCTCTACTTTTTTCAGGGAGACTCTGTGGACACGTCTGAAACCCCCTCCCTCTCGCTGAGGAAACTCTCCCGTGTCCTCATGGTCTGTAGGTCCATCTCCACGTGGCCCTCGTAGAGCAGACCAGTCACAAACCTTCAGCACGATGGCACAAGCCTGGGCTTTTCATGTCTTATCGTTGTTGTGGTTGTTTTCATCGTCTTGTCTTTGGTTTTAGGCTTTTGTCTACGTAATTTCATTTAAAAAACAGTATGTGTCTGACTTTCTTTCTTGCGTTGTTGAGTCTGACACACTGTTCTTTGAAGTTTCCAAGCGGGTCACTCTTGGGCAGACAGTGCTGCAGCGGGTGCTGAATCTTTCCTCCCTCTCACCCATGGCATCGCCGGAGACAAGATACAAATAGCAAGGGCATTTCTATTATTTAAGGCACATTTTGCAGTTCCCGTCGTGGAGTGAAATCGCATTTCCTTATTTCTGGGTTGGATGACATATTGGATGATGATTTATTTATTCAACATTCATTTGCTTCTCACCGTGCTCTGATCACACCCTGGGCCCTGTGCGGGGCTCAGCTCCCCCCCGCCGCCGAGGCTCCGGGCAAGGGGGACACAGGTCCTTCAGTGTTGGCACTGTGGTGCCCGTGGTCGTGGAGAGAGCCTCGATCGAGGGCTGTCTGCATGCGAATTTCACGTCTGCTCTCCTTCCCCTTCTTCCCCTGAACTCTCTCTGCAGAGTCCTTGGAAGATGAGCAGGTAGAAGGAGGCAGGATTAACTGCAGAGAGAGCTTGCTTGAGTGCCTGTCAGAGCCGAGGATCAGAAGGGGCGGTCCCAGATGCGGACGGTGTGGCCGCAGTGGCCCTGGCGACCTGGCGCTCAGGTGCTTTCACAGCTTCCCGCGTGGGCACTGGACGCTGGACCCCGCCTCAGTGGCGTCAGCCCTGTGCGGGTGGTTTGCTTTTCCTGGGCTGCTGCGGGTCACGAGCTCTGCACATCCATCCAGCATACGACCTTGCTCTCCTCCCCGAGGGCTTCTCAGAGGACACGCGCTCCTCTCCGTTTGTCGTGCTCCTGGAAGCCTTCATCTGGTCACTGGTTCCTGGGGGTCCGGTCCTACCTCGTTCAGGATTTGCTTATTAGGCTTGATTTCGTCTGCATCAAACAACCAGTTAGCTTAGCTTCTAATCATATAATGTGTCTAATGCTGTACATGGCTTTCACCGTTAAAATCACTGCAGAGAAATAGCTTTATTACTGAGAAACTAGCTCTAGGCCCCGCCCCCTGCTTTTTTTCTTCTTGAAATCATTGTTTCTGTGATACACTTTCACAAAGATGACGATGCTGAGCAAAAGCAGCTGGCTGTCCCCTAGTCGCCCCTGTGTGTGGGCTGCAGGGTGTCCCGACCCTGTTTCTGTTCCAGTTCATCTTGCTGCCGAAGCCCCTCTCAGAAGCCTGGCTTCGCGGGTGGCAGGCATTCACGGGGCAGCTTCTGCTGGACGTGGACATGGACGTGGACGTGCCCGGCAGATGGGAGCCCTCAGAGAGTTTTCTGGGAGGGGACAGGCAGATGTGGTTAGTGCCTGGGGGTGGGGCGTGGCATGGAGTCAGGCACCTTGAGGGTGTTTTAATTTAAACAGTCATAGAACGGAAAAGTGAGCTTTAAAATGTTCGCTTCTCTTTGCCACATTCTGTTGAGGGAGCGCGATGTCGTTCTGTGTTTGCTAAGTGATGATTGCAAGCGTGGAGACAGATGCGAGCTTCCTGGGCGCAGGCTGGGGCCAAGCCAGAGATGCGGTGCCCCGGGAAGGAGAGGCTGGGGGTGGAGGTGAGCCCTGTGGCTGCGCCGGGCCCAGAGGCTCGCTCTGCACAGGCAGGGAGGGTGGCGCCGGCCCAGGGCGCGCTGGGCAGGGCGTCGACTCCTGCTGCCCGTGGGCACGGCCTGGCCTGCCTGGAGCACCTCGCCCTGCACACAAGGAGCCGCGAGCAGGGCCCAGCCCAGGGAACTATGCGGATGTGGGCACAGCAGGCCCAGCGCCGGCCTGTCGTGGCAGCTACCCGAGGAGGCCAAGGACTTGGGCTGGAGGGCCTTCCTCCTGCTGGAGAGAGGCCTCGGCCACCGCCAGGGGTGACCTGCTCTGGAGGTGCCTGTGGCCTCTTTGCCGGTGTTTCTCCTGCACTGACTCACGCTGAGTTCGTCGTGGCTGGGTCAGCCCTGCCTCTCGGTGGGCCAGCAGTGGTTGAATGGGGCCTCTGCACCGGCCCCATGTGGTTGGAACGACCTGCTCAGTCTCTCCAAGTTGAGGGTCATCTGCCAGCCCCCTGGGGCTGTGGGGCGGGACCAGGCTGCAGGCAGATGCCTGGCCCAGAACCTGGCCCAGAAGGTGCCTTCGGTGTGGCTCCTTCCCCCCCTCCCGGCCACTTTGTCACACGAACAGCTCCCAGTAGAACCCGCGGGTCTCTCCTGAGCCCTTGTGGGAGAGCAGCCCCGTGTGGCTCTGCCCCTCCCGGAAGCGTCGGGTGCTCTGCGGGCCACCGGTGCGCCTGTGTCCTCGAGGCTGGCCCAGGCTTTGGCGCTCGGCCCAGGTGTTGGTTGAGACGAATGCTGGGAGAATCCAGGGCACTGCTGACTAGGGGAGCAGAGTAGCTTCTGTCTAGTTGGCAGTTAACCTTGGCCAGTTCCCTCTGTATGAATCCCAGCTTCCCCATGTGTCCTGAGTGACCTTGACCTCTGCAGGGGCTGGTGCCAGGACTCAGGGAGCTGCTACTCGTGCAGCCAAAGCAACCTCTGTCATCTGCTAAAATTCCTTTTAAAAGAAAAATTAGGAGAAACACTTAGCGTGCATATTTTATGTGCATTAAGTGAGTTGATGAGCGTTAGATTTAAACAGGTTTCCAGATGCCAACTGGAAATAAGCGTGTGTTCATATCTTGTATGTAAAATAAGACAGCAATCTGTGTGGAGATCCACGTGCGTCCTTGGCACGCGCACACTTCTCCCGCACGCCCCCAACCCTGATCCGGAATGGCCTTGCCCTGGAGTCTCTGCCACCCCTGGGAGCGGCCTGTGCCCGCCTCGTTGGAGGAACCGTCTTGATTACTGCTCTCCCTTGAAGGCTCAGTCTGATGCCAGCTCGTTTTGCTGGGGGCTGGGGTGGTGTGCAGTGCTGTCCGGCAGAGGTCCGGCTCTTTGGGGTGGTGAGAGGTGGGGTGCATACTCCAGGTGGATGCAGCTTGTGAGCCGACAGCCCGTGTGGCCACTCCAGGGCTGCTGAGATGCCGTGCGGGCTGAGGGCGGGGAGCCAGGCTGGGCCCAGGAGACCCTCCCAGCAGCAGCTGCACCCTTGGATTAGCGTGAGCCTTTGGCGGGTGGAAAGCAGGGAATGATGTGATCAGAGTTTTTCTTAAGAAAATTTATGTTCCTGAAACAGAAGTTGGTAGAAACAATAGCTTAAAATATTAGGAGGATAAGACACATAAACAGGGAAAAGTGCTCAGGTTAAACCCAAGTCAGCAACTGCACAGGACAGCTGTGTCCCCGCCAGAGGCTCCGATGAGGTGCAGGGCTCAGGGGGCTCCCTGTCTCCCCCACCCACCCTGGGCTGGCCGCGGGCTCCGCAGCAGAAACGCTTCCTCGAGATGGAGGTTCCTGCGGGTGGAGATGTTCACTTTTAGAATATTGTTGCTTGACTTCGCTTTTACTCGCAGTAAATTGCTGAAGGCATTTCAGTTACACAGTGAAATCATTAGCAGAATGCTCGTTACTTAGCTTCAGACTGTGGGGCATAATCATGCTTTCTGACGGTGCAAAGCAGACACATTTGAAGGGAGAGTTATTCACATTTTGCAGTGTATCATTATCACATTCTTGTGTGATAGTTTCCTGGTAATTCAGCTTGATTTAGTAAAATATATCAGCTCCACTTTTCTTTATAAGTTGTGGGGATTTAAATCTGTTTAGCAGAGGAGACAGTGCAGGCTGCTCAGACACTCCCGTTTCATGTGCTGGTGGCTGAGAAGCTAGTAGTTTCACTGCCCAGCGGAGAGGGGCAGGCAGAAGTGCCCCGTCCCCGCCAGCGTGGCTGGGCTCTGCCACCGCGGCCGCCCCGGGGGGTGAGCACGAATCCGCAGGACGCAGCGGGCGTGGGCTGTTCCAGAAGCTCTGGGTGACATCCTGCAGGCCCCGCCGTCTCCTCCCTCCTTCACGGGGCCCCGCGAGGTGTTGGGGCCCCGGGGCGGCAAGCCCTTTCCCACACAGCCCTCTGCGTTTAGTCTGTGATTTGAACCCAGTGGGTCTGTGTTTCCACCGTCTCCTTGGGGTAGGCTCAGGTCCTCCCACACCCGTGCCTGGGGTGCGGGTGATGCCACCCGTACTCCCCACCCGACGGCCCAGGCGAGGGCACAGCCCCCTGTGTGGGGCTGGTTGTGGGCCCCCCAGGGAGTGCCTCGGGGCGGGCACTCTAATCCTGTAACCACCATGCTGGCAGCTGCCGTATTTGCATCAGCAGAGAGGGAACTGGCATTTGGAGGATTTCGGTAACTTCTTGAAAGTGCTAGAAAATGCGAGTGCCCGGGCAAGTGGGGTCGGCCTGGTGCTGCTTCCCCTCTGGCTGAAAGTTCTCATTCGGGTCCCAAAGCCCTATACTTCTCTACAGCTTGTCTAGAATCTACTTTGTCTAAAGCTATCTTAAATTCTATCATAACTTTGTTTCTCGATATTCTTATTGCCCGTGCTTTTCAGAATGCCATCTTACAAGTTTTTGATCTCTTGTTTCATGAGTTTTTGTTTTCTTTCTCTGAAAGCATGTGGCAGGCTGCTGACTAAAATCACTTATGTTTCTTTTTGTACATATTTCTGAACCTATGTTCTTCTTCTACCTCCTGCTGTGTTTGTGTGTTTTCTTTATGCGGCAGAATCTTTGTCATGGCTTCAGTGTTTTCCCGTTTGCTCCTCCCTGAAGGAGAAGTCAGTCAGGCCTGTCTCACCTGTGCCCCAAGGTGTGTGGCCGTACCCTGCAAGCCCCTCATCGCTCACATGCATCCTCTCTTGGGTGCTTGGACTTTGAGCTGGGTGATAGTTCCCTTGGGCTGGGCCTCACATCACTGTGGGAACCAGCAGCCTGTAGGGTGTTGAGAGGAGGCTCTGTGGCCTCTGGTTCCTGCGTGGCACCCCATTTGGCTGGGACACATATCTCCCCACCCCCAGCCTCCACACACACTGCCCTTCTAGAAGGGCTTCAGAGGGGCCTCAAAACTCCCAGGCACCCATGCTGTCATCCTAGAGCTGGCAGAAAGGCCTCCCCGTGTGTGCGTGTGTTTGTTGTCCTGATTTCTTTGCTTGATTCATTAGAAACTGGGGTGGTGGGGAGTAAAAGGTGCCCTCGCTGCGCTCCCACGCCACTCAGAGGGCTCACTCTCTGCTCTTGTGCAGGCTGGGGTCTGTGTCGCTGCGCTCGTGACACTGCTGCTCCTGTCGCCTTGAACCAGGCTTTGGATTTTGTAACATTAATCTTTTCCCATGTCCGTGTCCAACAGATGATATATTTTGAGGCCAGGACGCCGGGCTAAGTAATAATTCCACACAGGGTCCCCTAGGTGACGTGGTCAGTGAATTCACTGCAATTTTATTTGGAGCACGTGGTGAGTATTCAGTGAAGGTGCAGAGATTCGGGTTGACTGTAAACTCAATTAGCCGTGTAGTGTGGCTGGTGGCTAAAGAGGAGACGTCAGTCTTGAGCACTTTCTGAGCAGCGCGTTGTCCCTAACAAGGGAGGGGGCAGTGTCCCTAAGAGCGTGGCTGTGATAACAACCACTGTTGGTGCAGATCCACCGGCTGTGCCAGGCAGAGCAGAGCGGGGAGACCTGGGAGTGGCCAGCATACGGGTCCCGTGAAGCGTTAGTGTCCCGGTTCCAGGCCCTGAGCCCGTGGCTCTGACCCTGGAGGGTGTGGGTGTGTGTGGGGAGGGGTGGCAGGGCCGAGAGCAGGGAGACAGCAGGGCTGCCCCACGCTGGGCCTCTGGGGCTGAATGCAGTGTAATTGGAGCCCGTGGTGGAAACCGAGGGACCCAGGCTTAGGGTTAGGGTGAGGCTGAGGAAAGGGTGAGGTTGAGGCTCAGGGTGAGGAAACACTGTAAGCATTTCAGAGGCAGATGGTGAAAGGCGTGGCGGTGAGCTCTTTGTGGGCCGAGGCGCTGAGGGGCCGTGTGGATGGCCCACCGTCAGAGATGACACGGGGGCGTGGCCAAGCGTGGGGTGAACCCAGAGGACTCTTAGGACCGCCATTCAGTTCTTAGGTCATGTCATCACGTGGACTATTGTAGATGGCAAATTCAACTATATTCATTTCCTCTGGTAAAATATATCTGAGTTTAGCTGTTTATTTGAGGGAAATAGGACAGTTCAGTTCAGTACTGTCAGTTCAGTATGTTTAATGTGTCAGGTGGGCGTTCTCACTAAGCAAAAGAAACTGGGGTGAATTGCCCCAGAATCCCCTTCCCTTCCCTTTCACTTGGCTTCATAACTGGCTTGAACTCTTTAGGTTAAGAAATAGGTTTTCCTTTTAAGATGTGCATTAGTCTCCAAATATTAGCTAAATCAAGACAGGTGCAAACCCTAGATGTTGCAACAACCAAGCCTTCCTCCAGGCCAAATTGACCTGGTTTTCGTACTTTCTCTGGAAGTCCAACTTTTATGGAAGAGGTCATATTTTCCCTCACGTCCCCTTGGGATACACAGTTTTCCCAGTGCATTTCTGCTCTGTCCACCCATCACCCATCCCCTGGAAACCTTGATGAATGACCTTCCTCGTCTCGGTTTTCCCAGGAGTTGCTACTTGAGACAGAGAGAGGCGGCAGCGGCTATAGTCATCCGCTGTCATCACCACCATAGAGGCGCGTTTAAACATGCCTCCTCTGCCTCTAAACTTCTTGTCCAGAACCAGTTGTGCTGGGGTTCAAGCACGGCGGGGAGGCAGTGTTGGAGGGAGGGTTTAATTAGGGGGGGTTCATGTTTGAACTGTACACAGAGCATCTACTGCGATAGACCAATCTGAGCCATAAAATGAATTTAAATAATTTCACATCACACCAGGTATGTTCTCTGACCGTGACGGAATCAAGCTAGAAGTCAGTTATAGAAAGCTATCTAAGAAATCCTCCAATACTTGCAAATTTAACAACACACTTCTGAATAACTCATGGGTCAAGAAGAAACCAAAAAAGAAATGAAAACTGAATATTTTGAAATGAATGAAAATGAAAACACCACACATCACAGTATGTGAGCTGTAGCTAAAGCAGCACTTAAAGGAAACTTAAGAGCACGAAACACATTAGTAAAGAAGACGTGTCTCAGATTAGCGCCTTTAGCTTCCACCCTGAGGAACCAGGAAAAGACCACATTAAAGGAAGCACAGTAAGGGAAACAGCAGGAACCAAAACAGAAATAATTAATGGAACTGGCAACAACAAGGAGAAAATCAGTGAAAGCAAATGATTATTCTTTGAGAAAATCAATAACATTGATGAACCTCTAGCCAGACATAAGAAAAAATGGATATACTGTGATCAGCCCTATACCAACACATTAAATTACTTAGATGAAATGTATATATTTTTTGAGAGAAAGTACCAAAGCTAACTCAAGTACAGGTTGATTATCCTAATTCTCTACATATTTAAAAAGTGAATTTTTGTTGTAAACCACCTCCTGTGGTCCAGAAAAAACCTCCAGAACCAAAGGGCTTTACTGCTGAATTTTATTAAATATTTAAAGAAGAAATAATGCCAATTCTTTATAAACTCTTCCAGAAAATTGAGAAGGAGGGAATATTTCCTAAATCATTCTGAGTCCAGTATTACCCTAATAACAAAACCAGGCAAAGACATCAGAAGAAAAGAAGACTGTGGACAAATATTCCTCATGAACATATATGAAAACTTTACAAAATTTTAGCAAATCAAATACAAAATATAGAAAAACTAGTTGAGGTTTATCTGAGGAATTCAAAGTATCTTTTACATTCTAAAATTAATCAATATAACTCACCATATTAACAGACTAAAGACAAGAAAACAGTATCATTTCAGTGTATGCGGTAAAAGTATTTGATAAAATGTAACACCCATTCCAGATAAAACCTTTCAGGAAACTAGTAATAGAAGGAGGCTTCCAATGAATGGCATCTATGACAGATCCACAGCTAACACCATAGTAATGGTGAAAGACTGAATAGTTCCCCCTGCAATTGAGAATAAATCAAGGAAACAGGTTCTCACCTCTTCTATTAAATATTTTCCGGGGGTTCTAGCAAGTTCAATAGGAAATAAAAGGCATTGAAATTAGAAGGGAAGAAGTAAAACTATCTTTATTCTTGGTCGACATGTTTGTCTATGTAGAATATCCTATAGCATCAAAAAGAGGCTTCAAGAATAATTGGGTTTAGCAGGGTTACAGGATACAAGATACACAAATCAATTGTATTTCTCTATGATATCAACAAATAATTAGAAATTGATGAAACATTATACCTAATAGCAAAACATTGCTGAATGGAATTATTGAAGACAAATCAATGGAGAGCTACACCTCTGCTCAAAGACTCAGTATGGTTAAGATGTTAATTCTCCTCAAATTGGTCTATGGATTCAGTGGACTCCCAAGTAGAATTCAGGTAGGGGTTTTTTTGGTAGAAATTTGACAACTGACACTACTTGGTTTCATGATTTATTATAAAGTACAGTAATCAAGACAGTGTGATGTTGGCGTTAAGGCAGACAAATCGATCGGTGGGTCAGAACAGACAGTCCAGAAATAGACTTACACATAGATGCTCAGTTAGTTTTCAACAACAGTGCCAAGGTAATTTAGTGGGAAAAGGGCTAGTTTTGTCAAAAAATGGTGCTGGAATAATTATACATTCAGACGCAAAAAGAAAGAAAAAAAGACCTTTGATCCATATCTCCCATCATGTATAAAAATTAACTTAAAGTAGATCAGAAATCTAAAATTTTATACATCAAGAACAAAACATGACATATTTTTTTGTGACCTTGCACTAGGCAAAGTTTTCTTAGTTATGACATTAAAAGCATTATCCATAAAAGAAACAAGGTTATAAACTGGACTTCATTAAATTAAAACAATTTTAAATTCTCTGCTCTCCAAAAGACAGTGTTAAGAAAATGGAAAGACAAGCCACAGACTGAGAGAAAACACTGGCAAATCTAATTTATCTGGAACATATAAGGGACTCTTAAAATCCAGTACTAAGGAAATAAGCAGCATAATTAAAAATGACCAAAAGATTTGAACATCCACTTCACCAAAGAAAATACGTGGATGGCAAGTTAGTACCTGAATAGAAGTTCAACAGTATTGGTCGTTAGCTAAATGCAAATTAAATCCACAGTGAGACGCTACTTGGTGTGGCCCATCTACTGAGCCCTGGCAGAGATGGAGAGCATCTCATACTGCCCGTGAGAATGCACAGTGGTACATGTGCTTTGGAAGACATTTTGGCAATTAAGCCAAGAATCTAATCCAATATACACCCACCAGGCATTCCACTATTAGGTGTTACCCAAGAGGAATGAAAGCATATATCCATGCAAAGCTTTGAACAAGAATGTTTGCAGAAATTTGTTTTTAATAGCTGAAATACGGGAAACATCTCATGTCCATCCATAAATGAATGAATACACAAAGTATGGTATATGGTTGCACAATGACCTTGAGGAATCTCAACAGAATTATGTTGAGTAAAAGTAGTCAGGCCAAAAGTATGTGCCCAGTGTGCTTCTATTTATAAACTTTTAGGGAAAGCAAATTCTGTAGTGCTGGAAAGCACGTCGGTGGTTCCTTGGGGCAAGGTGTTTGTTGCAAAGGGGAGAGGGAGGGATTGCAGACGGCCACAGACAGCTCTGGAGTGTGCCTGTCTGTTATCCTGGCTGTGGCGATGATTCCGTGGGTGTGTACACATGATAAAACATTTCAGCGTGTACACAGCACATGTACATTTTATTATATGTCAGTTACATCTCAAAGCTGATTGACTGACTGGTTTTTTGCGAGAAAGAAAGGAGGACCCCTTTTCGGAGCAAGATAACCTCCAGAGCTTAAGTTATTTTCAACCACAATGTCCAGTATTTAGTGAAAAATTAAAAACAGGACCAAAAACGAGAGCTAAAACGGATGAGAAATAAAACCACAGATGACTTATAGAACTGCACTACCAGACAAGAACTTTAAAGTCATGAAGATTATTGTCTTAAAAAATAGAATAGATATAAAACTATATGAAAAAGAGAGAATTTCAAGTGAAATCATAATCTATGAAAAGAATCCTATGGATTTAAAAAATATAGGATCTGAAATGAATAATTCAGTGGACTCTGTAACAGAAGACTGGACACAGCCTTCGTGAATTGAGCGGCACTTCAGTGAAGTACGTCTGTGTTGAAGCACAAGAGAAAAGAGAACAGAATAATACAAATAGAACGTGAGAGACTGTGGGGCAGTCAAAAGGTCTAATGTCATGTAATGAGTGGCCCAGGAAGCGGGGGGAGATTTCAGAAAAATATTTGAAGATATAAAGGCCATGGATTTTTCCAAAGCATTGAAGATATTCATGCTAGAATCATGAAACTGCTGACCCTGAAATGAATAAAAAAAGAAGGAAGCAAACAAATAAGCAAAAGTAACTTTTCACATCGAGGCATCATTGCTCGACCCTTGAAAACTACAGCAAAGAAAATCTTCAGAGCAACCAGAATTAAAGATGGCCCGTCATTCTCAGAGTTTGCAATCTGGCGCGTCTGGTGGCCCGTGCGTGCACACGCCACTGTGGGGTATGCATCCTGAACGGAATTGCCGTGTCCTTGCTTATACACATCTTCTGCTCTGCTGGCCAATGCCCCAAAGTCTGTACTCATAGCAGCAAAATACAGACCTACCTCATGGTATGACGGTTCAGGCAATCACCTTTTCCCATTGCTCTTCAAAACTACACCAGATTTCAGAGAGCAGCATCTTTTTTCCCCCTCCGTACAATGCCTTTTTTTACCCAAAACAAATGAAGCAAACAAACTATATGGAGTGGTGTTGTAGCACTATGGCTTCGAAAGAGGGACATTCACCAGTTCCTTGATACGACCTTTTCCACCAGAAAACATGGAACGAGTGTCCTTGTGCACCGTATCTGCATGAGCAGCCAGCAGCCTGCGTGTGTCCATCCATGAGAGATGTACAGACAGCACCTCTCACCACACGTTGTTCTGCTGTCTGCTTCCGTGCATCTGGAGGTGCCTTCCTGCCGGGACAACACTTTGCTGTGCTGGAACTCTGTAAAAGCCCTCGGAGTGCAAAACAACCATGCGCCTCAAAAAGGTTTATAAATTGGTGAAGAAAATAGTGCAGAAATGAGGATGTACCTTCCAGAGTGACCCCCGGACCACTCTCCTCCAGCCGGGAGCCCTGGCAAGCCCCGCCCTCCTCCGGCTCAGACCATCAGGCTTGCTTATATCATGTTTGTGCAAGTGCAAACTCCGCTTGTTTACTTCGGAACTATTCGTTACTGTTGTAAGTTTGTTTTCACTGTTCAGTTGAAGTATTTTTCTACCTGTAAAAATGGTTTGGGTATCTTTGGCTGGGACTGAATGCATCATAACTTTTCTATTATAATTAGTGGATACATTTTTTTTCCTGTATAGTAGAAGGAGTTTCGGAACAAAATAATAGCCTAAGTGACTGGAAGGTGTTTAAAAGTTCCCATTGCTCCTCACCCCTGCCAGCACTGGGCAGGGTATTTGTCAGACTGCTATATTTTAGGCAGTGTAGTGGGTGTGTACTTATATCTATTTTTGATTTTAATTTGCATATCTTTGATTACTGTGAGACTGAGTACCTTTTCATGTGCTTATTGGCCATTTGGACCTCTTGTTTTATGAAGTGTTTTCTCAGTTTTTACCCATCTTGCTATTTGTGTCTACAGCGTTTATAAGGGAGAGCGATCAGGCTGGCCCCAGGTGTTTCCATGGCAGGTTGCATGCTAGATAAAAGTGTAGCAAGGTATACAAAATCTTTAGGAAAGAAAGAATTTTCTCAATAATACATTTTCAAACATGTGAGGACCTAGGGAAAAGTGATGCTTATGCACCCTCGCTGAAAGGGCTCCTTGAAGATGGCGCTGGACTCTGGACAGCGCAATGGACTCAGGGGTGAAGGGGCACAGGAAGGATGGGGGGACCCACAAGCATGGTGCACAGGGATACATCGAGGATGGGATTCTCGAATGGCAGACCTTCACGAGGCGGCAGCAGCAGTATTCACAGTAGTGACAAGGAGGGAGCCGGGGGTGGGGCTCGCAGAGGGGACGGAGAGGCACCAGCCGCGTGCTTCGCGCTCTTCAGGCCCACTACTTGATGCATAGGGATTCAAGATCGTCATCCAGAGTCATCAGCAAAAGCACCAAAGCTAGCCAGCTGAGGACTCACACCGGGCGGGGGGGGAGGGTGTAGATGTGGTCACTCCTGAGTCATCCTTGGTGGGTCAGCACTAATCCTCGTAATGGACAGAGGCCCTGAGCAGGGCTTTCCCCGCCACGCCCGAAGTACAGATATTCAGTAAACAACTTAAAAAAGAGCTCAGCCTCATTCAAGACGGTTACATTTTTAAAGTGTCAAGCAATTAAACTGGTGTGGTGATATTTTTCATCTTGCAGTTTGTCAAAGATCAAAGTGTTTGAGGGTGAATCCAGTGGCTGGAGAAAGAGCACCCCGGAATTTGATGGGGATATAACCTGCAGAGGCCTGTATGGAGACGATTTGGGTTAACTTCTCTGAAATCAAAAGTGTACAGTATTTCTAGTCTCATGCCGAGGTGCCTCTGAATGTGTTGATTCAGAAAAAAAAATCTAAGATGTACTGATGGAGAAGAATAACACGCCAGGTGCAGAACAAGACATGCATTTTCCTTCCATGTGCACAGAATGTGTCTGGATGGACCCACCAGGGGATGTTAATGGTGCCTGTGAGCTCAGAAGTACTACGGGAGTCTTTTCATTGTTTAAATTTTTACTCTTTACATTCCAATATCTATAGTTTTGAACAGTTATGAAAACCACCCAAGACCAAGAAAAGTTTTAATAGTCATTATGAATAAAAAGAATCTATATGCATTGCCAAGTTCATGTCAAACTCATGGCACGTTAATATTATTTAATAATCGAAACGTGAAACATGAAGTAACTCACCCATCGCTCTGGGGAACGCAGCGGGGGGAAGAATGCCCTGGCACCATTACTGCTCCTACATAGAAGGGACACAGAGTACGGCCACTTCAAGTGCTGTAGAGAGCAGTGAGGCCTACACATGCCGTGCTCTCGGGAGGAATAACCCCCCCGCTCCCCACGAGTGCACGTGTCCCCGAGCAGCCAGCAGGCCAGGAGGGATTCCTCCAGGTCACTGGGAATCGCCAGCCCCGCAACCCTGCCGCGTGCTTTCCTTCTCTGAGCCTGATTCCTCCTCTATGAAGCGGTGACGATGACACCTGCTTCCTAATCCCGCGAAGAGTGCGTGTTAAGTGAATAAACGTGAAAGTGCTTAGAAGTAACAAAGTGCTGAAGAAGTGTTAGTGTCTCTTCCTTTTAAAGATTTTGCATGTTTTCATCAGCCAGCCTGTACTTCTGGAACACAACTCGTTAGGTATGATTAGGATGATGGCTAGATCTTGAGGTTCATCTGAGATTTGGGAAGAGTTTCGCTGCGGCTTAAGCCCACTGAGGAGCCTCCGGGGTGTGGGTACCAGACATCCGGGGCAGGCCCTCCTCAGCTGCTTTGCTCCATTAGAGGAGCAGTGGTGCTTGGCTGGGGCCCACAGCACCCTGGGCATCTCTGACTCTTTAAATGTGGCACCAGATTTTTTAAAACGTATTTCTGTTATAACGATTGAGAATAGATGCAAAACAAATTTCAAGTATAAAGGTGTGCCGTGAGCCTCCAAACGTGAGAGTATGAGCAGGAACCGGGGCCGAGTGGGACCTCGGGCCGTGCCGAGCTCACCGGGTAACATGACGCTTTCCCCTTGCTTTTTGGTAGATGGACAGTGTCCTCACCTGCGGGGGAAGCAGGTGGGCTGGCAGGACAGGCGACCACGGGCCGGGAGGAGGAGACGCTCCCAGGTACTCTCGTCTACCCCGCTGGTGACCTGCCTGCCCGGCCCCTCCTGGCTGCTCTGCCACTTGTGCCCTGCCTGCGCCCCACCCCAGTGCCTGTTGGTTGCCCCCCTCAGCCTGGATCCTGACCCTCCCCTCTCCCACCCGGCTCGGGGCCTGGTCCTCACGTTTGGTTGCCCCTGTGCTTGACCACTTCTTCGGAGATTCTTAACCCCGAGTTGCACCCTGACTCCCATTAACCTCGCTCGGGCACGGAGCACGTGGAGAGCCCCTGACGGGGGCGGGCTCCCCCGCTGGTGTTCGCACCCTCTCAGACCTGCTTCTTGTGTGTTCGTTTCCTTTAACAGGGTGGTTTATAGTGAACTGAGAAGGCGCGTTGGATTCTTGCAGTGACGCGGTCGGGAGTGTGTGGTGCCGTCCCTCCTCATCCACACAGAATGTCCACCCTGTCACTGGCCACATTGCGGGTCTCAAAGGTTAGAAACAGAGTGAAGGTGATGAGATGCTTCAGAAGCAGAGCTGATCTTAGGAATAATTTTAAATGAGGCTGGAAGATAGGGTTGCTATCCCAGAGGCAACAGCCTCACTGGGCAGACAGATCAAACCCGTGCTCTGCGCCAGGTCTGGTTCTGGGCAGGGTCGGATCCGACAGCAAACACTGACGGGCTCTGTCCCCAGAGACGGCGTCAGATGTAGCCCGCACGCCTAAGAAGTGCGAAGGTGATGAGCTCCGTGGACAAAGGAAAGGGGAGAGCAGGAGCGTGCGAGTGCGTGTGCATGTGTGCGTGCGTGCGCGTGCACTCAGTTGGGAGTGGCCTCACTGAGAAGGTGACATTTAAGTAAGGGTGAGGGAGTGAGTCACAGATGGAGAAGAGCATTCTGGGCAGAGGGAACGGCCAGTGCGAGGGTCGTAGGGGAGGAGGCTGGAGAGCAGCCGGGGGCAGCCTGGCCAGAGCCGTGAGCGGGGTGGGGCTGGGTGCTGGGGCCTGCTAGGAGCTTACACTGTGGGTGGAGGGGGCGCCTGAGCGGAATTCGCTTCTTGAAGAATACACCTCTGGCTCTGGGCAGAGAATAGACGCTCAGGGGACCCAGGCTGGAATCAGAGACCAATGAGGAGGCTTTACCTGCGCCCAGGTGAGAGTGGTGTGAGGGGGTGGCGAGGGCTGGCCAGACTCGGGCTGTGTTTTGAAGGTAGAGCCAGTGTGAACCCCTGAGAGAGTGGAAGTGACCTGAGGGGCAGGGACAGCGGCAAGGACTAGGGCTGAGGGGCAGCGGGGACAGAGTGTCTCCAGTGCTCGCGTCGGTTCGGGAGTGATTGGCCTCTGGACGCGTGCAGGTGAGATGCTGACATTCGTGCACCTGTCAAGCACACAGCTGGACAGATGGCACTGCAGCCTCAGAGAGAGAATGCGCTGGGGGTGTGGGCTCGTGCGGATGCCATGCAGGAAACGCTGGCGCCACCAAAGGGGCGTCTGCGGGAGGAGAGAGGCCTGGCGTGGACCCCAGGAACCAGCAGGGGGGTCCCGGGCAAGTCTTCGGAGCCGGGCAGACTCCATCCCTGCTGTTGGTGGGGAGGGAGAACTGGGCTTCCAGCGGGTGGCCTGGAGGGGACAAGAGCGAAAGTGGGCGCCCATGGAGGAGCAGAGAGGGGAAGAGCTGAGGCAGCAAGGACAGGGCTTTACCGAGTTGCTGCAGTGGGAAGAGAGGGGGATGCGGGGGAGTTGTCGATGAGCAGAAACGGGGGCCCGGTCCTGTGCGGGCGGGAGGTGGACAGAGGGACTGTCCAGCCACGAGGGTGGCGTCTGGCAGCGATGGACATGCCGGGCCGGCAGTCTGTCCCAGGAAGCAGAGGGGGGAACCGGGAGGTGAGAAGATGGAGAAATCGGGGTGAGATGCGTGTCGTCCTCATGAACGGCCAGTGTTCACCCGTTTGTGGCATTCAGGAAAAGGGAATCTCTTGTGGGTCAACTTACGGTTGAACGTCTTCCGGTTCATGAGGTTTGTGCAGGCATGCCTGGAAGACTGGGGGCCCGGCTGCGCCAGGGGAGGGCAGCGGGATGGCGGGAGCCCCAGCCTGCGTGTGGTCTGCCGTGGGAGCCGAAGCGGCCGCCCAGGGAGAGGCGTGGCGTGGGGAGAGGCGTGGCATGGGCAGAGCCCACGGATGGCGACTCCACGGCGGGACGGGAAAGGGCCGGGCGGACCTTCCTGGTGGGAGGGGCTGGGACAACAGACATGGCTGGTGGCCACAGCTGACTTTCTCTCCACATTGGTGGCAGCTGTAAATTAATCTCTATCAAAGTAGAATATGTTAGAAAAATTTTAAAAATACAACCACCTTTTCAAGTTAGAGAACAGTACTTGGTTTCCATGGTAACTGCCAACCATTTAACTAGGGCAAGTGTTACGTGGTGACACGGGGTAATTACAGACAACAGGGAAATTGCAGGGTATGTCTTACATAAATACAGAGTGGCTGCATGGTTAGCTTCTGCTCCTGAAGCAAAGCTGCCCCTGTTTCCGGAGGTCTGCTCCAGAGCCTGTCCTCGGGCCATCACTGCCGGGGCAGGGCCTGCCCTCTGCCACGCTCTCTGCTACCTGTGAGTCCCGCTGTCTTCCCCTCTCTGCGCTGGGGCCTCAGGCAAGTCTTCCCCGGGTGCACTTGACCTGTGCCTCTGCGGGGCCTTCCCAGGGCCAGGCTGGGAAGAGGTGGAGGCCACACACGGGCCCCAGGCTGCGGCCGTTGAGAGTAATCTATCAACCAGAACTTAAGAAGGGTGTTTCTAGACCTTTTATCAACCGGCTATGAAAGAAACCCTAAATACGGTAAAAAGACAGGAGAATTGGAACACAAATCAGTCTCTTGCAGATTGGAACAGGACGGTTACTTGAGAACATTCATCTGCTGTCACCTATACCAGAGTCCCCCCGAAGACAGAAACTTTAAGGCAGCAGCAACAGTAGAATCCTTGCTGAAACAGGGGTAACTGAGTCAGAGGCTCAGACTTTTGGTTAATTATTAAGAGCTAGAAGCAGATAATGCTTGTGGATGAAAACATCACAGGAGACTCGTGCAGAGCCTGTTGCAGGTAAGTATGAGGACTCAGACACTCGGCCCAGAACCGGTATCCATGGCAGGTGAGTCACGCCTCTCCAAAGCAAAACTGTGGGCATAGCCAAGAGCTGCTGTGCATTTGAGGAGGACCAGACAGCAGGAGAAGCACCAAATGCAGCAGAAGAACATATTTGAAGCGAAGACTTAATGGCATGAAGACAAGAATATTCATAAAAGAAACAGCTCCTTCAGAAGAAACAAACAAAAATTTTGGAAAGCAAAGTTATCAACACGGAATAATCAGGGTGGTTTAAATTGCAGAACAGACAGAAGTGAAGAAGGAATTAGTGACTGGACAAATGAACCGAGGATTTATTCCGGAATGCAAACCTAAAGGACCAGAGCTGTTGCAGAATGCAGGCCTCAGCCACTGAGAGGTGAAGAGTGTGAGAGGAAAGGGTGAGACCATGAGGACTCTGAGAGGCTCTCTTCTCTGTGGATGGGAGTCTGAAGAGCAGAGAGCAGAGAAGGCTGAGGGAGGATGATGAGACATCCTGGAAGAAGCCTCTCAGGGCTCAGAGCGTGTCGGGGGTAAAGTGTTGGGGGGGGGGGGTTGGGGGTTGAGGGGATGGTGAGAAACCACAAGGGCCTGAATACAGTGGGACAGAATTTCGGGACAGGACCAAAGAGAAACTCCCAAAGTGGCTGGCAGGAGGCGCAAGGGTCTGGCTCTCAGTTGGCGTCAAAATTCTCTATGACAAATGTATACTTTAGAATTAATTGGATCAATATCTTCGAAGTACTTGGGGAAGAAGGATTCCAAACCTGGAATTTGAGACACAGCCAGGATTCAAGTCGAAGGGCAAAGGAAGGGTGTTTCAGACAGTCAAGGACTCAGAGGTCTCCAGCCTCACCCCTAAGACTCTGAGAAAATGAAGAAAGATAGCCATCCACAAAAGAGGTTAGCATTTGGTTCCACTGAGAATGGGGAAAGAATCCAGGGTGGCACGTAGCTACTCTAAGTAACTGGTGGTGCCTGTTGGTGTGCAGATTAAAATGATGGTTGAAAAAATCTTGGTAGGTTCCAGTGTTATTTTTTGTCGACGGTTTGTTCAGCGGTTAGTTGTGATTTTGGTGTTTTCGTGAGAAGAGGTGAGCTCACGTCCTTCTACTCCACCATCTTGTTTCTGTCCTACAAACCGAAAAATCTTATATATATGTATTTATGTAGTGATGAGAAGGAGAAGAGTGAAAGGTCATTAAACATCAGTTCTTTTTCTGGGGGAATACGTAGATACTCTTCAAGCCTATAGTGTATGAATGTGCATCTAAACACGTTAACGATGTACCAGGAGCCACCAGTCACAGGGACAGATTGCTCAGCTTCAAATCTCGTGGAGGAAAAACTCTGGAACAAAGGAAACCTGATTAAGTCACAAAAAAAAAAAAAGAAAGGTAGAGAAGAAGGAGGAAATTAGAACTCAAAGTAAATGTGTAAAGCAAGACGTCGTGTGGCATTAGTTCAAATGTATGTGAAATTTCTCTATTAAAAGGCAAAACTCAGATTGTCTTAAAATTGACACAGAAACAGAAAATGCATTAATGGGAGGAGTACTAAGCAAATGGTAATCACTGGGAAGCAGGCCAAGCAACATTATTTTCAAGAAAAAGATAAAAAGCATTAAATGGGTCAAAGATACTTCATTTTGATAAGTTATAATCCTCTAAGAAGATATGATACTCATGAACTTTTATGTATATAATTACATAGCTGTAAAATTTATGAAGGAAGAACTTCTAAGAATAGGAAATGGACAAATCCAGTACCATAATGGGAAACTTTAATTGAAAAATCAAGAAGACAAAAAAATTCATATGGATATGAAGAATTTGAATAGCATTCTTGACAAATTGTGTTCCAAACGCAGGATATACTTTCCTACTTTCCTTTCTCCCTCCCTTCCTCCCTCCCTTCCTTCCCTACTTTCTTCCTTTCTATTTTTCAAACACACCAGGACCATTCACAGATATATTTACCACGTATTTTACTTTAAAGGAAATTAATTTTTCAACAGCGGAAATCATTAAGTACAGTAAAAATGGAAATTAACCACAAAATGATAATCAGAAGTAACCCAGACTCCATTACATATCTAGAGATTTGGGAATGCTTTTAAATAAAAGCATAAACTGAATAAAAAGTAATGAAAATGAGATAATACTGCACGTCAAAACATGAAGGATGCTGTCAAAACTCTTCCCAGGAGAAAATGTTGGAACGCTGGAAACACTTAAAATAAATGAAACAACCCTATGACTCTAAATGTTAGAGGAAGAATTACAAAATAATTCAAGACAAAGTAGGAAAACTTAATGAAGATAAAGGTAGAGATGAATACAGCAAAACGTGAAAACGTTGCCACATATGATGTAGAAAGTCTGGATAACTATGGGAATGACTGAAACGGTGCTCAGAGTCTGCACTCACTGAGGTGCCAGTGAGGTCCTACTCCACAGCACATTCTCACTCATCCAAAAGGAAACATGATTCTTAAGGTGTGCAATTGTTTTAGAGAACAGAAATGTCAGAAGTTCCCTGAATCATTTGATAAGATCAGCAATGCTGTGATATGGAAGTCACACAAGTAACCCTAAAGTCATCTGTAGGTAACCCCGCCTCTGAGACAGATGCGCAAACCCTAAGTAAAATGTTAGCAGGCCAAATCCAGCAATGCATTCAGTTTTAAGTACCTCTCTAGCTGTAAGTACCTCTTTGATTTAAGAGGCGTTTTGAGGAGCTGTGCTTTGGAGAGGTGCCCGGTTGTGCCTCGTCCTCTCTCTGCTCTGTTCCTGTCTGTCTGGCGTTCTTGGTTTCCTTCTCTGTGTATCACTCTTCTTGAATTCTTCTCATTGCTTTATTTTGTTTTTGACTTTTAAAAATGTTCTCTTTCTTCTATTTTCCTCTGTTGTGTTTATTCAATCTCGTGTGTCTTCTAATTTCATCCTGATTTGGAAATATTTTTTCTTTTATTCTTGATTCTTTCCTGAATTCTATGACCTAAATTTTGAGTTTTTCTAATTCTGATTTATAGTTTTTCATCTCTTGCAGCATTATCTTACTGTCTTTTAATCAACTTAAAGATATTATAGTTTTTCTATTTTTGTCAGCATGGCTTTATGATGTGTGTTTATTGTCAGTAGGGTTGTTATTTTGTTTCCTGTTTTCTTTTGTCTTAAAAAAAACTTTGTATGATATTTAACATCACACGAAATTTGTTTTGCTGAACTTTTAAGAAGGGAGGTATTGTTTATAACAGCATTGCTAATTTCACAGCTCTAGAATGCCCTCTTCTGTTACTTTTATGAAGGTTTAGTATGAGGACTTGCTGCAGTTAGAGTGTGTCTGGTGGGAGCTGCTGGGGGTCTCCGAAAGCTGGGTAAAGGCCTTGTGTCGCCGTTAAGTGCTCCGGTTTTGATAACTGGTTTTGTACCCTGCCTACCCAGATGCCCTTGGTTTTAGAAAATATGCTCTAAAGTATTTGGGGTCAAGGCAAGTGCTGTCTTGTAGTCACTCTTAGCCGGTGTGGATTGATGGGGAACAAATACCTGTGCAACAACCAGGCAGGCCTGACTGTGAGCAATGGGGGGACAGTTAAGGGACCTGCAGGAGTTTGTTGTAATGTTCACGCAACTTTTCTCAAGGTTCCACATTACATCCCAATAAAAAGTTGTCAAGTAAGTAAGTAAAACGAATTCTTCAGTGGAAAACATGGTGGCCCTTCTCCTCTGTACAGATCTCCTGGGAGACTCGGGAGCGGGGAGGCCAAGGGGCAGCAGGTGGGGTCCCAGGTGGGCCAAGGGGGGCGCCGGGCTCTGGGCCGATGCAGGGGCTGACGTTTCAGTCTCTCAACACTTTTCTCAAACTGCAATTTTAATTAAAACAAAATCAATGCCTCAGAATGTAATTCAAAAATCTAATGAGAAGAGGACAAGCGCCCTCCTGAAGTGACGTGGGGTTTCGGGGCCCAGGAGGCCCGGAGGGCGGCTGGCGAGAGCTCCTCCCTCGGCCCGGTGGGCGGCTCCCACTGTCCCGAGGTTACTTGTCACCAAGCGCGAGCCGCTGAAGATGTGCGCGGCTGGTTCTCTACCGACTCGGGCTGCGCCCGGAGTGGGTCTTTGGATTCACGGGGTGCAGCGCTGCCGGCCGGGCCTCGTGGTGGGGAAGCCGGGCGGGGGCTGGGGCGGGGGGAGGTGCTCGGGCGCTTCTCGCCCGGGGCTTTCCACTCACACCCGAGCAGAGCACGTCCGCACCCCGTCCCCCACGGTGGCCCCGCCTCGTGGCCGTGGAGAGCAGGACCCTGGAGCTGCCCGGGGCTCTGAACCCTGGGGCCGCGTGAGCCCCGTGCTGGGGAGGTGATGCCTCTTCTTGTAGCAGTCTCCAGGGAGCTGGGTCTCCAGGGAGCTGGGACTCCAGCCGGCCGAGGGCGGTGCGGCGGCTCACCAGGCGCGCCCATATTGTGCCCAAGAGGCTCATCTTGAGATGCGGGCTCCTTGGTGACCTCAAGGCCCCTCAGCGTCACCCCCACAGCCAGGCCTGACCGCCCCGCCCTCACTCTCCGCTCCGTTGCCCTGGCCCCCCCAGGCCTCTGCCCCGTGCCCAGGGCCGGGTGCCACGCCCTCGCGGCACCCCGGATCCCCCCCGCGCGGCCCGCCCTCGGCCTGCCATCCACCCTCCCGCACTCGAGCCTGTCTGGCCCTGGCATCCTTTGGAATCCAAGGTCCGGGCCCAGCCGGTTCTCGTCACCACGCCCCCTCGCCTGACCCTGGTAGGTCTCTGCCCACAGCGGCCCTGCGTTCCCCACCGCTGGTCTCCAGCACGACCACCCGGATCTGAGCGCTGTCCGAGGAGAGCGGTACCCGGGTGATGTCAGCCGCGTGTGGCCCCAGGCCGGCCGCCCCTCCCCACGGGCTGCGGCAGCCTCTCGGTGGAAAAGGAGGTGCCAGGGCAGAGGGATCACAGACGACCCCCCGCCCCCCCCCCCCACGTCTGTGCCCCCGCTGTGCGTGCCCCTCTCCACACGGGCTCCACGCCGGGTGTCAGGCCGCTCGCTGTCGCTTTGTCTCCCGCCCTGGAAGCGCCCTTTCCACGCGGCTGGTGACCTGTTGTGTGCTTCTTGCTCGTTCTCTGCCCTGGGCTGAGGTTTTCTCCGGACAGTGCGGCTTTCAGGACGTCGCTGCAGCCACTGCTGGGCTGCACTAGCATGTTAGGCTCGTGTAGTCCGACGAGGTGAGGCAGCCTAGCCGGGAAACAGCGAAGCACCCACACCGCTGTGCCCGTCGCCTGCCGGAGTTCAAAGTAATCACGTTTACAAACTAGTCACGTTTGTAACTATGGTGCACATCCCTACCATGTCTGTTCGTGACGCCGATGGAGCTGGCCGATCGTCTTGGGGTGCCGACTGTCCCTGTGAGTCTTAGGGCCACTCAGGGCCTCCAGGGCAGCAGCATGGAGAAGGGCGCGCAGAGGCGGCTGCAGCTAAGCTGGGGCCTTGGAGACGGTGCTGCCCGCCTCCCTACTGTCCCGCTGGAGGAGACGGCCCAGCCACAAGGCCCACCTCTCCACCCCCCGCCCCCCACCGCAGCCCGCCCGCAGGCTCCTGGCCCCGCGCACAGGGGATGGTCAGATGTATTCTCCCCAGAGCACAGACCTTCCTCTCTCCCCAGCCGCAGCAAATAATTGAGCCCTGGCGTTGTTTGGACCCGGACGCTTTCAGAAATAATACAGTAAACACATTCCTCACCTTCGTCTGTTCTTTTCTCTTATCTCCTATTCTTACTCTAGAATTATCCTGGTAAAATCAGGCTTAAAGTTCCTCATTTGTATAACACTTTGCAAATTACAGAGTGCTTTTCATGTCACTGAAAGGTGGGTATTTTCTCGTTTGTATTTAGAACGAGGAACAGAGGCTGAGAGCAGCCGAGTCTGGGCATTAGCCTGGGGGTCGAACTCAGGGTCCTCTGCAGAGCAGGCCCCCAGGAGCCGTGTCACTAGCCGGAAGTCACCAGGCCCCAGAGAGTGTCCCTGGGGGTTGGAGGAGCCGATGCGGCTGCACGGGCACCAAGTGCTCCCGCAGAGCCGCCTCGCTGCACGGTACTCTCTGCCCCCGCCCCTCCTCCTCTGTTGCCCTGGCGGCCGCCTGGACCTCCCTCCAGGACCTCCCGCTGGGGAACATACCAGAAGTCAGCCCAGGACAAGGTGTGGTGGGCAGATATGTAGGCTTCCACCCCGGCCTAGAGGCCTTGCTGAACTCCCCCCTTGAGAGTGGGCGGCACGTGGGACGTTGTCCCGTGATTGTGTCGCGTTGCCTGGCAAAGGGATTTTGTGGATGTCATTCAGGTTTCTAGTCACCTGACTTTGAGTGACTCAGAGGGAGGTGCCCTGACCTAATCTCAGGAGCCCTTCTGTCTGGGTCTGGACGTGGGAGGTGGAAGAAGACAGAGATGGGAGGTGAGGGGGATTCCAGCGGGAGAGACCAGGAGATGCAGATGGCGTCTGGGAGCCAAGAGGGCCCGGCCGGTGGCCACAGAGACACCCTCCGCCTAGAAGAGCCCGGCTCCCAGGGAGACCACAGCAGTGGCTGAGTCCTGTGTGAATGAGGACCAGCCACCCCATGTCCGGGCCTCCGCCCCTCCTGGCCGTGAGCTGATGAGTGGGCACTGTGTTCAGCCCTAAGTTACGGGGTTTGCTCTCCAGTGGTAGAGAAAGCTGCACAGACCAGCAGGAGCGGGGCCAGTGGGGTGACATCGTGCTGGGCTGGAGTCTCAGGGCCACTGACAATTAACCCAAATCCCTACTGATGAGAGATGCCGCCTTCATCCCAGGCACTCATGGTCCGCGCTCCCCTCCCCCACAGAGTGCTGTGATCCACAGCATCTCAGAGTTTGTCCCTCTGCCAAAAAGCCAACTCACGACCCGCCTTACTCCTCATCTCTGTGCTTCCCAAGGAACGCTGCAGTCCTTCTGTCATGGTTTCTGTGGCCTCCCATTTCAGTCACACCTTCAGGCTGGGAGGGAGGTCCTTCCAAGTGGGGCATGGCAGGCTCTGCCCACACACAGGCCTCGCCAGACCCCGTGGTCTCCTCAGTGTGTTGCGTGGCCCTTATTCAGGTTATCCTTGGCTTCTTTTGTAAGCATTACCGATGTATAGGAGAGCTACTTATTCTTGCATCTTTAGTTTATAATCTGTCATCTTAGTAAACTACGTCCTATTGGGGGGTCTCATAAGCTGGGATGTGTTAGGTAGAGAATTACATTATCACAAATGATCATTTTAACACCCTTCCCTTTTGAGTATCTATGGCTCCTTGTTATGTTTCATTTACTAACCGCATGGCCTGAATCTTTGGAGTAACATTGAATTGCAGCCCGTCCTTTTCCTGTTCGGCCAGACCTCCACCTCCTCCTGCCCCAAAGCTGCCGGATGCAGCGCACACCCGACCTGCCGGGTTCTAACAGCAGTGAATTATTGACTATTCTGGTGCTCCTTTCTGAAAACCTCTTGGCCCTGGGCTGTGACCACCCCGCCCGCACGGCCTCCAGACGCTCCTTTCCTGGACCCCGTGGGCTCTCCTCGTTCATGTGTCCGCGAGCACGCTTCTCCTGCCCACTGTCCTGGGTTCTCCACTCGCAAGATGTGCGTGTGGGCTCCCCGCTCCCGAGATGCATCCCCGACCGCCAGATGTCCCCCCTCGCGTCCTGGGCACCTGGAGAGCCACACCCCGGACCTGGCTCCTGTCCTGAGTGCGGGGAGCCGCCAGCCCTGCCCCTCGCCTCACCCCGCCTCCCCACATCCACCACGAGCCCAGGGTCCTCGGTGTGCTCCAGGCCCCTCCTCATGCCTCGGCCTGCATGCAGACGGCAGAGAAGGCCACAGATCAGGGAGGCAGAGGACGAGGAAAGACAGGAAGCCTCCAGAGCCCCCGGGACGAAGTGCCTGCCGGTGTCTAAGGGGCCTGCCTTCCCAGGCAGACCGAGCCGGACTCGGGGAGGCTCGACAAGTGTGCTGAAGGGTGCTCGGACGCTGCGCGGGTGCCAGACCCGGCTCCCACCTGGGAGAGCAGCGGCCCTGCTCCTCGGGGTGCACTCGAGGAAGAGCAGGCCCACGCGCCCAGGAGACGCGTGAGCAGCTCCCTGTCAGATGCTGGGAGGTGCCGGTCAGATGAGGCTGGATGTGTAAATACACCGTGGGCACATTAAGCGCTGATCTGTGGGCGCCAGTGGGGCCACCCTGATGGCACAGTCCTGAGTGTAAGCGGCAGAGGGGCGGTGTGGATGGTGCCCTTGGTGCCCATTTTCTGAACGCGAGATGCGATGGAAGGTCTTGTTGGGGCACTGTGTGCAGCCTGGCGGGAGCGCGACGGCAGGGCCTCTGCCGGGCACAGCGCAGAGGCCAGGCGGCTGGAAGAGTGGCCTTTTGTGTGTTCCATTCATTTGAAAATAAGCCGAAGCAAATAGAGTGCAGTGTTCACATTTGTAAATTCTCAATATCCAGTGCACTGCTGTCTCATAGTTTTTAGTTTCTCTGGGTTTGAAATACTTCGTAGTGAGAAATTAAAACTTTTTTCAAGCTAGATCCCCCGAGCCTCTCATGAAGGGAGCCTTGCGTCAAGCCCGCCCCTTCCCCAGAGGGCGTCCTGACGGGACTCACGCCCGCTCACCGCTCCGGCGCTGAGGGTCCCAGAGCTCCACCAGGCCTGGTCCCAAGCCCGGGTTGGGCGCAGAGGCTCCTCAGGGCCCGCGGTGCTCTGTCCCTGGCCCCAGATGTGGACTTCCTGGGGCCGTGGGTTGAGGGATGTCACCAGGAGCTCCCCGAGGGCCCCGCTCAGCCCAGGCCTGGTGGTGTGGGGATCGCTGAGCTGGGTGGACCCTCCTCCCTGAGCTCTTCCCTTCCTTGGTGGGGGGTCCAGTCTGATAGGGTCACCGTGGTGCCTGGGGGGGGGGCCCCCAGGAGCAGGGAGGGTGCCCCACCGAGCAAGACCAGAAGCTGGTCTTGGCCGGGGCCGGCAGACTCGGCTGCCCGCTTTTGGAGCATTTCTCGGTTTCCTCTGCAGGACAGGCCTGGAGGTTACAAGGCACCACGTCCCTTCCGTCCGCCATTGACGGAGAGTGCGGCTCTGAACGGGCCCTCCTCTCCCCACGGTCAGCGCACACGTGTGGACCTGGTCACCCTGAGGGTCACACGGTTTCCTAGGAGGGACGGGGGAGCCGACCTCATTTCCCCTTAGAAGTTAGAGGGCGTTTAGCGAGCGATGCCGGCGCCCCCGGGCCGCTCTGTGCAGGGATGTCTGAGCCGGGCCAGGTGAGCGCCGACCTGAGTCTTCAGAGAGCCCTCCCCGCCTGCCCCGCTGCCCTGTGACAGCAGCCGTATCCCCGCGGCAGGCCTGAACGTTGTTTCCGGTGTCCTGTGGGCCCAGGCAGCACGGCACAGGGGCGCCTGTCAGGGACCCTGGGCTGCAGGCCCCGCATCACCTCGGGGCTTCTGCCTCTTTGGCCCTTGGGTTCATTTTCACTTGCCCTCAGCCTCTGTCTCCCTCCTCCATCCGTCAGTCTGTCTGTCTCCCTCTGGGCTCTCCTCGTCTCTCTCACCCTCTGCTCCCTTCCTCTCTGCCGGGGTCCCCGCCTCTCCCCGGGACCCTGCTTGGGCCGGTCAGGGCTGTCATGATGGCCGGGCATGTGGAGCCAGGTGCAAGGTACTTTTGCGCCTCAGTTTGCTCCCCGCTCTCGACCCAGAACCACCCGGGTCCCTGCTGACCGCTCCGTACCCCCGCCCCCTACGGACCAGAGCCAGCCTTGTTTAGAGCCCAAGCAGCTGCACGTTTACAGCCTCGCGTCCCTCCCGGGAGCTGGCCCCGCCGCTGACCACACGGGCATCCAGTTACCACGAGGGCAGTGGGAGAGGCAGTGGGGGCAGGGAGGGCTCTGCGGCCCTAGAGGGACAGGGCCCCGTGCCCCAGCACCTTGGTGTGTCTTTCCCTAGAGCAGAATCTTCCCGTGAGTCACACACAAGATTGTCCACAGGATCCAGGGACAGGTGCTCATGGAACGTACTCTCTGCCCCCTTCCCACAAGAAGGCCCCATGCTGCCAAGACCCGGGCTCGGTGCCCCTGAGCCCTGGGCAAGCTGATTTAAGGCTGGGGCACGTGGTGTCACGTCAGGCCCTTCACTGAGGTGCGCCACTGAGTGGGACTTGTGGGAGGTTTGGGAACAACGGTGCACCCTCTCCAGGGGGGCCAGCTTCCTGGGATGACATCAGGCCCAAGGTCTTTCTGGCTCTCAGATAAGCAAGTGCTCTGGTCACTTTTAGTCACAAAGTAGCCACTACAGTAATTAAAGTATTCGGACTCATGGGCTTAGTTAAGGCAATGCTAGCTGGTACGGTGGCACAAACATGATATAGTTTTCTTTTTTTCCTGATTCTCGATGATGGGGGGAAATGATTCTGTTTCAATTTTAGATCCTACTTAAAATAAGGGATAGAAGGAAAGAGGATGAATATCTTCTAAGATACTGAAGAAGAGAACAAGCAAAATGTCTAAGACCTAGCTCAGCATTTTTATACCCGAATGTAAGTGAAAATATATTTCATATAAGCCAACAACATTAAATAAGGAAACAGAAAAAAAACATAAGGGAGAGTTGACAGGTTGGATTAATTATTTAACTACTGATAATAAATGGAAATTATTAAACTCTCCTACTTCAAAATAAGCAGCAATTAAACTGTTCTATTTCAGAACAGAGGTTCTCAGATTGATGTGGGAAATGGAAACAACCACATGACAATTGAGGCAGACAGACCTAAGATAAAGGTTAGAGTTCTTGAATTGTGTGAGGAAAGACACACACATTGCTGGGGGTGTAGGGCAGTGCTGCAGCACAAGGCTGAATCGTGCCCTCCAGATTCATGTGTCGAGCCCTAGCCCTCAGTACCTTGGAATGTGACCATATTTGGAGCTGGGAGTCTTCGGTGAACTAATTAAGTTAAAATGAGGTAATTAGGATGGGCCCTAGCCCAACATGACCGGCATCCTTATAAGAAGAGGAAATTAGGATGCAGACACGTGTATGCACAAGAGAAATGATCGTGGGAGGACACGGAGAAGGCAACCACCTACACGCCAAGGAGAAAGGCCTCAGGGAAACCAACCCTGCCCAGATCTTGATCTCTCAGACCCCCAGCCTCCAGGACTGCAAGAAAATAAATTTCTGTTGTTTAAGCTGCCCAGTCTGTGGTATTGTGTTGCAGCCACCCAAGCTGACTATTATAGTACTTATGGAGGGGAACTTGTCAATGTCTAGAAAAGTTTCATTTGTGTTTACCCTTTGATCCCATGGTCCTATTTCTAGGACTCTATCCCAGAGCATCACTGACAAAAATAGGCATGACCAACAGGTATAGGAAATAGGTATACACATGGGTATTCATTTTAGCACTATGTTAATAGCAAAAGATGGGAAATGATCCGTATGTTCACCTATGGGTTGAGTCCATTGTGGTTTACTTATACAGTGGAGTACTCTGCAACTATAGAAATGGAATGAAGGGTATTTCTGTATTGCAGTTTACGGTCATCTCCAGAATACATTAAGTAAAAAGAAAAGCAGGGTGCAGACTTGTTCATAGTATTCTACCCTTGGAAGGCAGATATGTGCATATACAGATATGTATGTATGTAATGTATCCATTTATATGTTTAACAACAGACAATGGAAGCATTTACCAAACGAGTTTTTTTAGTTACTTATATTGAAAGGGAGGGACCCGAAGTGGACAGAAATGGGAAGCTTTTTGTGAATGAAAATCTTATTATATAATTTTGACAATGGCATCATGTAAAGGTTTTTGGATAATCAATAAACATCTAAATCAAGAAAGTATGAGGAAGCCACTCCTAAATATTGAAATTATATGGAAATTAATTAGTTTAAATATATAAATGTATGTCAAGTTGGTGATACAACCAAATAGGAAAAAATTACTTCAAGTAACTTCATAACATGGCATTTTGCTTTTTTTTTTTTTTTGCAATACGCAGGCCTCTCACTGTTGTGGCCTCTCCCGCTGCAGAGCACAGGCTCCGGACGCGCAGGCTCAGTGGCCATGGCCCACAGGCCCAGCCACCCCACGGCACGCGTGATCCTCCCGGACCGGGGCACGAGTCCGCGTCTCCTGCATCGGCAGGCGGACTCTCAACCACTGTGCCACCAGGGAAGCCCTACATGGCAATTTTAACTCTATATTCCAAGTGGAATATTCTCTAAGGGAAAAAAAAAAATAGTTCCATAGATTAATTGTTAGTAACAACATTATTACTGTTATTTTTAAGCTGTTACATATATTTGGGTGAACCCTTTCAATGTATCTCCCTGCTATGCTCTTTTCTGGATTTTCCGTTTGTTTTTTTTGCTAACCTTTTTCTTTTTTCCTCTCTGTCCTTCATTTTGGACCTTTTCTGTTGACTGCTTTTCAGGTTCACTGCCCTGGACTTCTACTGTGTTCTGTCCCCTGGTAGCTGCACACAGTGATTTTTTTTCTTTCATATTTTGTAATTTTCCGTTTTAGAATGCAGGTTTTTCTTTAACTTTTCATTCTTTGTTGAGATACTCCATGTCCCTTTTGTCTACCTTTCCTCTATTTTCTATCACATAATCATCACAGCTACTTTGAGGTCGTGGCCAACGTGAGTGGTTGGATCACGCCCAGACCCTGTCGGCTGTTCCGTGGCTCACTGTGAGTCTGGGAATTCTCCTCTGTGTGCCGAGCATCACGGATGAAGTGCTGCAGGGCTCCCACGTGTTCCCCCTTTGTTCCGGCAGGGAATGAAGTGGTCAGTGGCCCCCTTGCTCCTCTCAAGACTCGAGTTTCGGCTTTGTCAGGGCAGGTCTATTTCCATTTTGCCAGAGTCCCCGTCACCTACGTGCAACTGCTGTGGAAAGCTTGGTCTTCTCACTGGGGTCCCTTCACTCCAGGGCCCCACACTGGCTCCTGCTGAGCTGAGCTGTCAGTGTGACCCCCACTTCCCAGTTAGTTTTGACCACCCCACCCTTGCCCAGAGTCTCATTTTATGCAGACACAGGATTCACCAAAGACCCAAGGGGGATTTCACACAGGTTTTGGGTGCTCCTTCTTAGTCCCTATCTACAATCTCTGCACCCCACTTGGAAAACACCCTCAGGGACAAGCAGGATGAGTGTGGGGCTCACCTCCAGCTTCTACCTTCCCCAAGGATCATGGGCTTCTGCTTGTCACCCAGCTCTTACCACGGGTTCCTGCCTGAGGCTAGGTCAACACCAGTGACTGCATCATGGCCCCATCCTAAATGCCACAACTTGTGTCTTGAAGGATCAAGCAAGTCAGCAATCAGGTTGATGCCATTGGAAAGCAAGAGTTGTCGTGTAACAAAAAGATGTGTTTGTTGAGGGGTTTTGTCATGCATGGTGTTGAATTTTGTCAAAAGATTTTTCCTGCATCTGTTGAAATTTTAACTTTCTCCTAGATCCTCTTAATGTGGTGAATTATATTGACAGATTTTGCAAATATTTTGCAAAATAATTTTGCATTCCTGGTGTAAATCCTCGTTCTTCATGATTCTTGAATTTTTCTTGCTAATATTTTTGTGAGGAGCTTGCATCTATGGTCATTAGAGATATTGGTGTTGCCATTTTCAGTTTGCTCACATCTTTGTCAGATTTTAAAATCAGAGTTATGCTTGCTTTGTATGATGCCTTTGGAATTACTTCCTCTTCCTCTATTTTTCTGAAGCAGTTTGTGTGAGGTTGGTGTTATCACTTCTTTACATGTTTGGCAGAATTTCCCAGTGTTTAGAGTCTTCTTGGTGGGAAGGTATTTGACAACAAATTCAACGTTTTCAATATTTACAGGGGTATTCAAATTCCTTTCTTAGTTTGTGTCAGTTTTGGAAGTTGTGGTTTTTGAAATTGTCCAGTTCATCTAAGTTGATATATATGTTGGCTTGAAGTAGTTCATCATAATAATCCCACATTATCGTTTTGACATCTGTAGGATCTGTAGTGGTGGCTTATCTTCATATCTCTTGTTTGTTTTCTCCTTTTCTCTTCAAGCATTTTCCAGTTTGAAGGTTACTAACTTTATTTCATTTTTCTTTATTGTTTATCTATGTTTTCATTAATTTCCATTCATATTTATTATTTCCCGCTGTATTCATTTCCTATGGCTGCCTTAAAATATTACCACAAACTTAGTGATGTAAAACAACACAAATTTTTTATCTTAGAATTAGTTCTGGAAAGCAGAATTCCAGCACAGGTCTCACTGAGCTAACATCAGGTGTGGCAGAGCTGTGCTCCTTTCTGGAGTCTCGGGGAGAATGCATTTCCTGGCTTTCTCCGGTTTCTGGAGGCCTTCCTCCCTTCCCTCCCACCTGCAACACTGCATCTCTCTCTGACCCTTCCTCCCTCATCACTTTTCTCTCTAATGCAGTCAGAGAGGCTCCCCACTTTCAAGAACTCTGTGGCTGCATATGGTCCACCTGGACCATGCAGGGAAGTCTCCCTGTTTCAAGGCCTGTAACCTTAATCCCATCTGCAGGATCCCTTTGCCACAAGAGGTCACATTTACAGTTTCAGGGACTCAGGTGTGGGCATCTTTGGGGTGGGCGCAGGGGTTATTCTGCTGCCACACCTACATTCCACCTACTTTGGCCTTAGTTTACATTACTTCTAGCTTCTTAACGTAGAAACCATTTGTCTTTTCTAATTTAAGCATTTGGTCCTGAAATTTCCTACTCAGTACTACTTTAGCTGTGTTCCACACATTTTGGCATGTTGTATTTTCTTTTTTTTTCTTTTTTTTCTTTTTTTGCGGTACGCGGGCCTCTCACTGCTGTGGCCTCTCCCGTGGCGGAGCACAGGCTCTGGACGCGCAGGCTCAGCAGCCGTGGCTCACAGGCCCAGCCACTCCGCGGCATGTAGGATCCTCCCAGACCGGGGCACGAACCCGTGTGCCCTGCATCGGCAGGCGGACTCCCAACCACTGCACCACTAGGGAAGCCCTGTATTTTATTTTTCATTCAGTTCACTGTATATTTTAAATTTCACTTGAGGTTTCCTCTTTGTCCATGGATTATTCAGAAGTGTGTTAATTTCCAAGTGTTTAGAGACATTTCTGTTATCTTTCTGTTATTGATCTCTCGTTTGATTTAATTATAATCAGAGAATAAATGCGCTGTGTGATTTGAATTCTTTTCAACTTGTTGAGGTTAGTTTTCTGGCCCAGGATATGGTCTGTGCAGGTGATTGTTCCCTGGGTGCTTGGAAGGAATATGTGTCCTGCTGTTGTTGAGCAGACAGTTCTACAGATGTCAGCCACCTCATCTGGGGCCTGGGGTTAAGTTCTTCTATATTGGTGGTGGTTTTCTGTCTAGTTGTTCTACAAGCTGTTGAGAGAGGGGGTCTTAAAGTGTCCAAATGTAACCGTGGATCTGTCTGTTTTCCCCTTAGTTCTACCAGTTTTTACTTCGTGAGTTCTGTGGCTTTGTTGTCTGAAGCACGCATATTTAGGATTGCTCTCTTTTTGATGGAGAGACTTTTTATCATTATGTAATGACCTTCTTTGTCCCCGATTGTTGTCCTTGCTCTGAAGTCTGCTGTGTCTGGTGCTAATGTAATCATGCCTGATTTTTACAAAATAATATTTGCTTGGACAGCATATAGTTGGGTCATTTTTTTCATTAATACATTCTGCCAATCCCTGTCTTTTAATTGGGTATTTAGACCATTTATATCATAATGTAATAATTATTGCCATGTTAGGGCTGAAGGCTGTCATTTTATTGTTTGTTTTGTGTTTGTTCTCTCTGTTTTTTTAAAAAAAATATTTATTTATTTACATATTTTGGCTGTGCCTGGTCTTAGTTGCATTGCGGCATGCAGACTTCTTAGTTGCGGCATGTGGAGTCTTAGTTGCAGTACGCATGCAGGATCTAGTTCCCCGACCAGGGATTGAACCCTGGCCCCCTGCATTGGGAGTGCAGAGTCTTACCCGCTGGACCACCAGCGAAGTCCCTCTCTCTGGTTTTTGTTTTTCTGTTTACTCATCCTACCTCCTTTGGATTACTTGACCATTTTTTTTTAGAATTTCATTTTGATTCATCTCTAACATTTTTGAGTGTATCTCTTTGTACAGATTTTTTTTTAAGTGGCAGTGTCTGCAGGCTGGGCAAGGAGCTGGACAGCAATGGGGCAGAGGTGTGATGGTGGGCGGCCACATCTCTTTGCCTTGTGGTCCAGCCCTGCTACCCCGCTTGCTGACACAGCGAGCAGTCAGCCTGCAGGACAGAGAGCAGGCCTCCTGTCCTGTGTTCACCAAGGCCCGTGGCTGAGGAGTGGAGGTGGGCTGCTGCGCCCTTCCAGTGCCCCAGGCTCTGGCTGGGCCCAGCGTGTTTTGTCTGCATCTTTGCGGAAAACGTTTTCACAAAAGCATTTTGAAAAGGGCAGTTTATTAGAATGTTAGTAATGGTAGCAAGAAAGACTGACAGTAAGCAGTTTGCATGGTAATTAAGATATGTTTTCTTTCCTTGTTGTATTTATGTAGAAATGAGCTGGAACGTGGTAACAGGAACACCGATGTTGGTACTGCACGTCACCCTTTCAGAGCACGTTCTCGTCCTTGCCTCGTAGGCTCCTCCCCACAGGCCTCCCTGGAGGACTCTGGGTGGAACCACACCTTTTCCAGACACGGCAGTGCTTCTCCTGGGGCCTCAGATAGTGAAGGTTGGTGCTGGGACTGTGACCCCGGCCTGGGGTGTCGGGGCCTCACTTCCTCCTCTCCCTTTGATGCTTTCTGGAACGTTCCAGGAAGTACAGGGGTGTCTGCACCTGGCACATTCAAACTGACTCACACGCAGAGCGTTTGCAGAAAGCTGTGTCTGGAGAAAGGTTTCTGTGGCTCAGAGAAGCTTGAAAACCACCTGCCGTCTCGAAGAGACTTGTGTGACCAGGTGTGCCTGGGGGCGCTGGAGACGTGTGTATGGTCACCTCCTGGGGTGGGCACAGGGGACCATGCAGGGGACCTGGGACTGTGAGGATTGAAGATGAGCCTGTGGTCTGGAGGGCCGCGTGGTGACCAGGCCGACCCCCAGAGTGGAGTGAGCTGGGAGCCAGGAAGTGGCTCCAGGTGGGCAGAGCTGCTGCCCAGCGAGCTGTGTTTGAACTCTACCTTGGACAGCTGTGCACAGAAGTCAGCAGCTGGAAAGCATGGATGAAAAAAGAGGGACAAATCTCAAGTGAGGAAGGCCGATGTAACCGGTGTGGACTTGAGGTCCGGCCCTGATGACCTGGGAACATGGGGTCCCGCGCTGACCTTCAGCTTCTCCCTGATGCGTCAGGAGCTGCATGGGGTAGCAGGGCTGCCCCGGGGTCTGTGTGCTTGGCTCCCTGTGGAGCTGCACACTCTGGGGGCCTGTCCACCCCTGTTAAAATAATTGACGGCACCGTGGCTGAGTGCGGAGGGAGTGCTCTTGAAGCTGAGGGTGAGGCCTTCCCGATGAGTGTCCCGGCTGGCACTGGGTCCTGAGAGGCTCCCACATGCTGGCCGAGGCTGCTGGACCAAGAAGCATCAGGCGTGGCCTCCACCTGCCGGGAGTATGCAGCAGGAAGACGGGCTTGGACACTGTCCTGCTGGGAAGAACCGCAGGACCACCCATTAACCAGCTGACCGGCTGTTCTCGACTGGGGATCTGGGCGTGACAGCTTTAGTCCAGGCTCCCAATCTAAAGCACTTCCAACATCCTCACCCCTCCTCGGGACAGGCTGCACAGTGGTGGAATCAGTTCTCACACCAGTTGGAGTCCTGGGACGACCTGGAAGGCCCGTCACCGAGCTCGTGCTGCCCTTGCCCTCTTCACTCCCACCCCACTCCAGGGCCTTTGCAGATGCCCGGCGCGCTGGGTGCTCTGCTCCCTCCTGTGTTTCAGGTCCTTATTCAAAAGTCACCACAGTGGGCCTTCCCTGCCCCTTTGTGAGGCCCACCCCCACCCTGTCCTGTGCGCCCTCCTGGCTGTGCTTAGCACTGGTCACTGCCCAGTGCCCTATTTGGCCTATCTTTGTCTTTGCTGTCATCTGTCTTGTCCACTCAAACGCAGCCTCCTTGAGGTGGGCGTTCGGGTCCTGTCCAGCACTGTTTCTAGGGGGGTGGGGGGGTGGGGGTATGGGGGAGTGTTCATGTTAACTCAGGTGAAACTCACAGTGACCAGGGACTTTGTTTTCTGAAAGGAGTGAAAAGCTGTGGGATCTCCCAGAGATTTAACCCTGCGGGAGGGGGTTCCCCCCCACCCCGTCCCACTGAGCTACCTGCCCCTGGAGAAGGTGTGTGTGGATCACGCCTCCCCCTACACCCAGGGGCCGGTGGTCAGAAGAGGACACTGCTGTTGTCAGGGTGCTTGGGGAGGCCCCGTAGCCGGGAGTTAGAGTAGGTTTGGCCCATGTTTCTGGAATAGTAGGTGAGAGACGCTTTCGGTTTTGAGGGCCTTGCAGTCTTTAGCATCCAATCAACTCTGCCCTTGTAGTGGGCATGGCTTCGAACCGAAACCCACGGGGGCAGGTTTGGTCTGTTTTTGTGAATCCCTCAGAGAACTGTTTTCTTTGAAGAACTGGGATTTAGCCAGTGGAGCTCTGCTGCCTCCTAGTGGCTGGTAATTTTGCTGGATCGGGTCACACCCTTTCATCTCCGGGGCCGCCTTCCAGTGAAGGAGAGACTGAGGCTTCTAGAATACCCAGATGCTTTTTCCACCCCGGTTGAGTTCAGGAGGTTCTGTTGACCATCATCCTCCCGGCCTCCTTGGAGACGCCCGCGTAAGCGCGTCAAGACTGGCTTCAGAGCGGGGCTGAGGGTCTGCAAACGTGGGATGTTAACGGAGGGTGGGAGCAGCTGCCCGTCCTCGCCTCCACCTGCAGCCTCCCCGCCTGCCTATGGCCGTCGTCCTCTCGTGCTCCAGGTATCTGGCCTCTCCAGGGCGGGCGGGTGAGCTGTGAGGATGCAGTCGGGAGTGCAGGGAATGGCCCTGGAGGGGACGTGGGGGTGTCCAGGGCTGCTGTGACCGCTACCCTCCCACAGCTCCTTAGCCCACCGGGCTAGTCAGGTGTGAAGGATAGGACGTCTGGTCCAACACACCTGCGGACTGGCGGGACCATAGGGCTTGTGCACAGGCTTCAGCTGAAGGGCAGGTGTGGACTCGGGAGGGGAGTGGGTGGAGGCCAGCCTGGGCTGCATACGTCTGGCCCACTCGCTGACCTTAGGCTTCCTGTCCAGGGGGCTTGGGCTGACGTCAGCAGGAGAAGGGGCTTCAGGCCACTGGAAGGGGGACCCTGCGACTCGAGGGGCAGCGCCCTCAGTGCAAGGCAATGGGCGGTGAGGCCACTGCGCAGAAAGGCACGGTGATGATACACCACCTCACCCCTCGGCCTGTGCCTCCCGGAAAATTCACTGGCAGCGTGAACCTGAAGTCAGATGCCTGTTACAGAAAGACTGTCCTGAGTGGGCAGCGCCCAGGGCTGGGCAGGAGCAGAGGGCTGCACATGCACCCCCTCCTGCCGCCCGCAGGCCTTTAGGCCAGGGGCGTGTCTTAGAGCCAGTGAAGGGTGGAGAAGGGGCCACACGACTGGGAGGCAGGCACGTGACCTTTGCCGAGGATGGCGGCCAGCCTTCCCCGTCCCCATTGGGCTCGAGGACCAACTGGCCTGTGGCCAGGCACGGGCTCCCCTCACCAGGCTGGCCCACAGCTGAGCCTGCCGTGGGCATCACTCCCGGGCCCAGCCTGTCCCGGGGGCAGTACTCATGGGCATCTGGGTCCCTCCCCTCCTGGCAGGGGAGCAGGCGGGAGCAGACCTTCCCCACCAGCACCGCCCCATCCGACCATGGAGCTGGCTCTGCAGCAGGGCCCCGGGTCCCACCCAGTAGTCCCAGGCCTCAGTGTGGGAGCCGTGGTCCCGGACCAACGCCGGGCAGGAGGGCTGTGTGCAGCCAGCAGCATCGTAAGGAAAGTTGGCGTCCCGCAGTCCACACTGCTGCGATCGGAACTTTGCGCTCACCAAGTGACCTGTACTTACCTATCGGCGAGTCACAATTTACAGGTGTTGCTGTTTCTCAGAGTAATAAAAGTAAAAATATCATCATTAACCGAAGTGGCCCAATTATGGGGGGATTGGTGAAATATGAGGGGTTAGTCTGATGCCTTTAGAAGGGCTTTGGAGAGGGTATTTAAGAACGTGGGAAGATGTTCAGTACATAAATTCTGGTGCTTCTGGACCGACGGCTTTCTCAGGCCATGTCCTGTGAGGGTGGCAGCCCCAGGCCGGGCCAGGCTTCCACGACAGGGCACCTTAAACCCCGCCTGTCTCACCGGCTACTGACGAGGGTTCTGGCGGTACCTCTGGTTGTCCCGGAGCTTGCAGACATCTTAGTCACACGTTGCCAGCGTCTTATTTTATCATGTAAAAGTTCTTTACATATTGTTTCCTGAAGTATATACTGCAAATATTTTCTCAGATGATCTGCCCTGGTATTTTATTGATAATAGCTTTTTGAAAAAAGGCTTTAGAACAATTTTAGATTTGCAGAAATGTTTAAAAAAAAAGACAGCACAGAGATTTCCACCCACCCCACTCTTAGTTTCCCGTTATTAACACCTATGTCAGTGTGGTACACTGGTTACAATTAAGGAGCCAAGATTGATACATTATCACCAAACTAAAGTCCATTCTGTATTCAGATGTCCTCAGTTTTTCCCTAATGTCTTTTTTCTGTCCTAGAATACATTGAATTGCCTTGTCTCTTTAGGCTGTTTTTGGCTGTGATACTTTCTTAGACATTCCTTGTTTTTGATGGTCTTGACAGTTCTGAGGAGAGTGGGTCAGAGAATTTATAGAACGTCCGTCTATCGGGACTTGTCTGATGTTTTTCTCATGACTGGACTCGGGTTATGGGTTTTGGGAAGAGCACAGAGGGGAAGGGCCCTTCTCATCACGTCCCGTCCAGGGGTCCAGGGTCCATGCCGTCTCATGACCTGCACTGTGGACACTGACCTTGGTCACCTGGCCCAGGTGTGTGTCAGTCTCTCCACTGAGAGTCATTCTTTGTCCCCTTCGCCACACTGCCCTCTGTGGTAGGAAATCGCCATGTGAAGCCCACACCTGAAGAGTGAAATGAGAACATACTTTTACTCCTGAAATGGTGCTGGAATCTGTACTGGCGCAGTGTGTGAGGCCAGATCAGTCTAATCCTTTACCTTTTGGCCGAACACTGATTGCACTGGCATCTTTGTTAAACCATGTCTCAGCTCCCCAGGGGTCCTGGTGTCACGGCGTCTTCCAGTACCTTACGCGCCCGTCCTCCTGGGTCCACCCATCTCACCGCGTGGCTGTACCAGGAGCACATAGTCTCAGTGAGTGTCTTTTAAAATTGGCTCTTTATTCTTTTAAGTGACCTTTCACCCGCTCTGTGAGGGTTCATGCAGGTCCAGCTGGGTTTGGGTCGGAATTGTGATGAGTCTTCGCGGTGGAAATGCGGCCATTTAACCCCAGGCCTCTGGCCCTTCCTTCTAGAGGGTTTCTCTGCCTCTCATCTGCTGCACCCACGGGCTTGGGGCCCTGTCCTGTGATCCGCCAGATCTCCCCAAAGGGGTGCAGCCACTGCCTGCCTGCGGCCCGGGCTGGATGCGCTCGGAGTGCCAAGTGCTCCCGGCCGTGATGGGCTGGAAGCAGCGTCCAAACCCACAGCTGAGGGGGGCTGGAGGGTTCTTACCATGTGTTTCTAGATCTCTTGGCGTGGGTTTTTCTCAGAGGAGTCCATTTTGACGCTGAACAGCTGTATAACTTCTGGCATCTCAAGTTTGAATTTCCCCCACCCCGAGAGACCTTCGTCTGCACACATCCAGCACAGGAAGGGGGCTGGCAAGGTGAGCTTGGGGTTCGAGGCGGAGCCAGACGTCCTTTCTAGCTCCCACTGTCTCTGAGGTGAAGCCCTGCTCAGGACTGAGACAGCAAGTCGACCCTCCAGGCCCCAGAGGTGGCCAGGCTGGGGCCCTGCATGGGCCGTGGGCCAGGAGTGGACAGCGGGCAAATAAATGCATGGGTGGGTCCCATCCAAAAATGCTGCTTCGTTTTGCATGTTTCCTCAGTTGGACTGCTGCCCGCAGATTGAAGTTTCCTCTCCACCAAGAAGGACCACCTCTGCGGTAACCCGCTGCCCGGGTGCTCTCTGCCCCGAGGGCTGGCAGGAGGGGGCGGGGGGCTGGTCTCCGTGAGCAGCCAGGGCACGCCTGCGTGCACATGCAGCCGCGTGCACGGGTGTCTCCACAAGCAGTGCACCCCACCCATGTGCACGGGTGTCTCCACAGCAGACCGGCGCAGGTAGCGCGCTACGTGTGGTCCAGCGTCTCGGGTGACGTCTGTCCGCGTTGGTGAGCAATGGGGCCTCAGCAGGCACACCCAAGTGGAACAGCTGTTCTTTACCAGCTGCACACTTGGGAGTCTCCTGCAGCCTGGAATGCTGTGTGCCCGTCTGCTCCCCGGCCTGGGCTCCTGCCCCGGAGCTTGTTCCTGTTTCTAAGGCCACACCCACGTCGCCGTCGCTCGCCCTCACCGTGCCCGTCAGCGGCCGGCGCCATCCACCGAGGCTCAGCAGGTTTCCGAGTGTGAACGCCTCTCGATTTGTCATGTGCCTTTGGTCGATTTCCAGCACCCTAATGGTTATGTTTGGACGGTTTTGTCTAGTTTCGTGATTGCTTTTGGGGGACCGCATTCACCAAGCTCCTCATTCCACCTTTCTGCAGCCCATCCCCCTCGTTATTTGTCTAGAATCTTTTAGACAGTTCCAAGGATCACTGCACTGAACTGCAAATTAGTCTACAGAGCATCAGGGAGCTTGAAACATTCAGAGTCTTGCTGAATGTTCTGGATCTCTTGTTCCCTTATTCTTGTGCGATCTTTCCATCCTCTTGGAGGGCCATAGGGCACTAAGCCAAATCGTATCAGAAAGAACAGCGTTCAGAGGCACATCCACTTCTAAACTCCATCATGGAAGCGGAGGGTCACCCTGACGTCATGGCCACACGCCCCGTAATGAGATTTCTCAAATCAGGTTTGCTGATTCCCAGCAGCGCGTGCCGAGTGGGCCTGGGGTCGTGCGGGAAACTCTGCCTCCACAACGGAGCGCCGTCGCCCTCTGTGCTGCTTTGTCTTCAAGGCATGTGGCGGGAGGGGAGATCCCTGAGGGGGCATCTGCAGCGAGGACAGTTCCTGTGAAGAATCCATGTGGCAGGAGGGGAGATCCCTGAGGGGGCATCTGCAGCGAGGACAGTTCCTGTGAAGAATCCATGTGGCGGGAGGGGAGATCCCTGAAGGGGGCATCTGCAGCAAGGACAGTTCCTGTGAAGAATCCAGGGCCTGGCCCCCAGGCTGCTTTCCTGCTTCGTCATCTCCCATCCACCTTCTTTTCTGCTCCGTCTGTCACTTCTGCAGGAACACAGGTGACCCTGTGTGTGTGTGTCAGGTGCCTCGAGAAAACAGCGCAGGACCTTTTAACAGAAAATGTGTAACTGAAGGTAGGAAAAGAAAAAACAGCGAGGACGAGACAAGTCCAGGGAGCGTCAGTCATAGGCATAACCCTGAGTGGGTGAACTTGGCTTTTGAGAGATACACGCACAGGGACGGGTTCACACAGCAGTGTGGACGGCCATGAAAGCAGCCTTCATTACGTGACTGGGAGCACAGGCCGGCCGCAGGGACAGAAGGCCTGTCAGCAGACCTCTGCTCCTGGGGAGACGGAGCAGATGCACTTTCCCAACCCCGGTGGGGGCCACTTAGGGCCCAGGTTGAGCTGCAGAAACAAATGATCCTCAAATCGTATAAATACAGTTTATTTTTCATTCTCTTGGGTCGGCTGTGGCTCTTTCTGTGTTGACTTCACCCCCTTCCCAGGCTAATGGGGCAAATTCTCTCTGGAACATTCCCGGAATGGTGGCAGGGGGAGGAGAGAACGCGGAGAACTCTGCTCTGGCCGTGCAGCTTCTTCCCAGGGGAGCACTATGTGGCCAGGCCTGACCTCAGCGCTGGGCGGAATAAATAACACACCGACGTCTGCTCCCCACCTGCCCCCTGCCCAGGAGAGACGGCCGGAGCCCACCCTCCAGCAGCGCAGGCACAGGCATCATGGCCAGGCCCTCGCGCCCGTTTCTCGGCCAGCTCCACTCTGCCCCCTCTTCCTCTGGACACCTAAGGGCAGAGGGGCTGCTGACTGTTCACCTGCCCCGACATCCACGGGTGGGTGCGGCTTGCAGCAACTCGGACAGGTGCCTTTCGACGGAGCAGAAGCAGGAGGCACCCGGCGCCCTGCACCCAACAGATGGGAGAGCCCGAGGGGCGACCTCCTCGCCAGGCCCCAGTTCCGACCCTAGGGTCCCTCCCGGCCCACTGTCCCGCGTTCTCTCTGCGCCTCCCCACACCTCTGTCCTCTAGGGCGGGGTCTGGATTTCTGTATCAGACCAGACGGTAAACACCTGGGCACTGTGGGCTCCGCAAGGTCTGTGTCCATCGCCCAGCTGCTCCATCGCAGCGAGAAAGCAGCCCCAGACGGTACGCACACTCATGGGCACGGCTGTGCGTCGGTAGGACTTTCGTTACGAAACCAGACGGTTGTCTGGGCTGGGTTTCTGTAGTGTGCAGGCCCTGTTCAGAGGTCCCTGCGCTCCTGGGCTGGGTGGGTGTCCTGGCCTGAGCCTGCCCCTCCCGTGGCTCCTTGGCCAAGACAGTGCCCCCAGAACTTCACTTGGTGGAGTGCCGGCAGCTGCGCCCCTGGTTCCTCCTGAGCACCCCTCTCTCCAGACGGACCTGCTGCAGCCTGGGGTCTAGAAGGCTGCAGCCGTCCATAGAGGGCTCCAGCCTCAGGCCTCCCCCCTTCCCAGCTGGAAATGTCACTCAGCAGTTTGGATGGAGGAGGCTGTGGGCTGGGTTGTGTCCCCCCAAAATTCATAGGTTGAATCCCTATCCCCCACCACGACTGTATTTGGACGCAGGGCCTTTAAGGAGGTTCAGTGAGGTTATAAGTGTGGGGTCGTAACCCGATAGGGCTGTGTCCTGATAAGGAGAGGAAGGGACACCAGGAGTGAGCCCCCAAGAGGAAGGACCACAGAGGACCCAGGGAGAAGACGCTGTCTGCACACCAAGGAGAGAGACCGCAGGAGGGACCGGCCCTGCGGCACCGGACCTCAGGCCTGCCGCCTCCCGAGCCGACTGAGGGTGTGCTGGCCACCTCCTTAATCAGATTCTTGTCATTAAGTTGAATTTTAACAAGTGTTTGTCTCCCAAAGACATTCTCAGTCTTACCCTCTACTGCGGTGGTCCTCAGAGCATGACCCGTGGAGCCCTAGGGGTCCCCGAGACCCTTGCAAGGGACCTGCAGGGTCAAAAATGACTATTTCCATAGTGCTGGTTGCGCCTTTCCCCTCACTGAGTGCCGCCTGAGCTGGGGCGGGGCTACTGCTGGGGCCTGAGCCCCTGGAGGCTCTGCTAGGGGCCCCTGCGTTCTCAGCCAGACTCGCCCAACCACGTCCTCTCGGGGCAGCGTGCTTACTCCTTGTATCCAATAGATCCCGAGCCTCGAGCACCGTCCTTGCCCCGCCTGTGCACGACGCCATGCAGGAAGCACGGCCACTTTGGGGGACGCCTGGTGGACAGGTGTCTGGACTTGGGTATTGGACAGGCACTTTCTCAGAAATGATTGGGGTTACATCTGAGTGTTTTGCTGCCAACTATGACCTTTGAGGGCTCAGCAAAGTTAGAATTGTCCAAAATTTTTATCTGCCACTGTCCACTGCTCCCTCAGACCTTCAGACTTTTCTGTGGTGCTTAGTGGTGATATTAACAAGTGTGATTGCTGTTGGTATTGAGTGATAAAATCTGTCCACATTTAGAAGATCTGCGCGACTCCGTGAACCAGTTTCTGTGTGACCAGTCATGCTTGGGTAAAAGACTATCAAAGTTTAGGGCAGCCCAAGGCTGTTACAGTGTGACAGTGTGCAGAAAGCTCCCTGTGGCTTTTCCTGTAGCTTCAGATTGCAGTTGCAGCTAACCTTTGAGAAATTACCATCGCTGAGTTAGGCATAGTGACGAGGAAGACTGTGTTCCCGGGTATCTGAGCAGGCCTTTCCCAGCTGCCCGTCTCCCTGAGGCCCGTTGTCTTCACGGACTTCAACCAAAACAAGCAATCACAACAGAGTAAACACAGGAGCAGATATGAGAATCCGGCTTCTTCTACGAAGCAGACCCTAAAGAGACTTACAAAAATAGGAAACAAGGCCACACTTCACACTAATTTTTTTGTTTGGGAAAATTTAGTTATTCATGAAGATTTACTTTTGTTAACCTGTGTCAGGTTTCTTATCGTTGTTTTTAAATGAATTAATGATAAAACATTTAAGGTTGCTCAGTTTCAACGTCTAGTAAGGTGAATGGTGATACACACCCCCCAGAAGGAAAAAAGCACCGTGGTGTCCCCAGTGAGTATAAGGGAGGAAAGAGGTTTAGAGACGGGAAGCTTGAGGGTCGCTCTGGGGGCAGAACAGCTGCACCCCCGGCCCCAGCCGCTCCCCACTCTCCCCGGATTCTTCTCCGTGGACCTTCCTGAGCTCGGTGTTGGAATAAAGATGTGCTCCTCCCTCGGGCTCTCGCCTGAAGATGTAATCTCTTCGGGGAAATTGTCTGCTTCCTCCATACAGGCGGCACTTGTGCTCGGTACCACCGCAGCCTCTGCAGCCTCTGCCTGGTGCACCGCCCTGCGGCCCCGCCCGGCCCCAGCAGCAGGTTCTGTAATGGCCAGCGTGGCCCAGCTGCCCTGCAGTCACCATGAGTCCCAGGTCTCTGTGGCCTGCACAAGCCACGCGTCAGCTGAAGTCACTCGAGCATCTTCAGGATGCTTGTCACCAGGGCAGAGGAGTGGCACGTGTCACCCTGCTCACATCTGGCTGGCAGAGCAAGTACTTGGCCAAGCGTGCCCGGTGGGACTGGGAGCATCTCTGCCCCAGGGCGACGCCGAGTTTGTCCCCGAGTGCACGGCAGACCCTCTGACCTGAGGCCAGAGCCGTGAGCCCAGAGAGAAGCCCTGCTCCTCCGTCTTTCCTGCCCCTGGACTGTTGGTTTGGGGCCTGCCCGCCTCCTCCGGGCGGCGGCTCTCAGGCCTTGGCTGGAGGGCCACCTGCGTGAGATTGTTGCCGACCCTGCAGGGTGCAGGCGTCGGCCGGGCTTCATCCCCACGCCGGGTGAGCGCGGCTGGTCTGCGGGCCGCCTGGTGCCCCTCTTTAGTCCCTGGTGGACTCTGGTTCCCCTCCAGGTGTCGGGAGACATGGCCTAGCCCCTTCCACGCTCTGCCCCACCCCCGAGGGAGTGGTGAGTCAGGGCGCTCCGGGGGTCCCGGGCACATCGGGCTGGGCCGTGGTGAGAGGCTCTGACCCGTGTCCTGCCCGAGGCACCGTGCTGGCCTCCCCTGCTCTCGGCGGGGTCCGCTGTGCATCAGGGTTCCGCATCTCTTTATATTCTCACTCATCCCGAATCTGTGTTGTGCCTCCACTCCAGGCCTGCAACGAGGGGGTGCACAAGTGGAGAGAAGCACCTTCTGGAAGCCAGTTGCTGGGTGAGGGCTGCAAGGCTGCTGGGGCCAGGGGAGCGGGCTCTGGAGGCCAGGAGTGGTGGCCGAGCTTGTGACATGGGGATGTGGGCGAAGGGCGCCCCGGGTGTGCGGGGAATCGGCTGGGCTTTTCATTCTCTTAACAGGGTCTTTGGCAGAGCAAAACTTGGTAATTTTGATTAAGTCCCGTTTATCACTTTTTCCTTTCGTGGTTCATGTTTTCTGTGTCAAGTCTAAGAACTCTTTCCCTAGCCCCTAGGTCCTGAAGATTCTTCTCCTGTTTTTTTCCTAAAAGTTTTGTAGTTTCTTGCTTTACCTCTGTGTCTGTTAGTATTTGTGTGAGGTGTGAGGCTTAGGGCGAGGGTCCCCTGTCCCAGCACCTTTTGTTGGGAGACCACCTTTCTCAGTGGGACTCCTTTCCCCACTGTCGGAGAGGAGCCAGGCCTCTGTGCTGGGTCTGCTCCTGGGTTCTGTCTTCTCGTCCTCTGATGTGTGTACCCCCCGATGCCAACACCACACTCTCTTGAATACCGTAGCTACAAAGTAAGCCTTATTATCAAATCGAGGGATTTTTCCTGCTTTATTCTTCTCTTTCCATATAAATTTTAGAATAAGCTTGTCTGTGTCTACAAAACCTTGCCGGGACTTTTGCAGGAATTGCGTTGAGCCCGCAGACCGATGTGGAGAGAGCTGATGTCTTTACTACGTTGAGTCTTCCAATCCGTGGCTATAGCGTTGGCTCTCCACTTACTTACGTTTCTTCGATTTATTTCATCAGCATTTTGCATTTTTCAGCAGACAGGGCCTGCATAAGTTCCATTAAGTGTGTACCTAAGTGTTTCATTGTACTTTTGAGTGATTTTAAATCGTTGTTTTAAATTTTGGTTGATATATGTTCACCGTTAGTGTACAGAAATGCAGTTACTTTTCGTGTATGACTCATCTCCCGCACCATTCTGAACTCACTTATTATTTCTAGGAGTTTTGTTTTGTTTATAGATTCCTCAAGATTTTCTAGGTAGAAAATCATATCATCTGCAAATAGAGACGATAGCTTTACTTCTTCTTTTTTCAGCCTGAATGCCTCTGATTTTTTTCTTGCCTATTGCAATGGCTGGAACTCCAAGTAACATGTTGGATAAGAGTGGTGAAAGCGGACAGCCGTGCTTGTTCCCAGTCTTAGTGGGCAGCATTCATTCTATCACCATACGTATGATGGTAGCTGTGGGTTTCTTATAGATGCTATTTATCAAGTTGACGTAAGTTCCCTCTATTCTTAACTTGCTGGTATTTTGTTATCATGAATTAGGTGTTGAGTTTTGTCAAATGCGTTTTAATGCATCAGTTTCCATAGTCATGTGGCTTTTATGCTTTTGCTTGTTGATATGGTAGATGACACTGATTGATTTTTTTAACATGGAGCCAGCCTTGCATATCTGGATAAATCCTACTTGGCCATGGTACGTAACTCTTTTACACATTGCTGGATTCATTTGCTAATTTTTTTTAAGGTTTTTTTTTTTTTAAATTTATTAATTATTTAATTTATTTCTGGCTTCGTTGGGTCTTTGTGGCTGCGCGCGGGCTTTCTCTAGTTGCAGCGAGCGGGAGCTACTCTTAGTTATGGTGCGCGGGCTTCTCATTGCGGTGGCTTCTCTTGTTGCGAGCATGGGCTCTAGGCGTGCGGGCTTCAGTAGTTGTGCCTCATGGGCTCTAGAGCGCAGGCTCAGTAGTTGTGGTGCACGGGCTTAGTTGCTCTGCGGCATGTGGGATCCCCCCAGATAAGGGCTCGAACCCGTGTGCCCTGCATTGGCAGGCGGATTCTTAACCACTGCGCCACCAGGGAAGTCCCTCATTTGCTAATTTAAAAAATATATTTAGTCTATTTTTGTGGATGTTCATGAGCGAGACTGGTCTATATTTTTTTTTTCTGTACTGTCTTATCTCCGGTTTTGGTATCAGGGTCGCAGTAGCCTCACAAAATGAGTTGGGAAGTATTCTATTTTCTATGAGTGTCTAAGGCTTATGTTCATTTTCTTTTAAATGTTTGGTAAAATCCTCCAGTGAAACCATCTGGGCCTGGAGGTTTCTTTTTTCTGGAGCTTTTATGACAGGTTTTCATGTCTTTAACGGCTATAGGCATATTGAGGTCGTCTCTTTCATTTTGATTGGATTTCGGTAATTTGCTGGTTGTTCAGTTCTCCCATTTCTTTGCTGAGGTTTTTGGAGACTTGCTTTAAGCATGTTCGTACATGCTCACTGCAGCATTTTTGTGACGGCAGCTTGAAAAGCCTTGTCAGAGAATTCTAGGATCTCTGCCATCTCAGTGTTGGCATTTATTGATTTTCTTTTCTCTTTCGTGTTGAGATTCTCCTAGTCTCATTTTTGGTATGGCAAGCGATTTTTGTTTGTATCCTGGAAATTTGGGTTGCAATGTTATGATATTCTGGATCTTATAAAAATCACCTGTCTTAGCAGGCCTCTACTGACATGGGTAGGGGAACCTGTTCACAATGGGCTGGGGTGGAGGCCCAGGCACCCCTTGGCCTCCCCGATACCTTGAGCAGAGGGAGGAGCTCCTCGTTCCTGAGGGGTGGGAGCCCCTCTGATGTGGGCACGTGTGTGTGTGCCCGCGTCCCCTGTCAGCTTCGCCTGGAGGGCAGTGTTCTCCAGGGGGGTGGGGGGTGGCTTTTCTTGAGACTTTTTTCCAGTGTTCTTTGGCATTTTTCGGTCGCAGCCTTTTCCAGTGACGAGCCTAGAATAAACAGGAGGGAATCAAAACAAAACACAAAGGTGAACTCACTGTTGTGTCAGCCTTCACGCCTCAGGACCCATCCAGGCACCTTCTCTCCACCTTTCCCATTTTTCTTAGGCTTGTTTCATGTTTAACACAGGGTTTAGTTGTGCTCAGCAGGAATGTAGGGAAGAATGCATCTGCTTCATTCCGTCCAGAACCAGAAGGCCTGGTGCTCCTTGTAGTCACTGCAGTCATCTGTGTCTCTGGATTAATTTTCTTGATCAGTGTCATCAGAGGGTTGTATATTTTGGGGCCTTTTTTGAAGAACCAGATTGTGTATTTGTTCATTTTCACAATTGGTTCTTTTTTTGTAACTTCTGATCTATTCTTTATTATGATTACCGTCTTTCCATTTTCTGTGGATACTTTCTGTTATTTTTCTAACTTCTAAAATTGGATTTTCTATTCACTAGTTTTCTGACTTTATTCCTAGTGTAGGCTTTTAAAAGCTCTAAGTTTTCCTGTAAGTTCTATCGTAGCTGAATGCTACAAATTTTGGCATGCACCACTTTTATTATTGTTGAGGTCTCATGATTTTCTAATTTCATTTTGTCATCCCCATCCACTTCTTATTTAGAATCATTTAAAAAGTGTTACGTCCAGGAGAGTTATAGAGTTATCTTTTTGCTAATGATTTCTAATTTAATTGCCCACCGGGTGGAAGGCATGGTCTGTTGATTCCATGTCTTCAAAATTGGTTGAAATTTGCATTATGAGTTAGAACATTGTCAATTTTGGTTTTATCCTCTGAGAGTTTTAGGAGAGTGTACAACCTCTAAATGTCAGGTGCAGCTTTACACACACACATGATATTCCACAACTCCCTCCGTGTCCACTGTCCTTGTGTGAACTGTGACGGGGGTGCCATGGCGTCCCCAGATGGGCGGTTTGCTGGTTTGGCCCTGGGGTCGCTCCTCAGATTAACCCCTCGCGGGCTCTGGGGCATCGAGGCACTTCCTCACCATCGTCTCTTGGCTGGATTAGTGGGTAATCTCCTGAATTCTCTCCCGGCTTCCTCTCCTGCCACTTTTCACCTTCAGCCTGGTTTCCACACCAGCAGCCAGATTGCCGGTGTTAAAATACCGTGATTTATCAAAAGCCTCTCACATCCCTGTTTCCCGCAGGTTCCACCTGCCCCCTCTTCAAGTGGCCTAAAGCACCCTGCCCGCCTGCCCGCACCCTCTCCTGCCACCCAGCTTCCCGGCAGGAGGGCTCACAGAGGATGCCCAGTGGAGAGCAGGACAGCCCTGCTCCCGGTCGTCCGATGTCTCAGACCTTCCGGTGAAGCCAGGCCCCACGTGAGGGTGCGGATGGCAGTGGGAGCCTCTCACGCCCGCGTGCACATGCGTGTGTCTGCCTGTGTGCGCATGTGTGTCGTTTGCGGCTCGATGGGCTGCTTTTGTCTGGACTGTGCCTGGGAGGGGATGCGCCGTCCTCGGGCTCTGGTCCTTTGAAACTGATTCGTTGTGGCGGGCTGTTCAGCGAGCCACTGAACACCACTGCAACTGTCGTCACTAAGTGGGTCGCACAGCGAGGGGCGGCCGCAGAGGTGAAGAGGGGAGTCGTGAACCTCACTTTATCTCCTCTGTCACCCCCCTTTCCAGCACCAGTTGAGTTTTGAAAAGAGAACGGCAGAGCCTTCCCTCCGAGACTGTCCCCGTCACTCACCACCTCTTGCTCCGCAGGGAGCTGGGTGTCCCGCTGCCTGAAGCCGTGGCTGAAGTTGGGAGAAGTGGGTCATTGCGCAAGCGAGTCTGTCACATCGCTCTCCGTGTTGCTGGTCTCGTGGTGCTTCTAACCAAACCTAGTGCCAGGTCAGGCTATATGTTTAGTAAACGAGTTCCCTTCAGAGGTTTCTAGGGTGATATAAATTTCAAATCGAATGTCTTTTAGTTCATTAACTTCTGGTTTTCTTGCGCTGTCATCAGAAACTGCTGTCATGCTCTTTCTACTTTGTGAGACTTACTGTGAGGGTAACCCTGTCTGCTGGGACGCCGAGAGCCTCAGGGAGGAGCATGAGATCTCAGTGTCCTTTCAGTTCTCGTCCCCGTAACACTCCTGGCTTGATGCCGGCATTTCTGTCCTGAAGAGTCACCCTTTCCCAAGAGGAGACCTCTGGGTGTCCCTGGGAACAGGAGTACTTGATTGCTGGCAAGGGTGCCATGGCCCTTGAGGCCCTAATGCTCCCTCACAGACGATTCTAATTGTTACCGCTGTTTCCACCCACTTCCCTGCGCCTCTGACCTGTGGAACCACTCGGTGCCTGCAGGCCCAGCTCTTCCTGGAATAGGGGGCGAACGGGCGGCTTCCGGGTGGCTTCTTCCCTTAGAGGCTGCGGTGTCCATGTCTCTGCTTCGCTCCCTATTTACCCCATTTCACCACTTCCCAGACCCCAGGGCTGTGCTGAGAGCTCTCGCTGGCTCTCCTCGCTCCTCCTGACTTCTTAGTGCTGTGGGTTTGTGCTGTTTTATTTTATGAGCATCATTGCAGTGCAGTTTCTGTAAGGGTGGAGTAAACACATGTTAACTCTGTGATGTTTAATACGAGGTCTCTTCCATTGCCTTTTTAAAAAGAAGCTTTTGAGTGTTTATTACCTTTGTTCTTTTTAATTGAGTATAATTCACATACCATACAATTCATACTTTAAAATTGCACATTTTAGTCGTTTTTAGCATATTCACAAAGGTGTGCAACCACCACCACTATCTAATTACACAACGTTCTCATCACCCCAAAAGAAACCCCACACCCATGCCATTACCCTCTCTCCTCAGCCCTAGGAACCGTGCGCCTACTTTCTGTCCCCGTGGGCTTGCCCGTTCTGGACGTTTGCTGTCAATGGGAGCACACAACATGTGGCTTTCCACGTCTGGCTTCTCTCCCTTCTCATAATGTCTTCAAGGTCCATCCACGTTGCCGCGCGGGTCGGTACTTCATCCCCTTCCTTGTGGCCAAATAACATCCCGTTATAAGGGTGCACCACATTTTGTTTATCCACCATCATCAATTGATGGACGTTGGATTGTTTCCACTTTTTGACAGTTACGAACAACACTGCTGTGAACATCCATGTACAGGTTTTTCTGTGGACGTATATTTTCATTCTCTTGGGTATATGCCTAGGAGTGGAGTTGCTGGGCCATATAGGAACTCTGGGTTTAACTTGTGGAGGAACTGCCAGCCTGTTTTCCAAAGGGGTTATATCATTTTATATTTCCACCAGCAATGTATGAAGATTCCAGTTTTTCCATATCCTTGCTGACATTTGTTATTTTCTGTTTCTTCTTCTTCTTATTATCATTTTCATTATTATTACTATTATTGCCATCCTAAGTGGCTCATTGTGTTTTTCTGTGGTTTTTTTTTTTTGCGGTACGCGGGCCTCTCACCGCTGTGACCTCTCCCGTTGCGGAGCACAGGCTCCGGACGCGCAGGCTCAGCGGTCATGGCTCACGGGCCCAGCCGCTTCGCGGCATGTGGGATCTTCCCGGACCAGGGGAGGAACCCGTGTCCCCTGCATCGGCAGGCGGACTCTCAACCACTGTGCCACCAGGGAAGCCCTCATTGTGGTTTTGACTTGCATTTTTCTAATGCCGAATGATGTTGAGTTACTTTTCCTGTGCTTATTGGTCATTTCTATATCTTCCTTAGAGAAATATATATCAAATCCTTTGTATATTTCTTAATTGTTTTTTATTGTTGAGTTGTAGAAGTTTTATATATAGTCTGAATATTAATCCCTTCTTAGGTATCTGATTTGCCGATATTTTCTATTATGTCGCTTGTATTTTCACCTTCTTATTAGTGCCCTTTGACGCACAAAAGTCCTTAATTTTGATGAAGTCAAGTTCATCTACTTTTTGTCGCTGCCTGTGCTTTTTGGTGTCATATCCATGAAATTATTGCCAAATCCAATGCCATGAAAACTTTTTTTTCCAGTGTTTTCTTCAAGATGTTTATAGTTTTAGCTCTTAAGTCTAGGTCTTTGATCTATTTGAAGTTAATTTTTGCCTGTGGTGTAAGGTAAGGATGCAGTGCTCTCTTTGGTGTGTGCTATCAGTTTTCCTGGCACTGTACGTACAAGACTTCTTTTTTTTTTTTTTTTGAATTTTATTTATTTATTTTTTTATGCAGCAGGTTCTCATTAGTCATCTATTTTATTCTTATTAGTGTAGATATGTCAATCCCAATCTCCCAATTCATCACACCACCACCACCATTCCCCACTTTCCCCGCTTGGTGTCCATACATTTGTTCTCTACATCTGTAAGACTGTTCTTTTCTACTTGGCAAAAGGGAGCCAAGACAATCCCTTGTTCTTCCATTGCTTTCTGATGAGTTCCCACTCGTGACCTTCAGGCCTCTCCGATCCTCCAATCAGTAACACGCTGACGCTCTTCTGCACCAGTGGAGACACCGTCTGCCCCTGTGAAAGAGGGAGGCTTTTGCTCAGTGTCACCTTCATGGCATTTCCTTACATTTCGTATTTTCTCATTTATTTCACTTTGAACCTCAAGGTATGATATGGGTAAGATATTTTAGCTTGAAACAGACTTAGTGATGTAGTTTATTGCCTAAAATGGTTACCTGATTGACATGGAGAAAGACAGAGAAATGTAACATGGGCTTCTCATTATTTTTGGTGCTCTGCCCTCACAATTCCAAATGTTGGATGCTGTTGTAAAGAGCCTTTGAAGGCATCCCTGACAATAATGTGCGGAGGTCCTTACACCTGGACTTGAAAAACAGCAAAGAGGGTATGTTATGAACATGAGTTCTTGTGCCTGGGGATGAAGTTTCCTGTTTGGGCAACAATGTGAATTCAAAAAGTGAAGAGTCAAGAAACTTAGACCAAGGAGAAAATGATGCACTCTGGAAAAGACTAGGTGGACAGATTGCATGCTGACATGGAAGGGTTCAAGTGAAATGATTATACCAGCTGTAAAGTAGAAAACCAGCAGTGTGTTTAAGTTAATATATAGTTTCATAACTTTTAAAATCAGTATATGTACATATGAATATACTAAATATTACAAGCAGAAAGTTGACTGTTTCACTTATATTCTCAAAAGTGTATGCAGTTTTACCAGGCACTTCTGGACTGCTCACCTGTGCAGTGGAGGCCCCCTGCGGGGCGCATAAGGCAGGTCCCCGGATGAGCTCTCACTGGCATTTCATCACATCCCACGCGTCTCACGCCTGAATCTTAAGAAATGCTCGCTGCTCTGTTGAACGCAAGAAAGCAGTTCTGTTGAAGCTCAGTCCCGACGGACAAGGTCCTAATCCATAAGCTCATTTGCCCCCCTGTGTTTTGTGTTTCAGGTCGGTGGGCTCCACGACCAAAGTTGGTCCTCCTGTGAATCGCCGGTTCTGGTTGTGATGCTCTAGGTCACAACGAGTGTGAACACACGCTATCTATGGGCCTGCTCTGACTCGTCCAGCCTGCTTATGGGGGAAGGTGAGTGGCTGGGAAGCGGCCCTCGTCTGCTTGTCTGTTTACCAAGAAAGTGCAGCAAAGTCAGACTCACCACGGAACAGTGGAGTGTGTCTGAAGTGGCGCCATGCTGTATTTCGCCCTCTTTAGTCCGTGATATGGTGTCGGCCGGGAGTAGTGCCAGGGAGCGAAGACGACCATGAAAAAGGAACCTTTAAGAGAGGAAGTCGATGCAATAATGTGATCGGACAGGAACATCATTCCCGATCGGCTCTTGAAAAGGCACGTCTAGAATTTGAAGAAGCAGGTTTAAGCTGAGGCAGAAATGTTTCTCCCTGGCTTTTTCCCTTGAGTTTTTGAGGAACGTGGGATGCCTTTGAACTGTGTTCCCCTATGTGTTCCCTGTTTTCAGGCCTCCGTGGCCTCATTCCACTAGGTGTGGAATCTGAAGAGCTGGCTCTGTGGTCTGCTTGCTTATGGGGTCTGTGAGGGACACTAGCCACACGCAGCGCCCCGTGCTAGCGCTGCAGGAGGCCTGGCCCTGCTGACCGTCCCGCCGTGTGGGTGTGGGTGCAGGAGCCAGTGTGCACGTGTGCGGGCGGGGGGGGGGGGGGGGCGTGTGCCGGAGCCTGTGTGTCCTGTGTGCCGCTGTGTGCTCCACCCAGCGCCCTGAGGTCCGACTTCTGCCGGGGCTTCAGGGGTCCCGAGCCTGCAGTATCGACTTTGCCTGGCCTCGGTGTCTCACTGTAAATGGAGGCCTCCAAGTTTCCTTGCTCAGCTCTCACGCCTGGTCCTCTCCAGGCCAGTTCTAGTTTATTCACCCGTGCATTTCAGGTTACAAGGGCATTGCCGAAGGCTGAAGAGTGCATTCTAGAGTGCCTTATTCATGCGGGGCTGCAGAGGTGGCCACTGAGAAACTGTTTTCAGCTGTGGGAGTTTCTAATCCGGGTTCACGACATACACATTGTACAGGTTCCGAGTCAACCTATCTCCCAGGTGGCTGTCAAAGAAACACGTGCATCTTTAAAAAGTCACAAAACTAAATAAGGGGTGCAGGGCCCCCTCACCGACTTTATGAAATCTTTCTTCATTCTTCTCCACGGCGGCTTCTCTTCTGCCCTATCCAAATGTTGTCTGGCTGGCTTTGCTTCGCTTTTTTAATTGCAGCTCAGCAGTTCTAATCCTGTGCTGCTTGACCCAATTCCATAAGCCTGCGCGCTGTGTTGTTTGGACCTTTGCTTTGTGCAGAGGGAGGCTAAAATCATTCCAGCCTCCAGGTGTCTGTTTGTGTGAATGTCGGTGACAGGTCACTTGGCGGCGGCTCTGGTTTTGGACAGGAGCTGGAAGGAATGGCTCCTTCCACACGGCTGGCACGTCCCGGGCTGTTGGCAAGAGCGAGGCTGGTTATGTAAACCAGAGCCGTCTGACTGGGCTTCTTCGGGACCACGTGGAGGTGTAGGACAGGCCCGGACCACCCCCAGGCCAGGCTGCAGCTCAGCAAAGGCGGGGGCCGACGGACCCCACCAGGCTCTCTGCCTTTCGCCCCGGCCGCCCAGCCCCGCACCGGGGGCCCCTGCCCTGCCTGTGGGCCTGCCCTCTGCCCGGCCACGTTTGCCAGGTGCCCCTGTGCTCCAAGGCCTGAGCGCCTGACCTTGTGTCGGGCACTGGGCAGGCTGCAGGGGTGATGGGTGGAGTCCAGTGAGACAGAGAAGCCCCAGCCGTGGGCAAGCGAGTGAGCGGCCGCTTAGCACGGTGAACACGACCCCCCAAAGCAGGAGGCGTAGTGCTCAGCGGTGTGGGTCCCCCCTTTCCGACACCCATGCTGAAACAGCCAGCAGGCACAGCTGGCAAGGCGGTCCTGTCCTGCCCTGGCCTTGTCCCTGCCCCTGGCTGTGGGCTTGTCAGCCCCAGACACCCTGGATGCCGCCATCCTCGGTTCCCCCCGACGTCCAGGCTGCACCTTCTGGCCTCCTGTGTGGTCCCCGTGCCCTCAGCTCCTTCTCTTCGGCCCGTGACTCTGGTCCTTCGTGCCCCTCTGCTCGCTGTCCCTTCCCTTGTCACTTCTTGAGGGACGCAGCTCCTCCCCCAGCCACCTGCCCCCGCGCAGAATCAGGCGGGGGGCCTTGGCGGCTCGTCCACCCACCGTGACCACCCCCACCCTGGCGGCCTCGCGTGGCCGCTCGCTCTCCTTGTACCACTCCTGCCCCCACCAGACCCAAAGGCCAGTGCCCAGGCCTCCCAGCACCCTCCCAGTGGCCGAGGGGGCCCTCAGCGGCCTGTGCCCTATGACCGTGAGCGAGCCCGAGTGACAGGGCTGCCTTTTCTGTCCCTAACAGAGCTGTTGCGGGGTCTGGACGAGCTGACGGTGCAGGACATATGGCAGGGCTCCTGGCATCCTCCTCCCCTGCCCAGCCACTGATGCTGGCATCCCCAGGACGCCGGGCCCAGTGGGCACCGATTACAGGCTGCCCAGTGTGGGCGGGAGCGCAGGGAAGGGCCCCTCCTCGCAGGGTTGCCGCTGGCTGGGTCGGTTTGTCACCCTATCCAGAGCCTCGAGCACGTGTGTCCTTTGACCTTCTGTAAAGAAATACTCTGAGGCAGTAAAAGACGGACAGAGAGAGGTCCACCCGAAGAGTATTGTTAAAACACTGTTTAATATAACAATTCAAAAACCCAGAATATACGGTCCTTGCAGTTGACTCTATCCTTACGCATGAAAATGCATAAAATTAAATGCATAAAATCTTATGCATAAAATGGGGTACCACGGGGAATTTGATCACTACTGTGTAGATTTAAATATAGTGACATACAAAAATGTTTTGCATATAACGTTAAGTGAGAAAAACAGGACAAACTTGGCTGGTTTGGGCCTATTTTTGTTAAAAAGTATAATGACACACACCTACTGGAAAAAAGTCTAACGAGGTCGACCTCAAAACACCCCATTTTCACTGGTGGTCTTTCTGGGGGATGAAGTTACAGGGCTTTTGCATTATATGCATTTTCCATTTTTTCCTGTAACGAACAGTCAGGCTGATCTGGCAGGTGCCACCCCGGTTGGCGTCACAAGGTGCCCCGCGCTCTGCGGGCTCTCCCAGTGGGAGCTCGGCACCACCCCCAGCAAAGCCAGGCTCGTCCTCCCGGACAGCGAGTCCTCTCTGCGCCGGAGTTTCCCCACTACCTGGTAGGTGTTTGGCTTTTTCCATTGGTCTGCATCTGATTTCGTGCGAGACGGCGAGAGGTGGAGGTGATAGCACCGTCACAGAGCGACCTCCTGCTGCTTGGTGGCAGTGCCCGCTCTGACCGGGGGGCCAGCTGCGTCCTCCTCGTCCTCTCACGGGTCTGGGTCGGTCCTTCCGTCTCGCTGCCCAGACCAGAGCCCCACCGTCGGGCTCACTCCTCTCAGGACGCGCAGCGCTCAGTGCCGTCTAAGCTCCTGCACACAGCTGGCTTCCAAGGCAGCACCTAGAAGCCCTAGATCACAAGGGAGAGAAAACTGGGGGGAGGAGAGGGTTTGCCGGTGGTGCCCTTTCAGACGCCTCGTCCTGGTGAGGACCCAGCCCCCGAGCGCGCAAACAGCTGACAGGGGCGGCAGTGGCTCAGCTCTGCAGAGCTGTGTTTCGATTGACATGGGCCCGAGGTCTCTGCCCCCCTCCTTTTCCAGGCCTGAGCTGTCGTGGCCGATGTCCCGCAGGCACGGCGGTCTGTGCGGTGGCCCCTGTTGGGGGAAGGCGTCATTAAAATGACAGCGCATCCGCCAGGCGCACCCCTCCAACGGAACGAGGGGAGCCGGGAGAAAAGTAGGTCACATGTGCCTGGTCCCATGTCACGAGGTCTCCAACCTGAGGCCAATGGGATCTGTAGCGTCCTCTGGTTTAGAACAAAACCACACTCTAATTTTTCTCCTTTAGCATTTTTATCTTCTCTAAAGGGGGAGAGTGACCATCTGTCTGATAGCCACATCCATCCGGCCCTGCCCGACTGCACAGAGTGGCTTTGTTCTGAGGTAAGGGGCTGCGGGCCCGGCCGAGGCCACGCGGAGCCCAGACAGCGGGCGTGCAGGGCCATCCAGCTGGGCTGTGCCCAGTGCTGACGGAGCGGGAGCGTGGGGTCCTCAGCGAGAGTTCCAGACGTTCCCCTGGTCTGACAACACGGCTCCTCTTTCAGGATCGGGGTCACTGCTGACACTCCAGTGTTAGTGAGCTATTACGTAGAAAACAGACAGGTCATTTTTCAGCCGTTTGTGCTCCTGGGGCAGGTGTGGGAGTATGATCCTCCCCTCAGAGAGGCTTGTCATCCCCGGGGCCCAGGGCTCTGCTCCCTCTTCGGGACCGGCGCCTTCGTTGGGGAATGTCCACCCCTGCGGTGACCAGGTGAGCCGCTGGCATCCACTGGCGTGAAACGCACGTTAGAGTAAGGTCGATGCGTGTGTGTTGCCGCGTGTGGAGCTCGATGCTAGATGAGAAGTAACACCCTCTGTTGTCCCTGGGAGGCCAGCGAGCACGATTCCTGTGTGAGGAAGCAGGGAAAGGTCCAGTGTTTAAAAATGTTTGTAAAAGTAACGTGAGTTTTGTAGCTTATAAATAACAAAAAAAATTTTTTTTACCTGTCCTATAAGTGAGTCAAAGTATTCCATTAGTTCAGGGTGTCTGATGAAGAAATTTTGCAGGTAACGAGTAGAATATAAAATGTTTGCAATATCTGCCGTGGGCTGGCCGCTGGTGCGCATCTAGACAAACGACATGCTCTTGTTAGGATGTCCCGGGAAAAGAATGTTTCCAGAGTGGTTTGCCAGAAACCAAAGTTGTATGGTATTTGATTTGAGTGTGTTCTACTGGAGAAAAGGGTTTTGCTTTTCAGAAATAAAATATTTAAAATGTGTATCTTAGCTGGCTTTCCAGGACACATAGGTCTATAGCCAAGTCCACAGAAGTGAATGTGGACGCTGTAGATGATTAATTCCCCCACATTTGAGACGTAGAAACAACAGTTGCACCCTTGGTAACAAAATAAGATTTTCCCTTGTAGAAATATTAGGCATTCAGGGTGATACCCAATTCCTTCCAACTGCAGCCTTTGAAAGAGTCTCGTGAACTATATCTAAAGGGCTCTTTACCCGTTTTGCAATCTTGAAGAAAGGGAAATTTTTCTACTATTTCCTTAAGATAGGGCAGGAATTTTCGATCTTTCTTGTATTTATGATTCTAAACGCTTCCTTTGTGCCTGGGAAAGTGCCCGGTATTTCAATGCAGTTTTCACATTGTCTCCTTTTCCTGTTCCACCTGTACGTCCTCACGGCTGGGACAATGGCTCGGTCATCGTGTGGGTAGCAGGTTCATGTGCGTCCATGTAAAGTATGCCCCATAATTGGCTCTGGGGGGCAACGAGACCTGGAAGTAAACCTGCACCCCGGCCAGTGTTAGGAGCACTGACTTGCCCTTTTTTACCAGCGGAATAGAAGATTGTTTTTCCAGAAAGAACACAATCTCAGAGGAAGGTGCCCTAAGCAGAGGGCCAGTCTCTGTCCCTGGCCCCCCCGGCCCCCCTCGCAGGCTCCTGACGGCCAGCAGCTCGACCTTGTGCTTCACGTTGGCCTGGGCCGGTCTCTGACGGACATTCTTGGCTTTCGGTCTGGCTTCGTCTGGGGACCAAAAGGACTGCGGGAGGAGCTGGGCCGCCTTCTGCACGCGTACCCCGGGCCACCCCGCCGGTGCCCCACTGTCTCTGCGAGGCCCCCGCTCTGCGGAAGGAGGCGCAGAAAGCCACCGCTGTGAAGGGCACATCACCGGGCCCAGCAGCCTCAGGAAGGTTTGGGGTCCCGCGCACCCCCGGGGCTGGAGCCTTTGAAGAGCCGTCTTGTCTCCGGCCGAGGGGGGGCTTCAGAGATCGGGGTCTGAGGATGGGCAGCCCGTCGGGGTGGAGCCGGTGCTCCAGGCGGACCCCTGGGAGGGGCCCGGCTCCTTCTCCGGGGCATGCCCGTGCCGCTCTGGGGACGGTGCCTGTCAGTGCTTCTCCGAGAGGACCCTAACCCCTGCCACCAGCTGAGACCCTTCTGGAGAGGCAGTCTTGCCTACCCCCACCCGACCGCCTGAGTCAGGAGCTCTGGGCTGAGCCTGGTTCTGTGATCCACAGAACCTTCCTGGGGACGCTGGTGCCCGTGAGTGTGAGAGCCGCGGGCGGCGCCGCGCAGGAGCCAGCGGGCAGACGGCGGTCGGCGGTGTTGGTGCCCGCGGCTGGGTGGGCACGGGGAAGGCCACAGCCGAGCCATGTGTGTCCTGTTCCCCGCGTGTGACCTGGCAGCGGAGTCTCTTGTCCTGAGGGAAACGGGGTCTGTTCCCTGTGTGCCCTTCCCGCACGGAGACCCCACTGCTAACAGTCTTGCCCGCAGCACGGAAACCAGAGGAGACGTGGCCACCCCTCCTGCCCAGGCCGAGCCCCAGGCGGCGGCCGGCAGTGGGAGGACGGGAGGGACGGCCCTGGGCCTCCGGGGACTCAGGGACCGGTGGGGGCAGGGCTGAGGCTGGGCTCTCTCCCCAAGCGGGCAGCCCCCGCCCCGGGGGGGGGGGGGGCGCGGGGTATCGTTAAGAACAACAATCCAGAAGAAGGCAAGAAAGGAGAGGGAAAGAGACCTGTAGAAAAACACACCGCCGGGCAGGAGCAAGGAGACCGGTGACGGGCGTCGGTGGAGGAGACTGGTCTGGAGGGAGGTGGGTCTGTTTTGTTTGCTTTAACAAAAGTGGTAGAACAGAAAGACTATTCAGTAAATGGTGTTGGGTCCATCAGCTATCTATTAAAAAAAGCTGAACACCAAGTCAGAACTTGATCTCACATCAAACACAGATGCCTCTGCGCCAAGACGATGAGCTGAAGGACTCAGACAGGACGTGTGGCAACTTGGAAACGGCCTTTTCCGGGGACGGGCACCCCACAGGCGCTGGGCCCAGGAGGCACTGAGGGCCTCGCTCCAAACGGGAGGCCGATGCCCGGTGACAGAAGGGTCGGTCTCACGTGACCGTGTTTGCACCCTGAAGTCCCACTCGGGGGGGGCAGGAGCGACAGAGCACCGACCTGCCTTGCTTAGAGCTCAGACACCCCCAGGGACCTTGGTGGGAGGGGGCTGCCCCCAAAGTGCGCCCTGGGCGCTAAGCAAGCTGTCCAGCTGGGGCTGAGCCGTGATGCGGAGTCGTTCCTTGTCCTGAGTTGGCGGTCACACCTCCCGGTAAGTGTGGCTGTGAAATCCAGCTGTGATTTAAGCTGTGCGTGTTTTACAGCCTCTAAATCGTACTGCTTTTAAAGTCAAGCTGAGACGGACACACGTGCTGTGATGTTTATGCAAAAGGTCACGTGTGTCCCTAGGAAATGCTCAGAACAGGACCCAACAACAGCGACCGCCCCCAGGGGTGGGGTTCAGTCTGCTCTGAGGCAGTTGTTTCCCAGCCCCCGGGATCCTGTGTCCCAGCTGAGAGGGGTCCGCCCACGGCCCACCCTGTCACCCTCACACCTCGAGGTTTAAATTGCCACAGAGCCTCCCGAGCGGCATCTGGGGGCCCGTGGGTGGCTGGACAGCTGGTGTCAGCTGGTGACACCCTCGGCTCCAGAGGTCCCTGCCTCAGACTGGGCTGGGCAGGCAGGGAAGGGGCAGGGCCCTGTCCCCCGGCTGTGTCCGCAGCCTGCCTCCGGGACAGCCACCTGGCCTGGCCTCCAGAAGCACGGCGAGCTGACCGCCCGGGCCCAGAGCATCACCACTGTCCCCGTCCCCCAAGCTCAGCCCCCAGTCAGCAAGGACCCGGCGCCGGTGCTGAGGAAATGGGCGAGGGGTGCCGGGACGCGGAGGCAGTGCCCACAGGCTTCGCAGGCCGCGCCCTGTCGGGACCCTCGGGGCGGGCGGGGTCGGCTCCGGCAGCTCGGTCGAGTCCTCTGTCCTGTTCAGCTCAGGTCCTGCTGCCCCCAGCCCTTGTCTCATGAAGCTTGTGTGACCCACTTCTTCCCGGCCAAGGTCGGGAGCTAGAGCCCGCTTGGGTACTGTGCGGGTTACCTGCGCCGTGTCTGTACTTGGCTTTACACATTGCCTTTGTGTTTGGGAGGTGGGAACGGGGAGCCCCCTCCCGTGCACACGCCTGCCTGTGCTCCCCCAGCACAGCTCAGAGAGCACGCCAGGCCTTGCAGGGAGCAAACCGCGCAGGGCTTGCGGGATTAACGGGCCATCAGAGGATGGAAGTCCAGGGGATTAATTACATCAGGAGCGTCGGCTGGGGGGTGGGGGGGGCCACTGGCGGTTCTGCCCCCCGGGCTGCTCTCATCTGGAGGCCAAGGTGACCCTGGGTCTTTTTAGGAAAGAGAAGCCGCCCTCTCGACAGGGGAACCCCGTTGGCACCTGGGGCACCCTCACCCGGGCAGCCCTGGGGAGACAGCACCCAGAAAAGGGCCCAGCTCCTGGGAGGGCTGGGTCCTCACGTTTCTGGTTCCCCCCACCCCACCCCCGCTCTGGCCTCGGGCCTCCTGCCCTCAGCATCCTTCCCCGCCTGCTCTCCAGGGTCCCGACGGGGTCCTGAGGATGGGGGTGGTGCTGCCCTGAGGGAGCCTGTGTGGCGGGGAGGCCGAGCTCCTGGTGTGAACTGGTGGGAGTGGGTTTCCCGGGACTGGCCCCCCTCCTCGGAGCCTGCAGAGAGGGATGGCTCTGGGGGCGTTTCTCTGAGGACATTTTTCAGGCAAGTCCTGGACTGGCCAGCCTGCCTGCCGCCCAGGGAGCAGCCCTGGCACGAGTCGAGGGCACTCTTTGGGCCCCTGGTTACTAAGTGAAGGAGTCTGTTCCTGTCGGGCAGTGGGGCCCTGCTCTGTTCTTGCCTTGTGACGGACGCCACCTCAAATCCGAGATGAGCTCCGGGAGGGAACCCCGACCAGAGTGCCCCCAACCAACCTTTTTCCTCATAACTGGTTGGGTTTTACTTCTCCTTAAAAATCTCATGAGCTCAACTAATCTTGGCCTCTTTTGCTTTTCACGCTAACAGGGCAACACCCTTTCTTTGGTTATGTTTATCTAAAATGATTCCCTGATTCCCGCATTTTTCTTGGTATAAATTACCCTCTATGTCCCTTTGTTGTAACAGAAGCTGGAAGTAAGAGCTCTGTGTCCCCCTTTTCCCCAGTGAAAAATGGCGCCCGGGGCACAGGCTTGAAACCAGTGCTTTGCTTTTTGGGGGCAGATGGTCTTGACCGTACTCAAGGCGCTTCTCCTGTCCTGTGTTGCCAGGGAGGCTGTGCAGTACGTTCAGTGCCTCCCAGCACCTGCCTCGGGGCTGGGGCCCAGCTCTGCGCTTCCCAGCTTGAGGCCTCGGCTCGTTGTGGCCTCCTGCCCCCAGCCCCCTGCCTGCCCCCAGCCCCCGCCCCGCATCCGGTCTGTGAGCTGGAGGGGCACTTCCCGGCAGGGCTGCAGGGAGGACTGTGCCTGCCACATGGTAAACGTCGTATCAGCTTTAGGTATTGCTATTGGTATTGTTTGTATGACTGTTTAGATTATTAATCTTTTAATTTATTAATCATGTTGACAGAATTCCCGGTACTAAATTACCTGTCTACTCCAGGTGTAAACCTCACTGGGGTATTGTGATTAGTAGTCCTCCAACATTGCCAATTCTGTTTGTTAATATTTGACTCAGAGCTCCTAGCTGATCAGAGGCTGCAACTACTGGCCCACGGCAGGACTGGTTCCCCAGCGACGGGCCTGCTGCCCTCATGACTGCGGCTGTGCCTCCGCCTTGGGGGCTCCCAGGGGCTCTGCCTGGGCTGCACCTGCCTCTACACTCCGTGCTGTGCTGCGCACCCGGCTCATCCTGATGTCCTGGGCGGACGCCCACCACACACACGTGCAGGGACACGTCGCCGGACGGTGGGGTGGATAAGCACGGCTCCATCCCTGCCGTTTCCCTCCTGCCGGCCTCCAGTCTGCTGCACTGGGCCAAGTCGCACAACATCAGAAAACTCAAGCTGTTCTTGGACCGACGCCTGCAGAGCACCAAGTCTGCAGGCCCAAGGGGCGGGCTCCGTGCGCTCCTGCCCTGGTCTCCAACTTCTCCTGACGCGCGGCTCGCCTGCACTTGGCGCCCCGTCTAAGTGTCCCATCCCCCGTCCAGGGCAAGGGCAGGAGGGAGGCCACCCACGCTCCCCTTGGGGACTGTTCCCCAGCCTCTGGACCTTCACATCCCATTGGCCCGGAGGCCGTGAGCGACTGTCCTCTCCTCTCCAGAAGAGGCGCTTTCGGCTCTCTGACCTACTTGGAGCACACGGCCGAGGGGCGGGGGAGGGACCGAACGTGGACTCAGCCTTTTGGACGGCCAGCGGACCAGCCTGCAGCTTGTTTGTCCACCAAACTGAGCCCCTGGCGGGTGAGGGATGCTCCTTGCTTGGTCCTGCATCCCCAGCACAGGCCCCTGCTAGGAACCGCGTGTTAGATGGACGGTCCCTGCCGTGATCAGCCTCCCACTGTGGCCAGAGGGTCCAGGGAAGGCAAACGGTGCACAGACAGGCTGAGCACCTGCTGTGTGCAGTGGCCGGTGCGCAGAGAAGTCAGGCTCCGGGAGCCATGGCCCCGGAGGGTCAAGTCCACACCCAGGCCTCACCGCAGGACCAGAGTCGGGTCCCAGGGAGTCCCACCATCTCCGCAACAGAGGTGTTATTAATCTTGAAATGGGGTGTTTGAAATAATCGGAATGTTTGCAAGCCGTACGCTCTGATGTAGGTGACACCCTAGACCCTGGGCACTTCCCCAGATGCAGGACAGGAGTATCCCTGGGTGAAGCCCACACCTTCCCAGCAAGAGGAAAGACCCGCGCTCCACGGCCTCTGGAGCAGGGAAGGAGGTGAGCAGGCAGCCAGCCTCCCAGCCTGGCACGTTTGTCTGTCCAGACACCTGAGTGAGGAGCCGGCAGGCTGTGTGCAGCTCTCACTGAAGTCAGGTTGTGTCGGCCCGAGTGTCTTTCTAACATTACCTGAGACCGGCAAGAGCATCTTCCTGCAGAAGTCTCCCCTCCTCCCCAGCCTCAAGGACATGCTCCACACTGTGCGTCCTCCAGGAGCCAAAAGCAGCCAAGAAGCTCCGCGGGTTTGTGCAGTCCTGGCCTCCTGCAGCCTGATGGGGCAGTGAGCTGTTAAACAGGATAAATCAAGTGTGTGGGCCCTCCCCCCGCAGGGCCCCTCCACGGTCTCTCCCCGGCACAGCTGAGGCCCTGGGTGTAGCTCTGGACAAAGCACAGCTAACAGGGCAGAGCCGCCGTGCACGCGCCGCAGCCGTGCAGGCCTCAGATGGCACTTGGCTGGCGGGACTTCTCCAGCTCCCGTCTCTGGGCGAGAAATCTCGCGCTGACGCGTGCTGCACCTGTAGGCAGTGTGACTGCTGTAAAAGGGCTTCTGCTTTACTGTCCAAGTCTACTGGCCCTCCCCCGAGGAGAGTGCCTCAGGGCTCGGGCATCACATGCCACGTCCAAACGCGGGTCTCCCTTCTTCACATCTGAAACAAATGCTGTCAATGGCATATGTTTGACTAGTTCACAGTCTGCGGTCAGGCGCATGAGCTCTGGAGCCAACTTGTGGTCACTCAGTTTTGTGGGACTCATATGTAAAACAGGGCTGGGACTGGCCCTCCTGTGTTAGGACAGAGTGCATTTGCGTAAGTGCAAGCCTGTGTACTGTGTGCGGTTGGCTGCACGTTATAGCTACACGTCTTCTTAGGACAGTAGTTATTGTACTAGAACTCCTTTGATTTGAATATTCCTTTAAAAAAGAATGATTGGAAAATTTGCTTTATCAGAATTTCACTAAGTAGTACTGGTTATACCTAGATGTTGCCAAATTGAATCAATAGAAAAGATCAAATGAGGTTTTGGTTCTGGAGCAATGGCGTCAGCGACACTACCAACTCACATCATAGTTACTGGTGAAAAACTACTGCTTTGCCCTAAAATCATCAACAAGACAAGGGTGTCTGCCCTCACCTCTCCTGCTGAACAGAGGACACAGCTCTAGCTAGTTCAGTATGACAAGTAATTAAAGGAAAAGGCATACAGATTGGAAAGGAAGAAATGAACCGTTTCTATTTGTAAAAAACACGATTGTCTACCTCGAAAATCCCATTAAGGCTACCAGAAAAACTCCTGGAACTAGTAATAATTAACAAGTTGTTAAGAAAGCAAGGTCTACATACAAAAGTCAATATTGTTCTATATACCATCAATGAACAATCAGAAACCAGAATTCAAAACACACCATTTACAGGAACTCCAAAGAGTGATATACTGGCTATACGTGTAACAAAATATGCACAGCATTTGTGTGCTGAAAACTAGAAAATACTGATGAGAGAAATCAAAGATCTAAATGAGAGACCTCCGTGTTCACAGCCGGGACGCTCAACATACGGCGCCAATGCTTCCAAGTGGGTCTGCAGGTTTAAGGCAGCTCCTGTCAGAGTCCCGGCAGGACTGTTTGTAGATGCAAACAAGATGATTTTTAAATTTATATGAAAACACAGAGGAACTAGTTAAACCAAGAGAATGTTTTAAAAGATTGAAGTTGGAGTCATTTTATGTCACCATAATGCTGCAATAATCCAGACATTGTGGTATTGGTGGATGGATAGGCACTTACGTAATCAAACAGGATAGAGTCAAGAATACACCCACACACATATGGACAACTGATTTTTGACAAAGGTAATAAAGCAATTTAATACAGAAAGGACAGTCTTTTCAAAACGTGGTGTTGAAACAATTGGCTAATGCATAAAACAAAACAAACCAACAAAAACCCTTGAACTTCACACCTTACGTAAAATTAACTCAAAATGGATCAAATATCCAAACGTAAAATCTAAAATTATAACCTATTTAAGAGAAAATATAGGAAAAGAAGGCTTGCTCATAAAAGATAAAAAATTTAAACAAAAGTCATAGAAGACAAAATTGAGAAGTTGTATTTCCTCACAATTAGAAGCATTTGCTTCATGAAAGATCCTGTTAAGATACGAAAAGACAAACCAGAGCCTCAGAGACGATCGTTGTAAATCACATATCCAGCAAAAGGCTGTGTCCACAGCATAAAGGCCAAGCCCTTTAACCTCCATGCAAAGAAAACAAGACAGTCCAGTTAGAAGATGGACAAAAGACCTGAGCACACGCTTCTCCAAACAGGGTGAGGAGATGGGAAATACGCGCCTGGCTGGGTGTTCAGCACCATTCGCTGTCAGGAGAAAGCAGGTTCAGTCGCAAGGAGACGCCACCACCGTCTATAAAAATGGCTGAAGTAAAACACTGACACCCCCAGGTGCTGACGGGAACAGAGTGCTGGGTCTGTCTTGCCCTGGGCAGGGGCGTGGGGGGGGGGGCGGTTGGAGGGGTGGAAAACGGCACAGCTGCTCCCGCAAATAATTTGCCAGTTTCTTAAGAAGTTAAAGGTCTACTTAACATATGATTCAATAATCAGTCGTGCAAATAATTTGCCAGTTTCTTAAGAAGTTAAAGGTCTACTTAACATATGATTCAATAATCAGTCGTGCTTTGCTGTGCACCTGAAACTATCACAACATTGTTAATCAGCTATACTCCAATATAAAATAAAAAGTTAAAAAAAATCACAGTCCTGGGTATTTATCACAGAAAAATGCAACCTTGTGTTCACACAAAAACGTGCACCCTGTTGTTGCCAGCTGCTTTGTTTGTAATCCACCAGAGCCGAAACCAACCCAGATGTCCTTCGTGGGGTAACTGCATGCACAGGTCGTGGTGCAGCCATGCCCCCAGCCACCAAGATGAGCAGACTTCTGTTAGGTGCAGCAACTTGGGCTCTAGACCTCAAGAGCAGTATTATGCTGAGTGCATTTGTCTGATTGGATTTATATGAAGTTCTTGAAATGATACAATTGTAGCGACATAGAACAGATCAGGGCTTGCCTAGGAGAGTGAGAGGCTATGAAGGGACCACCTACAGAGCTCTGCATGGTGGTCCCACTTGTGTGCGTGGTTAGGGAAATCTACACACGTGATAAAATTTCATAGACCCATACACCAAAGGAAGGGCGTGTACAGACTGGGGCCACTTAGGTAATAGTGTTTGACCAGCGTCCCTTACTGGTTTTGCTAATGCACTGCAGTTATGTGAAATGGAAGCTGGCTGAAGGGTACACGGAAACTCTGTATTATTTTTGCAGCTACTCATGAATCTAAAATTATTTCATAATTATACAACACACACGTATACTACACATACGCAGACATTAGAGTTGACAGTTATTAAATCTGAAATATAAGAGGTAAATTGTGTAAACAGATGTTAAAAGTAAGAGACGGTCAGAGTGGAAAAAAAAGCAAGATCAGTCTGTGCAGCCAGCAAGACACCAACATGAAATCTAATGCTCTTGGCGGGTTGACAGAAAAAGATACGTCACGTTAACACTGATCGAAACCAGGCTGCAGTGACTTCATTAATGTCAGAGGAAGGAGGCTTCCGGACGAGACGGTGACTGGGGTAGGAAGGACATCGTGTGAATGTAAAACGGTCGATTCTCCAGGAAGACACATCCGCCCCAGATGTACACACGTCACCTAACAGAGCCTCAAAACACACGAAACAGAACCTGATAGAACAGAGAGGAGGATAAATTCACGATTGTAGTTGGAGATCCAACTGCGCTTTCAGTGACTGACGGGACAAGTGGCCTTGCAGGACGCCACACCTGGCCGCAGAAGGGACATGTTCGTGGCACACAGGGTGTTCCCAAGGTGGACCGTGCTCTGTGTAAAAAAACCAAAAGCCTACCGAACTTAAAACAGTTGAAATCACAAAAAGTATATATTCTGACCAGAGTGAAACTGAACTAGAAATCAGTAACCAAAGGTATCTTAAAATTTTCAAAGTACTTGAAAATCAAAACACACACCTCTAAATAATGTGGTCAATGTGCTCTATCAAAGGAATTTAGGAAATATTTTGGAATATTGGGAAATAATATATATAATAAACGCACATCTCTAAATTGGTAGGAATCAAGGAAGTCAGTGCCTCTAGAGAAACCTATGGCATGAAATGCTAACATGAGCAAACGTCTGCAAACAACTACCCAAGTTTTACCTTAAGGAACTAAAAGAAAAGAAAAGGCAAGCAGAAGGGAGGAAAGAGTAAAGCAAGACCAGAAACCAATGAAATTGAAAACAAACTCACTTTTCCAATTGGACCAACTCAGATGAAGAGAGAATGTGGAAGAGAGGGGCAGCTTGGTTGGCCGCGGTTCGCTCTGCTTCCTGGTACTTTTCTGCATCCTTTGTTGGCCTCACAAGACATGTTCCTTCGTGAGTGTTTCCTCTGCCCTCTCCTGGGAACTGGTGGGTTTGCAAACCAGCCTGAGCCTGGGAGGGAGGAGGGTAAGGTCATGCAGCCTGGACGGGTCCCCAGCTGGCCGTGAGGGAGGAGGCCCCTGTGTCCCGGCTCTGCCTGGAAGCTGGGCCTCGTCCTGCCCTCGGCTGTGTGTGTCCCCAGGGAGCCCCTCCCATGCCAACACACAGCAGACCCTCACTGGTGACCAGGTGAATGAACGAGAGTGGATGGGGAGAAATGGAAATATCATCTTGGACGTTCCATGAGTACTTGAGTTTAGAAATCGCTGAATTCTGATTCCAGAGTACCGTGTGAGGCCCTAGAAATGGAGCTGGGCTTGGTGTCCACTGCACGTGCTCACCCCGTCTTTAAGTAGGTACTGAATGGGCTTCTGCTCACGGTGGCCCGGGAATGGCGCTGGGAACTGCTGGTTCCGTGTTGAATGAAGGAGATGAACGTGTCCTCTGCCCGCAGGCCAGGGCTGTGGTGGTACGGGGCACAGGAGAGAGGGGGCGCTAGCGGCTGGGGGTGCAGGTGGAGGCCTGGCAGGGTGTGCCCTCGGCAGAAGGGCCCAGACCCCGGGCAGGCTGGAGCTCAGTCTGTCGCAGGAAGGGAGGCCACCGAGGCTGGGTGGAGGACAGCAGAGTGGAGGCCGAGGCAGGCAGTGATCTGTTCATTTCTGTAATTTTGTCATTTCAAGAATGTTGTGTAAGTGGAGTCATAGAGCGTGTGACCTTTGGGGACTGGCTTTTTTCACTCAGCCGCATTCTCCGAGGTCCCTCCCGTTGCTGAGAGCGTCAGCAGCTTGTTCCGCTTCGTGGCGGAGTAGGTTCCGCGTGTGCGGTCCCTGTCGCGCTGCCCCTGGCAGGGATGCACCGTGACTGGCTAACCAGCCACTGGATGAAGGTGCTGCTTCCTGTTTTTGGCAATTACAGATAAAATCACAGCCTTTTGTGAGGGCATAAATTGTTATTGCTCTATAGTAAATGCCCAGGGGTGCCACCACCAGGTCGAATGGTAGTTGCGTGTTTAGTTTTCTAAGACACTGCCAAACCGTCTTCCAAGTGAGCAGAGGCCACATCCCCGCAGCCTCCGAGTGGCCTGCCCGCCGCTCCGCCTGCTCTCCGGGCTTGGCGTGGCCACTGCTGTTTACTGTGGCCGTTGTGACACGTGAGCGTTGGCCCCTCCCGTGGTGTTAATTTGCATTTCCCTGATGGCTAATGATACTGAACATCTGTCTTCTCATGTGCTTGTTCGCCGCCTGTCTATCCTCTTTGGTGAAATGTCTGTGTCTTGTGCCCGTTTTCTAATTGGATTGTTTCGTGTTTACTGTTGAGTTTGATCATTATATATGCTTTAAACTAGTTCCGTGTTGGGTGTGTAGTTTGCAAATATTCTCTCCCAGTCTTGGCTTGTCTTTTCATCCTCCTAATTTTTTTTGGCGAAGCACAGGCCTTTAGTTTTGACACATCTCATTTATCAGTTTCCCTTTTGTATATCGCGCTTTTAGTGTCGAGTCTAAGAACTCTGCCTTACCATGGACCCTTAGGATTTTTCCTTTTCTTTTCTGAAAGTTTCGTTGCTTTACATTTTACATTTAAGTCTGTGATCCTTTTTGAATTAATTTTTATATAAGGTATAAAGTTTAGTTCAAAACGTCCATTTTTGCCTACGGATGTCCAGTTGCTCCAGCACCATGTGTTGAAAAAAGCTGTGTTTCCTCCGTTGAACTGCTTTTAGATCTTTGTCAAAAATCAGTTGGGCATATTTGTGTGGGTCTGTTTCTGGGTTCTGTATCTGCTCCATTGGTTTTCTCCACCAACACCACAGGCTTGATTACAGCAGCTGTATAATAAGTCTTGAAATCGGGGAGACCAGTTCCTTCTACTTAATTTTCCTTTGTCAGAATTGTTTTAGCTATTCTAGTTCCTTTGCCTTTCCGTATAGATTTTACAATGATCTTGTCTGTATCTCTGAAATTCTTGCTGGAATTTTAATAGGAATTATGTTAAAGCTGTATGTCAACTTGGAGAGAACTGACATCTTTACTATGATGAGTCTTGCAATCTGTGTTCTGTCTCTCCATTTATTTAGATCTTAAATTTCTTTGAACATTTTGTAGTTCTCAGCATATAAGTCCTACACGTTTTGTTAGATTTACACCTAAGTAGTTCATGTCATCTGCAAATAGGGACAATTTTATCTTTTCCTCTCATTACCTTTCCTGCCTTTTTGAACTAACTGAACTCCCCCGACTGTGTGAGTAATGGCCGTGAAAGGAGAGATGTTGTGACTTGCTCTAAGGGGAAAGGATTTAACCCTAAGTGTGATGTTGGACGAAGGTCTTTTTGTACATGCTCTTTATCGAGTTGAGGAAGTTCCCTTCTATTCCTGTGTTTTTTCCTGAGAGTTTTTATCACGAGTGGGTGTTGAATTTTGTCAAGTGCCTTTCTGCACAATATAATCCAGTGATATCTTCTTTAGGTCTGTCAACATGATTGATTACACGAGTTGACTTTTAAATACTGCACCAGCCTTGCATCGCTGGAAGAATGGGCATAGTGTATAATTCTTATTGTATACTGATGAATTCTATTTGCTAATGTTTTTAAAGGATTTTTGCACCAATATTCTTGAGGGCCGTTTCCTCCTTTTGTACCGTCTTTTGTACCATCTTTTGTACTGATTTTTGTATCAGGCTAGCACTAGCTTCATCAAATGAATTGGAAACTATTTCTCTTCTCTTCTGTTTTCTGAAAGAGATTATGTAGAACTGGTATTAATTCTTCTTAAAACTGTTGGTAGAATCCTCTAGTGAAACCATCTGGATCTGGAGAATTTTTGCAGGGGAGTTTTAAGATTATGAACCCAATTTCCTTAACAGTTATGTAGGGCTATTCAAATTATCAGTTTCATATTGGATGAGTTGTGGTAGTTTGTCTTTTTCAAAGAGTAGGTCAGTTTATCTAAGTCAATTTATTTGTGTAGAGCTGTTCTTAGTGTTCCTTTGTTATCCCTTTGATGTATGCAAGGTTCTTAGCAATAGCTCCTGATTCATTCCTTATAATGATGTTTTGTCTTCTTTCTTTGTCGATCGTCCTAGAAGTCTGTCAATTTTATTGACCTTTTCAAAGAATCAGCTCTTTATTTTATTGATTTTCTCTGGTTTTTCTGTTTCCAACTTTAATTATTTCTGTCTTATTTCCTTCCTTCTGTTTGCTTGAATTTATTTTGTTCTTTTTCCAGATTCCTCAAATGAGAGCTTAGATTATTAGTCTGAGACTTTTTCTCTTTTCTGATGTATGTATTTTGTGTTATAAATTTCCCTCCAGGCAGTGCTTTACTTGTGATTTACAATTTTTGATATGTTGTATTTTTTTTAGGTATGTATCTTTATTCAGGTATACATTATACATTCAGGTCAACATATTTTTATAACCCTTGAGATTGCCTCTCTGACCCGAGGATTATTTAAATGGGTGTTGTTTTAGTTTCCATGTGCTTGGAGATTTTTCTGTTATTTCTATTATTGATTTCTAGTTTGATTCTTTTGTGATCTGAGAACACACCATATGATTTTTTTTTTTTTTTTTTTTTTTTTTTTTTTTTTGCGGTACGCAGGCCTCTCACTGCTGTGGCCTCTCCCGTTGTGGAGCACAGGCTCCGGACGCGCAGGCTCAGCGGCCATGGCTCACGGGCCCAGCCGCTCTGCAGCATGTCGGATCTTCTCGGACCGGGGCACGAACCTGTGTCCCCTGCATCGGCAGGCGGACTCCCAACCACTGCGCCACCAGGGAAGCCCCATACCATATGATTTTGAGTCTTTTAAATTTGTTGAGGTTTGTCTTATGGCCAAGGATATGTTCTGCCTTGGTATATATTCTGTGTGTGTTCTGCTGGTGCCAGACGTGCTGTAAATGTTGACTGGGTCCAGTTAGTTGGTCGATGGTGGTGTGAGTTCTGTATCCCTGCTGGTTCTCTGCCTAGCTGTTCTTTCAGTTGCTGAGACGGTGTGGAAATCTCCAGCTGTAATTGTGGATTTCTGTATTTTTCCTTTCAGTTCTGTCAGTCTTCACATATGTCACTGTCCTAGTGTTGGATTCATACACTTTTAGGATTGCTTGCTATTGCTTCTTCATGGGTTGACTCGTCTTTATATAATGCCTCTCTCCATCTTTGATGATTTTCATTGCTCTGAAGTCAACATTATCTGGTGTTACTATAGCCACTCCTGCTTTCTTTTGGTTAGTGGTTGTGTGACACATCTTTTCCGATCAGTTTATTTTCAGTCTGCTTACATCTTTCTATTTGAAGTGAATGAGTTTCTTATCGACAGCATATGGTTGAGTCATTTTTCTTAATCCACTCTGCCATTCTGTTTTTTTAATTGGTAAATTTAGACTATTTACATTTCATGTAATTACTGAGATGTTAGGGCTTCAGTTTGCCATTTCGTTTTTTGTTTTCTGTTTTTTCTCCCTATGTTTTGTTTCTCTGTTTCCTTATTTCCTGCCTTCCTGTGGGTTACTCAACATTTTTTTAATAATTCCATTTTGACTTATTGACAGTGTTTTTCAGTATCCCCTTTGTGCAACTTTTCAGTGTTGCCCAGATATTACATTATATACATATAACATAGGCGTTGTGCTCTTGAAAGGAGGCATTGCCTCCACTTCCTCACCGTTACCTCCCATGTCTGCCCTGCCCCCAACTCACTGCCTCGTCCCGATTTCTTTCACAAAAGGAGAAAAGCAGGCCCGGGGTTATGTGGTTGGTTCGTTCCTATTACTGGCAGCCTCCCAGAATTCCTAACAGATCGAGTGGGGGAAGAGTTGGAGTGGGGTTATGACCAGTGGCTCCCAAACATGGCCTTGCTCAAAAGGAGTCTGGAGAACCTTAAATGCAGCTTCTAGGCCCACCTGGGTCTCCTGAATCGGGCTCTGAGGGGTGGCGCACACCTCGACGTCAGTGCCAAGGCCTCCACGCTCATTGTAAGATGGCCAGGTGAGCCCTAGGCCGCCAGCCGAGCCCCGGAATACCAGGTGCATCAGTGTCTCCTTTCCCAGACCTGAATCTTGCAGGTACACCACCCTCCTGGGATGGGATGAACTGTGTAGCCACTGCCCTCTGAGCAGTTCTGGGAGTTGGGGCAACAGTCCTTCTCAGAGCTCCCCCCAGGAGCACACACAGCCCCCAAGTGCTGCTGCCTGAGGACTCAGCCTGGCCTGTGACTGACACCCAGAGGGCTCCACATTGGGTGGGGGTGTCTCCTCCCGTTCCTCTGGCTCCTGTCTCACCATAAGGATTTCTTGACAGGCCCGTCCGTCCCTCAAGAAGGTGCCCTGTTTACTTCTCTTTGTAGGACAGCACAGTGCCTGGAGCTTAGTAATTGCCCAGGAAATATTTGTTGAATTAACAAAGTTATTTATTACCAGTTACCTACGAGGCAAATTTCAACCTGCATCTTGCATTTATGTGTTCTTGTAGGAAAGGACAGGGGCGGGGAGCAGCCAGCACCGGCTCTGGTGCTGGTCTTTGACGCCCTGTCTCCTGTGCCCTATCCAGCAGGGCTGTGCCACAGCGGGGTGGGGGGGCGGGGGGGCGTGTGGCTTCACCAGGCAAGCGTCCCTGGAGGGCCATCAGAGGCGTTCTCAGGAGTCTTCCTGTTGGGCTGCTGAGCAGCAGCATAGCCCTCTGCAGGGACCAGGCACTTGACATCACAGGTAACCTCACCTCCTGCCGCTTCCTAAACGCAGCTTCAGCAGTTTGCCCAGAGCCCCCCATTGATGCCGACTTCCCAAATCCACCAGGAGGTTTAAGTGAAAAGTAAATGAGTGTATTTTACACACGTGAACAGAATCTGTACATGTGCTGATTATAAAGTTAGCATGTCGAATAGCCCTTATGTTCGCTTCCCGAATGGACACCGAGAGGTGGTGGCCGGTGGGGGCAGCGGAGTGCAGGCCGGAAAGCTCAGAGGCGCTGCGGGGCCGGCGGAGCGGGAGAGGGGCGTGCTCGTCAGATGCAGGCACGCCCCGCGACTGCCAGCGACGGCAGCACAGACGCCACGCCCTCTGTGTGTGTTTCCTTTGACCGGAGAAGAGTCCACTCACACAAGCCTGGGTATGTTTAGAAATCGTCGGGATTCTGCCGTCCACCCCATCCTGCCCAGATCTGAGTGGGGGCACTGTCGGCCGGGCTCAGCGGGGCTCCTCCACACTCAGGCTGGCCTTTTCTGCAGGCAGGCTCCGCAGCCTGGACCAGCCGCGCAGCGAATGTGAGGCTCTGTCTGCTCCCCTAGTGTCACGTCGGCCCGTTTTCCCTCCCAAGGGAATCGCAGTGCCCCCGGGAGACCCGCTCTCCCCACCGCTCGCCTGGACCTTAGTCTCCCCACCAAAGTGCAAGCGGCAGGACTTGGAAATGTCCGCAGACACGTGTTGCTGGACGTGCCCCTCGGCTCTGGGTGTACACCCATCTGTGGCCCCAACGTCCTTGAGGGAAGGACACGAGGTTTTATGTAGACACAGGGGATTGCAGTGTCACAAAACCTGCCTCCATCCCCCCAGATCTCCCCAGCCTGGCATCCTGGGGCAGGTGCCCTTGAAAACCAGGGGGCGCTCTTACACGCGGATGTAGCACGTGGCTGCTTCTGCCCTGCCTGGGCGTTGAGGCCAGCTCCTGGCCCTGGTTCCCCTGGTGACCCCAGTGCAGGACCCACACCAGGGCAGCCGGAGTCCTTCCTCGGGACGCCACAGATGTGGACTGAGGGTCCCTTCCCGGTGCTGGGTGACATCGGCTGAGGACACCGGGATCTGTGGCAGGGCGCCTGCAGGCTTTCTGCACAGGAGAGATCAGAGCAAATGTGAGACCTGGGCTGCGGGGGGAGGGCTGCGGGTTCCCATCCCGGGCCTTGTCCCCGCGGCCACCCTTCCCTTAACTCTAGCCTCAGGCTTTGCGTCAGCGGGACGAGGTGACTCGGCTCCTCCAGCCGAGGAGCCGAGCAAAGCAGTCGAAATGGATTTGTGTCTCCCGTGCACTGGAAGCGGGTGGTCAGATTTGGATGATTTCCTTATAGATGGGACTGAACCGAGGAGGGCACCCTGGCCACGTGCAGGATCCCGCCCGTGAAATCGGGAAGAGCCGTGCGGCTCGGAGACGGGCCGGGCCTTCAGGTTGGTCTGAGGCAGCGCCTAGATCTCCTCCACCCTTGGCTGGTGGGTGTTGGCTGTGCTGCCCCCGGAAGTGACCAGGTGCCGCCAGCACTCACTCTGTGACCCACACAGGAAGCGCTCCCGTCACTGTCACGCGGTGTCAGGGCTGCATTCCACTGCCTGGCCCTCGACCCAGAAACGATGACAGTTACACAACCAGGGGACACGGACACTGATGTCATCGTTATGACTGTACAGCCTGTGTTCAGGAAGCAAGAGGAAGGTCGAGTGTGTTCAGTGGAGACGTGATGACACAGAAAAGGACGCGTGCCAGGCTTCTGGGGGTGACACTGCAGGAGCCGAGATGCCAAGTGCACTGGATGGTCAACAGCAGAGCGGCCCATCCAGTGAGTCAGAGGAGAAATGGCACGTCACGGAGTGAGACCCAGGGACAGAGGGCAGAGCCTGACATGCCTGCAGATGGAGGCCCTCCCTGCGCGGGAAGCAGAATATATGCTCGAGCAAACAATGGCTGCAATTTTCCGAATTTGATGAACGTTCTAAGACTGCAGATCCAAGAAGTTCAGTGAAGCCCCAAGAACAAAAACACAAGGCACAGCATAATAACATAATTGCTCAGAGCAGTGATTAAGAGAAACACCTTTAAGTATGCTAGAGAAAAGGAGGTTACGTTCAGAGGACAAAGGGGAGACTGCCGTAGACCCCTCCGGACACAGTGCGGTGAGGAGGGAAGGGCAGCACGGCCCACCTGGAATTCTGCACCAGGTGAGACAGGCTTCAAAAGAAGGTGACTGTCCAGACACACCCAAAGCTGAGAGAACTCATCACCAGCAGACCTGCCCCACACAAATATCAAGGGAAATTCTCACAGTAGAAGAAAAATGATAGCAGAGCTACATGGTCGAGCATGAAAGACACTTTTGTTATCATCCAAATCCCTTTATTGGGATCAATCCCTAATTGATCCCTTTATTGGGATCAATCCCTAATTGACTGTTTAAATTTCAAAAATAAAGTACTGTAGGATCTATAACATAGGCGGAACTAAAATGTGTGGCAGTAACAGGGCAAAGGCCGAGAGGAGAAAGGAGAACACGCTGCTGTCGGGTTGTCCTGCACCCGTCAGGCGGCGACGCCACAGCTCACGGGCTGAGTCAGGTTAGAGGTCTGTGCCTAAGCCCTGAAGCCACTGCCTGGGTGACAACACCCAGAGTGGAGACTAGTAAGTGAACGAAGGAGACGAGGTGGAATCACAAAGTGTATGCAGTTAATCCAAAACGTGGCAGAGGAAACATAGACACGGGGCAACGAAGAACAGATGGTGGAAGCAGAAAACAAATAGTGGAATGATAGACCTAAACTCAACCGTATCAACAATCACTGTGAATCGTCCTAACACCCCCAATTAAAAGGCAGATTGTCGAGAAAGATTAAAAAGTTTCTTGGAGGCAACTATATGTTGCCTCCAAGAAACTCACTTTGAATATAAAGACACAAATAAATTAAAAATAAGAGGTGGAAGAAGAGACACCATGCTAACACTAATCAGTCGTAAGGTCGGGTGTCTGTATTAATGTCAAAGTAGATTTCAGAGCCAAGAATATTACCAGAGATAAAGAAGGATCTTTCATAATGGTAAAGGGGTCAATTCATCCACAGAACATAACAATGCTAGATGTTACGATGCTAACGATGGAGCTTAAAATACATGAAGCAAAAAAAGATAGAACTGCAGGAGAAACAGACAAATCCACAATCACAGTCAGAGACGTCAGCATCCCTACCCAATATTGGGATAAGCGGACAGAAAAGCAGGCCCAGCCGTCTAGCTCTACTGACATCTGTAGAGCATCCCACCCAGTCACACAAGATAGACCACGTCTGGTCCATAAGCAATTCTCAATCAATTTAAAATATCTCAAGTATTACAAGATATGCTGTCTAACTTTAATGGAATTAAATTTGAAATCAACAGAAGAAAGCTATCTAGAAAATCTCCAAATATTTGAAAACTCGATAACACACGTCAAAATATCCCATGAATCAAAAAAGAAATCAAAAGAGAAATTAAGTCTTTTGGAATGAGTGGACAGAAAGCACAAATATAAAACTTTGTGGGATGCAATGAAAGCCACATGTAGAGAGAAATTTATAGAACTAAACACTGTATTAGGCCAAAAGTAAGATTTTACAACCATGCCACCAGCTTCTTCCTCAAGACACTAGAAAAGAGGAATAAATCGCGGACCCTGCCCCCGTGTCAGGACTTGGTAACAAATGGGGTGGGTCGGGGGACCGTGTCTGCTTCTCCTCTTCCTCTCATCAAGTGGAGTAAAGTGCATTAAATCCCCAGCGTGAGGAGGACAGAAGGAGGGGTCCTCGCTGGCGAGAGGGATCCGCCAGTTTCTGGACACCAAGTGTGGGGAGGAGTGAGTCTCAGGCGGGCTTTTTCTGATGAACTGGCCGCCTGGCTGGGTGTGGACGGCTGTACCCACAGGAGTGCAGCTGCTGCCTCCTGCAGAGCTTCCCTGGCAGCCACAGAGGTGGGAAGCAGGCCCAGCACACTTGGGGTGGCCTCTGATGGGAGGTGTCCCGGGTCCTGGCGGGATGGCCAGAGGATGCCCCCACCTTCCCGGCACCCCTCGCCTGCCATCTCAGGGTGGGTTCTTCAGGGTCGGGGGTACTGAGTCCGGTTGACCTGAACAGCCCCTGGGGATGCTTCTGTGGCCAGGGTCCACAGAGGCCTGGGATGCCCACTCGTGGCCACGTGAAGCAGGCCGGCGCTCACTGGCCCGTGTGACTGATGGTGGCTGACAGCCTGCAGCCTGGAGCGCCCCTGGCGCTCGCTGACCCACTTTCTCCACCGTGGGCTGGAAACATTTACATAACAGATGGCCCCAGACCCTGGAGGAGATGTTTCTAATTAAAAAGGAGGCGCGGCCTCCCCGCCTGGCCCCCCCCCCGCCGTCCGGTTCATCGGTGCAGGTACCTGAGCCTTGGCACGCACCCTGAGCTCAGGAAGGGCTTTGCAGGGCTGCTGCAGGGTGTCTGCGTGGCAGGGAGCCATGTCTATTTGGTGCCACTCCGATCGTTTGAACTCGGGCCTGGACCCTGTGCGGACCTTGGGCGGGGGCCTCTTGTCTTTGTCCTCCGCACAGTCAGGCTGAGTCACCGGCACACGCGCCTCGCTCTCCAGCCGTCCTCAGGTCCGCTACTGTGACCATTCCTTGCCTGTAAATCTTAAAACGGAGCCTAAATGTTGCCTGGAGGGTGAAGTGCTGAACCGATACACTGCAGAAATGATACAATAAGCGGACCCGTGCTGTGGGCTGTAAAGCATCTTCTGAAAACTTTCTAAAGGGGGACTCTCAGCTGTTTGGCCGTTTAGTTAATAGAGACTGAATCCACTTTAGAACGAGGATAACTAGGGAATCTCGACTAGACGTAAAGGGAACACAGATCTGTAATCTCCTGGCTTTTTAAGGGTGAAGGGGAGGATTCTGGCACCAGCGTGGTGGGAAATGGGCAGACCCAAGGTGACAGCTGAGCAGACACTCCCCAGACACACAGGGGTCCCCAGGCTTGCTGGTCACCCCTTTTCCCCTCCAGCGGCTGAGGGAGCTGGTCCGGGGTCCCTCATCACAGAGGTGACACTGAGGCCCAGGACCATGCGTTAGTCAGCACTGATGCCAGGTCACTCGCTGGCGGGCTTTCCCCGAGGCCCACCCCCCTGCCATGTACCCCAGGCCCCCACAGGTGCCACACCTTGAGTGCCGGGACCAGCCCTTCCTCGCGCTGACTGGGGTGCCCAGGAAGCCTCTGCCTTTCCCCAGCAGCGATGCTGAAGGCGGCAGCCCACCGACCCACCCACCCGCCCAGGCCCGGTCCTACAGGCCCGGTCACCTGACGTGTGCCTTCCCTTGCCAGGTGACACCATCTGGGCCCCATCTGTCCTTCCTCACGGCACCCTCGGCACCTTGAGCCACCACCCCCAGCTACATTTTGGAAGAAAGATGGAGTCCAAGGTCTCAGAAGGTGGCCTGAACGTGACGCTGACCATCCGCCTGCTGATGCACGGCAAGGTACGGGGGGCGGGAGAGGGGCGGGGAGGCACGCCCACCGCACGCCCACCGGAGAGGGGAGGTACGGGGGCGGGAGAGGGGCGGGGAGGCACGCCCACCGCGGGGGTCTTGGTTTCATATGAGGCTTTTAAATTCTAAGCAACCTCCGACTCCAAATGACGTTTCTCCCAGAACCTTTCGCGACTGAGCTGCCCGCCTGCTGCCCCATCCCCTGTGCCCTAGTGTGTTTTCTACATGCGAGGGCATTCTCCTCCAGGACACTAACACTGATGCACACGTGCCGGCCAGGGGGCTAGGGCCCCACTCAAGTGCACCGGTCATCCCAGGGCTGCCCTTCAGACAGGCGCTCCCCACGCTTCCTTTGCCTTTTGCTTTGAAAGCAAAGTTCCCACCCAGTTCTTTTGTAGAAAGAATGTCCCTCACTTTGGCTTTTTCTGACGTTTCCTCACCATTGGCAGGAGTGTCACAGAAGCTTTCCTATCAGGTAGTCCAGATTTCAGGGTGTCACTTGGTGGGGGGCACCTGCCGGGCATCTCCCCAACTCCTCCTCCACAGTCATCAGGGCGTCTTTGCTGGCGGGTACTTAGGTGCTGCGTGAACGTCCTGTGTGCCACCCTTGCTTCAATCATGGCTTCCTGGACGCAGGGTTTGCTGTTTCGTTCACATCACCCCCCACGCTGTCCCCACGCTGTCCCCGCACTGTCATTATTAGTTTTGATGCTCACATGGTCCCTGACTTGGCGTGGTTGCCCCACCAAGCTGGCGTGTGTCCTCCTGGGGGGCCCCACCGTTCTGGCTGCACATCCCCTCTGCATACCGCTGTTGCTCATCCTTACTTTCCTGCTGGTCCTGGAATCAGCCGTTTCTGTAGAGAACCCAACTCTCTTGAGTGGAGGATGGTGGGATGGTGTTGGAGCCCAGAGGTGGGCACGTGGGGTGCTCACGGCTTTTGGGCTACTGTGGGCCCCAGACAGAGCTAGGGAGTATGTGTTTGTGTGTGTGCGCGCACGCGTGCGCTTGTGTGTGTGGGTGTGTGTAGAATCGTACACACCTATGTCTGCGCACATTTGCATATTTATCTCTAAACTGGGCTCCCTGAGTTCACACCCCCTATTCCAGTCCAATAGCACAGGGTTCATCCTGGCTCCTCTGTCTGGTGTTTGTACCATGAGAAACCCAGGGGACGGTAGGGGCTGGCATAGTACCTGGGGCACTGCTCTCCCTAGATTTCCGGAAGCTGGTGCTCACACCTAGAGCCTCCCCTTCCGTGATGGAGGGATGCTGACCGCCTTTCCTGCTCCCAGGGTGGGTGGCATTTGGTCAAGGTTGTCCGGAGCTGGGTTGTGCCGTGGAGGGCAGTCTGAGGTCAGATGCACGGCCCCACCTCCCGCAGCTGCTGCCACAGCAAGTACCAACCCCTGCCCCTGGGAGGCGAGGCGCCCCGACTGCCGGAGGGGCCGCCACCCCGTGCCCAGCTGCCCTTTGCTGCCACAGCCCCTGCCGCACACGCGCCCTGCTGGCCTCGCAGAACCGAGGCGTTTCCCCAGGACACTGTGATCGCTGAGGGCTTCACTGTAATAAGGAAGATGAGTCTGATGGTGGAAGCTGCTCTCTGCAGCTGGAAGCAGGCTGGCCACGCCTCCCTGAGGTGCCGTGGCCGAGCCCTGTGGGTCTGTCCCAGGCAGGGAGGTGCCGCGACGGGCAGTGCTGGGCGGGAGCGCGTCTGAGCCATGGCGGTGTGCTCAGGAGCCTTTCAGCGTTCTACCTTTCCTAAGAGCAGTCAAGTGGCAGTAGCAGCGCTACACTTTTATGCGCCACAGAATCACTGGGGGAGACTTTATCTCTCATCCGTTTCTCGCAGGGTTTCCTTGAGGCCTTAAGTGCGCGGCTGATACCTGTTGACATGTTTATCTGGAGCAGCTGGCCATTCTCTTTCTCTTTGTCTGTCTGTCGGTCAGAGGCAGGGCAGCCTGCCTGCCCGCTCCCTGCTGACCGTCCAGTCTCCCTTCCTCACTCATGACTCGGAAGCTGGACGGCCTCGGCGCCTGTCACAGGATTTATGCTCCTTCTGCTCTATGACATCATCTTTCTGTGATTCTTTTCCTACAGGAAGTTGGCAGCATCATCGGGAAGGTAATTATTTTTTTTATTTTTATTTTTTTGGCTGCCTCGGGTCTTCGTAGCTATGCGTGGGCTGTCTCTAGTTGCGGTGAGCGGTGGCTTCTCTTGTTGCAGGGCACGGGCTCTAGGCGCGCAGGCTTCAGTCGTTGTGGCACGTGGGCTCAGTAGTTGTGGCTCGCGGGCTCTAGAGCACAGGCTCAGTAGTTGTGGTGCACGGGCTTAGTTGCTCCGTGGCATGTGGGATCTTCCCAGACCAGGGCTCGAACCCGTGTCCCCTGCATTGGCAGGCGGATTCTTAACCACTGCACCACCAGGGAAGTCCCAGGAAGGTAATTATTGTGTGAACTCTGCCTCTACCGGGGTATCTCAGAGGCACAGTGAGGTGTGGACCAGCCCTGTGCAGGGGGTGAGCCGCGCACGGTGCGTGCCAGGCGAGCAGTGGGGATCCCGCTGGAATCCTGCCCCGTCGCCTTCAGGCTGCACCCCCATGAGGCTGGTCGCAGAGCTTCCCGTTCTCCAGCCCTGTGGGAGCTGGGGAGTCACCCCCGAGACAGCCCCACTGTCCACCTGCCCTGGTGGCCAGTCATTCCTCCCGGGTTTGAGAGCTCAGGACCAATTCCCACGTGCATTCCTGGGAGCAGTCTCCCACCTCCGGCCTGAGTGGTGGTGAGTCCATTCTCAAAGAAACGTTCCCCTGGGGAAAGTGAGCGCTGGTTTGGAAGCTGGGTGTGTGTAGGAGAGAGGTGGGCCAGGACCCCGCACCCCCATTCCTTGTGACCGTCTCTGGCTTCGCTGGTCCCTCGTGGTCCCTGAATGGTGGGGGAGCCCCCAGAGCTCAGAGCCAGGCTTCTTTTCACAAGTTCTTCATGGGATCGCCCGAGGACCTGGTCCCCGCTTTGCCGGCGGTGAGGCTAGGGGACGGGTGCAAACCCGCCCCGTGGAGCAGGTGCCCAGGCCAAACGTGGAGCCGCATCGGGTCCCTGGGGCCAGGTCTGCCCAGCCCACAGCCTGTGCCCTGGGCGAGGTAGCGGGCCAACTGGGGAGTCATGCATGTTGGGCCTGAAGCCCACCTTTGAGGGCTGGGGCGCCCAGCCTCCCGTGCTTGTGGTGGAAGCCCGAGTGACCCCCTCCCTTGTCTGAACTTCTGTTCCAGAAAGGAGAGACCGTGAAGAAGATGCGTGAAGAGGTGAGCTGGCGCCATGAGCCGCGTGCTGTTTCTGGGAGGGCAGGAGGGAGGAGGCCAGGGCCTCCTAGCAGCTCTGCGCCCAGCCCCACGCGGCCGGGACCCGCCGGGAGCCCCGCATGGCAGGGATGTGAGCGAGGGATGGCCATTCGGAGCCCCGAAGCACACACCAGCAGTTCAGGTGCCCTCCCAGTCACGACCGGGTCACAGCCAGCACAGTAGGACAGGACCGGCCATCGGTGCTGAGGCTCGGGCGCCACCAGCCTGCACGAGCCCCCGGTGGTCAGTAGGCCCTAGGATCCAGCCTACTGCCGGCCCCAAGGCTTTAATCCAGTTTCTGGGGTCTGCGTATCTCCCTCCCAGAGCGGGGCAAGGATCAACATCTCGGAAGGAAACTGCCCAGAAAGAATCGTGACCATCACGGGCCCGACAGACGCCATCTTCAAGGCCTTTGCCATGATCGCCTACAAGTTTGAGGAGGTAAGGGGCGCCCCTGGGGAGCCCTATCCCGGAAGAGGGGACCTCTCAGCCCCTCTGCCTCCCCGGGGACTGCCCCCTCCAGTCCACCTGGTGACCGACCAGGGTCCCTCCTCCCCCAAGGCCCCCCTCCCTCACTGAGCGGTCCCTCGGGGCCTGCCCCCAGACCACGAGTCCTCAGGGAAGGCCTGGCACCGGCAGTGAGGCGGCCACGTCCAGGCCTCAGCCCTGTCCACAGCAGCTGACCCCCAGTGTGTTTAGCTTGGCTCGGATGTGGACGGACACAGGGAGAGCCAGGCCCGGGACACCTACGCGCATTTGTGTGTCTGTGCGCCTTTGTGTGCGTCTGTCAGAGACCAACCTTAAGCTTTTTATGTGTTTCCGAGATTTCTGAAATTGCTGGAAGTTATCGGAGATGCATTTCGTGTCTTTACTGGAAGGGTGATCAAGCCGGGGAGTAGGTCCTTCTGTCAAATGGATCCCCCTCTGTCCAAGCCCCTCTCTGCCCGCCAGGCCTTAGGGACAGAGGGCGGACCCTGAGTCCAGGCACCCTGGGCGTCTGCGCCCCACCCTGCGGCAGCAGCGCGACTGCACAGACGTGCACGCCTGGGGGTCCCCTTGTGTTCTCCAGCCGCCCCCCACCTCGTCCCCTGAGGCTGGCCCGGCCTCGCAGCCCCTGTGAGCAGCCCAGCCCGGCCACCGTGTCCTCCTGCTGTTCACCCTCAGCTGTTTGCCATCGTGCTTCTGCCTCCCCCTCGTCCTCGTCTCCCCCACCCCTGACAGGGAGCCTGCTAGGCTCTTGCGGCCGACGCACGTGCCTCTCCCTCCCCAGGACATCATTAACTGCATGACCAACAGCCCGGCCACCAGCAAGCCTCCGGTGACGCTGAGGTTGGTTGTCCCCGCCAGCCAGTGCGGGTCCCTGATCGGCAAAGGCGGCTCCAAGATCAAGGAGATCAGGGAGGTAACGAGCCCTCCCCACCCGGGAGCCGAGCGTGGGCGGTCAGGATGTCCCTAGGGCAGAGCACTAGCCGGGTCCCTGCAGACCCTGCAGCACAGAGCTTGCGGCAGGGGAGGGACGAGCCACGAGGCAGAGTGGCCGTGGGAGCCCCCGCTGCGGGCGTCACGCAGAGGAGCCCAGGCCTGACTCCCGGGACGTGGCCGTGGCACCCCTCCACCCAGTCCTGGGCTCCAGGGCACGGGCTCTGCTCCCCAGGAGGCCCCTGCTCCCACTGCCAGGCCCCGTTTCCTGAGAGTCGCTGAGCCGTCCCAGCTGGGGTGGGGCTTGCCTGAGGGGCCCACCTTACCTTCACAAGTTCCTCTCCCAAGGAAAGCCCGAGGCCTTCCCTTCCCCAAAGGATGGCAGCCCCCAGGCTTGATTCCTTCCAGGAAAGATGGCCACTCGCTTTAGGCCCTGTGACTGGGATCCGTCTTTCTCTGTGACCTCAGACTCCACAGAGAGAGAGAATTCCACACATTTGAAAAAAACCCTGCCTCCTGAGATGCCGCTCCGCACCCAGTGTCGCCCGCCCTGCCCCAGGTCCGCGGTGCCCGCCCTGCCCCAGGTCCGCGGCGCCCTGGCAGCGGCGGGCTGAGCTGGATGGGGCTGCCCCGGGGGCTCCAGACGGAGCGTGCAGAGGGCATGGGGGGGTGACCTGGGGCAGCGTCGGGGGGTGTCCCAAGGCGTGCTGTGCCCTGGACGCCCCCGGGGGCACCCAGGAAGTGCCGCTGCAGTGCACACTGCCCCGCTTGGTGGGGTCCCTTCCGACGCCTGGTCTCTCCAGTCCACAGGTGCCCAGGTCCAGGTGGCCGGGGACATGCTGCCCAACTCCACGGAGCGGGCAGTGACCATCTCGGGGACCCCCGACGCCATCATCCAGTGTGTCAAGCAGATCTGTGTGGTCATGCTGGAGGTACAGTCTGTCCACAAGTCCAGGGCTCCTCGCCAGCCTGCCCCTCACTCCGTGCCGGCTGGGGCTTCTGAGCGCCGGAGGCCTCGGGGCCCTGAGGCTTCATGTGGTCAGGGCCGCGTGAGGGCGGGCCTCAGGGATGGCCTGAGTGAGAGCTGTGCTGGGGTGCAGGCTCCTGCCACCTCGGGTGGGTCGGTCGTCTTCACTGGGGACCTGGGGGGCGAACGGAGAACGTGGGGAGCGTGAGCCCCTCCCCTCATTTCTGGAGTTGGATAAAGGGTTAGCAGTCTGTGGTGTGAGGGTCGTTCAGCAAAGGGTCAGTCCTTAAAAGTGGTGCAGGTGTGCCCTGGGGCCAGGTCCGGGCTGGAGATGCAGATGGAGTGAAGAGGCCCACGCCATGGACAGGACCCCACTGCGTGGGCCCAGCCTGCAGGCATCAGAGACGCCGCCGAGGTACAATGGGCAGGACTTAGGAAAAGCACACGAAAACGCCCCAACTTTGAAGACAGAAAGAAGTAAACATAAGGATTAACCAAAGGAGAAGCAAGGAAGGCACAGCTGAGCAGGAAAAGCCTCTCTTGAAAATCTGAGGGAAGAAAAACCCAAGATTGAAGTTTCAATCAATACCCAAACTGCTGCAAGATTAATTGAAGCTATCAATAATACTTGCTGGTCTTTCTTAAGCTAAAATGAAGTCATCGTGCCTCAAACGAAAGGTTTCAATACCTGTGCTGGTGGCCCGGCCCCCTGGGCCCTCCTCCCCCCGTGCCCGGAGCCCTTGCCGGAGGGTCTGCCTGAGGTGACAGCAGTCTCCTGCAGGAATTAGCCTCGGGGCGGGGGCAGCGGCGGGCTCTCCCTCTTTTGTACTTGACTTGGTGTTAAAGCACCATGTCCAACTCCTTAGAAAAAAATTTGTAGCGCTTTTATTTTCCTGAAGTATGATGCTGGGAAATCAAAAATATTTTTCTAGATATTTTGTTCTGAAGCTCTCCCCACACGCTGGTCACGGTGAGGATCTGTGTTCTCTTCAGTCCCGGCGCTGGGACCGCGAGGGGCCGTGAGGGTGGGTAGCAAGCAGGGCCCGGCACCCCTGGTGTGGCAGATGCCCAAGAGGCCGGGTGGGCGGCGGTGCCCGGGCGAGGCGGGGTGACGTGAACCGCTCCAGGAGGGACGCCGCCTCTGGTGTCCCCGACGAGGTCAGAACAGGACCCCTCCCACGTGGCCTTGCTTGTGCCACGTTTGTGGTCAGACGTGACCCCACAGGAGAGCTTGACCCCGTTGGCTGTGGGGCGCTGGTGCCCCCAGGGCTGTGAAACGGTGAACGCTGAAGCACACGGGCAGGCGTGATCGGTCCTCGAGGGACGGGGACGAAGCCTCCTGCCGTTGGTGTCACGAAGCCCCCGGAGGCCGGAGCAGCCACTTATGGGGGAGGAAGCGTCACCGCAGCTAGGAGCCCCTGGTCCGATGTTAAATGAAGAGTGACTGGAGTTTCGGCCTCTGGGGTGGGGGGCTCCGCCCATGAAATCACTACCGAAGGAGGGAGGGGCTGCTCGAGGAGTGGCGGATCGGTGGAGAATGTGAGGGTCGGGCCCGCAGCCCTGGGTGGGGGGGCGTGTGCTCAGAAGGCCTCCCTCCACCAGAGGTCAGCTCGAAGGGAACCGGGCGTCATGGCCATCAGGGCCAGCGGAGGGCGGGCGCTGCCGTCGGCGGGGTTGGAGTGCACCATGGAGCAAGGTGACAGTTGAGGCTGAGAAGTGGGGAGCCCACCCCCCAGCTAAGGGATGGAGTGGGGTCAGCAGCAGAGTCCTCCTTTCGCAGCGGACCGAGTCCTCCTTTTGCAGCGGAAACGGTCACTCAGGGTAGTCACGCTTCCTGCCCGGTGACCCCTAATCGCCCTGAGACCACAGAGAGCCCCGCTGCAGAGGCGCCTGGACACGACCTCAGACGAGCCGGAGACGGGAGGACAGGAGCCCAGCGTCACCCACACGCGGTCAGCACACAGGCCCTCGAAGCAGCCCCTCTTGCTCTCCACAAGGTCACACAGCAGGCCAAGGTCACACTGTGTTCAAGGTCACCCAGCACACATCCAAGGTCACACAGTGTGTTCAAGGGCACGCAGCATGGACAAGGTCGCATGATATGGCCTGGGCTGAGAGTTGAAGCTGCCAACCCCTCTGCTGTCCCCACCTCCCTGTGTGTGTCTTGGGTTGGGTCACTCTGAGGTCACACTGCCCGGTGGCTGGGCCTGGGTGGGCAATGGCCGCAGGAAGTCCCAGCAAAGACAGGCCACCCTGGTCCCTAAGTTCTGTCTCTGGCTGGTGGTGCTGCTGACTCAGGACTCTCGACAACAGCCCAGGCCCAGCCCTGTGGACTTTGCTCCCAGGGAAGACGGTCACCCAGGCAAGGGGACAGGGGAGGGCCTGATGGCTTCTGACCAAGGGGTCTGGTTGACATCATCAGAATCTGGCCGACTCCTGGTGCTTGAGAATATCGTTCACCCCAAGATATGAATCCTATACTTTTGGACACAGAATAATGAAAGGAAATTGTAGTGAATTGCATCACAGCTGTGGCCTATTTCATTTGGACTCTAAGGTGCATTAAATGATGGCTGTTTTCTTAAACAGTGAAGTTGGATGTTTCTCACTTTCCTGTGATTATGCCGACTGAACGTCAGCCCAGGCCACGCGAAGCCCCGGCACTGGCACCGAATCCCCGGGAGCTCTTTCCCGAGGACTGAAGGAGGGGGCCACCCCTCTCAGAACGCGGCGCCTGTGCTGGCGCCTGGGGAGGGGCGCGGGCGCGGGCGGGGGCGCGTCCACCCGCCTCACCCGCCACCCGCCGCCTCCTGCTGCGGCTGTGTGTAGGGCGGTGGTCCCTGGCGGACCTGGGGGCTGGGGAGGGCGGGGGCGCGGGGGGGGGGTCGGAAGGAGGCCTCACGACTGCCCGCTGCGAAGCTGCTCTGACGCTCTCTCTCCCTCTCCTGTCCCTTTTCCTAGTCCCCACCGAAAGGTGCCACCATTCCCTACCGCCCAAAGCCCGCCTCCACCCCTGTCATTTTTGCAGGTGGTCAGGTAAGAGCCGAGCCGCTCTCGGCCTCCACTGCCAACCTCAGCCTCTTACTGCAGCCCCCGCCGCTGCCCGTTAGTGCACTCAGGTTTTCTCCCTCCTCACGTGCACGTGTCCCCCGCGCACGCTGGACGCAGAGCTCTCCCGGCACGCAGCCGGCCCTGGGGTGGATGCGGGCCACCGCGAGAGAGGCCCACCGGGCAGCGTCCGCGGACAGAAAGGGCCGAGGCGGACGCCCTGTGGCGTCCGGGCCCAGGAGGACCCTGGTCCGGGCTCAGGCCTGCTCAGCCGGGCAGCACCGCCCGAGTCTAGCTTCCTGGTGTTTTTAGGAAGCTCGGAGGCAGCAAGGGCTGCGAGCATTACCAGGGGTTTTATGACTCCTGGTTGAGGCAACTACGACTGTGAGAACTGGCCCCATCTCCCCTGAAATACACGTTCCCAACTTTCCACACACGAGCTCCCCCCAGGAGCACGTGAGGGAGAGACAAGGATGAAGGGGAGGCCAGCTGGGCATCCCGTTACAGGGACGACCCTCTCTCTCCACCCTGCCCCACGCTGGCCGCAGGCCCAGCAGGCCGGCCGTGGCCACTTCACACACCTGCTGTTTTGGTGGGAGCCCCTGAGCTTTCTCTCCTGCCAGGGAGGGCCTGGAAACCAGGGGTCATGGAGATTTCTGTCTGAGGCCAGTGATTGGCTTAGCGGGACCTGGAGGGGCCGACAGGGGGGCCGTGCCCTGTCTTCTGCCCTTGGGCACCGGGCTCAGAGGCGTCCGCCAGGAGCTCGCTTTGTCCCTTCACAGCAGGGTCACGGCAGCCGCGGTTGAGGGACTTTGCAAAGGCCAGGCCAGTGTACCAGGAGAAGCTCTGCGTCCAGGTGGCAGTGCTGTGTGCCTTGTTCGAGGGAGAGTTAGGACAGAGACTTCCCAGATGACCCAGGACGGGAGGGCCGAGAAGGAAAAGAGGCAAATGCAAACTCTCCACGTTTTTCTCTGCTCTGTAAAAGAACCTTGTCCGGTTTCTCTCCCACTGAGCCCCGTGAGGTGAGGGCAGGGTCTGAGCTCCTGCGGCAGCGTTTGTGGCGAATCCCCGGGGGGAGGGGGCAGCGGCCCCGTGGTTCAGGCCAGCCGCAGACGGCCCGCCGCGTTCAGAGCTCCTTTCCTGCCGTGCATCCGTGATCAGCGGCAGGTGAGTTACCTGCGTGGCCTCAGCCCCAGCAAGCAAGCCCGCGATGATTCCACATGGAGAAGCGCTGGCTTTATTCAGAGGGGAGGCATGTTAACATGAGGCAGAGCCTGGCAGCCTCCCGGGCCCATCCCAGCCCCGCCCCGGCCGGCAAAGCAGGGCATCACCCATCCCCCAGTCAGGACAGCGAGGGCCCCGCCGCCGTGGGCTTCACAGGGGCTCAGCACCTTAACCCAGCGCCTGCGCCCCAGGGACAGGTAGTGTGGCCAGCGACTGACTAGTGTTGGTCGTCGGTGGGGGACAGGGTCACAGGAGGGTCACCGCAGCGCTGCAGGTAGCGGGCAGAGGGGTCACTGTACCAGGCCCCGGGCCCTCCCTGCCCGCGTGCAGGATGCGCTGCGCACCCAGGCTTCAGAGCCTCCCGCCTCCCCCTGTCCCCGGGAAGATGCCCGCACGCCCCTGCTGCCGAGAGGCACTTCTTGCCATCCCAGCAGTTTCGGTCCATAAAGATTTCATCCAGACGGAACCTGTGACCTGTCGTCTGTCTGTACCTCTGCCCTGAGACGATGGTAGGCGGTCCGTGCACTTCCAGTAGAACTAGAAACCATAACACCCGAGTGATGAAAAGATAAGTCAGAAACTGAAAGTGTCTGGGATAAAGAACGGCCAGTCGGGGAGCACGTGGCGGCACTGTCCCAGGGCCTGTCACGCTCGGGGACACGTTGGCACAGTGCCTGGTGGCGTCCCACGGCCCCGAGCACACACAGCCTCCCCGATGCGTGCTGTTTCTGGTCAGGTTCCTTTCCTTCCCCACGAGGTGCCCGCGCCTCCCCCAGACGGGGGCTCTGCACCTGCCCCACCTGCAGGCCTAGCGTGGCTGGTGCCGCACGTTCCACGTCACCGAGTCCCAGTGGCAAGTCTTTGTCTTTACTCTCCCTCGACTCTGTGTGGTTTGTTTGTTTTTTGGCTGTGAGTTTCTGGAAGCATCTTGGCTGAGGGACTGTTGAGGCAGGCGGGGCGGGCGGTGGGAGAGGCTTCGGGGCCCACACACACGCTGCGGCTACTCCGAGTCACTGTCTTGAAGGCAAGTGACACGGTGAAGGCAAAACAAGCCCCCTCTGGGAGCTGTGCCAAGAGCGTGCTGCCCCCGAGTCACAACGGCCGCCCGTCCTCCGAGGCTGGAGGGCGATCGGCCAACCTGTGGCTCATTTGGGTGCGTTTCTTACTTAATCTGGCCTTCCCAAAATTGGTTTTGAGTCAACTTTTAAAGTTTTCTCTTTTGTTGTTTGGGTTTCTTGGAGTAAATATGTCCTGAAAGTGTTTACTCTGATAGCCGCTTAAATTCTCAAAGGGTCAATAATCAGTGACTCATAGCGAGGGTCACCAGCTCGTTCTTAGATACTGCCAGCTGAGGGGCAAGGGAGTGAGAGTCGGAAGCCGGCTGCCTGGCCCTTCCCTTCCCCCCCCTCGCCCCACCATGTGTCTGGTTGTAGCTCCAGCCACCGAGGGACCAGGGGGGAGGCTCGATGCCAGGACCCTGCCCCCAGTCTCTGCACCCCGGGCCCTGGGAGCGTCGCCTCTCCTACGTGAAGGGGGAAGGCCTTAACCAGAGGGCTCGGGGCCTGCTTGCAGGAAAGCCCTTCCCGAGGAGGGCCCTCGTCCCGCAGGGGAGGCCGCGGTGGGGGACACATGGCTGCCGCTTCTCGAGCTGACGGTGTCTCTCTCTCTCCAGGCCTACACGATCCAGGGACAGTACGCCATCCCCCACCCAGATGTGAGTTTTTACTCTGTCCCTTCACCTCTCTTCTCGTCTCCACTTCCCTCCTACCTGCATGCCGCTGTCCATCGCTACTAATATTAATATTACACCATAATATTAATACTGTTCTCAGTGTTCCTGACCTGTGTCCTATCCATATGGCCCTGAGTAACCTTTAGTCTCTTAGCACTGATTCTGCTCCTGTGGAGGACTTGGCCTGATGTCCAATTGTCTTGATTGTGGCTGCAGTCCCGGCTATTCCTGCGCACGTGGGGCCTCGGGCGGGGGCCACGGGCCTGCTCTGTCCCCGGCGCCTGCCCTGGCGGGCGGGGACAGCTTGGGCCCCATGGGCACCTGAGCAGGCAGGTGATGTGTCATGAGCAGGGCTGCCAGGATACCTTGGATGGGCTTTGAACAACTGCTGAAGCTACATGCTCCCTTTCAGGCCCCAGTCGGAGCAGGGTCCGTGCATGCACGGGATCCAGGCTGTTGGGAGCCCGTGCGGCAGACGAGGCTCTGTTCTAGCGTTAGGACGCGCTCCACGCCCAGGGCCGCTCCGGACTGGGTTCCAGTCTGAGCGCAGTGTTGCTGCTGGAGGACTGGACGCCCCGAGCACACTGCAGGGGAGCCGCAGGCCACAGGGCTGTAGATAGGCTGGGCCGCGAGGCCTGCGCTGCTGGCCCGGGCAGCGGGGTGCAGGGAAGAGACGGAAGAGGTGGGTGGGTTTGTGTGCCACGGCCGCAGGCACGGCAAGCTGAGGTCCGACCCAAGAAGTGTCCTCTGTCCTGGGAAGGCAGGTCCACGTGCGCTGCTCTCGGAGGGCCAGTGGGGGGCGGGCTCTGTCCAGGCAGAGGGACCGCAGGTGACAGCGATGCCCGCCCATCTTGTGCAGACGCTCGCACTTTTGAACTGGCAGGTGAAGAGCCGGCCGCCTTAAGACGTAAAGTCAGGGCAGGGAGAGTTATGAGAATTCACCGACACTGCGTACATGTGAGATTCAATTCACTATCATTGCAGGACATTTCTATTGAATAGAAAAGAAAAACCAACGGCTTTTCCTTTTTAAAAAAATCCTCATTACGCAACACACATGAATCAAAAGTCAGAGGAAGCTGGTGGAGATGGGGCTGGGGGCCGTCCTGAGCCACATGGGGGACGCCTGCCCTCCCCATCCCACATGACAGTTGGCTGTGACCCAGGGCACGGCAGGTGCTGGAACCCGGGGAGGGAGCCCGTCACCCACGTGGAGTGAGCAAAGCGTAGCACTGGTGGGGTCGGGACGGGCACCGTGGCGTGTGGGTTCCGTGGACCCCAGTAGAGCGCCCGCGTGGCGTGACGGAGATCGGAGGAGAAGCCGGTTTCCAGGGCGGCACAGCCTTCGCTCCCCGTGGCTGGTGGCCTTGCGCCTTTGGAAAAGCATCTGTGCAAAAGCAGACTCGGGACTCGGCACACTTGGTGGGCTGGGCCACGAGGGGCGGTTCACCCAGAGCAGTGAGGTGAGGCTCCGGCCCGCAGCCCATGGCAGACCTGCTTCCCTGCTGCCCGAGGCCTCTGCGCTGCAGGCCTGAATTCCTGGTCTGGATTCCCTAGGCCAGGGCACACGCACCGAGCGAGGCCGGGGGACTTTGACTGGTTTGGTTGGTTGGTTTTCAAATCAATTGGTTGTTTTGCTCTTTCCATGTGGTTGTCTCAGTATCTCTGAAAAATGGGTAGTTTCAATTTTTTTTTGGATTTTAAACTAATTTATAGCTAGCTATTACATGGTTGCCTCATTGAGTTTGACAGAGATTTGAAACACTTGGTTTTTTATGGTGAAAGGGCTTTTGTGAAGGACCCTGCATTCCCCAGGCCGCACGTGTGACGGAGCAACTGTTAGGACAGAAGAGCAGGACTTTGATAAATGCTTTCCTTGCAGGAATGCAAAGTTGAAGGCTTGGACCATCACTAAGAATCGTTCAAAACAAAATAAAGTGGTGACGAGTGACCACGGCCAGGAAGGCACTTTTATCTGAGCTTAATATTCAGTAGGAATTTTTTAAAAGCTTCATTTCTTAGAATGCAAATATAATAATTACAGGAAGTACTAACTTATTTTATAAGGTAACTGAATACACCGTTTGAATATTTCAACCCCAGTGGCTGACACACACCCCACTGTCATCTCAGCCGCTAATTCCTTCCTAAGTCAGGCACAGACTTTGAGAAAATACATTTCTTAGAGCTGAGCATTTCTTCATCTAGAGCTAAAGTGTGCGCAGTTTTTCCTGCTTTCTGGTTTAACCCACGTAGGAATCAGGGCCCCACCCTCACCAGTCTCCCTCCAGGTTCTCGCCTGCCTCGGCCCTTGTTTTACCGGAATCCTTCTGGAAGCTCATAGCTCTTGGGCATTCGGAGAAGCCAAGGACTGTTGCATGACTGGGCCTGTCGCAGCTGCAGGCCTTGGTCACGGCTTGTGGCCAGAATGCTCCAGGACGGCCGCCCACGGGTCCTGCCCGAGGGGTCGGGTGTAGTTTCAGACACGAGGAAGGACCATGGTGGCCACAACTCAGGACGCAGGAGCAGATGCGAAGCCTGGACAGACAGCATGGCCACCACCGCTCTCTCCCACCTCCGCTCTTTCTGTCCCTGTACTGATGACACCAGGAAGAAATTGGTTTCTTCTGGGAGAAATCAGTCAACGTCAGGCACGCCCTCACGTGTGAATCTTATTTCTACTCTTTAAAGTTTCCAAGTCACTCCCTTACTTAGCATCCCCTCATTAAAGGAGTGCTGGAAGCGAGCAGAATCGAGACCAGAAGCCAGCTGGGCCGGCGGCCTCCCTTGGAGCCTGGACATGGGCTTTCGAGGGGCCCTCGCCAGAGCTGGGGGCTAGGAGCAGCGGAGCTGTCGGTCCCCGCGACGCTGGGTCCCAGCAGAGGGTGTTGAGTATCTGGGGGTAGATGGGCGCCGTGTTAGCCGGGAAGCTCGTCATTTAGAGAGTTAGCAGTGGGGAAACTGGGAACGAGTGAGTCATAGTAAGTAGAAGAAACCAGTGGGAGCGCACAGCTAGACCCCGTGCAGACGGTGGTCCCTGGGGCTCTGCTCACAGTGGACACAGCCGGGGATGGAGTGCCTTCCCCGCCCACCTCCTTGGTGTCCCCCTCCGGGAGCCCGCAGGGAGGCGCCATTGAGGCTGCTCCTAGCATCTTCACGGCCACCCCGCCGACGCCCGCACCTCTGGCTCTTTGTTCTTCCAAGATCCGACGATCTTCAATCCTCTCCTTTCGCAGCTCGGAGTGGCGGGGAGGCGCCCCGGCCTCACCTCCCGCAGAGCAGGAAACAGGGGCAGGTTAACTCTTGCCCCCGCCCCCTCCCCGGGGTTGCACACCCTCTCCTCGGAGCTGAGCTCTTCAGTGGCACGGCCCTCAGCCCGCCCCTCCCAGAATCAGAATCTGCATTTTCACAAGACCCTGGGTAACTTGTTTGCACGGAAAGTCTGAGAAACACCGATAAGGAGGACTGAGAAGGGAGAACACAGATCCAGTTGAAGTCCCAGGGTTAGTGGATAGGATGGAGGGAGGGAAGCTTCTAAGAGATGAGCACAGAGAATTTCTCAGAATCAATAAACAAAAAAACCTCACATTCAGGAATCCCAAGAAATCCCCAACTCGATCAAACAAAATCCATTTTAGACGCCGTCCAAGTAAAGCCGCGTGACACCAAAGACCAGAAGTGAATCTTCCGAGAGGAGAGAGAGAAGGAGTATTATAAAGGAGCAATTGTGGTGGCAAAAGAAAAGAAAACAACTGTCAACCTAAAATGCAACCTCCAGAGGATCTCCCAAGTTACAGACGTTTTCAGACAAACAACTGTGACCTTCTAAGGGACACCGGTCAGTAGAAGGAGAATGATCCCAGAAGGAAGGCTATAAATGCAAGAAAGAATGGTGAGCAAAAAAAATTACCATTTCTTTCCTTAACATAAGCACAAATCATAAAGAAAACATTGATATTTTTGACTACATTAAAATTTAAACATTTGGGTCAATGAAGACAAACTTTTTAAAATCAAAATCAATGCTATCTAATTGCTGGGATTAACATAACAGAGCTAAATGGGCACCGACAGCATACATAAGATTAGGATGTGGCTGAGGGGATTAAAACATCCTGTAGGTCATTGTATCGTTCAGGAGGAAGGCAAAGATATTGAATTAAGACTAAATGGGGCTTCCCTGGTGGCGCAGTGGTTGAGAGTCCGCCTGCCGATGCAGGGGACACGGGTTCGTGCCCCGGTCCGGGAAGATCCCACATGCCGCAGAGTGGCTGGGCCCGTGAGCCATGGCTGCTGAGCCTGCACGTCCGGAGCCTGTGCTCCGCAGCGGGAGAGGCCACAACAGTGAGAGGCCCGCGTACCGCAAAAAAAAAAAAAAAAAAAAAAAGACTAAATGTACGTGTTAAAATTTCAAAGTGGTGACTATCAGAAACACGTTCACTTTCATAACTTCCAAAAAGGTACGGAGGGGAAAGCGGGTGGCAGGAAAAGATTAATCAGCACAAAAGGAAGGGAATGAAAAAAGAAAAGAAACCCTTGAAGATCAGGACAATTAAAATAAGATGATGACAGAAATTCATCTACATCTGTGGGTAACTGTAATCAGAGCGGGAGAAACTTTCCAGTTAAAAAACAAAGGCTGTCAGAGGGCTTTTTAAGAAAAGCTAAACAAAAAGACAAGGAAACAGAAACAAAAAAATATATCGGTTTTTTTTTTCAAGAGACACACCTAAAGAATAAGGACCTAGAAAAATTAAAAGAACAGAAAATCTATTCTAGGAAAATACTAACCCAACGAAACAATACACCATTATTATTATTAGTGGGGGAAAAAAAACTTTACAGGAAATTACTTAGTCATTACTTATTGATAAATGCTTCACTAGAAGATAAAACATTTAAGTTTGCACCTAAAACATAGCTTCAAACATATATAAAGGAAAAAATTAACAAACCATTAAGAGAATTTAACAGATGTTGCAGTGGAACCTTAACAGACCTCTTTCAATGAAGGCCAAGTAGACAAGTACAGAGATTCTGACAGTGCAACGTGAGCCTGAGTTAACCGACGTGCACCGAACACCCCCCAGCACAGCCACTGAATTCATGAGAACGTTTGCACAGCTTGATCGCACCCTAGACCGTAAAGAAGACTCAGCATCTTTCAAAAATCGGAATCAGATGGATGACTCTCTCCCCATAGAGCAATTAAATTGAAATCAGTAATTAAAAGGTGAATTAAAAAAAAAAAAAAATCTTGTCGTTATTGAAAGTTAAAGAAGACCAGAAGACCACAGTGAATGGAGAGACACACGATCCTCCTGGAAACGACCCCAAAGGTCTTTCCAGGTTGAGGTACAGATGCAGTACAATCGCACACAAAATCCCCACAGGCTGTTTGGAATTTTCCGTGAAAGAGGAAAAGCCAAGAATCACCAAGCTAGTCACGCAGACGACATCTGATAGGATAGTCCTTACAACGTAAACAAAAACCCACTCCTTGTGTACCAAGAACTTCAACACGAGAGAGAAAAATTTAGCACTTTTAGAAGAAAACAGTATCTTTCAGTTCACAGATCAGGGAAGGATTTCCTAAAGCAGAAGCACAAACCATAAAGAAAATAGTGATGAATTCAACTACATTAAAATCTTTAAATTCTGTTTCTCTCAAGGCTCCATAAGGAGAGTGGGGAAAGATCTTTTCAGCACATATAACTGGAATAGCATTAGTATCTGAAATAGTGAATCAGCGAAAAACAACCCAAGAGAAAAATGGGCGAAAGACACAGGCATTTCACAGAAGGGGAAACGGGACTCGCAGACTAAACCACGAGGCGGCCCGTCCCTAGATGCGAGCGCTGGCGCGTGGCATGTCCGTCTGCTGATGACTCGTGGAGCCGTGCGCTTATGAATCCTTCTGACTTGTCGAGTGTTTGTCTATGTTTTATGTTCTGACACAGAGTTCGGTGGAAAAGGCAGTTATGGAGAAATGTCTGTGACTGACGCCTGCCCGCTGGCTCCGCCCTCCACCCTCCCCTCCTATCTTCCCTCGCAGTGGTTTGTAGGCACTGGCCAGATTAGAAAGTCTGATTCTCGTTTTGTTTTGTTTTACGGCAGAAATATCTCGAAAAGTGGGAAGTCCCCTTAGAACTTAGTGCTGCACCCTCCTTTACAAATGTAGAAATGGAGGCAAAGTTAAGGCCAGAGCCTTAACAGACAGAGAGATGCCAGCTGACACCCATCCGCCCACCCGCTCGAGGGACGGGTGCTCCTCCAGGCACCACCGTCCGGTCAGTCCTTCCCGAGATGTCACTTTATATTCGTGGGTGCCTGAGGGGGGATCTATTTGCTGGTGTGGCCACTGTTTCATACAGAGCAGCAAATCCACTGCAGTGGGACAGGTCAGGGCCTGAATCCCTGCACTCCTGCGTGCCAGACTCTGCAGGTGCAGCGGAGCCCACCTCGCGGGTTATCTGGCCGTGCCTATAACATGCGTGGCCGGCGGGTCACCCATTTAACTGAGAGGAGGTGATGGAGAGGCCAGAGGAGCGCCCGTGGGTGCAGGGGCTGTGGGTGGCCAGGTGGGGACGCCCCGCGGGTTTGCGATGTTCATTCACCCCCAAGTCACGTGGGCAGCACTTCAGCCTGCCCATCCCTCACGTGGCACCGGGCCTCGCAGACAGGGGCACGAGGCCCACGGAGACCAGATGTGCCCATCTCTCCAAAGCTGACCAGTGTTGGAGGCGACTCCGACCAGTTCTCCCGCCCCCAGAGCCCCGCTCTCCCCTGCCATCTCGACCAACGCACAGCAGTGCACTCTTGGAGACTCGGGGACACATAGGAGAGGGCCCTGCCCTCATGGGGACCATGCCAGCCCGGCCGTCGGACACATAAGCATGTGACGGGGGTAACATCGCAGACCAGGAGCAGAGAGCAGCCTGGCCAAGGCCCCTTAAGCCCTTCAGGTGCCGCAGGGCCGCCCCTCGGGCTCCCCGCTGACCCCCGGCCCCGGGTGAAGGGCTGGAACCCCCAGGACGCCAGTCCCGCGCCAGGCGGCTCTTCTTGCACCAGTGCGGTGTCTGCACGAAATCCCAGTGACGGTCAGAGCAGGTGGCCTGCCTGCCCTGGGCTGGGCTCTGGACAGCCAACTGGATGTTTGTTGTCTCCAGAGACGGGGTTTCCTCCTCCATCCTAGGAACTTGTGTTACCTCCTTGTGAGGAGACCTTAGACCCGGTTCCAGCGCTCCGTGTAGGTGGGCTCGGGGCGCAGACGCCGCCTGGTGTCCCCGTGATTGGGGGCGACGATGTGCTCAGGGGAGGCGGGGTTGCAGGACCCAGTCGGTGCCCCCCACACACACCCTCATGCCCCAACGCCCATGGGTCCTTGCCACATTTCTTACGGGCCCCTGGAAAGAGGAGCCGTTGCTAGGGTGCCCGAGCCGCGCAGCGGGGTCTCCCACCCTTCAGCGCCTTCCCTGCGGGGTCACCTCGCCCGTGGCATGGCAGGTACGGGTCCCGTCACACCTCTTGTCCCCAAGACCTGGGTTGGTGTCCCCATAGCGGTGTTTCCCGGGTGTGCTCTTCTCAGGGGGCTTCTGTGCATGTCTGCTCAGGCCACGCTTAGCTCAGTGGTGTCAGTCACAGGGCAGACCTGCCGGGCAGCAGGTGTGCTGTCGGCCCCCGGCGCCCCCTCACTGGGGCCTCTCAGGGCTGAATCTGACCTCAGGCCACCACGTCCCCGCCCCAGAGCTGCCAGGCATGACACCTGCATCTGGGATGAGGCCGGTTCTCTCCGAGCAGGCCCACCCCCAGAGTGGGGAGAGGCCTGGGGCGGGGGAGGGCTGCTTCTACGGAGGGCTTGCCGTTTCCGGGGAGGGAGGGGGGGAAGAGGCAGCCCACACTGGCCGATGCCACGGGAGCGGCCAGGAGACACCGGAGTTTGCCTGCAGACACAACCCACCCACACCCCAGCAGCAGCACAGCGGAGGTTCTACCGGGAGAATGTGCCCGGAGGCCACAGGCTGGGCACGGCGCGGCCCCTGGGCCCCGACCTGTGGAGGCAGGAGGAGGCCGGACTGGCCGGCCAGCGCGCCACCAGCCCTGTCCCCACGGCCGCACCTGCCGGACACGTGACGGGGTGGCAGGCTCTCGGGAGGAGCCCCCGTGGGGCAGCCGTGATCCCCCACGTACTGGGAAGGGGTGTTCGGCATTTGTTAGGAGAGCGCGCCTGGCCCCTGGGAGGCCAGCAGCATACCCACTCCTCTGTCGCCCGAGGGCTCGCCCGTGAAGGCCATGGACGTGGAGATCCCAGCGCTCGTACCTGCCCCCACCCCCGACACGTTCTGCAGAATGGGACCCACGTGGTGACTGGTCAGACCCTCGTCTCACCTGGGGGCGCCCTCCATGCTCCCTGGGTGCCCACACCTGCCAGCCGCAGGGGCTCTGTGGAGGCCCCATGCCGGCCTCCGGGCTCTGGAAGCATTCGGGCCGGGCTTCCTTTGTGAAGGTTGGGAGTTGAGTGCACGTCCTGGAATGTCCTGGCCCTCTCTCCGCTCTGCTGGAGATGTGGGCCGGGCCAGTGGGTGAGCCAGGGCTGAGGACACGCCCGGAAGTCTCCAAGGCCGGGGGTCCCAGCATTCAGACAGCCCCTATCTTCTGTTATTTGTAGTGTTTACTTAAGAAGTGAAGCTCAGATAAAATAACTAAAGAAACTGCATTTCAAAGCCCCCACCAACGTCTAGTGGCTGGGGGATGGGGGCCAAGGGGCAGGTGACAAGGGATGGGGCACGGGGGGTGGGGGGAAGGGGCATAGGCGTGGGACCCCCCACAGGAGCCCTGCACCCTCTTGGCGGCCCTTGCAGCTCCCTCGGTGGAGCCTTCCAGCACTGCTTCCTGTAATCCTGGAGGCCGCAGGGGGCGGGCGGTGGGCCCCACAGGTGGCCCCTCCAAGTCGCCCCATGGGTAGAGTGAGGGCCTGCGGGGGAGGATGCCGGCCGTGGGGTGGGCCAGGCCCAGGGCCGACCCACCGATGTGAGCGGGTCCCGCGAGTGACAGCGTGACGTTGAGGCACTTGGGGCCCAGCGGGTCCTGCTCCGTGGCTCTAGACCCTCCCCGTGGAGCCCGGGGGCCCGCCTGGCCGGGGGCCGAGGGAGGGAAGGACTCGGTGTGCCTGCCAACCGACACGGCCCTTTGGTTATCCCAGGCCAAGTCCTTGCGTGCTGCTGCGTCTGCCATGTGTCGCATGGCCCCCTTTCTATCTATCTGTGCAGACTTCCGTTACGCGTTTTTAATTTGGTGTGACTTGTACTCGATGACAATAACCTTCTTAGCTCTCGTGTCCCTCCTACCCCAGCAGTTGACCAAGCTCCACCAGCTGGCCATGCAGCAAACCCCCTTTCCTCCCCTCGGACAGACCAACCCCGCTTTCCCCGGTACGTACCCAGCCGCCCTTTCTGACCTCCTCTCTTCTCACCTGGGGCCTTTCTCTTTCCGAGCGGTCTGTGTTCAGGGCAGTGAACGGAACAAGTACAGCTCTGGAGTGAGGGCCAGGGACGCGGCGCTCTGCACGCTGCCGCGGGTGGGCGGGGGTATCTCTGTGCGTCTCCATGACGGGTCAGTCACCCTACAGCTGGCCTTCCCGAAGGAGGCACCCCCCCCTCGAGGGTCCACCCTGCTCTCTGCTGCCCACCAGCCGTCGGGGAGGCCCTCCTGCAGGAGGTGGTGCACCCGCAGGGCGGCTCGCCTGGGATGGCGTCCCCGTAGCTCAGAGTGGCGCACCAGTCAGACTTTGAGCTTCCCTAGTTGAAGTGACCTTGCTTCTCTCCTTGAGGGCAAAACATTAAATCTGTTTCTTCTTTGCTCTCCAGGAGAAAAGCTGCCTTTACACTCCTCCGAAGAAGCTCAAAATCTGATGGGCCAGTCGTCAGGTAAAAGAAAACCACGCTAAAGGGAGAGCAAGCAGGCCAGGAGGGGACCTGGTGGGAGGAGGGGGCGAGGGGGCTGCTGGCCAAGCGCCTCGGGGAAGGGACGCCGGCGCCACCCAGGGCCGGGGCCCAAGTGGCTGGCCCCAGGTCTGCACACGCGGCTCCCAGCTTCCGCCCCGTTCCTGCTGGGAGCGTGGTGGGTCGGCTCTGACTGGGCTCAGGGCACAGCTGCCCTGTCATCCAGAGGCCCCACCTGTGTGTCATTTATTCTCCCAGTGGCACAGCGTGTGGGGGTCTGGAGTGAAGGGCTGACCACGCTGTGTGCCTTCCAGAAGTGTGTTTCATGGGAGATGAGATCACTGTGGCCTGGATTTGCACTAAAACACCCCCCGGACAGGGCAGGGCGTGGATCCGCAGGTCCTGTCACCCAGGCTTGGAGCAGTGGGCGCGGCCCGCTCACAGGCCATTGGGGAGCAAAGCCCCTGGAGGCATGTGGCCCGGACCTGCCAGGTTCCCTGGGAGGGAGGCGGCCCCCACGCTCCCATCCCCACCCACACGGGCCTCGTGAAAGCCTGGATCAGAGCAGAAGAGCGAGTGCCGGCTAAAGGGGAAATGCGGGAGAGGCCTGTGTGCAGCGGTCGTAGCTGTCACCCCCACTGGTGTGTTCCGGGCCTCAGGGTGCCTCCGCCCCTCACCCATCCCTCAGGACCACGTGGGCCCAGCTGAGACCACGGGGCTCAGGAGGCGTCTCTCCAGCTGGGACCCCAGCTCTGATGCTTCATGCGCTCACTGTGGGCTTCTCGGCGCAGCCTTTAAGTTAATGCAGAATTGAATGAGTGAAAACTAGAGAAGAGCATTTATCGAATGTTTCTGATTTTGGAACTGGATACCAACCTTTACAAAGTTATGTGTCTGGTGATAACACATGTTTGGGTGTCTGTACAGTTTATAACGTGACTGCAGATAATTGCCCAGCCATCGTCTCCAGGAGACGACCTGGGGACTCCAAGCACCGGGCTTACCTGGGACACACAGCCCCCACCCCACCCCGACACGGCCCTCCCAGCACAGCCTCGGGGACGTGGGACCCATGTTCACATGCCCCCGTGACGACCTCCCTCCCAAGGCCCCGTGGGACCCAGAGCGCTCACACACCACACTTGCACGTGCACGCGCACGCTCCCGCCACGGCCGCGGGTCAGGGAGGCCGGGCGGTGGTCGCGTCCTCACCCTGAAGGCCACGCCACGCCGCTTCCCAGGCAGCTGGCCTTTGTGTGGGGGAAGCAGCATTCGTGACTCATGGGAAGCTCACCAGTGGGCGTGACTTCGGCCCCTTTTAAAAGAAGCCCCCTGATCAAACATCATAAGCTATAGGTGAACACGTGTGACCCCCCCAGCTGTGTCACCCAAACCAGGAGGCACCGCACGGGACTTGGGACCAAGGAGATCTCTTAAGTGACATTTTAAATGTCACTAAGGATTGAATGTTTATAGATAGTTGAACAACTAAGTAACTGTATTGAAAATACCTTTATGAAAAGAGATAAAGAACAGAAACTCCAGGTTTAGCTGTGAAACAGAAAAATGATGGATGGTCTGGGGTGAGTTAGTTTGTTCAGCATAGCTGAGCCCCGTGCTCCGCGGGCCCCAGAACAGGCCCGGTCTCACCGGGTCCCTGTGTCCTCGACACCGATGGCCACGGCACATCCGGTTCCGGGGACACACGTGCCATGGAGGAGGATGCCTGTGGGGCCGGGGGCCGGGCAGTCGCCTTTGTTGGGACCCCTCGGGGCCTTGTGGGGATTAGCCTGAGGGGCAGGGGCCAGGGAGGGAGGAGCGTGGGGTGGGAAGAGGGCTCTGGTTCCAGAATATTCCGAAGGTGCGTGAGCCGGGTCTGCTATAATGTGCCACGGGGAAGGTGGGTGGAGCTGGGGGCTCCAGGTCTGGGCTGAGCTGCGGGACCCACGACACTGGGACACGGGTCTGGAGCAGGAAGAGCAGGGTCTCGGCTGTGGGCTTTGAGTTTGAGACGCCTCCTGACGGGATGGAAGCGCCTCGTACACAGGAGTGTGTCTGCCCCAGTGTTCACCCGCGAGGGCAGACCCTGCGTCCCCTCTGGGCCCCTCACATCCCACCTGCGTTTTGTGATCACTGTTTCCAAAGTGAGTGTGGATCTTGTCCTTGAACCCTGAGAGGCTGGCTCTGACTTGGTGGGTGCTGAGCTGACATTTGTAAAGACAGAAGCTGGGCGTGTGATGAGCTGGGCCTGGGTCTCGGCCCAGGACGCCCTGTGGAAAGGCATGGCCTCCGCTGCCCGGCTCTCGGGCCTCCTTGCCCCCACCGGAAGCGCTGCCCGGGGGCGGGGTCCGCAGAGCGTGGGAGGGAACAGGGGCAGCGGAGGAGGCCTGCTGTCGGGTCTGGGGGCGGGAGGGTGGGCACCCAGGACTGGCGTGACCAGTGCGGCCCGTTCTCGGGGCGCCAGGCGGAGCCACCAGGGTGTCTGTGAAGGGCGTCTCGAGAGACTACACAACACAGCAGACAAGTGACATCGTGTCGTGCCCAGAACGAAAAAGTGAACCTGCATCCTGCTGGGTTCCTCTTCCTTGTTTGAGAGACGCTGGGGTCAGGAGGGTGGTGGCAGCCTGGGACAGAGCGCTCACAGGCCGCGGCCCCCGGCTGTGCAGACCCTCCCCTGGGCAGCCCCCGGCCCTGCCTGCCTATCGGCCCAGCGGGGCCGAGCGCCGGGTGCAGCGCGAGCAGCCTTCTGCCCGCCTAACCGTCTCCCCTCACTGTGCCCAGGTCTGGACGCCAGCCCCCCCGCCAGCACTCACGAGCTCACCATTCCCAATGATGTGAGTATGCCGGGCCCCGCCCATCCTGAGCCCGTGTGTGCCCCTCCCCTCCCTGCCCTGGTTAAGCAGCTTAATGCCCACGGGGGTGGGTGATATCACCCCCAAGATACCAGCCAAGGAAGCAGCTGGTGGCGCTTCAGGGGTGACTCGGAATTCAGATCCCGGAGCTGCCTGGGGACCCCGGCTGCCCCCATTTGAAGGCCCTGCCTGGCTCAGGGTCAGCCCTGAGAGTAGGTGGCCCAGAAGTGCTCCATGGGCCCTCGGAGGGCCTCACACACTCGCCTCACACACTCAGTTTTCTCCCAGCCACCCTCTGGATCCCTGGTTTATCCTAAGAATGTTGACTCCGATCCCCAAACCAAGACAACAGGGTGGGTGTGGGGCACGTGTCCTAGAGGGGTAGCTGCCTGAGGGCGGCATGGTGATGGCTGGGGACACGGCCTCTCCAGCTCCCGTGTCCACTCAAACATACATCCCTCCAGCCCGGAGGCGTGGCCTAGAGGGGCCAACATGGCCTCGGGCCCACGGAGGACGCTGGGCCGGGTGATGCGGCCACATGGCCGCTGTGTCTTGATTTGGCGGGACTTCTCGCGGTCGAGGCCAAGCAGAGGCCAGGCACCCGCGGCTCCCATCCTCCAGCAGGAGGGGCGTGGGCGTGCCTCTTCCCTCTGGAGCGTGTGACGTGCTGGGGGTGGGCGGGCCAAGGCAGTGCTTCCGGCAGCTTCCCCAGCGGCTCGGCAACGCACACGGGCTGCGGTGGAGTCTCCTCTAAGAAGCTCCTCCGTCCTTTCTTCCAGCTAATAGGCTGCATAATTGGACGCCAGGGGACCAAAATCAATGAAATTCGACAGATGTCTGGAGCGCAGATCAAAATCGCCAATGCCACGGAGGGGTCGTCAGAGCGCCAGATCACCATCACGGGGACCCCGGCCAACATCAGCCTTGCCCAGTACCTCATCAACGCCAGGTGAGGCCGGCCAGCCTGCACGGGCCTGCACGGGGCTGCCTCCCGGGGCTTCTCTCTCCCGGCTGGGCGGGGGCGGGGCGGGGGGAGCGTGACGGGGAGAGTCTCCAGATGGACGCGGGCCCACACGCTCCTCTGCACTCTCACACCTGACCTTTCACCTCCGGTGGTGCCCGCACGGCCCCAGACAAGTCGCCAGGCGTTGGCGCCTTAGGCGGCAAACTGTGGGCAGCCCAGCGTCCGCACGGACTCGGGCGTCTGAAGCCAAGCCTCTGGGCCTCACTCGTCACAGCCACGGGGAGCTGCGAGGGCCAGCCTGCGCCCTGCCTGTCCCTGTGCAGTGGGAGGGTCTGGGCCCTGTGACGGCACTGCCAGCCTCGCAGCTACGCTGCCAGCTCTGCACACCCGGGAGCTCCCTGGGGTTTGGAGCTGCAGGGGGGCTGCTTCACTGGCCTTTCCTGGGACCTCCGGCCTTCTGCCCACGGGGACAAGCTGGGGGTGGCCTGGCCAGCACCTGCCCCGTGCCCACCCCACGGTCTCTGCTCGGCAGAGGCCTGGGTCTGGGGTCATCGAAGGTCATGAAAGGCTCTGTAGTTTCAGGGAACAGGTCACGGGGTTTCTCTGCTCTCACACATCTGTGGTTTTAAAGACCCCCCGACCCAGACACGTGGTGGGCGGCTGCCAGGGAACCGTGCAAGGGTCTGAGGTCACACGCTGGGGCACAGGGAGGTCCTGTGGCCGGAGAGCCAGGGCGGAGCTCCTGGGCATAGCGGACACCTCCCTCGGCCTCCCTGCTGAGGGCGACCACACCCAGGAAGCCTCCAGAGCCGCGGCACAAGGGCCCTGCGTCCCTCTCCCTGGCAGGGTCACTCCCACGCCCCTCCCGGCAGTGGCTGTAGAAACAGTTGTGGCAGCCTGGGCCTGTCCTGGTGGCTGTCGTCACGCCCCATGTGGTGACAGGTACATGGGCCCCTGTGGCGGGGAAGGAAGGCCCCGTGGCTCTGGTCCCCGGTCCTCAGCTAGTGGCCACTGCGCTGTGAACCAGGACCGTCCGTGGCAATGAAGAGGGAGGCGCACGCCTCTAAGGGCTCCTCCGTCTGTGAGGACATGGTGACCTGTGCCCTGTGCCCTTGTCTCTTCCAGGCTGACGTCCGAGGTCACCGGGATGGGCGCGCTCTAACCCCGCCGACGTCCCCACCACTCGCCTGTGCAGACCGCCCACCCCCTCGCAGATATAGAGGTTTCTTTACTACAGAAGGTGTCTGTGCCCTAGAGATGCACCCACAGCACTCCATCTGTGTCTGTGAGCCCCCGGCTCCGCCCCGACGCTGCTCCAACTTCACTTACGCCCGTCTCCTCACGCGTTGGCATGCCGTGTTCATTATTTTAAATGCTTTGGGGCCACTCCCATCTGTGACGTTGTAGAAACGTTGTTCCTTAGTGTCCGTGTAACTGTTGTTTTAAGACTTGGTTTGACATTTGGACAGCGCTTCCAGCAGCCGTCCCCTCCAAGCCCCAGGAGCTGTGGCCGCAGGGAGCTGCCCCTCCCCGGTCCCTCGGCCTCGGCTCCCGTGGCCACACGGGTCAGCGCCGGGCAGGGTGCACGTCTCCCTTTGTCCGAGGGCAGGAGAAAGGAAGGCTCGGGGTCCTGACCCGGGGTGCGGGGCGAAGCGGGGATGCTGGGCCCCGGGCGTCTTCGGGGCTGAGAGTGGGGACCGGCCGGAGGCGTCTCCGCACCGCGTCCCGGCTCAATAAACGTGTGCGCTGCCCCTCGGTTCTGGCCCCTCTCTGTGCCCCCCGCGCTCAGACGCCCCCCCCCCCCCCACGCTCGTGCGGCCGCCTGCCGCCCAAGGAGCAGGTCCTTCTCACCGAAATCGCTCTCCCACCTTTAAACAAGTCATTGTCTGGCTTCCACGAGTCTTCTGGTTTTACTTTTGCAAAACTGCGTGGGGGGCAAACCCCAGCCCAGTGTCAGGAAGTAAGCCTGCTGCCCCGCCGCGCCCCGGGCACGGTGGCCCCTGCGCTTCCCAGCGGGAGCCCGCACGCACCCTCCTCCCGGCTCAGCTCGCCTGTGCTCACCTGAGGAGCCCGCTGCGCCCCTCTCGGCGCTGAGGCCCTGGAGGGCCCAGGCCCGGGGCAGACAGCTCTGCCTGCTCGCGTCAGAGGTGGGCTCACGGCCCCGAGCAGGTGGGCGGCCGGGAGGTGAGGCAGGGCCAGTCCCGCGGGGGCACTGCCCTCCCTGCATCGCTGGGAGTCCGCGTGGCCTGAGGGGCCTGCCCTGGTGCCCGCCCCTTGGCAGGAGCCCCTCCTTGTCTGCCCCACTCCCCGGGCTCCGGCCAGGCCTCCGGTGCTCGGGCCGCCCATGCACACTCCTCCGCCCTCCCGGGAGTCCCCTGGTCGAGGTTGGGTGCGCAGCATAGCGGCGCCCGCCACACCACAAGCCCAGGGCTCGGGGCTGCGGTTCACTCACGCACCCACCGGCCACGTGCCGGCCTCGCTCAGGGCCTGGGAGGTGGCGGGGCCGAGGTGGACACGGGCCTCCCTCTGGGCCCCTCGGTCAGCTTTGGGGCGGCGGGTGGCCGGTAGGCAGGGTGAGGAAGTGCCTCAGAGAGCCAGAGTGGCCGTGGGCAGAGCCAGGCGTGAGGAAGACGTGGGAAGTGCAGCGTTAGCGTGGGGCCCCGGAGGTGCGGCCCGCGGCGCACGCGTCCGCAGGAGAAGAGCAGGCGGAGGGGCAGCCGGGGCGGAGCAGCTGCAGTGGGGGCGGCGGGGGGGGCACAGGAGTGCCGGGGGCCAGGGGAGCCCTGGAGGCTGCGGGGCTCACAGAGCGTGCGGCTCAGCCAGGTGCACTGGTTCTGGAGGCATCCAAAGGAAGAATGAGCAGGATTCCCTTGGGAACCGAAGTGTGCTGTGGAAGAAAGAGGGTCCAGGCCACGTGAACGAAGGCTCTCACTCTGAGCCCTGGAAAGGCGGTTTGCCCTCTGTGAACGGGGAGGCTGCAGACGAGGGCTGGGGAGACAGGCGCTCGGTTCTGGACGTGTCAGTGAAGATATGCCAGCCCCACGGTCCGGGCGGGAGAGGCCGGGAAACAGCAGGCCAGGTGCCACTGGAGGAGCCCCGAGGGCGCCACGCGGGATGCCCCCAGAGTCAGGAAGAGGGATGCCCCCAGAGTCACTCGTGCCACCCGGCGTGGGGCCCAGCGTAGGGCCCAGAGGAGATGATCGTGTGCCAGGCACATCACCAGCCCTGGCTGATGCCCGGCACCCGGAGGAGCGGGGCCCCTATGGAGCTGCCCACCCTTCCGTGTCCACAGATAGAACTGCTGTGAGCTGCATGGACGAGTCTCTGTTGGAGGTGAATACCTAGGAGGGAAGTGACTGGGGCACATGACGGGTGTATCTTTAACTTTTAAGAATCTGCTAACCTGGTTTCTGCAGTGGCTATGCCACTTTATGTTCTCTCCACATTGCAGCGGAGTTCCAGTCGCTCCACATCCGCAGCGGCATGTGGTGTGCTCAGTCTTTTTCATATTAGCCGTTCAAGTGGGTATGCAGTGGCAACTCACTGTGGTTTTGATCATCATTTCCCTTATAACATGATGTTGAGCATCTTTTCATGTGCTCATTTGCCCTCTGTCCTTCTCTGCTGAGGTATTTATTCAAACCTTTTGCCTGTCTCTTAATTTGGTTCTCTTATTATTGAGTTTTATTTATTCATTTTTTGAGAGTCCATGGGCATTTGTTTTAACACATCTTTATTGGAGTATAATTGCTTCACAATGCTGTGTTAGTTTCTGTTGTACAACAAAGTGAATCAGCTATACATATACATATATCCCCATATCCCCTCCCTCTTGCGTCTCCCTCCCTCCCACCCTCCCTATCCCACCCCTCCAGGCGGTCACAAAGCACCGAGCCGATCTCCCTGTGCTATGCAGCTGCCTCCCACTAGCTGTCTATTTTACATGTGGTAGTGTATATATGTCCATGCCACTCTCTCACTTCGTCCCAGTTTACCCTTCCCCCTCCCCATGTCCTCAAGTCCATTCTCTACATCTACCTCTTTATTCCTGCCCTGCAACTAGGTTCATCAGGACCATTTTTTTTTTAGATTCCATATATATGTGTTAGCATACGGTATTTGTTTCTCTCTTTCTGACTTACTTCACTCTGCATGACAGACTCTAGGTCCACCCACCTCACTACAAATAACTCAATTTCTTTTCTCTTTATGGCTGAGTAATATTCCATTGTATATATGTGCCGCATCTTCTTTATCCATTCATCTGTCTATGGACACTTAGGTTGCTTCCATGTCCTGGCTATTGTAAATAGTGCTGCAGTGCTACATTGTGGTCCATGACTCTTTTTGAATTATGGTTTTCTCAGGGTATATGCCCAGTAGTGGGATTGCTAGGTCATATGGTAGCTCTATTTTTAGTTTTTTAAGGAACCTCCATACTGTTCTCCGTAGTGGCTGTATCAATTTTCATTCCTGCCAACAGTGCAAGAGGGTTCCCTTTTCACCACACCCTTTCCAGCATTTATTGTTTCTAAATTTTTTTGATAATGACCATTCTGACCAGTGCAACGTGAAACCTCATTACCCTTACCAAAGTGGGTATAGAGGGAACATATCTCAACATAATAAAAGCCATATATGACAAACCCACAGCTACCATCATACTCAAATGGAAGCATTTCCTCTAAGATCAGGAACAATTCAAGGATGCCCAATCTCACCACTTTCATTCAACATGCTATTGGAAGTCCTAGCCAGAGCAATCAGATGAGAAAAAGAAAGAAGAGCCATGCAAATTGGAAAGGAAGAAGTAAAACTATCACTGCTTGCAGATGACATGATACTATACATAGAAAATCCTAAAGATGCCACCAAAAAACTAGCAGAGCTCATCAATAAATTCAGTGATGTTGCAGAATACAAAATTAATATACAGAAATCTGTTGCATTTCTATATTCTAACAACAAACTATCAGAAAGAGAAATTAAGGAAACGATCCTATTCACAATTACATCAAAAAGAATAAAATACCTAGGAATAAATCTAACTAAGGAGATAACAAAACGTGTACTTGGAAAACTAGAAGACACTCATAAAAGAATTTCAGAAGACAACACAAACAGATGGAAAGGTACACTGTGTTCATGGATTGGAAGAATTAACATTATTAAAATGTCCATTCTACCCAAGGATATCTACAGATTCAGTGCAATCCCTATGAAAATACCAATGACATTTTTCACAGAACTAGAACAAATAATCCTAAAATCTCTATGGAAACATGAAAGACCCCAAATAGCCAAAACAATCTTGAGAAAGAAGAACAAAGCTGGAGGTATCACACGCCCTGATTTCAAACTATACGACAAAGCTACAGTAATCAAAACAGTATGGTACTGGCACAAAAAGAGACATAGATCAATGGAACAGAGTACAGAGCCCAGAAATAAACCCTATATGGGCAATCAATCTTTGACAAGGAGGCAAGAATATACAATGGAGAAAAGATAACCTCTTCAATAAATGGTCTTGGGAAAACTGGACAGCTATTCAGAACATGGAAAAGAATCAAATTGGAGCACTTTCTTACACCATATACAAAAATAAACTCAAAATGGATTAAAGATTTAAGTGTAAGACTTCAAAACATAAAAATTCTAAGAGAAAACATAGGCAGTATGCGCCTTGATATCGGTCTTAGTAATTTTTTTTGGATATGTCTGCTCAGGCAAGAGAAATAAAAGCAAAAAGAGACGGATTGGGGCCACATCAAACTAAAAAGCTTGTGCACAACAAAGAAAACTATCAACAAAAGGAAAAGACTGCCTACTGACGGGGAGAAGATATTAGCAAACAAAATATCCAATAAGGGGTTAATATCCAAAATATACAAAGAACTTATAGAACTCAATAGCAAAAAAACAAACAACCCAATTGGAAAACGGGCAGGGGATCTGAATAGACACTTTCCCAAAGAAGACATGTAGATGGTCAGGAGACACGTGAAAAGATGCTCAACGTCACTAATCATCAGAGAAATGCAAATCAAAACCAGAATGAGATTTTTTTTAAAAAGCCACAATGAGATATCACCTCACACCTGTCAGAATGGCTATTATCAAAAATACAACAACTGTCAAGTGTGGGTGAGAATGTGAAGAAAAGGGAACCCTCCTACACTGTTGGTAGGGATGTAAATTGGTACAGCCACTATGGAGAACAGTATGGAGATTCCTTTAAGAATTAAATATCCACGTGGTCCAGGAATTCAACTCCTGGGTATTTATCTAAAGAAAAAGAACACTAATTAGAGAAGATATACGCACCCCTATGTTTATCGCAGCATTATTTACAATAGTCAAGTTATGGGAGAAACCCAAGTGGTCATCAACAGATGAATGGATAAATAAGATGCAGTGTGTGGGTGAGGGTGTGTGTGTGTATGTGTATATATATAATGGAATATTACTCAGCCATAAAAAAGAATGAAATCATGCCATTTGCCAAAAGGATATTTTGCTAAGTGAAATAAGTCAGACAAAGACAAATACTGTATAATTTTGCTTATATGTGGAATCTAAAAAACAAAACGAACAAACATAACAAAACAGAAACAGAGTTACAGACACAGAGAACGAACAGATGGTTGTCAGAGGGGAGGGAGGTGGGCAGAGGAGAGAAATAGTGAGGGAGATTAAGAGGTACAGACTTCCAGTTGCAAAACAAAGGAGTCACAGGTGTGAGATGCACAGTGTGGGGAATACAGTCAATTCCTACGGAACACCTTTGTGTGGTGACAGATCAGAACTAGACGCAGTGTGGTGATCGTTTTGAAATGTATAGAAATCGTGAATCACTGCTGTGTAACAGGAACTAACATAGTGTTTTAAGTCATCTATACCTCAGAAACAAACTCATAGAAAAAGAGATGAAGTTCGTGGTTACCAAAGGGGGGGGGGGTGGGAGGAGGAGGGATTGGATGAAGGTGGTCGAAAGGTACAAACTTCCAGTTATAAGATAAATAAGTCCTAGGGTTGTAATGTACAACATGGTAAGCATAATTAACACGGCTGTGTGCTGCTGTGAGAGTTGTTAAGAGTTCTCATCACAAGGAACATTCTCTTCTCTTTCTTTAATGTCGTGTCTATATGACGTGATGCTGTTCACTAAACTTACCGTGGTGATCATTTCGTGGTGCGTGGACGTCAGATCACTGTGCTGCACCCCCTGAACCTGACTGTGCTGTGTGTCAGTTGTGTGAACCTGGTTCTTGTTTCTTTGGAGAATCTGCGCCCTCCATCTGGAATGTCCATACTTCACCCTAAAATATCCAGGCCCAAGCGCCCCACATGCCACTCCTCCATTCTACATGCCACTGGCACCTCTACGTGCCCCTGTTCAGGGCAGGGCGTTCACCTTTCTGTAGCTCTAGAAGATGTATTTTCACTATTTCATTAGATAATTCCTCTGTCTGTGTGTTTCTCTCATTCTGTAACTTCTGTCTTCTGGAATTGATTGTCACCTGCACTCGGCACCCCTCTTAGTGGCTTCTCCTTCTACCTCTTCCCCAGCGTTCTGTCTCCGGGGCCTGCATCCGATCCTCCGGCGGTCTGGTCAGTTCTTCAGCCTACACCGCCCTATTCTGGGTCCCGTCTGTCCGCTCGTCAGCTATCACACTCGGGATGGCTAATATGCAGCCGCTTGTCATGGTTTCTTGCCCTTATTTCACGTCGTTAAGGAACCCCCTTAAGTTTTAGGTGTATTTCTTTTTCTCACACTTACAGGACCTCGAGATCCCAGAAGGGTCCAGTCCAGCCCATCATAGATCAGGAAATAAGTCCGGGAGCAAGCAGGCCCCTCCCAGGATGACTCAGCCTCGGCTGCCCTGACCTCTTCCAGCATCATGGTCAGTGTGAGGGGCAAACTCCTCTACTGGGTGTCCCCCGAAGACGGGCAGGCAGAAGAGGAAAGGGGCATTAGTGTCGCAGAGCTGGGCCCCGGGCCAGCCCTTCCAGAAGAACCCCGGTGGGTGACTTGGCCCTAGCCCGGGGCTCCGTTCCCCGCATCACGAGGGGATTCACTTTGTTCTGTTACCGCTAAGGAAAGAGTGGGCAGGAAGAATATTTGCAGGAAAGCTGGAGGCTCTGAAGGGCTGTGACCCCAGGAGCAGCAACTCCGGGGGCCACTGCCAACGGCATGGGGGCCTTGGCGGCCCCCGCCCACGCGCCCCCCCACCCTGCCCCCATCCTGGCGGACACCCAGCAAATGCTTGTCAGGAGGTGCAGGTGTGTCTGCAGGGCCAGAGCTTCAGGACACAGCGTGTCAACCTGTGTGACGCTGTGTGTCCCCCATGGCCGCAGCCCGTCCCTCTCACAGGGCGAGATCCATTCCTGGCCAGAGCAGAGCCCCGGTCCAGACTTTCTGTTGCATCAGAAGAATTGAGAAAGCAGAAGAAGACCAGCTAGGAGATCACGGGCTGCTGCGTCAATTGTGTAAGGGATGAATGAATCTTCCCGTGAATATGCTTGTAATTACAGGCCTGCCCCTATCTTCACGCTGCATTAGTTTCTGGGGCTTTCTAGAACTTTGTGGAGTGAATCTAGCTGTGTTTTGAACTACATGAGAACAAATCATGAGGCACTCCCCAAAAATGTATTGCTCGTGACACAGCGCCTGCTCGGTTTCCTGCGAAAGTAAATGAATTTGGACACAGGAGGCGCTGATGGAAAGTTAAAGGAAAGCAAGCGTCTTTGTAAGCGGTGTAAGAACCAGGTCTGTTTATGGCTGAGTAATATTCCACTGTATACATGTGCCACATCTTCTTTATCCATTCATCCGATGATGGGCACTTAGGTTGTTTCCATCTCCGGGCTATTGTAAATAGAGCTGCAATGAACATTTTGGTACATGTCTCTTTTTGAATTATGGCTTTCTCAGGGTATATGCCCAGTAGACGAAATTGAGTTATTTCTAGTGAGGTGGATGGACCTAGAGTCTGTCATACAGAGTGAAGTAAGTCAGAAAGAGAAAGACAAATACCGTATGCTGACACATATATATGGAATTTAAGGAAAAAAATGTCATGAAGAACCTAGGGGTAAGAAGGGAATAAAGACACAGACCTACTAGAGAATGGACTTGAGGACATTGGGAGGGGGAAGGGTAAGCTGTGACAAAGTGAGAGAGTGGCATGGACATATATACACTACCAAACGTAAGGTAGATAGCTACTGGGAAGCAGCCACATAGCACAGGGACATCAGCTTGGTGCTTTGTGACCGCCTGGAGGGGTGAGACAGGGAGGGTGGGAGGGAGGGAGAAACAAGAGGGAAGAGAAATGGGAACATATGTATATGTATAACTGATTCACTTTGTTATGAAGCAGAAACTAACACACCATTGTAAAGCAATTATACTCCAATAAAGATGTTAAAAAAAAAAAAAAAACAGAACCAGGTCTGCAACCAACGGGGTCCTGCTCCTGTCGGCCTTTTAATAGTTACTTATCAGAGAAAATAATTCCATATCAAACTGAAAAACGTGTTAATGCGCTTATCACTCCAATTACACTTTGCTGTAGAGCAGCCCTGTTCCTTGCAAATTTCCAGAATTGCCCGGATTTATGCTGAATGTGACCAGTGTCTCGCCCGCCCCCAGGCTGAGTGAGGAACCTCGCGCCCCTCACGGGACAAGTTAGCGGAGCAGGAGACTCTCCGAGGGGGTGGGCAGGTTCCCCAGGGGAGAGGGCGGCACCTGGTGCTAGGTGAGGCCCCAGGAGGGACGTGTCCACGCAGCTGGATGGAATGGCCTCACGTCCTCACACCTGGACAAATGACCACACGTCCTCACAGCCGGACAAATGGCCTCACGTCCTCACAGCCGGACAAATGACCACACATCTGCGCAGCTGGACAAATGACCACACATCCGCGCAGCTGGACAAATGACCACACATCCGCGCAGCCGGATAAATGACCACACGTCATCACAGCCGGACAAATGACCACACGTCCTCACAGCCGGACAAATGACCTCACGTCCTCACAGCTGGACAAATGACCTCACGTCCTCACAGCTGGACGAATGACCTCACGTCCTCACAGCTGGATGGAATGGCCTCACGTCCTCACAGCTGGACAAATGACCTCACGTCCTCACAGCTGGATGGAATGGCCTCACGTCCTCACAGCTGGACAAATGACCTCACATCCTCGCAGCTGGACAGGATGGCCTCACGTCCTCACAGCTGGACGAATGACCTCACGTCCTTGTGGCTGGATAGAATGGCCTGGCAGCACTGCTGGGTGCACCTCCACTGGGAGCCAGTGGAGGACGGGAGAGTGTCCGATGTTCTGGTCTTGCTGGTGACCCGCCCACAGTGCTCCAGGGACAGCGACCTGGGCAGACAATGCACAACAGCCTTGGAGGGAACTGCTACTCCCAAGGGATTTGTGGGGCCACCCTGGAGGAGGGAGGTCACGCCCTGGCCACCCCCTTGTGCAGCAGCAGCAGGGAGGGGTCCTCCATCAGTTTCTCTCCCAGAGCACAACCTGAGAAGGGGCCACGGGCCGCCAGCCAAGCGCTGGAAAGGCCTGGGCTGGTCAGAGGGACAGGACCTCTCGGGTCAGCATGGTGCCTGCTGCGTTCCATTCCTCACTCATTTGTTTAAATTTTTCTCTCACCCTTTTCCCGTGGGCACCCCACCGCCTCCCCCCGGCCACCTAAGGGTCTTAGGTGCTGCACCGTGTTTCAGCTGAGCCCAGCTGGCACCCTCACCAGCCAAACTTGGCCAAGAACCAGAAACAAAAAGAGCGACATAGAATCCAAAGAAGAGAGTCAGTGAAAGTGACCTTATTTCAACCCATGGAGTTTACTCTGGGAGCCAAGTTAAGATGTGTCTGGGCTTCGAGAGTCTAGTCAGCCCAGAAAGCAAGTTCTCGGCCATCTGGGCAGAGCCTCCAGGACCATAAGTGTGCAGCTCCAACTATACAAACCGTGATGCTCAGATGACTAGTGTCCGTTTATTGATAAACATGCCTCCAAGAGTCCTGTGTGCATGGGAGATTTAAAGGAGGTCATTTAAAGAAAAGGCACCATATTTTCTTATGGATAATTGTGATTTGCAAGAAAAAGACATCTTCCAGCTGCACACTTGAGATGACCACAGGAGTTTAAATGTTCATGGTTTGGGAGTCACTGGTGAAATTTAAATCAAACAGTGAAATCATTGATCCTTCCAGGGCATTCAAAAGTGAAGGTGGGGCTTCCCTGGTGGCGCAGTGGTTGAGAGTCCGCCTGCCGATGCAGGGGACACGGGTTCGTGCCCCGGTCCGGGAAGATCCCACGTGCCGCGGAGTGGCTGGGCCCGTGAGCCATGGTCGCTGAGCCTGCGTGTCTGGAGCCTGTGCTCCGCAACGGGAGAGGCCACAGCAGTGAGAGGCCCGCGTACCGCAAAAAAAAAAAGAAAAAAGAAAAAAGTGAAGGTGAAGCCAAGTGGGAGGCTGGTGTCTGGAGGTCAACTCAGTGGGGGAAACCAACAGCTCCTACTTGCTTACTTCCCGTGAGCCCCCGGGTTCCCCTCTGCAGGGGAGAGGGTGACATGCCTGCCTTGTGGTTGGGGGCACTGACCTCGGTAGGCCCTGCCTCTGGGACTGCCCCCCAGCCCTCCCCCTGGGGCCAGGAGCCGCCCAGATCACATCTGCACCTGCAGAAGCTTCCTGCTCAGAGCCTTGCAGCCTTGAAGCCTTGCAGCCTTCCTTGCAAAGGACAAAAGCAAGTCTGTGAGCAAAATGCATTCTGGGTTTGGCTTCTAGAACTTTCCAAACCGATGCTGAGCCTATTAACAAGAAACATGTCCCTCCAGCTTGGAGTGCGTGATTGGAAAATGCTGTTGAATTATTTTGGCCTAAGAATTCAGAATTTAACTTCAGTCCCAGATGATAAGGCGTGTCTAGAGTTATTTTCCCCATGGCATTAAAAATATACACTATCAAAAAAAAAATATACACTTTCTATTATAAAATTTAAAATGCACAGAAAATTTGAAAAAATATGCAGTGAAAACCCATGTACCATCCTGCCAGCCTCTGTCTCTGTCTCTGAATTTCTCTCTCTCCCAGTATCTGAGAGGATTTGCTCCCCAACTGTGTCAGCCTGAATCTCCTTTTCTCCTAATAACAAGGGTGACCTCATACAAAACCACAGGACGGTCATCATGGCCCAGAAGCGTGTAGCCCACAGCGCCCCTAGTCCACGTTCCCCTTCCCGGGTCACCCTGAGGGTGTCCCATGTAGCTGTGTTTCTGGGTCCACCCACCACATGGTCTCATGTTCCCTGGTCTCCTTCAGTCTGCAGCAGCTCTCCCGACGGTTCCTCGAGAACAGTGACTCTCTAGATTTTTATATTTAGTTTAATACTCTAAAGTCCACCCTTTGTGATGTTCAGTTCTGTGAGTTTGGACAAATTCACCGTCACGCAAGATTCAAACCAGATCATCACCCTCACAAACTCCCTCCCGCTGCCCCTTCAGTCCAGCCCGTCCCCTGCTCTCAGTGCACGGAAACCACGAATCTGTGATCCGTCTTTATGGTCCTGTCTTTGCCAGAAAGTCACCTACAGGCAGACCTAGGAGATACTGTGGGTTTGGTTCCATACCATAGCAATAAAGTAAAGTGAGACAGGAACTTTTCGGTTTCCCGGTGCATGTAAAGTCAGTTTATACCATACTGTAGTCTATGAATTGTGCAGGGGCTTTACTGAAACCCAGCAGGACTCTACGGGGCCTTCCCGGGGACCCTCCACCACCCCCGCGTTTCCCCACCTCTTGTTTGTAGAAAAGCCTTAGCCTCCTGACTTCCAAAGAGCGCATTTAATCAGAGAAGAGAGCAAATGCAGAAACAAAGGAAAACAGTCAAGCAAGACATAAAAATACTAGTTTAGCCATAAAACTAAGTCCAGGGCCTTTAGTTCCTCCTCACGGACCGTAGATGATATTCTGAGTCATGTCCTTTGAGCTCTTTTGCAGATACGGAAACTCCCACCAGGTGGGGAAGTTAACTGTATGCTGCCCTCAAGCACGGAGACCCCAGACCGGTTGGAACCAGAAGGTTGATGATGTTGACTCCCAATTACATCACCACCAGCCAATCATAAGGACTCCCAGGAGCTGACCACGCCCTGCGACCCTCTCCTCACACTGCCTTTAAAAACTTTTCCCCGAGAGCCATCGGGGAGTTTGGGTCTTTAGAGCATGAGCTCCCGTCCTCCTTGCTCAGCCCCACGCTGGGCACCTTGCAGTAAACACCGCCCTTTCCTTCACCTCAACCCGGGTCAGTAGATGGGTTTGCTGCAGGTTGGGCCAGGAGACCTGAGTTTGGTTCAGTAACATGATGTCTAAAAAACAACCTACATACCTTAACTAACAAATACTTTATTGCTAAAAATGCTAACCGTCGTCTGACGGCACGGGGCTGCCGTAAACCTTCAATCTGTAAAATACGCAGTATCTGGGAAGCTCAGTGAAGCCAAGGGCAGTTGGGGAGGTGTGGAACCAGACAACACGTGGCCGCAGAAGGGCTCCTTGGCGTGAAACCACCGAGACCCAGCTGAGCCGCTGCGCCTGTTCACAGTTTGTTCTTTCCATTCTGGGCCTGTGTGGACCCGTCTGTTGAAGCATACACTGGACACTGGGTTGTTTCTAGCCTTTGGTGGTACAAGTAAAGGTGTTACGAACACCCATGTGCGGGTTTTGTGTGTAGGTAAGTTTTCAGTTCTTCAGGGTAAATGCCCAGGGCATAACTTTCAGGTTTATGGTAGGTATAGGTTCAATTTTTAAAGAAATTACAGGCAGATTTCCAGAGTGGCTGTGCCTGTTCCCACGACACTGCAGGGGGGCACCCAGCACCCCAGTCGGCAGCTACAGCCCTTGTGTGTAGTCATTCTAGAGGATTCCTAGCGTAGCTTAAACTTTAATTTGCAAATCCGTCATGACTGCTGGTGAGCAGCTCTTCACGTGCTCATTTGCCATGCATGCATCTTCTTTGGGGATTGTTAGAATTAATTTGCCCATTTTTCATTGAGTGGTTTTCTTATTGTTGAGTGTGAAGGGTTCTTTATACATTCTGGGTACAAGTCCTTTGTCAGATAGGTGATTTGCAAATCTTTTTCAAACATCGTATTTTTGAATTCTAAAATTTCCATTAGGTTCTTTTTATAATTTATTTTTCTCTGCTGAGAACTTCTGTCTTTCCATTCATTTCAAGTGCTCACTTTTACCTGATGGAAAGGAGAAGAAAAATGGAGTCGGTTCAGAGAGTCTCTCAGATGGAGCCGGGTGGCCACCAAGGACGGGTTTTAGGCTCCTCCCAGCCTGGACGGACTCTGACCCTGTGACCTGATGAAGTTCCGTCTTACCTGCTGTGTGTGGTCGATCCAACGTCGGCCCAGTTTTCAAAGCCTTTGCTCTGCTGTGTGAGTTTCCCCAGCAAAGGTGCAGCTCCAGGGTTGGTCTCAGGCTGGGGTAGTGTTTCATGTAGAATTCTGTTCTTTTTGGTGGTTTGTGTGGAATTCTGTAACTTTGACTCCAGGACAAGTATCTTGTGGAATATCCCATATCCCAGGTCTTATCAACCAAAACAATAATGCAGGTGGCTGCACATAGGAAAAGAGTTTACTTGCGGACTGCAAGTAAAAACTGCAATTCAGGAGACCCAGATTCGGGTAACCCTGAAAGAGTGTTCAAGGAAGAGAAAGAGTCAGGGGCTTCTGAAGACAAAAAGCCAAGAGGCCGTTTTGTTAAAAGTTGCCTGGTGAGAACTGATTGGTCCTGACGGGAGCTGGAAAACACTCGTTCTTAAGGGACCACGAGTTGCTTTAGGGCAGGGGTCTGGTAAGTAGACTGACTGCATCAGGTCACAGGGTCAGAGTCCGTCCAGGCTGGGACAAGCGAAAGTCCCATCTTCGGTGGCCTCCTGGCTCCATTTGAGAGACCCTCTGAGCGTCACTGACTCCATTTTTCTTTTCCTTTCACCATCTGATTGTCTCCATACTGTTAAAATGCAGACATTGAAGTCAAAAAGATGATAAAAGAATTCATATTCAAAAATGTTGTATTTGTGTGTTTTGGTCCCTAACGCAGTGGAAAGAGTGGCTTCGCTCCCTGGGGATGGTGGCAAGCTGGGCGGGGAGCTGCTTCCGGTGTGGATGGTGGCGTCTCCATCACTGCTTGCTGGGCAAAGGGTGAAGGACGCAGCCGGTCGCATGTGAGCACTGGGCAGCCGGGCTGGTGAGTCCAGCTCAGCGACTCTCCCCCAGCCCCACGCCCGGCGAACTCGCGTGATTAGCTTGACACCCTCCCAGCGGGCATTTACATCCCAGAAACTGGGAAATACTCCCCATCGGGACTTGTCCCCCAGAGAGCCAGTTTCCTAGCAGTGACCAGTGTACCACCGGTGTGAATGTCCCCCAGGCCATGCGGACCCTCGCCATGGGGGTCCAGTCACGCCAGGAGAGGTGGCCAGACCACAGTGCCGTGGCCACCAGAGGGCCCCAGCACTGCTCCTGGGAGAGTCACTGTCCCGGCTGCACTGGCATTCAGTTTATTTTTCATTACAAAAGCTTTTAAGTGATCTTTTTATGGTAAATACGCGTAGTATAGCATAAAATGGACCATCATAACCAATTTTGAGAGCACAGCTCAGTGGCGTGAAGCACATTCACACTGCTGTGCAGACGTCACCACCACCACTTCCAGACCCTTTTCATCTCTGGAACTGAAACTCCGCCCCCATGAAACACTCACTTCCCATCCCCCCAGCCCCTAGCCCCCACCAGCCTGCTTTCTGTCTCTATGAATCTGACCCCTCCAGGGACCTCGTGTAGATGGAATCACACAGTGTGCGTCCTTTGGTGACTGGCGTATGTCACTGAGCATAATGTCCTCAAGATTCATCCATGTGGTAGCACCTGTCAGAATGCCCTTCCTTGTTGAGGCTAAATAATGTTCCACTGTGTGCGGATGGACCATGTTTTGTTTATCCATCGCCCATCAATGAACACCTGTCAATTAATGTTATACTATCTTTTCTTTTTTTCTTATTTTATTTATTTTTTATACAGCAGGTTCTTATTAGTCATCTATTTCATACATATTTGTGTATACATGTCAATCCCAATCTCCCAGTTCATCCCACCACCACCACCACTCCCCACTTTCCCCCCTTGGTGTCCATACGTTTGTTCTCTACATCTGTGTCTCAATTTCTGCCCTGCAAACCGGTTCATCTGTACCATTTTTCTGGGTTCCACATACATGCCTTAATGTACGATATTTGTTTTTCTCTTTCTGACCTACTTCACTCTGTATGAGAGTCCCTAGATCCATCCACATCTCTACAAATGACCCAATTTTGTTGCTTTTTATGGCTGAGTAATATCCCTTTGTATATATGTACCACATCTTCTTTATCCATTCGTCTGTCGATGGGCATTTAGGTTGCTTCCATGTCCTGGCTATTGTAAATAGTGCTGCAATGAACATTGGGGTGCATGTGTCTTTTTGAATTATGGTTTTCTCAGGGTATATGCCCAGTAGTGGGATTGCTGGGTCATATGGTAATTCTAGTTTTAGTTTTTTAAGGAACCTCCATACTCTTCTCCATATTGGCTGTATCAGTTTACATTCCCACCAACAGTGCAAGAGGGTTCCCCTTTCTCCACCACCTTTCCAGCATTTGTTGTTTGTAGGTATTCTGATGATGCCCATTCTAAGTGATGTGAGGTGATACCTCATTGTAGTTTTGATTTGCATTTCTCTAATGATTAGTGATGTTGAGCAGCTTTTCATGTGCTTCTTGGCCATCTGTATATCTTCTTTGGAGAAATGTCTATTTAGGGCTTCTGCCCATTTTTTGATTGGATTGTTTGTTTTTTTAATATTGAGCTGCATGAGCTGTTTATATATTTTGGAGATTAATTCTTTGTCCGTTGATTTGTTTGCAAATATTTTCTCCCATTCTGAGGGTTGTCTTGTTGTCTTGTTTGTAGTTTCCTTTGCTTTGCAAAAGCTCTTAAGTTTCATTAGGTCCCATTTGTTTATTTTTGGTTTCATTTCCATTACTCTAGGAGGTGGATCAAAAAAAGATCTTGCTGTGATTTATGTCAAAGTGTGTTCTTTGTATGTTTTCCTCTAAGAGTTTTATAGTGTCCAGTCTTACATTTAGGTCTCAAATCCACTTTGAATTTATTTTCGTGTATGGTGTTAGGGAATCTTCTAATTTCATTCTTTTACATGTAGCTGTCTAGTTTTCCCAGCACCACTTATTGAAGAGACTGTCTTTTCTCCATTGTATTTCCTTGCCTCCTTTGTCATAGATTAGTTGACCATAGGTGCGTGGGTTTATCTCTGGGCTTTCTATCCTGTTCCATTAATCTATATTTCTGTTTTTGTGCCAGTACCATACTGTCTTGATTACTGTAGCTTTGTAGTATAGTCTGAAGTCAGGGGATCTGATTCCTCCAGTTCCTCTTTTTTCTCTCAAGACTGCTTTGGCTATTCGGGGTCTTTTGTGTCTCCACACAAATTTTAAGATATTTTGTTCTAGTTCTGTAAAAAATGCCATTGGTAATTTGATAGGGATTGCATTCAATCTGTAGATTGCTTTGGGTAATATAGTCATTTTCACAATATTGACTCTTCCAATCTAAGAACATGGTATATCTCTCCATCTGTTTGTGTCATCCTTGATTTCTTTATCAGTGTCTTATAGTTTTCTGAGTACAGGTCTTTTAGGTCCTTAGGTAGGTTTATTCCTAGGTATTTTTTAAAATTAATTTTATTTATTTATTTTTGGCTGTTTTGGGTCTTTGTTGCTGCACACAGTCTTTCTCTAGTTGCGGTGAGCAGGGGCTGCTCTTTGTTGCGGTGCGTGGGCTTCTCATTGCGGTGGCTTCTCTTGTTGCGGAGCACAGGCTCTAGGCATGTGGGCTTCAGTAGTTGCAGCACATGCGCTCAGTAGTTGTGGCTCGTGGGCTCTAGAGCGCAGACTAGGTAGTTGTGGCGCACGGGCTTAGTTGCTCCGTGGCATGTGGGATCTTCCCGGACCAGGGTTCGAACCCGTATCCCCTGCCTTGGCAGGTGGATTCTTAACCACTGCGCCACCAGGGAAGCCCCCTAGGTATTTTGTTGTTGTTGTTGCAGTGGTGAATGGGATTGTTTCCTTAACTTCTCTTTCTACTCTTTCATTGTTAGTGCATAGAAGTGCAAGAGATTTCTGTGCATTAATTTTGTATCCTGCAACTCTACGAAATTCATTGATTAGCTCTAGTAGTTTTCTGGTGGCATCTCTAGGATTCTCTAGGTATACTACCATGTCATCTGCAAACAGTGACAGCTTTACTTCTTCTTTTCCGATTTGTATTCCTTTTATTTCTTTTTCTTCTCTGATTGCTGTGGCTAGGACTTCCAAAATATGTTGAATAAGAGTGGCAAGAGTGGACAACCTTGTCTTATTCCTGAGCTTAGAGGAAATGTTTTCAGTTTTTCACCATTGAGAATGATGTTTGCTGTGGGTTTGTTGTATATGGCCTTTATTATGTTGAGGTAGGTTCCCTCTATGTCCACTTTCTGGAGAGTTTTTATCATAAATGGGTGTTGAATTTTGTCAAAAGCTTTTTCTGCATCTATTGAGATGATCATATGGTTTTTCTCCTTCAATTTGTTAATATGGTGTATTGCATTGATTGATTTGCGTATGTTGAAGAATCCTTGCATCCCTGGGATAAATCCCACTTGATCATGGTGTATGATCCTTTTAATGTGTTGTTGGATTCTGTTTGCTAGTAATTTGTTGAGGATTTTTGTATCTATATTCATCAGTGATATTGGTCTGTAATTTTCTTTTTTTGTAGTATCTTTGTCTGGCTTTGTTATCAGGGTGATGGTGGCCTCATAGAATGAGTTCGAATATAAATTTTTGCATCTATATTCATCAGTGATATTGGTCTGAATTTTCTTTTATTGTAGTATCTTTGTCTGGCTTTGATATCAGGGTGATCATGGCCTCATAGAATGAGTTTGAATATAGATTTTTGCATCTATATTCATCAGTGATATTGGTCTGTAATTTTCTTTTTTTTGTAGTATCTTTACCCGGCTTTGGTATCAGGGTGATGGTGGCCTCATAGAGTGAGTTTGGGAGTGTTTCTTCCTCTGCAATTTTTTGGAAGAGTTTGAGAAGGATGGGTATTAGCTCTTCTCTAAATGTCTGATAGAATTCACCTGTGAAGCCATCTGGTCCTGGACTTTTGTTTGTTGGAAGCTGTTTAATCACAGTTTCAATTTCATTACTTGTGATTGGTCTGATCATATTTTCTATTTCTTCCTGGTTCAGTCTTGGAAGGTTATACCTTTCTAAGAATTTGTCCATTTCTTCCAGGTTGTCCATTTTATTGGCATAGAGTTGCTTGTAGTAGTCTCTTAGGATGCTTTGTATTTCTGTGGTGTCCATTGTAACTTCTCCTTTTTCATTTCTAATTTTATTGATTTGAGTCCTCTCCCTCTTTTTCTTTATGAGTCTGGCTAAAGTTTTAACAATTTTGTTTATCTTCTCAAAGAACCAGCTTTTAGTTTTATTGATCTTTGCTCTGATCTTTATGATTTCTTTCCTTCTACTAACTTTGGGTTTTGTTTGTTCTTTTTCTCTAGTTCTTTTAGGTGTAAGGTTACATTGTTTATTTGAGATTTTTCTTGTTTCTTGAGGTAGGCTTCTATTGCTATAAAATTCCCTCTTAGAACTGCTTTTGCTGCATCCCGTAGGTTTTGGATTGTCATGTTTTCATTGTCATTTGTCTCTAGGTACTTTTTGATTTCCTCTTTGATTTCTTCAGTGATCTCTTGGTTATTTAGTAATGTATTGTATAGCCTCCATGTGTTTGTGTTTTTTACATTTTTTCTCCTGTAATTGATTTCTAATCTCATAGTGTTGTGGTCGGAAAAGATGCTTGATATGATTTCAATTTTCTTAAATTTACCAAGGCTTGATTTGTGACCCAAGATGTGATCTATCCTGGAGAATGTTCCATGTGCACTTGAGAAGAAGGTGTAATCTGCTGTTTTTGGCTGGAATGTCCTATAAATATCAATTAAATCTATCTGGTCTCATGTGTCATTTAAAGCTTGTGTTTCCTGATTAATTTTCTGTCTGGATGATCTGTCCATTGGTGTAAGTGAGGTGTTAAAGTCCCCCACTATTATTGAGTCACTGTTGATTTCCTCTTTTATATCTGTTAGCAGTTGCCTTATGTATTGAGGTGCTCCTATGTTGGGTGCATAAATATGTATAATTGTTATATCTTCTTCTTGGATTGATCCCTTGATCATTATGTAGTGTCCTTCCTTGTCTCTTGTAACATTCTTTATTTTAAAGTCTATTTTATCTGATATAAGTATTGCTACTCCAGCTTTCTTTTGATTTCCATTTGCATGGAATATCTTTTTCCATCCCCTCACTTTCAGTCTGTATGTGTCCCTAGGTCTGAAGTGCGTCTGATAGACAGCATATAGATGGGTCTTGTTTTTGTATCCATTCAGCTAGCCTGTGTCTTTTGGTTGGAGCACTTAATCCATTCACGTTTAAGGTAATTATCGATATGTATATTCCTACTACCATTTTCTTAATTGTTTTGGGTTTGTTTGTGTAGGTCCTTTTCTTCTCTTGTGTTTTCCACTTAGAGAAGTTCCTTTAGCATTTGTTGTAGAGATGGTTTGGTGGTGCTGAATTCTCTTAGCTTTTGCTTGTCCGTAAAGCTTTTGATTTCTCCATCGAATCTGAATGAGATCCTTGCCGGGTAGAGTAATCTTGACTGTAGGTTCTTCCCTTTCATCACTTTAAATATATCATGCCACTTCCTTCTGGCTTGTACAGTTTCTGCTAGGAAATCAGCTGTTTACCTTATGGGAGTTCCCTTGTATGTTATTGGTCGGTTTTCCCTTGTTGCTTTCAATAATTTTTCTTTGTCTTTAATTTTTGTCAGTTTGATTACTGTGTGTCTCGGAATGTTTCTCCTTGGTTTTATCCTGCCTGGGACTCTCTGTGCTTCCTGGACTTGGGTGGCTATTTCTTTTCCCACGTTAGGGAAGTTTTCAACTATAATCTCTTCAAATATTTTCTCGTGTCCTTTGTCTCTCTCTTCTCCTTCTGGGACCCCTATAATGCAAATGTTGTTGCGTTTAATGTTGTCCCAGAGGCCTCTTAGGCTGTCTTCATTTCTTTTCAGTCTTTTTCTTTATTCTGTTCTACAGCAGTGAATTCCACCATTCTGTCTTCTAGGTCACTTATCCATTCTTCTGCCTCAGTTATTCTTCTATTGATTCCTTCTAGTGTATTTTTCATTTCAGTTATTGTATTGTTCATCTCTGTTTTTTTGTTCTTTAATTCTTCTAGGTCTCTGTTAAACCTTTCTTGCAACTTCTCAATCTTTGCCTCCATTCTTTTTCCGAGGTCCTGGATCATCTTCACTATCATTATTCTGAATACTTTTTTGGGAAGGTTGCCTATCTCCACTTCGTTTAGTTGTTTTTCTGGGGTTTTATCTTGTTCCTTCATCTGGTACAAAGTCCTCTGCCTTTTCATTTTGTCTATCTTTCTATGAATGTGGTTTTCCTTCCACAGGCTGCAGAATGTAGTTCTTCTTCCTTCTGATGTCTGCCCTCTACTATCTTTTCTTGATAAAGTAATACATGTACTTAGATTTTTAAACATTTAGGTAAAACAAAAGGACATAGAATGAAAGTCAGTCTTCCCTCTACATGGACCCCTGACCCTCCCAGCTCCTCTCCTTCATTCTAAAGGCCTGGTCAGCATCTCTTGCCAGACTCACCAGGGTTCATGTCCTGGTCCTTGTGTTGCCACGTTCAACCCTGACCCTGCGGTGAAGGCTGGCACCTCCACGGACAGAAGACTCAGGACCTTGGCCACTGCAGAGGGAAGCTGGGTGTGGGGAGGGGTTAGAGGCACAGGGCCTGGGCCTCCTGTGGATGCTGCCCCATTTAGATGCTTCTCTCTGGGCCAGTTTTGGCCATTTGTGTTTTCCTGGAAGATTATCCACTTCATCCGTTTATTTGTTTTGGATTGAGCAAGTCCTTTCATTTCTTCTACTTCTGGGCTTATTTCCTCTTCTCTTTGTAAAATTCTGTGTTTCCTTTCTCTTTCTATTTTTCTTAATGGAGTCATCTAGTGTTCTTATCTATTTTATTGTTTTTTTCCCCAAAGACCTGCTGGTGGATTTATTTATTATTCTATTACTTTTCTATTTCAATTACTCCATGTTTACTTTTATTAATTCTTTTTTTCTGTTTTAAAATTTGTTTTCTTACATATCACGTTAAAAGCCAGTTGTGTTTATGTCCATTTTTTGTCACATTTAGTCATGTAGATATTTTAAAATATGCTTTTTAAATATATATTTTATTTTTAACCAAATTTTATATTTTAACCATATCCCATAGGCTCTAGTGTTTTTATTATATATTATTTTCTAAATAGCCTATCTTTGAGGCTTTGTTTCATTTTAGAAGCAGTAACTCTTGGAGAGTTTGGGGGTTTTTTTCCTGGTAGAATTTGTTTCTCTATTTTCATTATGAATGCTTTTAAGAAATTTTACACTTCAACTAGAGAATATGTTCTCTAAATTTACTGAGGTTTTCTTTGTCTCCTCAAACACTCCAGCGGAAAATGTACCCTTTTTCTCAGAGTGAGGAATTCTCGGATGAAACCATTAATCACAAAGGTCTGATGGAGCCACTAGCATACGAGCACAAGGTTCCGTTGCTCTTGGTAAGGACACCACTACCCAGAAAGATCCACCAGGTCACAGTTTAGAACTTTGCCTTGTTTTTCACCTGCACTTGCCCTGGACTAAGAGGAGAGGATAGGGTCTGTTGTTGCTTCTGTGTTTCTGTCTCCTCTTCACTCTGCTCTTGTTTCGTGCGTTTTGACACTGTTCCCTGGGGCACTGCTGTTCTGGAGCTGTTTCCACCGAGGCTGCTCCCTGACCAGGTAGGTGGCTCCTCGACGGGACCCGGCTGCTGTGACCTGTTCTCTCCTCCTGTGTGTGCCGTCCTGTCGCGTCCAACCTCCACCTGTTACCTCCTCGGAGCCATGCTTCCTATAGAAGCACGTGCTTCTCCGTACACCCTGAGGAATTTTTTTCTCTATCGAGTGGTGAACAGGAAGAGGGATACCAGCGAGGTGGGGACCTCACAGCCTGAGAAGGACCCGGAGGGATGGACGAGGCATCTAGAACCCAGACCTCACCACAGGGCCTCAGTCCCACTGGACTGGGCACACCCTCGTGTCCAGACCAGGACACCCTCAATCCCCATCAGTGGCTAGTGTCTGAAAGGAGTCCTGGGGGGTCCCCAACTACATGAGAATTATAGTCACTACTGGGCCTGGCCCCCACCTGACCCAACCTGGCCCCACCTATTTCCACATGACCCCACCTGACCCCACCTGGCATCACCTGACCTCACCCGGCCCCACCAATTCTAACCTGACCCCACCTGGCCCCCACCTGACCCCACTTATTCCCACCTGGCCTCACCTGTTCCCACCTGACCCCACCTATCTCCACCTGACCCCACCTGACCCCACCTGGCCTCACCTATTCTTACCTGGCCCCACGTGTTCCCACCTGACCCCACCTGACCCCACCTGTTTCCACCTGACCCCACTTGACCCCACCTGGCCTCATCTATTCTTACCTGGCCTCACCTGTTCCCACCTGGCCCCCACCAGCCCCAGGCCTGTGCCCACCCGTCCCTACAACCCCCTGCTGCAGACCAGTGACATCCGCTGAGCCAGCTCTCCCACCCTCCCAGCTCCAGCTTCCTGCTCGGGGAGGACTGTGGATGCCTCGTTCTCCCAGTGATGCCCCAGCCAGGGTGTCCTCACAAGTTCTATCTCGTACTGTTGGTCATGAGGGTTTCAGTGCCAGTAGCTCTTGGTTGTGGACAAATGCCCAAACCTGGCTGTTGTCCCTGCACAGAGGACAAGAGAAATTCAGCATGTTGGTCCTCTCTTGGCTTTGTCCGACCTGTGTTCTGTCCCCTCGATGTTAATGCGGGGCAGTGTGGGGTGGGGTGGGCACCCCTCCAGGACCAAGGTTCCAGGCAGCCCTTGAACTGCCGAGGACAGCCCGCAGACAAGACCCACACGCGTCCCTTTGGCCTCAAACTTGGTCACCATCTTGTCCTGTCCTACCTCCCAGGCCCAAGAGGGGAGGGGGTACAGGGCATGGAGCACAGGGGGTGGGGTCGGGGTACCTCTTCCTTATACCAGGGCATCTGAGGCTTCAGGCATGTCCTCAGACCCCAGGACGTGCAGACGGCGAGCAGCGGGTGGGAGCTGGGCCGTCATCCCTGCTTGACCACCTGGATAAAGCTTCCTGAGTGCCCCCTCTCAGCCAGTGTCTTGCTGAGCCCCTCGGACACAGGCCCTTAGCAGAGCCTGGGAGGCCTGGGAGGTCACCCCCGCCCTGCAGCCCAGGAGGCATTGGCCGGGTGGGCCTGGGGGTCCTCGCTGAGGAAGCAGTCAGGGCTGCCCAGCCGGGATGCCCTGCGAGCTCAGAGGAGCCACTGCTTCCCTTCCAGCTTGTCCTGTCCTCCTGCGTCCACAGCAGGGAGATGGGCCACGCCAGCCCAGCTCAAGTGGCCGGAGGGGCAGCCTGGGTCCTTTCACCACATCCGTCCTCACAGCTCGGCTCAGGGGCCCAACGATGGGAGGGTGTGGCTAGTGAGTCTTTATGGAATAAACTGGGAGCCTCGGGGTGTGTGACAGGACCCCCCCCCCAACACAGGCAGGCAGGGTCCTGGCTGAGGACCCGGGCCAGGGCTGAGCCTCTGTCGGTGTGGCCGCCAGTGGTCGTGTCACCCCCAGGCTCTCCACTCTCTGCCTCTGCCCTCCGGCCTTCACCGGCCCCCCACCGCGTGAGGCTTCGTGGGAGGACCCTGCCCCCTCCTGGCACACCCTCCCTTTTGGGCACCCCACCCTGGCGCCGGCCCTCTTTGGGAAAACCAAGCTGAATTATCGTGGAATTCACGCCTCCCAAGCCACTCCGTGTTCCGCGGGAGGGGCCTTCCCTCTGTCTCACCCCCAGTGTCTTCAGCAGGAACTCGCCATGCATGGACCAGTTTGCTTGGCATCGCCTGTCCCCCGCACCCCAGTGGGGTCACCGGCTCCAGCTCTGTGTCGGATGGGCACCATCCGCGTCCCAGTGACGGTCACCAGAGCACACACCCCGGATCTGAAGCCGCAGCCTGGGCATAGCCACGCTGCCTGGACGCACTCAGCGTCCGTGGTTCTGAAGCTGCTGGGCTGGACGGTGCAGGGCGGTAGGTGGGTGGCCCGGGTCCACGGAGCCGGCTTGGGCCCTTTCCCAGCCCCGTGACGTCTCTGCTCTGTCTGCCCAGCCCCCACAGTGACCCCTCTGCAGGCGCCCTGGCCTCCCATCCCTGCATACGTGGCCGGGTGGCTCAGCCAGAGGCTGGTCCCCAGGGCCCTGGACACTCAGCCTCTGCCTGAGGCCACTCAGGAAAGGAAACTTCACACACTGAGGTCTGGGGAGGTCATTCTGGCTTATACACGAGTTAACTTGAATTCTGTGCTAACTTAAAACAGCCTGTTTATGACCTATCAAACCTAGACTGTCCATCTGCTCTAATTATCAAACAAAAGGGCACGTTGTCCAGAAGTGAAGAATGTCCATGTTACACATAAAGCTGAAATGCCTCCCTTCCTGGGATGCCGATGCTGGTCCTTTGACGGTAAGCCTCCCTCCCAGGTGTCAAGGCCGCGCTGACTCGCTGTGTACGTGCTGGCCCGGTTTTTTGCACACCTTGAAGGAAGGTATCCCTGACTTGTTCGATGTTCTTTGTTCTGAGAAGACATAAAACTTTGCTGCAAACCCTGCTTCTCTGGAGAAGTTCCTCAGAGTCATCTGAGAGGCTGTCTTCCAGGCTACTCCTCAGTTTGGCGCTAATAAAGCTCTTTTCTATTCCTATTACAGACTGTTGGATTATTTTCATCGACCCCACACACAGACCCACCCGAAAGCAGCTCATCTCCCCCCGGGGAGCGAGGGTGCCCAGCAGGCAGACCCCGGGAGGCTTTCCTGGAGGGCCCTGAACCTCCGGAGGGGCCCGGGGTCCTGTAGGGGGGACCCTCAGGCTGCACACACTCAGGGACAAAGTCTACTGAAGAGAGCCCATGCGGGAGATGTGGGGCTGACTGGGACATCCTGGCCCAGGGGAGGCTCAGGTGTGGGTGTCAGGAACACCCACTTTCACAGGGCAGAGGCCATGCAGCGCCTCTTCTTGGAGACTGGACTTTATGTGAAAACTCACACTGGTTCCTAATTGAATATTTTTACCACCAGGCTGGGCCACCTGTGGGCTACGTCTGTCCTAAAGGCTCCACGTGCCCGCTCGAGACAGGAGCCTGAGGTGCGCCGGGCCCCCAGGGGCTCACCTGAAAGCATAGAGGTGGCCCCTCCGTGTGACGTGAGGCCGGGCCCACGTCCCCGCAGGCTCTCCCGGAGGCGGGGTGAGTGAGGTGGGTGGGAAGGGGCAGCGTGTGGCTGGAGGCCAGGGACCCCCACAGGCCACGGTGTCCCCTAGGGTGGCTGTGACGGGGCTTTGCCCCCAGAGGTGCCCATGAGCACCTCCACCTGGCAGGGCCTCTGGAGCAGAACCAGGGTCCAGCCCAAGCCTGACACCAGAAATGAGCAGCCGGGCAGCGCGGCCGGGGCTCCCAGGGAGGGACGGGGAGAGGACACAGGGCAGCCGAGGAGGCCTGGCTCTCCCCCAGAGAGCAGCGGCGGCGGGGGCTGGCGCCGAGGCAGGGGAGCCCAGCCCAGGTGGGCAGAGGCGCAGGGATGTGGCCCTCGCCACCAGCTGCCCAAGCCTGGCCAAGCCACCCAACTGCTCAGGGTGAGGCCCAGCTTGGGGGGATCTGATGGGAAATCTGGGGCAGGTGGAGGGGCGGGGATTCTGCAAACCCGCGGAGGCAGGCCGAGGCCGCGGTCCTGCCTCCTCCGGCCGCCGTGCCCGCCCCAGTGCGGCTCCTGGGCGGGCAGCTGCTGCCTGCTTCCCTGTGGTTTGCGCGCCTGGTCTTTGTCACCTGCGGGGCTCCTCCGGCTGCACGAGGGGGCGGGGCGCTGGCTGGCCTCTGCTGCGTCGGCCCCAGGCCGTGTGCTGGGCCTGCTGCTGGCTGGGCCTCCGAGTGGACCCTGCGTTCCCCCAGCTCGCGCCGACCCCCTTTCAGACACAAACAAGCCATACATTGAGGCCAGAGAAGCCAGGGGATGAGAGCCCACCGACCCCCTGTGCCACCGGGGCCCCCAGCTGCCCACCAGGAGCACCGGGCCCAGGGGGGCTTTGCTATTAGGTGGGGTGGGGACCTGCCTCGTGGCATCTGCGGCTCCTGCCGTGGGCTCAGGCTGACTCAGCGGCTACCACATAGTGTCACGCTGTGTCCCGTCAAGGATCCGCCCTCTGTCAGCTGCTAGGAGGAACACAGGGACCCCAGTGGTGACCCAGCAGGGGCAGGGACCCCCCACGAGGGAGGGCAGCTGGGTGGGTGGGTGGGCGTGGTCTCCTGCTGCTCACGTGAGTGGAATGTTCTCTGCTTCGGGGTCAGCCCAGGGTGGCCGCTCCCCCAGGAAATCTGCTCCTGGCCGTGGGCAGGGCCAGCTCCCCAGACGCAGAACGTGCAGACCGTGGGGCCCCTCCAGGGTCCAGCCTGCTTCTGGTTTCCAGCTTGGTCGCGGCGCCGGAAGGTGCTGTCAGGCTCCTGGCTGTGAACGCTCCTGCCCGTGTGCTTCTGGTTAATTCACAGAGGTCACGAGCAAAGAATTTTACAAGTTGTTTCATTCCAGGATCACCTATGTTCCTTTTTCACAGCTTTCCCGGCTCTGTTAGTTTCTATTTATGCCCTAAGGACCATTCAAAACGAGATCAAGCCAGCTCGTGAAACTGGGCCTGACTTTGTCGGAAAATGTGGCAAAACCCCGCCGCCCCCTTTCAGCTGCGTTGCTTGCAGGGGTGGGTGTCAGCCGACACCAGGAAGGACGCTCCCAGCCCGTCTCCCGCGCGGGCTTCCGACAAACAAGGTCTGAGGGGCGCGTGGGGAGGACAGGGAAGGAAATCATCACTTTACAAATAACCCAGTGAGAGGCGGACTGAAGACAGATGAGAGCCTCTCCTCGGACGGCTGGGACCCCCACTGGCCACAGGGTGAGGGACCGGGCCTGAGCCAGCAGCTTCCTCCCATGGGGGCTGAGTCCTATTTCCGGCGGCTCCAAGCCAGGCAGCCTGTTAACCGAGGACCCGGAGGCCCCTTTGTTCTCCTGGAGGGAGAGGAGGCGTCTACAGAGGGAACATCTGGGCCCGCCCGGCATGTCCGCACACGTGGTCAGAGAGGCCGACGCTCCGGTCTGAGAGCCCTGCCCAGGGGGGCCGGGGGGCCCTGCCGCCGCCTCGGCGGAGTCCGGAAGGTGGAGAGCCCCCTGCAGGGGCCCTGCACCCGAGCACCAGCCAGGCAGCTGAAAACACCCGTACAGCCACGGCCTCGAGCTGCAGAGATGCTCAGCCTGGCCTCAGGTCGAGCAGGGAGGAGGAGGACGTCCAGAGACCCGCCTTCTGATGCCTGGGTCCCCCAGGAGACACAGGAGCTTGGAGGGTAAGAATCACAAGCAGAGGTCCCTCGTCTCACAGTCAGCGGGGCCAGAGGGGAGCGGCCGTCAGGAGGAGGACCCTCTGCCAGCAGGTTACACGCGCGGAGGGTGGTCCAGGGCGGTTCCGCGTCACGTGCTCCCACATTTACAAGTGAGATGTTATTGTTTATTTTCTATTATTTAAGCACATGTTCGTTTTAAAAGTCACATGTGAAGAGCCCGGCAGAACCTCTCCCCCAAAGAAACACCCAGCACATTGGTCACAATTAGCAAAGGAGCCACTAAAGGAAGCTTTTATTCCACAAAACCTGTGGAAACTCAGAGACAGCAGAGGCCCCGGCCTTCGCGGTCAGGGTACAGCCGCCCAGCTCTGGGGCGCGGAGAAGCCACTCTGGTGGCAGTGCCTGTGTCCCCAGGTTCTGGGCAGCCAGTGAACGTCAGCCAGAAGGAGAGGAGAGAGAGCAGAAAACATATCCCAAGGAATAATGGCTGAAGACTCCTCAAATTTGATGAAAAGCAATAATCCCCGTATCCAGGAAGCTTCCCGGCCCCTCGAGGAGAAACCAGAGACACACATCTGGACACACCACAGTCAGAATACTGAAGTCCAGTATTTGGGGCGTCAATTAAAAAAAAAAATGTTTTAATTGTAAAACTAGCTTGAGGGAAGGGAGGGATGGGCTATGTCCAGGGGCCAGAAACCTGATTCTTCGAGCAGAGGCTCTGTCCCTGGTGCCACCCCGCAGGACAGGGCCCTCAGTCCCCAGAGGGGGCTGGAGTGTTACAAGATGACAATATAAGCAGATTCTAGGAAAGAGGAGGCTGTCCAAGTGCAGGAGTCACGTTCTGCAGAGGCTGGAAGTGGGCAGGAAGCCCAAAGACAAAGAGAAAGCTTTGACAGCAGTGAGAGAGAATGACTTGCCCCGCACAGGGAGCCGCAGTCACAGCGACAGCTGACTTCTCATCAGAAACGGTGAGCTGGCAGGACACAACAGGTGACACGTTCAAAATACTGAAAGTAAGAATCTCTCCACCAAGAGTCTTATATCCAGCAAAACTATCACGCAGAAATGAAGATAAAATAAAGATTCTTGCAGGTAAACAAAACTGAGAAGGTTTGCTGCTAGTAGACCTGCCGCACAAGCAACACTACAGGAATTGCTTTGAGCTAAGAGCACACGACCCCAGACAGTAATTCAAGTCCGCACACGCCCGCAAACCAAGAGCACCGGTAAAGTAAGTATTTACTTAATTACAGAGACAGGATAATCACACACTTCTCCTTAAGAAACAATTGCAGAAAACAATATCTATAAAATTGTACCATTGGGGCTTTAACCCATGACCGTACGATACTTGATAATAGAGGCGCAGGCAGGGGAGTGGCACTGATGCTCTGTCGGAAACGACAGCAGATGGAACCTCAAATCACAGAAGGAAACAGAGAAAATTAATAATAATAAATAGATGGGTAAATATTAAAAAGTCAATAAACGTATTTGCTTCCTCTGTGTCCTCTGAAGGCGGGGGCCCTCCTCCCAGATCCCCTCCTCTGCCCCCTGGAAACCACACCTGGACTTTGCCCGTTTTATTGCCCCTTACATCTTATCTCCTCCCTACACACTCCCGACACACTGTTTAGTTCTGTACTGTTTTTAAGGCCGATAAGTGGAATCGAACCGAATGCGTTTTCCACGACAAGCGTTTTCCACTCAGCTTTGGGTGCAGCCGCTGAGGCTGTAGCCCAGACCGTTTTAGGACCAAACAGCGTCTGGTCACACGTGTCCGCTCATCGCAGGGGGAATCGGGGTTGTCTGCAGTTCTGTTTGTTTTTGACTGTTATAGAGATCGCTGGTATAAATGTCCTTCTGGGGTCTCCTGGCACAGGGCTTTGCATTTCATGGGAAACACTCGTATTTGGACAGCGCCCACACACAGTGAAGGAAGACGCTCGCGGCCAGAGGCAGCGGGGGCTTGCTGAGGCCTGAGGGAGGCCCCGCCGGGGTACACCTGCTGCCAGGGCGCTGCACGCCCGCGGGGGGACCCTCCAGGCACAGACGCCATGCGGTGGGCCTGATGCTACCAAGTCGCCGCCCCAGGAGGCCGCATCAGACTCTGCTCCCACCGGCAGCGGGCGGGGGTCCTCGGGCGGGGGACACTGCTGTAGCCTCTCTGGGGGTGCACGTACTTGTGGTTTTAACTGCACTCCCCCGATTCCTAGTATGGCTGAGCCCCTTCCCTGCGTTCGAACCCCAGTCACGTCTCGTCTTCATGGGATGCCTGCTCCTGGTTCTCGCCATCTTCCCGTTGGCCCCTTAGTCGTCCTCGCTGCATTTTAGGAGCTCTTCACACGTGTGGGGATCGACCGTTCGTTGGTCGTGTGTGCTGCAGTTATACCCCCAGGCTGTGGCTTGCTCTGGGAAGTTTCCGTGTCTTTTGATGCTTATCTCAATGAGTCAGATTGATCAATCTCTCCTTCGTGGCCTGTGAATTCTGAGTCTTGTTTGACAAATTCCTTTCTTCCCCAGGGGTCGTGTCAATATCTTCTGACATTTTCTCCCCAGAGTTTTCCATTTGGTTCTGACATGTGAGGGCTCATCCTTCTGGAACTGGTCCTACCCTTGCCGAGGGGGGGGTCTCCTTGGTGAGGCATCTCGGTTTTCACTCGCACCTGCTTCCAGGTACCGGACTGTGTGAACAAGCACAGCTTCACCGCCATCCTTGATTCTGGAGGCCAGAGGCCCTGCTTTTATTCTCCTTTAGGGGCATCTGATGTTCTTGTTTTCCTCCTACATTTAAGAGTCATGACGGGATTTTGGTTAGAATCGCCTTGACTCTTCAAACGGCTTTAGGATTTTGAGTCTCCCTGGGCATATTGAGCTCCTCTCCCTTTTAGGTCTTCTTTAATATCTCAGTCACATTTAAAATTTCCTTTATTTGCATCTTTCATTTTGTCGTGTATGTCCCTGGGTACTTGTGCATGTTGCTGCTAACTTATAGGATAGCTCTTAAAGTTACATTTTTTTAACGTTCTAAGCAATCGAGTTTATATATTGTACTTTCATCTAGCACGGGGGTTGGGAGGCCTGGCCACCTGGGGGTGACAGGGTGGGCTTCCCTGCAGCCCTGTGAGGGCTTCGTTAGGATAATTCAACTTGTCACAGACTTGCTTTGAGAACTTTCTATCTCAAGCCCCGAGCTGGCTCTGTGGATGGGAAGACGTGAGTCTGTGTGAAATAATGTCCCAGAAAGCGTCTCCCTCACTTTCCAAGAGGAGAATAAGCCACATCTGGAAGAAATACAGACACAAGCCCCACGAGTGTGGACTTGCAGGCCCGGAAGTGACCGTCCTCACCCAGCTGCAGCCTGGACCACACGGAGGCAGAGGCCAGGGGTGGCCTCCCTTCTCGCCTCCCTCCCGGCCTGGAGCAGGTCACACTGAACAGCAGTGGCCACGTCAGCTAAGCCCTTGGACACCTGCTGGGGCCACATCACCTGCAGGAGAGAGGGGACAGGATGGGGCCACCGGGAGCTGCTCCCAGGCTAACACCGCAGAGTCCGAGGGGGGTCCGGCCCTGAAAGCAGTCGGTCTGTTACCTCCCGCTGAGGGTGCCCGGCTGGGCCCGGGGACTGACTGACTGAGACAGACCAACAGTAGATTGATTTAAGACAAGTTTTACGGGTCACGGGAGCCGCATAAGGAGAGGAAGACCCAAAGGCACAGCAGAACCGAAACACCTTCCTACCTGGTAGAGAGAGACCATCATGGGGAACAACTAACTGTCCGGGAGGTGAGGGGGGTGAGAGGCACTTGCGCGAGTCTGCTCGCTGAGAGTCCTCTCGGCCCAACTCCCCGTCGCTGGTGGTACGAAGGCTTCTTTCCTCCTGGTGCCGGGAGGGTGTCTTTCCCACGGCTTCCCCTCCTGCCTTCAGAGAAAGGGGGCGGTGTCAGCAGGCCCCTCTCGTACCTGCTGCTACTTAAGAGCCTTTGACCCAAAATAATCCTTACGCCAGAGGGCTTGTTCCGGGGCGTGTTCTGCTGCCCTTTGTCACCCGGCAAAGAGCAGAATAATGACCACAGAATCGTTTAAATCCTCAGAAAGATAAATGGGGGAATTATATCCATGAACCAAGAACAGGAGGTTATGAAGCAAATGTTGGTGGATGAGAAAAAATGACTATTAATAAAAACAAAACTAATAAGAGTCACGCTCATTTGTAAACTGTAAATAAGACTTACTTAAAAATTCCACTTGGAGCCAAAGTTCTTAACAAAATAATGTGGAAAGTCTGGACGGGGGCTCTAGTGTAAGTTAAAACACACTAGATTCTTCTCTTGTTGCAAGGAAGTAAAGACACACAAAATAAGTTCAGAATCTTAGAAAATACAAAGCTAAGTCTATGCATGTTAAACATTTTAAAAGTCAACACTAAAAGAAAGAAATAGAGTGTGTAAATTACAAACTGGCTGAGAAAATGAAGTAAATAAACTAAATTTGCTCAATCTAATAAAAGGTAGGAAAGGCAAAAAAAGAAAAACACGGCTGTTTTAAATTATGCTGTAAGATGGAAGAAACTCCTTCAGACGCATCACAGTGACGCAGAAGGAAGGCAGGTGAAGTGCATTAACTCGCGACACTTATGAAACGTGTGAATCCATTAATTCTCAAAGAGATAGAAACTCTCTTATTGGGTAAATACACAGATTCCAGCCACGCGCTGTTTCCAAGTGACACTGAAAATAAAACAGCACAGAAAAGTAAATCATACAAGGAGAGGAGAACCTACAGCAGGTGTCGTGGTTTGAACTGTGTCCCCAGAAGACGCAGCCCCGCCCTCGTCCCAGAACCTGAGAACTTGGCCTCGTTTGGAAGCAGAGTCTTTGCAGGTGCGGTCAAGATGAGTCATGCTGGCCCTGGTGGCCCTCGTAAGAAGAGGGAAATTTAGACACAGAGATACAGAGAAGACAGGCGGGTGGAGACGGAGGTGCGGTCGGTGAGCTGCGGCCACGGCCCCCAGGAGACGGTGAGGCCGGAGGCCCCTCCCCCGGAGCCCCAGAGGGCGCGCAGCCTCCAGACTGTGAGAAAATACATTTCTACGGCTTTGAGCTGCCCCGTCCGTGTAACTCATTATAGCAACCCTAGGAGATGTAATCAAACAGGAAAGAACGGAGCAGAGTTCACAGCCAAAAGCCCTGATGGACTCACACCAGGCCCCTACCCACCCCACCCCCAGTGAAGGAGCTGCCACCATGGGGCCGACGTAGAAGGACACGCGGGTGGCATCGCTGGTGACCTGGGGACCTGGCTGCTGGCCCTGGACGGGCGCGGGCACCTGAGCGAGCAGGACACACGTCCATCCAGGCCTGGTTTCTAAAAACCATCTCTGCTGGTTTCAGAAGGAATCGGGGCTCCTTGGAGACACGGCTGGTCTGGGGTGGGGCAGAGAGAGGGTAAGCGGGAGCGTGGTGCTCGGAGAAGGACAGGAGCTGGCTCCGCACCGGCCCCTCCGGCCAGCCGTGCGCCCACGTGAGCACATAAACGAACAGTCACGACAGGTACAGGCCGCAAGCTACAGAATAAGATGAGAATCCACAAGTGCCCACAGAAATAAACACGTGGAAAACTCAAGGGTAAGGGAGAAAGCTCTTCCTTAACCGTAGAAGGGATGAGGAGTCACAGAATCGCCGCCACCCAGGTCAGGTTAGTCACTGGTTTCGCCCAGGATCATCGAATAATGTTAAAACTCGTGGGTTAAAGTTGAACGAGAAAGAGGAAACTTAACATAGTCCCCAAGAGTATCCCCAGAAGATGGTAACCTCTCAGTGGAAAACTTGGTGGACGGCACGTTTGCTGGGCGCTGAACCACCGCGACGCTCCCAGTGGTGGGACAAACGGGCCTCAGGCAACCCCTGACTCCACACCCTAAGGAGGGCTCGGGAACAAGGGTGTGGAATTCCTGCGTAACTTGAATCTGATCGGGGGAAACGTTGGACAAACCCAAACTGAGATGCATTTTACAAACTAAGTGGCCTGCACTCCTCAAAGCTGTCAAGTCAGGAAAGGCAAGAAATAGATTAACGAGGCATAAAAGCCAAGTATAAGCCGTGACCCTGAGCAATCCTGGGCCGGACGCGTGCGTGTGTGTGTGTGTATATATATATATAGCTATAAAGGATAGATTGGGACACTTGATGACGTTTGACTATGTTCTGTAGATTAGACAGTGTTATCCAGTCAGTGTTCATTTCCTGATGTTAATTATGATACTTGGTGAAGTAGAAGCAGGCCCTTGATTACCAGAAATACACAGTGAAGCCTGACCCTGGTCCCACAGAGCTCTGGCATCTGAATGTCCCTTGGAAACGAGAGCATCAGCCTTTGTGGCCCCCGTGGTGGCTGCAGCTGCCCCACGCGTGGGCCTCGCCTCCCAGGCACGCGTGGAGGCCACGTCCATCGGTAAGGGCAGTTCTCCGAAGCAGGTGCAAGCGTGACCCTCCAGCGCTGGGGACGCTGTGCTGGCCCATGAGGGGGTCTGAGCCGGACACCATCAGGCCTGCTACAGCCACCATGTCCACGACATAGCATGTGCGGGTGACCAATGCCACCGAGAGGAAAAGCCGCAGAGACACAAGGCCTGGGGAAGGAGGCTCGGCAAACAGCTGGAACCGCATCTGTAAAACCGAGAAGCACTCAGGGTGGTTTCATCAAGTGCCACGTCGTGAAATCAGCGTACAGAAGCTTCAGGGCGTGTGGAAGGGATAATCCCGTTAGCAGCAGTAAAACAGGACAGAGTAGACGCTCTGGCAGACTTCACGAGACCCGCCCAGAGCGTGTGAGGAAAGCATGAGACGCCCCTGAGGGCGTCCCTCACCCCTGCCCATGCTGGCTGCTGGGCCCTCTCCTCTCCCCGTGGGGGCGTGAGCCCGGCTCTGGTGTCTGGGGGTGGTCTCGAGGCCTCTGTGCCCAAGCTCCTTGTCTGAAAAGAGAGGTGACGCGGTGGTGCCGAGTCCCAGGGCCCCCGTGCAGATGGGCGAGCTCAGGGGCCGGGGTCTGCGCTGTGACGCGTGTGGCTGGCCCTGGGGGTGGGGCAGGTCCGCCCAGCCCTCGCAGCCGCTCTCCTGCCCTCTTCCGCGCCTCCTCTTGGTGGGGTGGGCGGGCTGCCCCATGAGAAGCCCAGGGTCACTGCCCTTCAGGCCTCCTGGGGCCAGAGGGGCCGGTCTGGCCCCACCTGCTGACCTGACCCCCGGGGCTGGGAGCCCAGGGGAGGAGACGGGGGATTGGCCCCCGGGGCGCCTACCTCGGCCCGGAGGTGTCTCTGAGCTCCTCAGATCCCAGGTGGGACAGGGAGAGAAGGGCTCCCCTGGGGCAACCGTGACATGACTCTGAGGACACGTGCACTCATGTGAGGCCAGTGAAAACCCCAGTGGGTGGCGTCAGAAGGCCCCACTGCCTGAGGCCTGGGTGGGCCTCTGGGGCCAGGCCAACTGGCCCTGCTGCCTCTCTGGCAGGACTGGGACCAGGGGACGGTCAGGGGTCAGCCACACAAGTCCCCTGTCCCCAGAGGAACCCTCGACCTGCTTCCAGATCTCCGGGGCCTGGGTAGACCAGGCAACATGCTTCCTGCGGGGCTGTCCCTCCTGAGCCGGACTGTCCTGCATGAGGCCCCGACGGGCACCAGAGGGCGCCCCAGGCCCTGCGCACTCATGCGTCCCAAGCGACCACCTACTGTTTCTGCAGTCATTTCCCGTCCTGGGATGTCCGGGGTTTGGCTGGAGGGAGGGGGCTGGGCTGAACCCTCTGGGTGGAGCAGAGGCAGGGGCCCTGGGACAGGGCCTGGGCCTGGCAGGGTTAGGGGCCCACAGACAGAGCGCCGCTGCTCTGGACCAGCAGCCCCCCCCCTGGGCGCCTGGCTCTGCGCGTGGGGAGGACACTGGCCCAGCCCTGGGCCCACAGAAACCCCTCGGTCCCAGTGCCGAAGCCCGGGGTCGCTGCCTCCTGGCTGGGGGCTCCGAGGCCGGGGCTGGGGGCCTTCCCTTCCCTCACCTTTGGGAGGGGCCCAGGACAGGCTGGACCGCGTCCCCCCGCCTGGCCCAGGCCCATGGGCGCGCGGCGGCGAGGGAAGGCTTTAACGCTGCCTCTTGAGAATGATTTTAAACCGCAGGCCCCTGGAGGCCCTTTTCCCTGGAACATCGGTGTCTGTTCTCACACACACTCTGCGGTCCCAGGGGCATGGGTCCCAGGGGCACGGGTCCCAGGGGCACGGGTTCCAGGGGCAGGGGTGCCAGGGTCAGGGGCGGGTGGCTCAAGGCCCAGCAGCCGCGGCGTGTTTCTGAGAACTCAGATGTTCTCCCCGAGCACCCCACGCCTCTCATGATGTGAAGCAAACGTGGAGCAAGTGGAAGCCAAATGTGGAACTGTGCTCAGGAGGGCGGGTCCACCTGGACCCGTGTCCATGGTACCCTAGCCTCATGCCCTCAACGCTGTTGTCATTACCCTCCTCCAGCTGCCCACGCTGAGCATGTCGGGGTTTCTCGGGACAGTGTGCGGAGCTGGAGTGCCTTGCCCGAGGTCACTCGACCAGCAGGGGGCAGAGCTGGGCCTCTCCCGGTCTGGCCGCCCCTGCTCTCCTGGGGTTCTGGGTCTCAGGGTACACCGGCCGGATGCCAGCAGCTTCCCAGAGCCTGGGTACAGTCAGGCCGAGGGTCAGAGGGTCTCAGTGGCCCCCGCAGATGCCGTGGTCCTGGGTCTCAGGGGAGAAAGCCAGGGTCGGGGCTTGCCGGGCTGGGCCCTCAGTGACCCGGGACTGAGGTCACCCTGCACCTGGCCACCTGGGGGGAGCATTCCCTCTTTCTCTGGGGTCCAGCGGTCTGGGGGCTGTCAGCGGCGGGGCAAGGCCCACTCTCTCCCTCCGCCCTCACCCGCTGTGTGACTTGGGATATAGGGGCACAGGCCCATGGCCAGGACCCTTAGTCCTGTGCCCACTAGTGTGGGGTTAGCTCACGTCATCAGGGACCAGGCTGGCCCCGCAGCCAGACACCACATCGGGCCCCAGTACCCCCGCCTCGAGGAAGCAGCGGGGAGGGGAAGAGGCCCTGCAGGGACTGCCTGGCCCCCGGCCCACTGCCAAGGGCAGCCCTGCGGGTGGGAGCCCAGCCCTCGCTCTAAGAGAGGGCGTCCCACTCTGAGGCTGGGGGAAGTGGGTGCAGGGGGTCTGGCGGGGGGTGGGCAGGGCCTGCAGCCCCCAGACCAGGGGTCCCACACAAGACCCTCGCCCTTCTGGAGCCTCACTGCACCTCAGAGGGGCCAGGACAGGGCTGGCTGTGCCCCTGGGGCCCCTGCCCCAAAGTTCAGCAGAGCAGGACTTGACTTTCGCTTGCAGGAATGCTGTGACGGCAGGGGCCCTGCTGGGTGGGCTGCGGTGGGCGCCTGGGGCTGTCGCTTCCTGAGAAGCCCCTCCCCCGGGCTCCCCAATTTCATCTAAATCTTCTGTTTCCAAGGAAGGCCAAGCTTCTCCCACAGCCTCAGACGCCATTAGAGACATTCTACTGCCAGATGTTCTGCTTTTTCCACAGAACCGGAGGCCAGCATGAGGTAGCTGGGGAAACATTAACCCCTCCAGACCCGCAGCCGGGTCGTCGTGTCTCGGCCTGTCCTCCAGGGGCCCTGTGCCCATCCCTCCCCAGCCCACTCAGGGCAAAGAAATGCCTTCTCTTTACAAAGCTTGGGGGGGCACCTCCCAAAAGACAAGATGCGTTCCCTGCTGAGGTCCCTGGGAACTTGGTGAAACAGTTCCGGGGGCCTGGCCAGCCTCGTACGGGGTGTGGGCAGCGCTGCTCCTACGCTGTCACAGTGGGACCTGGGGGAATGACCCTCGGGCCTCACGTTTCACCAGTTATTAGACGGGCAGTGGCCACAGCTCCACCACCCCGGACGCTGGGACGGCCCCCGCACGGCGTCCATCACAGACCGTCTGTCCAGAGGGTCCTTCCCCCACCCCCTCCTCTCTCCCCCTTTCCCCTCCCCCTCCCCCCCTTTCCTTCCTTTTTCAGTGTTTCTTTCAAACGACAACCACAGCCTCTATGTCTGATTCCAACCGACCAGGGACTATGACTCTCAGCTCTTCAGCAACCGGACAGAGTAAATCAGGCCAAAGCGCATGGCCCCGGGACACAGGCCAGACAGACTCATCGGTTTCTCGGGGCAGCTGGGATGCGGAGGGGTGGGGACCTACCACACTCCCTGGTGGGTGCGCCCCAGCTACTCCTCAGGCGACAGCCCGGGAGCCCTCCTGTCCCCTGGAGCGGCCAGCACGCGTGGACGTCTGTGGGCACTGCCTTTCCCATCCTGGCCTCTTTTTCTGGTGGTTCTTTGCCTTCCTGCTGCCAGCTGGTGCAAGCTCCCTGTCACTTAGGACATGAGTCACCACCTGAGGGGTCCCGCCTGCAGGTCACTGTGACTCAGATGCCCCACATGCCAGCGCTTCCACCTGGGCGGCCAGCCTGGCCGTGACCGGTCCACACCTCTCGGCCCCTGGGGGAGGCATCCCGGCTCCCCCCAACCCCAGCATCTTCTCTGACCACTGGCTGCTTCCCATCCAGCTGACTCATTTTGCAGTCAGAGCTGGGAGACGGGACCACCCTGTGCTCGGTGCCTGGGGCCAGACCGCTGGACCCGACAGTCAAGCTGGCCAGGAGAGGGGACAGGAGGGAGAGGCTGGTCCACGCTGAGGGCAGGGGCAGGAGCCTGGCCAGTCTGGCACCCCCGCCAGCTCCGACGTCCTCACGGTCACCCTGCCATGGAAACCACATGTGTAACCATGGAAACCACATGTGTAACCACGGAAAACATTTTCCTGGATGAATCATGCTCTAAGTTGGAAGGAAAATTCACTCAATAGTTGAGGCATTAAAAAGAAATCAAAAGGGTTTTGTTCAACAGATGCTAAGGGAGTTTGGGTCTTTGGTGTTTATAGGTGAAGGCGGCTTTCTGTCACCCACAGCCGGGAAGAAGCAGGACGTTCCGGAAACACCCACCGCCATCGCTTGGGAAGCCAGGCTCCTGGGACACTCCCCATGTCGCCCTGTCCTCGGGGCCACCATGTCTCCCCATCCTCTGGGCCCTTCTGGTCTAGGAAGTTCTAACAAGAGGAGTCTGAGTTTTCAGGGCCTGTGGAGGACAGCTCACCCTGCCGTGGGTCCGAGTGGCCCTGGTGGGGCCGGGAGGTGTCCATTCAGCGGCAAGGGCTCAGCCGTGGGCAGCGGCCTGGGTCTGTCTCCACCGGTCTCTCACCCACCGTGTGGCTCTGGGCACGATAACCCACCTTGGTTTCCCCACCTGGACAATGGGGGTAAGCTCTGCCCACCTACCCCTGAGTCGGAGGAAACACTGAACCAGGAACACAGGGAAAAGCCCTCTGCGCCCTGAAAGTCCACGTTTGCCATCATAAATGCACAACGTTGCCCAGAAGGAGCCGTTTCGGGCCGCAGAGCGCGCGCGGCAGAGCGGACTTCGCTCCGAGGGGCAGTGCCGCCCATCGGGCCTGCCGGCCACAGCCGCGGGGATGCTCGCCACGGGACGCCCTCTGGGATGCCATTCACGCGGTCACTTCAGAGCAGAAGGCCTCCTTGCAGCGTGGGGCCAACAGAGGGGGCCGCGCTTGGGCCCTGGGCCTGCACGGCCGGCAGGAGGACTGTCAGAGGCGGACGAGGCGTGCGGTCAGGCGGGGGCCCTGGAGCTGCCCCGACAGCCCCGGGGACCTGGGCGCAGGCCTGGAGCGGTTGGCTCTGTGTCCTGGACATTGCGCCAGCGGGCTGCCTGGGGCGCTGCCACCTGGTTGGCGGCATGGGGTGCCGCGTGGGGTCACCCGCTGGCCACCTTCACTGTGTGGACACAGTGCTGTGAGCAAGTGGAGAGGAGATGATGAGAGATACACTGCCCACGGCAAGGCACACCCTCACCCTCATGCTCTGCAGGGGTGGACTTGTGCTAAGGGCCAGGGGCCAAGGTCCTGGGGCCTGGCAGGTGTCCGCACTGTCCTCAGGGCATGTCCATGTTCCCCACATGCCCACACCAGACGGTGCATCACCCATGGGAGCATGACCTATCTGGGGGGCATCACCCACCGGGGGGCATCACCCATCGGGGGGCATCACCCACGGGAGCATGACCTATCTGGGGGGCATCACCCATTGGGGGGCATCACCCATCGGGAACATCACCTATCATCTGAGGGGCATCACCCATTGGGGGGCCATCACCCACCGGGGGGCATCACCCATCGGGGGGCATCACCATCCAGGTGCCTGGCCTGGAGACCAGATCGGGAGGGGGGTGAGCTCTGCTCTCACCTCCTTGCCCCTGCCACTCCCCTCATCCCCCCTCCATAAGGGTCCTGGGCCGTAGCCCTGCTGTCCTTCCTGGAGTGCGCCCTGTGTCTGAGGGGCCCTGGCCCCTGGCAGGGGCAGGCTGGCAGCAACCCCACAGGCCCCTGGAGAGGGTCTCACAGGCTGGGGGCAGTGGGGGGAGACGTGCCCCAGGGGTCCGGGCACAACCCGACACTGGTTGTGGCTGGAGGGGCTGCAGGAGGGCTCCCCCTCCACCCTCCCCTCTTAGGGCCTCACACTTGCTGCCTGAAAAGGGTGGGCGGAGGGGGGAGGGTGAGGAGGAAAGAGGGATATGCTCAGAGGGAGGAAGGCCCTGCCGGCGGTGGTTGCGGCGTCTGCAGGGCAGAGGGGCGCTGTGGCTGCACGGGGAAGGGCTCGGCCCCGCCCCATCAGCGCTGCCGGCGGCAGGCCCCTCCCGCGGCTCCCTGGGACGGGGCGAGGCGTTTCCGGAGGAGCCGCTTTCCTGCCAGCTTCCACCCACCCCGTGGTTCTTAACGCAAGGACAGTCCTGGTGGATAACTTCCCTTTTCCCTGCGCTTACTTTTGGAGGCACCTGGTATCACTGGGGCCTGGGAGGTGCAGGAGTCCGTTCGGGGGCGCCCCTGGAGGGCTCCTGTCAGGGGCCCAGGGGCCCGGAGCCCCAGCCCCTAGGAGGCCGAAGCCCAGGGAGTGACCTGCGGGGCCTCCAGACACTGTAGGCCGCACCCCGGGGGCAGGTGACCCGTGCTTCCCTGAAACAGCCCCCTAGCATGGGCGAGAGGCCCAGAGATGGGGGGCTTCTCCCCATCACCACCCCACCCTTCCCGTGGGGCCTGGGGACAGCCCTGTCCCCCAAGCCTCCTGGAACCCCAGCCCATGTCCTCCCCCACCTCTCCAGGGCCTTGACTCTTCCCACCTGGAGACCTCAGCTGCCTGGACAGTGTCACCTGGGGGTCCATTCAAACCTGCAGCAGCCCTGCTACCCACCCTCCCCCCAGACACCCACACCCTCCCAGCCTGGTCCCCGAGGACCTCGTCCCACCTCTCACCCCTCACGGATGCTGGATACCATGCGAGGGGCAGGGCGGGGGGCGGGGCTTGCAGCCTCGGGCCAAGTATCTCCCTGGGGCCCCTCCCCTCTCATGCCGTTCCCCCAGAGGGCTCCAGGGCTCCACGCCAAGCAGGCGCCCTCATGGTCCCTGGAGTGCTGTGGAGAAAGGCTCGCTCCCCGAAGGCCGATCTGGGACATCGGATGAGTGACGCCCCGCCCCCGGGGAGGGGCCAGCAAGGCCCACGGTGGGAGGGAGAGGAAGAGAAAGGGGCCTCTGGCTGCCCATCCTGTCTCTTCTCCACAAGCAGAGGAGGCGCTGCAGAGCCAGGCACCCTAACTTCCTCCCTTGCACCCTGGCCGACGGCCCCGTAGGGCAGCTGTGCTGTCTGCCCGGCTCCCGGGAGCCCTGCAGGGGTGGGTCTGAGGCCTGGCCTGGGCCTCGGGGCTGTGGGGATGTTGACCCTGCCGGGGCCGGCCCACCCCTCCGGACTACCTCGCCCGGCGCTGCCGGCTGGGAAGTGTGGGTGTCCCTGTGCCCCCCTCACACCCGCATCCTCACTGCCCAGCGGTGTCCGCGAATGGACCCTCCCGTCCCACAATCGGCCAGAGGCCCGAGCACGACTGTCCCCGTTTCTCCCCATTTCACAGACAAGCTGAGTCCAGAACCGCCCGGCAGCTGGGCCCCTGCTGTGGGGAGTCACGGCTCAGGGTTTCACACAACAAATTCCGATTTCATCTCCAAAACCTGCGAGAACATTAGTGCTGCCGCCTCTGCAGCTAAAACAGCTCAGACCTGGAGAGACCACGTGAGCAGGTAACAAACAGCCTTGCGCGAGGGGCCAAGCCCCCTTGTCTGACCCTGGGTGCCCTGCACCCAACCCCAAAGCACAGAGAGAACTGCCCACAGCACGGCCTGGGTGAGACCAGTGGCAAGTAAAAGTACCCCCACGGTTAGCTCACAGAAGATTCAGAACGTACGTACGGGGAAAACACTGGAAGAAGTCCCACAGCAACCACCGCGGGTATAATTCCCGAAGGGTTTCTCAAAACTCCTTTACTGTGGTTATACGACTTCGGCGTGTCTTTAAACTATAAAACATTTCGGCTGATGTTAGACAAGTGGTAACAGCTCCAGCTCTGGCAAAGATCTTCTAGAATGTTCTCTGGGGCAGGGGTGGGCCTGGCCACATCTGGAGCCCACCCCTGCAGGGCCCCGGGGTCGGGGGTCTTCACATCTGTCCTCAGAAGCAGGGTCTCACCCTCCTCTTTCTGTGTCTCTGTCTCTCTGTCTATATATGTATTTATATAAAACAAATGCACGTATACTTATTGTTCTGACTGCGTTTTCCCAGAATAAAAAATGAAATAGTCTTTCGTCAATATGTATTTGACTAAACGGTGAAGAGATATTTCTCCGAAGCCTCGGAAGTCAGACAGATCAATGGATTTGAGGTGTTTACACAAACGGCACCGTGATTTGTAGAAACTGGTGAGCGAGTGGACAGGCAAACAGGCCGATCACTCCCACATGAAGGCTGGAAACAAAACGCCTCGGGGAAATTCGTCTCAGGGCTCGCGTCCTCTTCAGACTTCTTCAAGCTGACTTAGCAGGAGACCTGTAAGCAAATAAAAAACTCCCCACAAGCCAGGGAGGTAAATCCTTTAGCGAGTGGCGTCCGGGGCTCAGAGCGGCTTGGGGGGGGGGGCGTGAGTGACTCGCCCGGAGCGGAGCTGGGAGAGACCCCGCCTCCCTGGCCGCTGGGCCCCCGCCGCAGCCCCTCCCCCGCTCCTCCCTCCACCCTCCCTCCCTCCTGGGCTGAAACTCTGGCCGAAGGAGAGCAGAGACAGCTCTCTCTCTCTCTCTTTCTGTCTCTGGCCACCGCCGCCTGCCTCCTGCCCCCTGCCCCCGCTCCATGGTGACCCGCAGGCCGGTGACATGAGTCTGCCCCGTGTTCTGCTCGCCCTGCTGCTGCAGGCCTGCTGGGCCACCGCGCAGGACGATGTGGCAGCCTCGAGGGCCATCGCCTTCCAAGGTGAGTGGACTTGCCGCGTCTGGGACTCTGGCCTCGGCTGCCGGGCGAGGCCTGCCTGGACCAGACGTATCAGCTGTGATGCCCCAGTGGGACCCCAGCCCCTTCCCTTGCTGCCCGAGCGCTCAGATGCCGCGCGGCTGGCGCCGGACCCGACAGGAGGAGGCTGAGCCTCGGCCGGGGCTCAGCCCGCAAGCTCCCTGAGCGCCTGTCCCCGCGGGTGCTGCCCCCTCTCTGCCTCTCAGCTCCTTTTGATTCCTTGCTGGTGGTCAGTCAAGAAACACGGTCACCTGTCCCCACCCTCCCCCCCTTCTGAAGGTCATGCCCCTGGTAGTTTTAAATTCAACTTGGAAACGCGGTGAGAAAACGACCTCAGCTGTGGTGAAGGGCGGACTCCTCGCCCTTCCGGGAGGGTGGGAGTCTGAGTTGCCGCAGGGGTGCTGGCCGGGGAGGCAGCTGGTGGAGGACGCACCTGGGGAAGGTGGGCGCAGGGCGTGAGCTGCAGGCCCCTCCTCCGGTTCCCGGCCCAGACTGCCCCGTGGACCTGTTTTTCGTGCTGGACACCTCTGAGAGCGTGGCGTTGAGGCTTAAGCCCTACGGGGCTCTGGTGGACAAGGTCAAGGCCTTCACCAAGCGCTTCATCGACAACCTGAACGACAGGTAGGACCTCCGTCCTCTCGGGGCCGGCCTGCCTGGTGTCACCCTGCCGTGGCCCAGCAGGCAGAGCTGAGCCGCAACCTGCTCGGCTGGGTCTGCATCTGAGAAGGGTGGTGCCGGCCGGGCCTCTCGAGTCCCCTCCCCGAGTCTGAGTGGTCCAGACAGGCCAGGGAAAAGCTGCGCTTGAGATGGAGCAGGCCGGCCGGCCGGGAGGGCGGAAGGGGCAGTGCTGCTGCCTGGGCTCCGGGCCCCAAACCCTGAGGAGGAAACAGCTCCCCACCTCCACCACTGAGCGGGCGTGGGGAGCTGACCGAGGCCCTGTGGGTCCGCCCGGTGTCTGGAGGGGGTACTCCCCGCCAGCCACCGGGGCACCGACCACTGCCCAAGCGGACGGTCAGAGCCCACACCCCGGGCCCGAGGTCCCAGTGTCCCCCATGTCCAGAGGCCTGGTCGGAGGGGCCCCCAGCCCAGTCCCGGCTTTGGCAGCACCGTGCATCCACTCACTCACGGGGAAGCCCTGGGCAGTGGGTGTGGCCAAGCACAGGACACGCCTGCAGAGGGGCGGGGCAGGGCCACAGCGTGGGGGTGTGGCCAAGCACAGGACACGCCTGCAGAGGGGCGGGTCAGGGCCACAGGGTGGGGGTGCGGCCAAGCACAGGACACGCCTGCAGAGGGGCGGGTCAGGGCCATAGGGTGGGGGTGTGGCCAAGCACAGGACACGCCTGCAGAGGGGCGGGTCAGGGCCACAGGGTGGGGGTGCGGCCAAGCACAGGACACGCCTGCAGAGGGGCGAGGCAGGGCCACGGGGGGGGGGGGGCTCAGCTCAGACCAGGTTCCTCCCCCTCCCTCACCTGCACAGGCCCCACCCCTCCTCCCACCCTGTCCCTGCTGACCCACTCACCCACTGAGCAGCTGACCCAGGCGCCGAGCCTCCCACGCACCAGAAGGGGCCGCAGGGACAGAGGACAGGCCTGCCCAATACAGGGACTGTGGGACTGAAGCCCCAGGCCTCCCGAAATGCCCGGGTTTATGAGGCCCAGGGAGGGCCCCGGTGTGGATGTGCCTCGGGGAGGGGGTGCCAGGGCAGCCCTGCAGCCCGTCGTCCCGCTCCAGGGGACTCTGGCCCTGTGCCTCAGTTCTCCCGCCTGTGAACTGGGGGCTCTTCCCGCTGTCGGCGTTGGTTCTCCGCAGGGGCATCCGTCACCCGTCTGCTGATGGGCTGCGGGCCTGGCCACCCCCGGAGACCATCGACTGAGGTGCCCGGGGCAGAGAGAGGAGGCCACTCAGATCCAGGGGTCCCCACCAGTGTCCCTGCCCTGCCCACTGTCAGCGGCCCGACTGCTGTCCATGGAGGGTCTGCCCCCCACCCCGTGGCCCTGGAGCAGAGTCTCAGCACACAGCTCCTCGTCTGAGGCCCTGGAGAGCCGGGGACATGGTGGTCACTAGCTGGCCGCCCCCGCCCCGTGTGGCCCCCAGTGGCGGGACCCAGGGTCTTAGGGCCACTCGGGAAGCCCAGGCCAGGGCCCGCAGGCTCCTCCCTCTTGGGGCGAGACGGGACTGGCCATCTGTCCACCTGTGACGTGGTGGCAGTCCTGCCTTTGGATGGACGCAGTAGGGGAGCGGGCCTGCGTCTGGGGAGGGCCGCTCACCTCCGTGGGGCCCGCAGGTACTACCGCTGTGACCGCAACCTGGTGTGGAACGCAGGCGCGCTGCACTACAGCGACGAGGTGGAGATCATCCGCGGGCTCACGCGCATGCCCGGCGGCCGGGACGCGCTCAAGAGCAGCGTGGACGCGGTCAAGTACTTCGGCAAAGGCACCTACACGGACTGCGCCATCAAGAAGGGGCTGGAGGAGCTGCTCGTGGGGTGAGCGCCCGCCTGCCGCACCTCCCTGATCGCAGCCTGGTCGGCCACACTCCAGGGCTGTCCAAGGTCCCCAGGACCAGTCCCGGTGGCCGAGGGGGTCGTGCTGCTGACCACCGCCCAGCCTGCCCCATGGCCGCCAGGGGCGCTCTCCACCCCTCTGTCCTTCCCTCCAGCGGCCCACTGTCGTCTCAACCACTGAAGGCAGAGGGGGCCTGAAATGAGATCCCACAGAGCTTTATTTCCTGTGTAATGTCCTTTCCTATGATCCCACTTGTGGCCGGGTCAACACAGAGAAACAGGAAACGTTGCCTTGGGTCTGGGTCTCTCTCCAGGGTTTCTAGCCCCCTGACCCTTACCTCCAGTCTAGGGGTCTCAGCTCTGCGGTTCCAGTGGGGCCCTGAGCTGTCAGGGTCAGTGCTGGCCTGAGGGGCCCGGCTGGGTGGTCTCACCTCTCTCACCCCCTGCAGGGGCTCCCACCTGAAGGAGAACAAGTACCTGATCGTGGTGACTGATGGGCACCCGCTGGAGGGCTACAAGGAGCCGTGCGGGGGCCTGGAAGATGCTGTGAACGAGGCCAAGCACCTGGGCGTCAGAGTCTTCTCTGTGGCCATCACGCCCGACCACCTGGTAGGACCCCTGCCTACGCTGGGCGGGGGGTGGGGGAGCACAGGTACAGGCATGGCCTGAGGGACGGGGGGCTCCAGGGGAGCAGAGGTGGAGAGGGGCCCGGCGCTCCCACCGTCACCAACGTTCGCCCTTGTTCTGGTCGCATCCACGCCAGGAGCCACGTCTGAGCATCATCGCCACGGACCACACGTACAGGCGCAACTTCACGGCGGCCGACTGGGGGCAGAGCCGCGACGCGGAGGCCGTCATCAGCCAGACCATCGACACCATCACGGACATGATCGTGAGCGCGGCCCCGCCCTCCCCGCCGTGTCCAAGATGCCGGAGATCCCGCGCCTGGGAATGAAAACTAATTTGACTTTTCTTTTTCACTTTTCAGAAAAATAACGTGGAGCAAGTGGTAAGGCCCCCCCACCCCCCGCCCCGCACCATAGCGTCACCGGCGCCCGTTTGCCCGGCAGCAGGCTGAGCGCGGGCGGCCGGTGTGGCTGTGCCCGGGCTCTCTGACGTGTCCCCTGTCCCTTCCTCCGCAGTGCTGCTCCTTCGAGTGCCAGGTGAGTGTGCGAGCCCCGCCCCGGGCCCCCCGGCTCTGCCGCCTCGCGCTCACCATTCTCTTGTGTCTTGCAGCCCGCCAGAGGACCTCCTGGGCTGCGGGGCGACCCTGGGTATGAGGTGCGTGGCCGCGTCCTGTCCGTGCTTTCCTCCTTGGGGTGGGGGAGAAGCCTGGGAGAAATGTCCCTGCTGCCTGGCACCCAGGTGTTAGGGATGCGCTGGACCCCAGGCAGCCGTCCTGAGCGCTCACCGCCCGCCTGCTGTGCTGAGCAGTTGCCCCAGCGCGGGAGAGAGTCCAGGCGCCGTGACCCCACGCCGATGCGGCGGCCACGGGCTGCCGTGGGGTGGGGTCCGCCGCTCCGGCCTCTTCCCCATGGGGGAGGGAGCGGCCTTTCTGGAGTGACCACCCCTGTGGCTTCGCTGCTGGAGGCGGACCCTCCATGGGACGGGTGAACATGGCCCAAGGCCACGACTGCTTCGTGCGGAGGTTTTGGAGAACAAAGTTAGTTCCCAGTATTCACAACCTGGGATCTTGCTTGTGAAAGTCCACATTTCTGGCTTTTCCTAGAAAGCGTCAGGTGCAGTAGCCGTGGAGCCACACGGCTACCTCCTCTGGGGGGCTTCTGCGCCCCACCCACCCCGCCCGCTCCAGCAGCAAGAATGGGCGGAGAGAAAAGATTCAGGGGTCACTCCAGCCGGCGCCGGGCAGCCCCAGGGCCCGGTGGGGTGTGTGGGAGGGGAGCGTGGACCTGACCACGCAGGTCCCAGGATGGGCCACGAGAAAGGTGCCTGAAAATCACATGAACACTAGGGACCGGATGGAATAGCTTTTTGGACCTTTTTTGTTCGCAGGTAGAGGGTCCTTCTCACCAGCTTTTTAGAAATAAATGGAATTTGTCGTCTAACCTTGATCTGCTCTGTATTCCAGGGAGAAAGAGGGAAGCCAGGGCTCCCGGGAGAGAAAGGAGACGCCGGAGACCCCGTGAGTGCCGAGCCCTGACCGGGGGATGGGGGCGCTGAGAAGCCCGAGCCCAGGGAACTGGGCTGCGGAAGCTTCCAGAAGGATGGCTGGCTTCTGAGCACCATCGCCATGTGGCCTGACCCTCAGAGGACACGGCCCTCGTGGTGGCCAGGACCAGGGCGCACGCGGCATAGCCGTCCTTCCAGCAGCCCCCGCCCGGGAAGACCCCCCCGTGCCCCTCAGGCGCCCCCACAGGCCCACCTGCTCTCAGAAGGCGGGGGCAGGGGGCGGCCAGCAAAGTCCCAGGGCCTCTGCTTCAGCCACGGCCAGTTTCCCCTCCCCCGTGGCCCCGTGGGGGGCTCTGGGTCTCCGCCTCCCTGGAGCTCCGCTGAGAGCCCCTGGGAGGGGTGGGTGAGGCCTTCATAGCAGGGCGCTTCTCAGACGCAGGTCAGTGGTCAGCCAGCCAGGTCTCTCCAGCTGACCGGGCCTGAGTAGCGTGGAGAGCAAGCGGGTTGGATGGGGGCTGCCCCTGCCCCCAGGGGTGTCTAACGCACCCCTTCCTCTGTTGCAGGGAAGGCCTGGGGACCTCGGACCCGTCGGCTACCAGGGCATGAAGGTGCGTCTCCCCCTCCTCTACCACAGCCTTTCCTGGGGCCTCAGGGCATCCGGCCTGGGGCGCCCCTCACAGCCCCCTTCCCTCCTCTGTTTGCTGTCTAGGGAGAAAAAGGGAGCCGAGGGGAGAAGGTGAGTGACGTGAGACTTTGGGGGGTGTCCCTCGGGGCCCAGAGCGGCCCCCTACTCTGGACAGGGACAATGCTGCCTGTTCCCGGCGTGGCTGGGCTGCGATGAGCTGGGTGGTGGGGAGGCGCCCTCCTTGGGGACCTCGCCCCACGATGGGGAGACCAAACCTCTCACCCTTCCTTCCTGTCTCCTCAGGGCTCCAGGGGACCCAAGGGCTACAAGGTGAGTGTGGCCGGAGGGGCATGGCCGGTGGGGACACTTCCCTGTGGGGTGCGGTCTGACCTTGGTCTGACCTTCTTTGGTTTTTGCACTTTGCAGGGCGAGAAGGGGAAGCGTGGCGTGGACGGCGTGGATGGCATGAAGGTCACCCTCAGCTGGGGGAGGGCTAGAGGCGGGGCCCGTGTTTCAGGAAGGGACGGTGGGCAAGGCTGGCCACCCCAGGGCCGGTGGGTGGGGAGGGGTCTCATGTGTGGCCACCCCTGGGCAGCATGAAAGGCAGGAGACGTTTCCTGCCAAGCCCCAGGTCCCAGTGGACCCCAAGCCACCTGGCCAAGCTCAGAGCTCCTTCTGCCGGGTGGGGCTTTCTTGGGAAGCGGGTGGATGGGCCAGTGCTGAAAGGCTTGATCACCGAACCCGCCTTCCTCCTTGCAGGGGGAGACGGGGTACCCTGGCCTGCCAGGCTGCAAGGGCTCGCCCGGATTCGATGTAAGTCGCTTTCTCTCACCGACATTTTAAGACTAAGTCGTCAAGAGTGGAGTTGCCTCAGCCCTCCTGCTGACACGCTAAGAAGTCGCACGGGCCACACCACGTGCAGACCTGCCCTTCTGCTTGTCGCTTACGTGTGTGCAGCCCAGTGGCTGCGGTTTCAGAATGTGGTCTGACTCTGCGTCCTCTCCCCAGGGCATCCAAGGACCCCTTGGGCCCAAGGGCGACGCGGGTGCCTTCGGACTGAAAGGAGGGAAGGTCAGTGACTCAAGCCCGCGGCAGGCCAGGCTGGGGCTTTACGACCCACCGAGCGTTGAGCAGAAATTCCTCCTGGAAGCAGGTTCTCGCCCCTAGTCTGGGGGCCAGGCCCCACCGCCCATGGGGGATGAGGCCTCGCCATTGCCCTTCCTGGAGCCGCCAGGGCTGGGGTGGGGGGCCCTCCGCCCCGGGAAGTGCTGGTTCCTGAGCCTCGGACACGTCCTGTCCCCACCACACCAGCCGCCCCTGCTCATCCGTCTGGGGCCTCTCTGGTCACCTCAGGAATGTCCACGTAGCCTGCAGCCCGCGGGTCAGCCCAGAATCGATCTGCTCACGGGAAATCTAAACTCAAGAATAAACAGGGTGGCGCTGATGCTGCAGTGGGCAGAGCAGTGAGGCATGAGGACTTCACGTTTTGAGTCTAATTCAAATCTGCTGCTGGGAAAGTTGGAGCAGTAACACGAACTCCGCCCCAAACGCGTCCTAGCAACGCACATGTCCTGGAGTGTGGGCCGAGGTCCCCAGCCTGGCAACAGTGGGCATCCACTCATGAGGGCCGGGCTGGCCCCTGTGGTGGCGGCATTTGAACCCAGGAGGCGGGTTTTGTGCAGAGATGTGGGTGTCTGGGGAGGGTCCTCTGTGTCCGAGGTTCCTGCAGCCAGTCAGGGACGGCGGCCTGAAGCAGGGCCAGCGTAGGGTCACTGGCCCCCAGGACGGCTGGGCGTGGCCTCCTGAAGGCTGACCCTTGCATCTTTCCAGGGTGAGCCTGGAGCAGACGGGGAGCCTGGGAGGCCAGGGAACACGGGGCCCCCCGGAGACGAGGTGAGTATGCACACAGCCCCCCGATACAGCGGGGTGGGCGCCGGCCCTGGGAGGGGCCGCAGGGTCAAGGACAGACAGTCTTCACTGTTGTCCCCAGGGTGAGCCTGGAGCACCTGGTCCCCTGGGAGAGAAGGGAGAAGCCGGCGACGAGGTAGGAGCCCCTCGTCCTCCTGATGCCCGAGCCTCAAGCAGAGTTCCCGACGCAAACTAACACTCGTGTTCATTCCTCTTAATCCCAGGGAAACGCGGGACCAGACGGACCCCCCGGAGAGAGGGTGAGTGGAGGTGTCCTGGGCCTCACCACTTAGTGGCAGGCGTGGACGGTGTGACCAGCCCTGTGGTCCCAGGTGGACAGACCCCGGGGAGTGTGCTGGAGCCAATGGGACCCCAGTCTCTGAAGGATGGGGCGTGAGATGGAGGGACTGCAAGTCCTGGTATCTGCTGGGGCGCCAGGCCTCGAGCCCCAGCCTGCACCGTCAGGGCTGCAGCCTCACCGCCCTCTGCTGCCTCCACACAGGGCGGCCCTGGGGAAAGAGGACCACGGGGGACCCCAGGCGCGCGGGGCCCGAGAGGAGACCTGGTGAGTCACTGTTCCTAAAGCTGGGACCCCATCCCCTGGGGGCAGAGACCGGGGCCAGGCCAGGGTCAGGCCATCAGAATCACAGGACACGCCACCGAGGCCCTCTGGCCCCTAGATGTGGGCAACCCACGCCCTCGCCTCCTAGTTCCCAAATACACCCCCCGACACACACTTCTTGTGCGGGAAATGCAGCAGCTCCTGCGCTCGGGCCCCGCCCAGACCTCCAAGCTGCGTGGCCCCGGGTGACCTCCAGGGCCTGGGAGGCAAGGTGAGCTGGGTGGGGCTTCTCCACTCAGCACGGATGACCAGGGAGCAGCCCCCTGAAACCTCACCCAGGCACGCCGTGGAAGCACGTCCTCTGCACTGTGGCTGCCACCTTCGTGCCGGCTGGCCGGGTCTGGCTCCACGGGCTTTCCCCGAGCTGCGCTTATTCCTTAGCTTGGCCTTTATTTAGCTGCCCAACTTCACAATTTCGCAGCTGACTCAGCAAGCCCCGCCCGCTGCACGTCTGGGCTCTTCCCCACAGAGCTCCTAAACGTTTCGCAGACGGAGCCTCTTCTGCAACTGTCTTCTTCCGGGGACGGTCTCCCTTTGTTAAAACTTCAAGAGCAGGAATGTTGGAAACAGCTCAGGGGCTGCTGCTCGCTCACCTCCAAGGCCCAGCGGCTTCGCCGTCAGGGGCCACGCTGGGCTTCCTCTGCCACGCGGTTAAGCGGGAAAGTCTGGCGGGACCCAGAGCGTGGGCACCGAGTCACACTCTGCCCGGTTGGAGAGGAGAGCAGGCCTCACCCTATGGCTCCGGGGTTAGGAGGCAAGGACGCTGAGCCCCAGGCCTCAGATGCGGCTGGCCCCCTCCCTGCTGGAGATGCAGGCGCCGCCGCTCCCCGTCCGCAAGAACGGGGTGCTTCTCCAGGCTGTGCTGTCCCCCTGGGGTGACACTCGGACGTAGGGGCAAATGCTTCTCCTCCAGATGCGTGTCCAAGGCATCCCGATGGGGAGAGTGAGTTTAGCCAAGTCCAAGGTCAGGGGAAGAGAGGTTTGTCTTTCTGACCCCGACCCCAGGCCCCCCAGAACCCCACGCCCCCCCCAGGCAGGGGTGGGGAAGGACAGCAAAGCAGGGACGATGTAGCTTTGACCCCCTTTCTGAGCCCAGTGCTTCAGGTCAGGAAACAGGACTGAAGGCCAGGCTGTGCCTCCCGGAGGTGCCTTGGACAAAGCGGGGTGGAGGTCTGGTCAGCCCCACACAGCTCTGGGGCCCGAGGCCAGGTGGACGATGAGATGCCTCCCGGCCTCGGGGGGGCTGCTGGCCCCTTGTCGTGGCCCCTTGAAAGCACAAGTCACCTGATGGCCAGGCACGTGGCCACGTTGTGGGAAACACGTGGGCAAGCGTGAAAAGGAAGGACGAGGCCGGCCCACAGCAGACAGTGGCCCTTCCTGGCTGTGTGGGAGCTGCCGGGCCCCTGGCCTCGCCTGGTGGCCACCCGGGGCGGCTGCCCTCTTCCATCTCCACCTCAGCGGCTTTTCCTCTCCAGGGTGAAGCTGGACCCCAAGGTGACCAGGGACGAGAAGGCCCCATTGGCATCCCCGGAGACCCGGTAGGAAGCCCGGCTGCCGGGGGGCAGGGGGGGAGCTGCTGCCGGTTCGGATCAGCTCACAGATTTAGGGGGAGGTCCCTAGGGGGAGGTCCCTTTTCTCTTCCCACCTGGGGTGCTTCCTGCAGGGGCAAGGCCTGGAGACCTTGGGATGTCTGGGGTCGGGTGGGGGGCCAGGGTGGCTGGTGCAGATTGGTGAGCTGGGCCCAGTGCTCCCAGGGGAGCCCTGTCTCAGGGTGGGCGCCTGCCAGGGTGCAGCCCTGAGTGTGCAGAGCCCCGTGCTGCCCCCAGCGCTGCCCTCAGGGTGAGGAAGGGTGCCCTGGCTCGGCTGGTGCTGGGGGAGGGCAGTGGGCTTGGAGGCCGGGCTGGGGCATGAGGGGGCAGGGCGGGCAGCAGCGGGGGTGTGCTGGAGTCGGGGCACCCTGGGGACCCCCTGGCCTGGCGGAGCGGGGTCACAGGGGACTGAGCCCAGACAGAGGCACCCCACATTGGAGACAGGGTATGTGAGCCTCTCTCAGTGTTTGGAGCCCAGAGGTGAGATCCTGGCTGGAAATCGATTGGGGAGTGTTGGTGCACAGAAGGTTCTAGAATTCCTGGATGTGACCTTCTAGAGGCCATGCTGGGGATGAGGAGGACAGTGGAGGCCTGAGGAAGCCGCGGGCTGGGTGGAAGGAGGGGGCGGGGGACAGGCAGGAGGCTGTGAGCGGCTGGGGGAGAGGCACAGGTGAGACGACCCTCCCCAGGGAGCATCATGCCCGCCGCTGCTCTCAGCCCATCTTCTCCAGACCCCAGCCCGGGGCCAGCCACGGGGGTCCACGAGTGGAGGGTGGGGACAGGATGCACGCAGAGGCGAGGCAGTTTGGGAGGCAGTCTGCACTGGGCAGGCCTCGGCCAGAGGGACACCGCTGGTGGCCAGCGCATCCTGGCAGAGGTCAGCAGGGCCTGCTCGAGCTCTGGCCCTGGGGGAGCTCCCTGGGGGAGAACAGGAAGGGGGGCACACAGCCTGGTGCTGCCCTTGTTATTGGGGTGCTGGCCATCCAGTGGGGAGACAGACCACACGTAGTGAACACGTAGCAAGCTGACCTATGTGCGTGGTGAGGACGCCTGGCTGCAGAGGTAGGTCCCGCAAGGCCCTCGACCCCGCCCACCGCCTCCCGCGGGGTGAGGGCTGCCTCAGGGTCCACGAGCCCCTGAGGGCCCCTGCGATTCGGGGTGCTGCCGGCTGGGCGTCGGCCGGCTCTGCCACTGACCTGCGTTGCGGCCTGTTCCTTGGCGCCCTCGGAAGGGCCTACTTCCTGCCCCTTCTCGTCCCCATTGACTGTAACGAGATTGTCTGCAGTATTTTGCTTTACAGAAAAATACTGTAGGGAGTCCCCTGGTGGCCTAGCGGTTAGGATGCTGGGCTTTCACTGCCATGGTCCGGGTTCAATCCCTGGTAGGGGAAATAAGACCCCACAAGCTGCACGGCATAACCAAAAAAAAAGGAAAAATACTGTCATAAATATCAACCTCCATCTGCCGTTCAGTCAGCTCATCTGTCCATCTGTCCATCTGTCCATTTGTCCATCCATCTCTATCCGTCCATCCATCCACCATCTATGTACATGTGTGCATCTATCCCTCTATCCACCCACCCCTCTGCCATCTGTCTATTCATCGATCACATACATATCTGTGGATATATGTACCCAGCCGTCCATCCATCCGTCTACCCACCCAGCTGTCCATCCATCCATCCACCCTGAAGAGCTTCCCAGGCTATGTCCAGAATGTAAGTTCTTAGCAGCAACATTTCTCAGCCCCAGTGGTGTGTGTGTGAGCTAATATTTGCCAAATAATCCTACCTACTTCTCTGTCTGGCCCCCAAGAGTGTAAAAGAGGACGGCTCCCACACCTTTGCCAGGACGAGCTATGATCAGACTCCTGCCGTGAGCCTTCTCTCCCCTCTTGCTTTGACTGTTCGTGGGTTTACGGGCCAAGCGCGGTCTCTGCCGGGCTGTTGAGGCAGCTCTTCATTTCCCACCGGCGTCTGTGTTTCCCACGTTGATGGCGGGGGGCTCCATCCATGGTGCAGACATTTTGTCAGTTGTCATCTGCGTCCTGACCTTGTCTATGGTACCCTGTGGTTGAGGATGTCCTGCTCGTTTACAAAGATTTACAAATGTGCTCACGCCTTTTAGTGTATTTTTTGCTTACGTCTTTGATCTGTCTGGAGTAGAGACTGAGGGGCTGGAAGAGAGGTGAGCTTGGCCTGCTTGGCTTTTTCGGCGAACGGCCAGCCCGTTGTCACAACACACGTAACCGCAGTCTTTCCTGCTGGTTAAAACGCACTTCCATCATGTTTAAACCCCCTCACCTACGTGTGCCTCTTTCTGGTCTGGCTGTCGCACACCCCTCCTCTTTCCATTTCCACCCAGTTCCCATGACTGTAACTCATGTGGCCTCAGGCGGGCTGGGCCTGCTGCCTGGGCGGCTTCCTGGGCCCCTGCCTGGGCCCCTGACTTTCCTGGACGGGAACCAAGGAGCAGTAACTGCTACTGGCCGGTGCTGCCGGGACAAGCTGCCCGTATGATGCAGGTCTTCCCTGTGGCACCTTCAGGAGGTCATTCGAGACTCTGAAGGCACGAAGCTCTAAAAGCAGAACCGACACGGGTTCATGGGACCATCCCAGCAGCATCAGTTTTCAGTCATGATAGTCACTGCAAAGAAAAGGAAACGACCAAGAACGTGGGGAGAGAGGGAGGCCCCACCCCAGGCGGTGGGGACCCCGGGCGCTGCTGGGGGCGGCTGCCCCCTTTGGGAGGGGGCCCTGTGTCCCCCCAGCCTGTGAGCGACCGGAGACGGTCCCCTCCCGACCCGTGGCTCCCGGCCAAGGAGGCGCTTGGTCACCTGGACATTCGACTTCCGGGCCTCCAGGCTCTGGCTCGTGTGCCCGGCCCTCCCAACCCCACCACGGACCCGCGACCGACTCCAGGCCCGGCAGGAGGCCGGCTCCGACCCCAGGGTCCATGCAGAGAGTTCTGGGAAATGTGTTTTCCCAAATCGCAGGAAAAGGCAGTGGAGAAACAGAGGACAGGGTCCCATCGTCCCGTGGCAGGCCCAGCCGTCCGGCCTCGCCCGTCCCACGTCCCACCGCGGTGGGCGGCCAGTCCCACCTGCGAGGGTGCCAGCTGCCCACAGGAGCTCCGCCCGAGTTTGGTCTTTCTGTGTCTTAGGCAGGCCCTTGAGTCCCAGTTTCCCAGGAGGTGCTACCCGGGACCAGGAGGTGCCGCTTTTCTTGCCCCGAGGCAGGTCTCGGGGCCCCAGGCTGACCCCCTGAGCCCCCGTGTCCCCGTGGCCAGCATGCAGGGAGCGTGATGCTGGTGCTGGCCAGGGCGCACAACCGCGCCAGCTCCCGGGCCGTGGCCACGGCCGGCCCCCTGCCCGGTGTGGGGCGGCAGCGCGGCAGCAGCTCCTGGCCGGATAACGGGCGTCGTGCACGTTTGTGACGGGAGGGCAGCCAGCAGAGAACTCGTGAGAAGCGCCGCCTCGTGACGGGGCCCAGGGGATGGGCCTCTGAGTCCAGGGTCCCGTTGGCGGGGCCCAGGGGATGGGCCTCTGAGTCCAGGGTCCCGTTGGCGGGGCCCAGGGGATGGGCCTCTGAGTCCAGGGTCCCGTTGGCGCGGCCCAGGGGATGGGTCTCTGAGTCCAGGGTCCCGTTGGCGGGGCCCAGGGGATGGGCCTCTGAGTGCAGGGTCCCGTTGGTGGGGCCCAGGGGGGCAGGCGGGCCAGCAGCCCCCTGAGTGACACACGCTTGCCCTCCTCGCTGGGGCTTGGCTGGGGGCATCTGCGCAGTGCTCAGGGGACCGAAAGCCTGGCCCCGGGAATCCAGGGGTCACCTCCAGAGAGGGACGGGGATAGAGCAGCCAGCAAGTGCGGGGTCTGGGGCCTGGGCGGCTCCTCTGGGGCAGAGGGGGACCGACGGCTGTGTCCTCTCTCTGCAGGGTGAGGCTGGCCCCACTGGACCGAAAGGATACCGCGGCGACGAGGGGCCTCCAGGGCCCGAGGTGAGGAGCCCTCCCCGCCCCCCATCCTAGGAGGGGCCAGCCCTGGACCCAGACCCCATCCCGTACCCAGCGCTTCCTTAGGAGATCCCCCAGGCTCCTTACCTGTTAAAACTGTTTCATTTCACCTCACAGTATATGTGACTCTTAGAACATTTAGAAAATGAAGAAAACTACAAAAAGAAATCTAAAACACCCCCCAGAGATAAACAACATGAAGAGTTTGGCTTATTTCTTTCCAAATTCTTTTTTCTTTCTTTGCATATTATGCCTTATAAATTTGACTTGGTAAGGTTTTTTTGTTGTTTTTCTCATCATGAGCTCAAACCTTAACGATTTTTCAGCACGTTATTGACATGCTCCCGTTGGCCATGCCTGTAGCTCTATCTGCTGATTCCTCCACCCCCGCCGGATGGGCTCTCGGGTTTGAATTTCCTGCAGTGACCCCGTGGGTTTCTGTCCCTGTTCTGGTCACCTCCTCCTTGGGTCACTCCCTGGGTGGACCACTGGGCAGGTGTGGCCTCTAAGGCCCGAAGGTTACACGGCCCCCAGGATCATCGGTTTAAAAACCCTTCTTTTAGTCATTTCTGTGCTGCATGAAGACGTGTATTTTATTTAATTGTCCCTCTTTCCTCCAAGAGACCTTGTACCTCTGAGCCTGTGTGGCTCGCTGCCTGGTGTCCACTTCATTTTCTCCTCCTTAGGGCCCCGGAGGAGCCTCAGGGCCCCCAGGACCCCCCGGAGACCCCGGGCTGATGGGCGAAAGGGTGAGTGACGCAGGGCACAGGGCACAGCCCTGGTAGGGGGGCTGCCTGGGACCCCAGAGTCCAGAAGCAGCCAGCCTGGGCGAGTCCCACAGTGACTGGACACGGTCTGCTCTCCCAGGGTGAAGACGGCCCCCCTGGAAACGGCACCGAGGGCTTCCCCGGCTTCCCTGTGAGTGCCCCCCGACACCCCCTTTGGCCAGTCGGGCACACGGGCTCCGTGGCCGGGATTGCCCCTCGTGGCCCCCCGCCATGTCAGAGCCCGGCATGACTGTCCTGCCTTCCTGCAGGGCTATCCGGGCAGCAGGGGTCCTCCCGGGATAAATGTGAGTACGCGCCCTTCCGCTCCGTCGGCCCCTGGAGCACACGCGCACGTTCAAGCACATCGCTCCCACCCCTGAGCAGGCACACACGCGTGCAGAGGCACACACGCGTGCAAACACTCACACGCGTGCAGACGCACTGTCCCCCGCAGCCCAGCTGTCGCCGAGGCACCCCCACCTGCGTCTCCGTCTCTGGGAGCCCCGCCCGGCCCCGGGCGGGGTGCCCCTGCTGACACTTCCCTCAAGAGCCGAGGGCTCCACCGCACCCCCCAGAGCCCTGCCCTCCCCAGGAGCCCAGGCCCGCAGCACCCACCCCAGACCCTGGGCCCGGCTCCCCCTAACCACGTGCTCCCCTGCAGGGCACCAAAGGCTACCCTGGCCTCAAGGGAGACGAGGGAGAAGCCGGGGACCCTGGAGAGGACGTGAGTGCAGAGCCCACCGCATGCTGTGACATCCCGGGCCGGCCTCGGCCTCGAGGGCCCGGACCCGGAGGGCTGTGGTGGCTCCGAGGGCGGCTGAGGGTCCGGGGTCGAGGGTGCGGTGGGCAGGCTCGCAGCAGGGGGTCCAGGGGCTCCGGCCACGTGTGGCAGTGCCTGCAACACCGCGCTGTCTTTCCAGAACAATGACATTTCTCCCCGAGGCGCCAAAGGAGCAAAGGGCTACCGAGGCCCCGAAGGCCCCCCGGTGCGTTGGCGGGCGCGGGCAGGTGCCCCACCCAGAGGCTGCAGAGGCTGGGGTGTGGGGGCGGGAACCTGGGAGCCAGGCTCTGGGGAAGGGCTCGGGAGGCGGGGCTTCGGCAGGCAGGATGACGGGGACGGGCAGTTTCGGGGTGGGGGCTTGAGCAGGCAGGGGTGGGCAGAGGAGGGGAGGGTGGGTCTCCAGGTGAGGCATGATGGTTGCGGCAGGGCCCGGGGCGGTGCCTGGATGAGGCTGGGCACCCTGCCCCTCGCGGTGGTGTCATTAGACCCACAGGGACACTCTGCCCCGGGCCGTGAGCACCCACAGACCACCAGGAAAGGGCACATTAGACAGTTGTCGCCCAGCGGAGGGAGGTAGCAGGTTCCCCAGCCCTTAACGTGCAGAAGCCTCAGCTGCCCCTAGTGTTCGGGGGGCCCTAAGTGGAGGTGGGGTCAGCCGAGGGCTCCCGTCAGACCTGCAGCCCAGGAATCGGGCAGGGCCCCAGCGTCCACCCTCTCCTGTCCTTTCTCTGACAGGGACCCCCAGGACACATAGGACCACCAGGGCCAGACGTAAGTGGGGTGTTTGTGAACATCCTTGGGGGCCAACTGCTCTGGCCCAGGATCCTGTGAGGGTGGGGAGCTGTGACAGCAGCAGGGAGCCGTGATGGCGATGGGGGGGGGGGGGACACGTGATGGCCACAGGGGGGCACTTGGTGGCCATGGGGGTGTGATGGCCACAGGAGACATGTGATCGCCATAGAGGCACATGATGGCCATGGGGGGCATGCAATGGCCACTGGGGGGACACGTGGTGGCCATAGGGGAACATACGAAGCCGGGGGGGCACATGGCCACAGGGTGGACATCTTATGGCCACGGGGAGACACGTCTTTGCCCCCACAGGAACATGTGATGGCCACGGGGGGCGGAACGTATGGCCACATGTCAGGGACCACATCAGGTGCTCATGCCTGCAGGCAGGGGCCTCACAGGCAGAGCAGGGCACACCATGGGAAGGGAGACACCCTGCCCAGCCCAGCCCCTCTGTGGTCCCAGCTGTGGTCCCAGGGGATGGGGACCTGGAAGGCTGGCCTCACCCCAGAGCCTGGGGCAGCCCTGGAGGGGTCACAGCAGGGCCTGTTCTGTCTCATGGGAGTGTCTCACCCCCTCCCCAGGAATGCGAGATTTTGGACATCATCATGAAAATGTGCTGTGAGTGTCTCCACCTTTGAGTAACTGTCCTAACTAGAAGGAGTGTCCTGCCACGGTGCCGGCCGGGGTGAGGCAGGCAGGCGGGCAGGCGTATGCCACCCACGAGAGTCCTGGTGGGCCGGGGAGGGCTGGCTGGAGGGTTTAGTCTAAACGACCACGTAATTTCCTCTTTCTCCTCTTCCCAGCTTGCTGTGGTGAGTGTCACTCTTCACCTGGTGTTTCTAGCTTTCGAGTGGACTGACCCCGTGGGGGGTGGAGCCCCTCGCCCACACTCCCGCAGCCCCGGGGTGCTGGCCCACCTCGTCCTCTCCCCGCTCACTCACACAAGCAGGCACGGGGGGACGGGAGTTCTCCCGGTGCCCCCGGGTCCTCGAGGCCCTGGCCCTCGGGCTGCCCTGCTCTGGGAGGGGTCCTGGGAGGGGCCCCGAGGCTGAGCCCGCCACCGCCCACAGAGTGCCAGTGCGGCCCCATCGACATCCTGTTCGTGCTGGACAGCTCCGAGAGCATCGGCCTGCAGAACTTCGAGATCTCCAAGGACTTCATCGTCAAGGTCATCGACCGGCTGAGCAGGGACGAGCTGGTCAAGGTGAGGTGCCCAGGCCTCGCTCGAGGACGGAGCTTCCCAGGAGGGGTCTGTCCTGACACCAGAGTGGAAGGGCCGGGCGCTAGGGGCCATGGGACGGACGCTTTGCTTCTCGAAAGCCGAAGCCCCCAGCCCACCAGAGCATGAGAGTCACCCCGGGGGCCCGGGGGCCGGTCCAGCCTGGGACAGGTGGTGGGTGGAAGGGCGGCCCAGGAGGGGCATGGGCGCCTCGGGGGCCCTGGTGGGGGCCGCTCCCGACCGCGGCTCCCGTCCCCGTGCAGTTTGAGCCCGGGCAGTCGCACGCGGGCGTGGTGCAGTACAGCCACAACCAGATGCAGGAGCACGTGGACCTGCGGGACCCCAACATCAGGACCGCCCAGGACCTCAAGGAGTGAGTGCGGCTGCTCGGAGCCGGCCGACGCACGGGGCCCCAGCGGCCCCCGCAGCCCTGCCCCAGCCCCGCCCCAGCCCCGCCCCCCAGTGAGGGCGGCGCCGTGGCCCCACCCCCAGCCCTGCCCCAGCCCCGCCCCCAGCCCCGCCCCCCACTGAGGGCGGCGCCGTGGCCCCACAGAGCCATCAAGAAGCTGCGCTGGATGGGCGGAGGCACCTTCACAGGCGAGGCTCTGCAGTACACCCGGGACCGGCTGCTGCCGCCCACCCAGAACAACCGCATCGCTCTGGTCCTCACGGACGGCCGCTCGGACACCCAGAGGGACACCACCCCACTCAGCGTGCTCTGCGGCCCTGACATTCAGGTGGGGCGGCCTCCGTGTCTGCGCTGCCACCCTTGCGCTCTGGGGCTCGGGGGACTGTCCCCACCGGGGGCCACGCCAACACTGCCCCTCCCCCCAGGTGGTCTCCGTGGGCATCAAGGATGTGTTTGGCCTAGCCGCGGGCTCCGACCAGCTCAACGTCATCTCCTGCCAAGGCCTGGCGCCCCAGGGGCGGCCGGGCATCTCGCTGGTCAAGGAGAATTACGCAGAGCTGCTGGACGATGGCTTCCTGAAGAACGTCACCGCCCAGATCTGCATAGGTGGGCATGGGCAGGGCCCCCCTCGGCCCAGGCGTGTCCTGCTCTGCTCTCACGGTGACCCTCCGGCCATGGGAGCCACACACCCACGGCCAGCAGCACGCCTGCCGCCCCCCCAGCCGCTTCCCGCTCTTCCCTGAGGAGGCCGTGGCCTGGCTCCCTCGTGGTCCAGCGTCCTGGCTCCCTCATGGTCCAGCGTCCACACGGGTGCCCCCCCCCCCCCCCGAGTGTGGGCTGCACCGCATCTCCCGCCCGTCGTCCTGGAGCCGTGAGCACACGTGTGCGCTGGGGTCTGAGGCTCGGCCGTGTTTGGCCTTGGAGTCTGAGGCCCCTCAGAGGTGCCTACCTAAGAACATACTTGCCATGTCCATCTGGGCCTGGCCCGGGGTCAGAGCTGAGTCCGTGGTGCAGACAGCTGGTCGGCAGCCAGAGAGAGCTGCAGGGTCAGACTCGGGGCCCTAGCCCTCCCGGTGGGCACGTACTCAGCCTCGTCCAGGGACAACGTGGCCCGGGCTCTGAGCTGCAGACCACCCTTCCTCCTCTCTGAGCCTTGGTTTCCCCATTCTGGGAAGGGGGGCTGCCTCACTGGGCTGGTGCCCGGGGGGCCATTCCGTCCCTCAAAGGCCCCTCTTGAACAAAGGACACCCCTCCTGGTGGGTGGAGGGGGCCAGCTGTTCAGGAACATCAGCTGTGCTTCCATGGAGATGCCAGCTGTCCTCTTGTTGGGGGGCTACAGGTGGAACAGTGGTCTCTGAGATCGCTGGGTCCATGCTGTGGGGTTTTCTCTCTTACAGACAAGAAATGTCCAGATTACACCTGCCCAAGTGAGTACCGGGGGAGGGGGAGGGGCTCTCAGGGCGGGGCACCGGGTGAGGAGGGTCGAGAGGCCACAGGGCGGGTGGGGCCAGGCTCTCGGGGCCTCGCTGTGTGCTCACAGCCGCCCCTGCCCACAGTCACCTTCTCCTCCCCGACCGACATCACCATCCTGCTGGACGGCTCGGCCAGCGTGGGCAGCCACAACTTCGACACCTCCAAGCGCTTCGCCAAGCGGCTGGCCGAGCGCTTCCTGACGGCGGGCCAGACGGGCCAGGGCCAGGAGGTGCGCGTGGCGGTGGTGCAGTACAGCGGCACCGGGCAGCAGCGGCCGGAGCGTGCGGCGCTGCAGTTCGTGCAGAACTACACCGTGCTGGCCAGCGCCCTGGACACCATGGACTTCTTCAACGATGCCACCGACGTCACCGACGCCCTGGGCTACGTGACCCGCTTCTACCGCGAGGCCTCGCCCGGCGCCACCAAGAAGAGGCTGCTGCTCTTCTCCGACGGCAACTCGCAGGGCGCCACGGCGGCCACCATCGAGAAGGCCGTGCAGGAGGCCCAGCGGGCAGGCATCGAGATCTTCATGGTGGTGGTGGGCCCCCAGGTGAACGAGCCCCACGTGCGCGTCCTGGTCACCGGCAAGGCGGCCGAGTACGACGTGGCCTTCGGTGAACGCCACCTGTTCCGCGTGCCCAGCTACCAGGCGCTGCTGCGCGGCGTCTTCTACCAGACGGTGTCCAGGAAGGTGGCGCTGGGCTAGCAGCCGGGCCACCGCCGCTGAGACGGAGAGTGAGAAGGGGCCGGAAGGTTCCTGGCCCACCCGACTAGCCAGGCTTTTTAAGGAGAAGCTCGAAAGGCCGCGATTCAGCGCTCTGCGTTCTGCCAGCCCCTCCGAGCGGGGTGTTGCCGCCCCGACCCTGGGCTCTGCCGGCCCCTCCCGCCGCCCACCTGAACCCGCACCTGACTCGCGCTGCCGGTCAGGGTCCCCTAATCCCGAGTCAGAACCCCTAAGCCTGGTTTCTCTTTCCTTCCTGGGGTCAGCTGTCACCGCCTCCCCTCCCCCACTCCCTTGTAGCTTGACTTTCCTTCACGAAACACTCACGCCTAGAGTCAGGTCTCCCAGGGAGCTGCCTGAGCCCTGGTGAGCCGACACCTCCTCCCAAGGCTCTTGTCACTCACCCCCGGCCAGCAGAAACCGCGACTCCTCGACCCCGTGTCCCAAAAACCCCAGAGCAAAGGTGCTATCCTGCCCCCAGCCCCAGCCCAGGACGCAGAGGCCTCGCCCCGCCACCCGGGGCAAAGTGATGCATTTCACCACAAACGAGCCGAAGCTCTTTTCCTCAAGGAAGTGATTGGTTCTCCATTCTACTGAAGGCCTTCCTGGCACTTTAGTTGTACTTTTATTCCTTCCTGTGGGTTTTCTCAACGTGTCCATGTCGGCGACTTTTCCAAATAAAGGCTGTCACTCTCCTTTCCGCCGTCATCTGTCCAAGGAGTTAAACCCACTCGGCGTTTGCACTTTGCACCAACAGGAGGACTCAGCGGTGCTTGGGGCGCCCCACTCAGAGCCAGTAGAGGTGCCTCCCCCCTCTTCCAGGTCTGGGGCAGGAGCTGGGAGGGGCCCTGACACCCTGGGCTGCAGAATCAGAAGTGGATTCAGTGGGGGAGGGCAGCTGGAAGAGCCAGTCGGCTCCAACAAGATAAATCCCCAAAGGGCCACAGCATCCCGGCATCAACCCCAGCTCTGGCCTTCTGGAGGGGCTGGCAGGTTTGGTCCTGGATTCAGGGCAGTAAGAGGGCCTCCCCCAGGAAGGCAGGGGCGGGGGGGCTGGGGGAGAGGGGCTGCAGCTGAAGAAGGAGGACAGGAGTCCGACGCCCTTTGGCATCGGGGTCAGGAGAGGCGGGTGGGGCCTCCGCGCAGGCCTAGTCATGGGGGACCTGGCTAGCGTCCTTGGGTGGGGCCCCCCGCGGGACGACGGCACCCCACCCCAACCCCTCACGCAATGGGGCTGTAAGAGCCGAGCGCCGGGCCGCGGGGACTCTGGGGGGAGCGGCACCCATGTAGAGGAGGGGTCAGGAGTCTCCCTAGGGGCTCAGCTCCTGCCTGATGTCACACTCAGCTCCATGGGAACCCAACAGCTGCTGGCGGTAAGTGTCCACTGCCCCCTGTCACCAGAAGGAGCGTGGCCTGAGGGGTGACCCCTCAGCGGTGTGACCTTGAGCCAGTCACCTTCACCTCCGTGCCCTCAGCCGCAAATTGGGCTCGTAACAGGGACGCACCCACCCGAGGCCTCACCCCCTCACATCACACGCTTCTCCGTTTGGGGCCAAGGCAGCTCGAGCCCCCGGACGTGGCCGCGGAGGGGAGGCTGAGGGCTTGCAGGAAAGGGCAGCTTTAGGGGAGTAAGCCTGGCCAGGGAGGGGGCGCCGGGGCTCCAGGAGCCTCTGCAGGACCCCCGCAGCCCCCACCAGGCTCAGGCTCCCTCCTGGGGACCCCGGGTCTGAGTCCAGGTCGGGCGGCCGAGGCATGGGTCTGGGGGCTCCCCCCACTCGCAGGCCTCCCCACCCCACCTGGAGGTGGTCACCCCAGGGACCTCTTCCTGAAGGACAGTGAGAAATCAGAAACTTCCCCTTTAAGAGGACCGCGCCTTTAATCCGTGAATCACCTCTCTAACTGGAGTCCCTGGCTGGGACCCGGCGCCCCGGCCAGATAAGGACAAGCATCCGCCTTCATTCTTTGCAAACTGCTGTGAGGGAAACCTCCAGCCCACACGCCCACGTCCCTTCCAAGTGTGTAAAGGAAACGTTCCAGACCGTCACGTGAAGTCCCGCAAACGAGTGCAAAGCCAGTTACCCGCTCCTGTCGGTGGGTCAGGATCCCGCCTTGCCTGGGCCCTGTGGCTCCCTTCAGTGCACAGTTGGAGCTACTGGGCACTGGGGTGGCTGGGGGTGCAGAACACCCTCAGGGGGCCGGCCGCCCCCTCTTTGTCCTGACCCGCACTGCCAGGGGCGGCACCCGGCGTCTCTCCTGGCTGCCCCTCCCAGGAAGCCTGGTCCTTGCAGTGGGATCCCAGGGGCGCTCGGAGGCCCCCTGCCAGCCCCACCTGGAAGCTGCCCGTCCGTCGCAGGCAGGCGCGGGGCAGACAGCGCGCACGCAGCCCATCTCCGGGATCCCTTTATTCCGACCCAGCCCCGCAATCCCTCCGAGTGTTTGTGACATCGACCTCAGGGCTGCGGCCTCCACGGGGTCCTGCCCAGACGGCAGAAGGGCTTTGGCCTCACCTGCCTCGGTTTGCGTTTTGTGACTATTTTTTTGTCGTCCTTTTGCTTTCGAACTCCAGACGCGCTGTCCTGGTGTGCGTTCTGAACACGGCCTTCAGGGGCACTTAACCCTGTCTGATGGGCTTTGTTGTTCAGGGAAGAGTCGATCGCCTTCACATTGATTGCTACAGCCAGTATTTGGTCTCCATGATGCGTTTTTGATGCTAAGAATGTGCAAGAAGGAACACTTTTCCATCCATGATTTTTGAGGGCCGGCGGGAGGCTGCAGGTCCGAGGGCTGTTGGCCACGCAGCTCACTGATCGAAACCCGCAGGCCAGCCCTGCCCTGGGCGCCTCCACTCGCCATCCCGACTGCTGGCCCAGCAGCTGCGGTCTAAAGGAAGTGATGCCCTCCCGGGGCAGGATTTTAAGTTCAGCTGCTCCTCTGTCTTTCGGCTGCGGGGATGACGACACTTACGTTCCCTGGAGACTGAGACGCCCTCCTCCAGTGAAGCCTGGATGGCCGCTTGGGGAGCAAGGTGAGCCAGGACGAGCCGCCGCCCGCGCTCAGGAGGGGCCGTGTGGCGAGGGGCGGTGGGAGGTGGCGTTAGAGCCCCTGCGGGACCCTGGAATCCTTCACTCTTCCCTCACAGCCCGCCACACCACCCTGTGCCAACCAAAGACGGGGAGAATGTTCTTCTGTCCACAGGAGAAAGGACGGCAAGCCAAGGCCCATCCACGCCACGAACTCCACGCGTGACACCACAGAGCACGTGTGAGCTTCACACACATCGTGCCGAGTGAAAGATGCCAGACTCACACGTGCTGCGTTGTTCCGTCTGCGGAAGCTCGAGGGCGGGAAAGCTGATCGGAGGCGATGCGTCGGTGGCGGGAAGGGCACAGGGAACTTTCCGGATGATGGAAGTGTCGTCCATCTTGATGGTGTGTGGGTCACGTGGGTGTGTGTTTGTCACAATTCTTAGAATTGTACACATTCACACGCTTTAGATTAAAAGAGAGAAGCTGGGATTTATGCCAGCGGCTCCCCGTCTGCACCACCTCTGGCAGCGCCGGACGCCCCTCCCCCTCCCCGTGGCTGTGTGTCTGCTCCCCAGCACACGTCCATCCCCTGGGGCGGGGAGCTGGGAGCCTCCCTCCCTTTGCAGCCTCATGGTCCTGCTCACAGGCAGAACGGGGCATTTCTTTAATTCACACTGACCCCTCCCCTGAGTGTGAGTCGGCTGGGACACCACTCCTGGGACTCTGCAGGGTAACTAAAGTCCCAAGGCAGTTGACTTCAGGTTAATCAAATGGAAGATTCTCCTGGGTGGGTCAGACCTAAAAGACAGAGAGATTTCACCTGCTGGCCTTCTAGGAACTGCCCATGGAGGGTGGCCAGGCACAAGAGGGGACCCCAGCCCCACAACAGCCAGGATCTGAACCCCACCAAGAAGCAGTGAGTCTGGAAGAGGGCCCCCAGCGTCGGACTGCACAGGCCGACAGCCTGTTTCCGGCCTGCGAGACCCGAGGGAGACCAGCTGGGCTGTGCCCAGACCACTAACCACGGGGCCCATGAGGTGGTCCATTTGTGTTCTTTTCAAACTACCGAGCTGGTGGTGCTTTGTTACGCGGCTGCGTGAGTTAGGAGGCCGTACACCCTGTCTCCAGCTCTCACCCCCGGCCCTTCTCAACTCTTGTCATTATTTAAGAGACACCCCCTCTCCCCACTCCTCCCTCCTGGAATCAGGCCCATTGGTAACAGTGGTGCAGGAAGAGGGGACACCTCCTTCCCCCCATCTTCCTTCTGAAGGTCTCCTGTCAGGGCTCCCGAGACCACCTGCCCCCCTGGGTGCAGCGTGGCTGCCGCTGTTTGCCAAGGGGCAGCCGGCACCAGCACATCTGTGCCATCGTCTGTGCCCTGCTGCCGGTTTCCACCTCCCTCTACAGTTTGGATCCTCTCCAACTGGGAGGTCATCCTGGGTCATCTGGGTGGGCCTGGTGTCATCACAAGGGTCGCAGAGTTTGCGGTGATGTGTTGCAGCGCCCGCGGGACACACACTTTCTCCCTGGAGCTCAGCCTCTCTTTTAGCCTCGACCTCACGGCCCCGTCAAGTGCACTGAACTTTCTTCTCCAGGTGAGCCCGAGAGGATCTCCTGGGCGGCCCAAAATGGCACCAGGGTCAACGAATGAGAAATTGATATGTTTGTAAAAATAAAGTTTATAACTTGATTTTACTCTTCAAATCCTGACCGTGGGTAACATCACTTTGGCTTCTAACTTCTTTGGATTCTTCAGAAAACAGCTCTGCCAAAGAGCTCGAGGGCCTCAGCCCCAGGGACGGACTGAGAGGGAGCTCCAAGCCCCCGCGCGCCCCCAGAGAGATCCCACTTCCCGGGTGAATCACCGACCCATTTGCGTAGTTTACTTTTCCCTCGGAGAGAAGGAGCTGCCAGTTACATGCTGAACCGCCAGGGAGCTTACGATCTGCGTCTGAGAAAGCCTGGAACAGGAGTGACAGAGTGGACAGCCTGAAGGGGCGGGCCACCTCTGCCCGGCCAGGCTCCGGGCTGACACCGTAGGCTTGCAGGCTGCCCCCAGCTGTAACCCCACCCCCCTTCCCGGGACCCCACCGGTGGGCCTCTCTGGCCCAGAGGAGCAGCTGGGCGGTCTCCGAGGCGTCCGTCCTGGTTTCCAGAGAAGCTGTTGGCCGAACACGAGACCATCTGGTTTAATGTAGGAGGTGAGCTCAAACTTGGCCAGCAACGAAGAATGGATCTCGTGAGAACAGGCCCTCAATAGTTTTCTAGTTATCTGAGGAAATGTTTCTCGGGATAAGCAAGATGCTAAAAACAAAGGGTCAAGAGACTCAACCAGCCGAGACCCAGGCCCGTGCTCCCAGCACTCACGTCTCACTTCTCAAGGACCAGCTTAAAGGCCAGCATCACGCCGCCCACCCCCGTGCCTGTGTCTTGTCTAAAGCAGACCCTCCTTGTCCTTTTTTAAACTGATGACAAGGTGAAATGACAGTGGACCGATCCCAGTTCAGGCAAGCAGAAATGGAGTCGGGTGGCCACGGAGGATCTGGTCTCAGACACGTCCCTGCCCCGCCGGGAACTGGAACTTTCTCTGAGCTGCACCAGACCCAAGGCACCCCAGCCATACTCAGAGCTGCCGCTACCAGCTGCAACCTTGAGGCCTCAAGGTCTCCCCTTGTGGCTACGCGACCATTCAGACCCCAACCCATCCTCACGTAACAAGCACCCTCCTGTCTTGCCAGCTCCAATTATAATTCTTTATTTAAAAACTTGTGTAACTGTGACCTTGCAGTTTTCGTCTTTACAGACCTCCTCCGCCATTTTGTCTGTAATTCAGTGCAGCACAGTTCAACTGCTTCTTGAACCTGTGTCCCAGGCTGCAGTCCTCACAAACCCCAAATAACTTTCTTTTTATTTCCATCAGGTCTCCCTTTCTGAAATTGTGTTTAACGAAATCATTGTGTTTTTCACGGATGAAACATTTCAAACGTAGAAGATCAGCGAGGACAGTGCAATGGCGAGGACTGAGCCACCCTGTACCCACTTTCTATGTTAACCTGTTACCATCTGCCAGGCTTGTTTTAATAACCTTACGGTTGAAATATTTGAGAGTAAATTACAGACTTGATGACGTTTCACGCATAAGTACTTCAATCTTCACCTCTAAAAAAATAAGAATTGCTTTCTGCATGACATAATACCATTACTGAATCCTGTTCAAAATAGAACACCAAGCTAAAAATAGCTTCTAAACGTCACCATATGCCCAGGCCATATTTACATCTCCACAGTTTTCTGAAATTGTCTTTGACAAGCTGTTTGCCCCCTGAGCTCTGAACAAAGTTTAAGGCTTCTTTCCGGTCCTTTCTGTCCTGTGTCACACCGAGAATGGGTGCTAAAGTTACAGTGTTCTAAAATTACTTGAAATGATTTTTTTCCTTCATGAGATTATATTATTAATAAGATATGCACTTAGGTTGACTTTTTCTCAGCCTGTTCTCAGGATCAGGAAATTTTCCTTTGTAATTTAATTGTTCGATATACGAAATATTGACCTGGTTCAAAGGTCAAAAGTCAAAGCGTTCCCTGGAGAGGTCGTGCTCCCAGCCTGTGCCTCCGCCCCACTCCCCGTGGGCTCCCGTTGTCATCAGTTTTTAGTTAGTTCTTTCAGTGTTTCGTCTTGTGACACCATTTCCATACAAAAGAGAGTGCACTGAATTCACAGACCTCCACTCTGGTTTTCACTTAACAACACAGCCTGGAGATTATTTCCTGTCGTTCTCCATCCCCTGCAGCAACTGGGTTTTCCGTCTTGTAGATCTGCCACAGCTCCAAGCAGCATCTCACACCTAGACATCCGAAAGCTTTCCAATCCCACAGCTGCCAAGAAAACCCCCCACGTTTGTCATCTCCTGCTCTTGCATGTGTGCGCATCCCTAGGACAGATCGAGGGAAGCACACCGGTCACTTCGTTAGATCTGGCCAATTGCCTCCATAAGCTGTGCTGTGTTGCATGTTCACGGCCCCTCGCCCCACAGCCTCGCCAGTAAAATTAGCCGTCACACCTCTGGGGTTTTGTCAACCTGATGGCTGAGAACCGGAACTTCAGAAAACAGGTTTGCATTTCTCTCACTACAAACGATGCTGAGCTTTTATTTATGTGTTGAGGGCCTTTGACACCCATTTATTTTCTGAGAAAAAGAGTATTCCTGGCTCTTGCCCCCCAGTCCATGGCTCTTGGTTTTTTCCTTCCCCATTTCTGGAAACTCTCTTCGTATTAAGTAGATTAGCCCTTAGAGACAACCGGCAAGTGCTGTTCTCAACTTGTCATTATTGGTCTTTTGCCTTTGTTTTTTTGTTGTTTTGTGTTGTGTGTGTGTGTGTGTGTGTGTGTTCAGGAATGTTTTGTATATAAAATAATTGAATTTATTGATCATTTCCTCTGTTGATACTGAATTTAGAACAATATTTAGAAAGGATTCTTCCATACCCAAGTTATAAAGCAATTCACGTGTTTTCTTCTAGAGCCTCTATGGTTTCATGTTTTATGTTTGTATCTCTGATCCACTTGGAGTTTATTCTATAGTGTATAGGGTGACAAGGATCCAAATGGCTATCCAGGTTACCCAATACCTTTTATTACCTTTTCCCCAACCTGAGCTGCTGCCTTTATCATACTTAAACTCCACGTGTGTATCTGGGTCTGCTTTTGGGTCTTCTAGTGTGCCCCACTGATCCGTCCATTTAGGTACCAGTACCACACTTTTAATTATGGACACTTTACAGTATTTTAAACATCTGTAGGGAAAGCCCCATTCCCCCCTCCATTGCTAATCGTTTCCAGCATTTTCCTGACTCCTTTTGTTTATTTTTTCATAGGAGCTTTAGAGTCAATTTTTCTAGGCCTGGAGGAGAGGAAGAACCCTTTGGTATTTTTAGTTATAAATTAACTTAAGACAACTTGACTTCTTCATGATAACGAGTGTTTTGGCCCAGAGACATGCCCTGTATTTCCCTCTTAGTCCACTCCAGTGCGTTTCAAAGTAAAGCTGACTTCATGGGAGTTTTGCATATTTATTGTGAATTCCTGACTATTCTATCTGCTTTTACTATTGTTTGGTCATTGTTTCTATGAGGACAACTGATTTCTCTATGTTAATGGCATACCCTGCTACGTTAGTGAATTCTTTTATTGTTTTAGTAGTTTCTCAGCCTTGATTTTACGAGAACTACAATCTGCACTGGAGAATGGAGGTCATTTTAATTCTTCCTTTCCAATTCCTACGTGCGTGTGTGTGCGCACGTGCGTGTGTGTGCTTATGTGTGTGTGTGTGTGTGCAACTGCATTTGATGATGCTTCCAATAGGATTAAGTAGTAGGGGTGTGGTGGTGCTTGGTCACGTTCCTGACTTTGGTGGGAATGCCTCAGTGCACCCCATTAAGATACTGGCTTTTTTCTATTTGACCATAAAAGATTATGAAATAAATCTTCTTTTGCCTATATGAAGATGGTCATGTAATCTTCTATCAATACTTAGCTCCCTTTGAAACCTGGTCGTTCAGGGATGGACGGTGGAGAGGAGCAGTTAGTTAATAAAAGGTAATTATTCTATGTGAATTTGTCTGCATAGACATGCTGTAATTACTTTCTCAGTGCTGGTAAGTCATAGAAAATTATCTTTTCATCCAGGTTTTCAAGTGCTTTTGCCTAGAGTTATAAGTAATCTCTTAAGATTTAATTTTCTCTGTCTTGATGGTCATTCCTCCTCTTTTTAGAGTTTTTGTTACGTGTATTTACGGCTTTACTTTTTTCTCTGGATTAGGTTAGCTAGTGATTTATCTATTTTGTTGGTAATTTTCAGAGAACTGGGTTTTATTTGTTAATTCTACTGTTTTTCTGTTTTCCAACTCAATTTCTGACTTTGCCTTATTAATGCCTACTTTCAGTTTACTCAGTAGTTCTTAATTTAAATTTTTGAGTTGAACACAATTCATTTATTTTTCTTTCTTTTGTTTTTCTTATTATAAATATAAAGCTATAAGTTTGTCTCTGAGCACTGCCTGCGCTACACTCCCTAGATTCTGATATGTTTCCATTATCACCATTTCCTAGCATTTCTGAAATTGGTTTGCATTTACCCTTTGACTCTTGACACAATAGTTTTTGTTTGTTTGTTTGTTTTGCGGTACGCGGGCCTCTCACTGTTGTGGCCCCTCCCGTTGCGGAGCAACAGGCTCCGGACGCGCAGGCTCAGCGTCCACGGCCCACAGGCCTAGCCGCTCCGCGGCATGTGGGATCTTCCCGGACCGGGGCACGAACCCGTATCCCCTGCATCGGCAGGCGGACTCTCAACCACTGCGCCACCAGGGAAGCCCGACACAGGAGTTTTAAACAAAGTTTTAAAATGTACAGGAAGATGAACATTTAATATTTCTGTTTTGATTTCTAGGTTTATCGTGTTGTTTACACTACTTCTATCTGGAATTGAGATTTTTATTGTTGCCTAATTTATGGTCCATTTCCATGACTATCCTATGTGCCCTGGAAAGGACAATGTAGTTTCTTCCTGAGAGCACAGATTTCCACAGTTTCCGTAAAGCTCGCCATGCCGTGCAGTCAGTACTTCTACATGCTTCCTCACTTCTGTCCCCTTGATCTGTCTTGGACTACAGAGGAGTATTACATCTCCTACTAGCAGGATTTCTTTCTGTCTCTCCTATTATCTCCTGCAGTTTCTGCCTTGTGACAATTGTTGCTGTCACTTGCAGCATAGATAGCATGGCTGTAAGGCAGCCATCTTGAAGGGGGACCACACTCTGCTGTGCTCTTGTTCTCGTTTACTGCTGCTTGGCCCCAGCTCTGTCCTGTACAAATCGAAATCATGACCCCTGTATCCTTCTACTTAAGTCACCTTTATTGAAACATATTTACACACAGTGAATGAGCCCATCTTAAGTGTGAAGTTAGATAAGTTTTAACAAGTGAGTGCTCCTGCATGGCACCCCTCACGATCAAGAACATTTGAATCACCCCCAATCCCAGGCAGCCGGCGACACCCCAGGCAGCCACTGATTTTTTTCTGACACTGCAAATTAGACTTGTCTCTTTACAGACATATATTGTGGAGTAATACAGTACGGTCTCTTTGGTGTCTGGCTTCTTTCACTCCACGTCAGAGTGTTTTTGAGGTCACCCATGTTGTCACATGTGTCAGGAGTCTGTTCCTTTCCATTGCTGAGCGCAGTCAGTTTCCACTCTATGGTGTTCTGATTACCCTTGACACACGGATGGTAATTGTTTCCAGGTTTGGACTCATGAATGAAACTGCTATAAACTTTTCTGTTCAAGTCTTGGTTCAGACCAGTATTTTCATTTTTCTTGGATAAATACCTAAGAGAAGACTTTCTGGATTGTATGGGAAGTATCTGTTTAACCTTTTAATCAACCGTTCTCCAAAGTGTTTGTACCATTTCACATTTCCATCAGAAATGTATGTGTCACAGCTGCTGCATCTTTGTCAACACTTAATATTGCCAGCCTTATTAACTTTAGCCATTTCTGTGGGAGTGCAGTGGTATCTCACTGTGATCTTCATTTCCTTTTGCCTGATGACTAATGAAGCTGAATACTTTTCATGTACTTACCGACTAGTCACTGCATTGTGAAGTGCCTGTGGCGATCTTTTGCCCAATTTTGTTGGGTTGTACAGGTTTGTAGTTCTGTTTATGTAGTTGTGCATGAGTTCTTTTAATAGTCTGAATACCAGTTCTTTGTTAGACATACTTTGCAAATATTTTCTTCCACTCCATGACTTGTCTCATCATCATTTTCTCAATACTGTCTTTTTATAAGCAGAAAATTTCAATTTTTATAACATCTAATACCCAATTTTATCTTACAGCTATTGCTTTCTGTGTCCTAAAAAAATCTTTGCCTAACCCCAAGTCATGAGGATAATCTCTCCTATCATTTACAGGTTCAGCATTTACACTTAGGCCTCTGATCCACCTCAGATTACTCTTTGTGTGTTGGATGTGTGTGTGTCTGTGTAGAGGGTGTGTGAAAGGAGAGCCACAGATGCGGCAGGGTATCGATCCACAAATCTGCATCAACTCCAAATCACTTGCTGACCAGCTGCATGTGTTCAGGGGAGAGTGCAAAAGACCCAAAGAAAGCAGAAGTAAAGAGGGAAAGAAAGCAAAGATTTAAGCTGGTGGGGAATGAAAACTCTTTTCAACTCATGGTGCAGGAAAAACCAAACATCCATATATTAAAAAAAAAAACCCTAAAACGTATACACATCATGGACTTTCTGTGACGATACAGCAAAAAGGACCCAACATCACTTCTGTGATACTTCTGCCCAAAATATAATGATATAAATACATAACCGGAAGCTAATCAAAGGGAAACATCTAACTACCTCAAGTTGAGGGATGTTCTACAGAATAACTGGCCTATATTATTCAAAGATGTCGCAGTCACTGGGGAGGGCTAAGGAACTGCTTCATATTAAAACAGACTAAAGATATGACAACTAAAAGCAACATGTGATCTGGGATTGGATCGTGTGCCAGGAAAAAAAAACAACTATAAAAGATATTATTGGGATAATCATCAAACTTTGCATATGGTCTGTGGATTAGATGATGGCATTGTAATGAATATTAAATGTCCTAATTGTGATCATTGCACTCTGGGTATGTAAGAGGTTGTTTTGATCTTAGGAAACACACACTGAAGTATTTAAGGATAAAAATAATACCATCTATACTCAGTAATGAAGTTAACTTTTGTTTAGAAGTTGTAATAAGCAACTTTTGCAAATGTACTAACGGCCACACGATTCAAATGTTTTCAACAAAGTTTCCATCTGGAACAAATTTACTAATACCACTTAATCATGCAAGGAAAAGAGGGCATGTAAAGGAAAACCCCAACAAACAAGTAACTAACATATTTCAGTGTGTATTTCTGTAGCAGTTCAATTTCTATTGTTTTCTGAATACCCAGAGTAACCCAAAATGTTCCAAATGAAAGAGGTGAACACACAGAGCCAGCCTCACACAAGCTAAGGACTACATTTCTCTTGGGGAAAAAAAAGGTAGATGTTGCTAAACTGTCCCCCAAAATGTTTGCAAAAATGGAGTCCTACTGACAGTACACAGCCATGACCATTTCTCCACACATTCATCAGCTATGAACATTTGTATATAAGTCTTTGTGTGGACATACACTTTCATTACTTTTGGGTAAATTCCTAGGAGTAGAATGACTGGTTCATATAATAGACATGGTTAACTTTTTAAGAAACAGACCCACTGTTTCCAAAGTGGTTGTAACATTTACACTCCCACCAGCAGTGTATGAGTTCCAGTTGCTTCACATCCTCATCAACATTTGTCATGATCAGTCTTTTAAATCACAATCTTTCTAATGTGTAGTGGCATCTCATTCTGGTATTTCCTTAACGACTAACGATGCTGAGGATCTTTCACACGCTTATTTGTTATACACGTATCTTCTTTGGTGAAGTGTCTCTTCAAATCGTTTGCCTATTTTTTTAAACTGAGTTGTTAGTTTTCTTATTATTGAGTTTTGAGGGCTCTTTATATAAGCTGGATAAAAAAAACCTTTATCCGATATATGATTTGCAATTATTTTGTCCCAGTTTGTATGCGGCTTGTCTTTTCATTCCCATAGCAATGTCTTTCAAAGAGCCGACATTTTAATTTTGATGAAGTCCATTTAATCTTTTAAAAAGTGGATCATGATTTTGGTATCATACGTAAAAACTCTGCTCAACCCAATATTTTAAAAATAAGTTTTATAGTTTTATGTTTTAAATAATCTGTTTTGAGTTAATATTTGTATATGGTGCAAGATATGGATCAAGGCTCATTTTATTTTGCATGTGGATATCCAATTGTTCCAGTACCATTTGTTGAAAAGACTACCCTTTCTTCACTGAATTACATTTGCTCTTTGTAAAAGTTAGTCGTGAATATTTGTATAGGTCTATTTCTGGACTCTATCTGTTCCATGATCTATTTCACACCAGTACTACACAGTCCCAATTACTATGGCTTTGTAAGTCTTGAAATCAGAGTTAGTCCTCCAGTATTCTTTTTCAAAGCCGTTTTGGTTATTCTAGATCCTTTGCATTCTCACCTGAATTTTAAAATCAGCTTGTCAGTATCTACAAAATAGCTGTTGAAATTTCCTTTGAATCAATAGATTAATTTGGGGATAATTAACATCTTAATAATACCATGAATATAGTATATCTCTCCATTCATTGTTTTTTTTTAAAATCAAGAAAAGATGTTGAATTTTATCAAATTTTTTGTCTACATCTTTTGAGATGATCATTTCTTTCTTTTTTAGTTTGTTTCTGTGATGAATTACATTAATTGATTTTCAAAATCAACCAACCTCATAATGCTTCATGTATTTAAATTTTTAAAAACATTTTAATTTGAGATAATTGTAGATTCACATGCAGTTGTAAGAAACAATACAAAAAGATACTGTGTACCGTTTACCCAGTTTTCCCCAATGGTTACATCTTGCAAACTATAGTACAATGACGCAACCAGGATATTGACATTGACAGAGTCATAATACAAAACAGTTCCATAGACACAAGAATTTCCCCTATGTCCCTTTTATAATCATAGCCACCTCCCTCCAACCTCCAGCCCATCCTTAACTACTGGCAATCGCTAATATGGTCTTCCTTTCTTTAATTTTGTAATTGCAAAAATGTTATACAAGTGGAATCATAGAGTATGTGATCTTTTGGGGTTTTGTTTGGTTTGGTTTTGGTTTCGGGGAATTTTGTTTTTTTAAATTAATGGGTTTTTTTTTTCCCTTTCAGTTTTACTGAGACATGATTGACATACAGCATTGTATAGGTTTAGGGTGTACAGCTTAATGATTTGACTTACATACATCATGAAATGATTATCACAAGTCTAGTGAACATCCATCTCATATAGATACCAAATTAAAGAAACAGAATAAAATTTTATGTGCGTATGAGAACTCTTAGGAGTTACTCTCTGAACAACTTTCAAATATAACCTGCAGCAGTATTAATTATATTACATTGTATTTACATTACATCCCTAGTATTTGCTTATCTTATAACTGGAAGTTTGAACCTTTTGACTGCCTTTATCCGATTTCCCCTCCTTCAACCCCCCACCTCTGGTAACCACATATCTGATCCTTTTTCTTTCAGTTTGTTTGTATGTTTGTTTGTTTTTGAAGTATAATTGACCTACAACACTATGTTAGTTCCTGTTACAAAACATAGTATTTTTTTCCTACACATTTCAAAATGATCGCCATAAGTCTAGTTACATCGCCACACAAAGATCGTACCTAGTAATTGACTATAATCCCCACACTGTACATTTCATATCTGCAACTCATCTATTTTGCAACTGAAGTTTGTACCTCTTCATCTCCCTCACTCTTTCTTCCCTCCCTCACCCTCCTCTCCTCTGGCAACCACCTCTTTGTTCTATGTGCCTATAACTCTGTTTCCATTTATGTTTTTTCATTTGTTTTGTTTTTTAGATTCTACATATAAGTGAAGTCATATAGTATTTGTGTTTCTCCGTCTGACATATTACTTAGAATAATACCCTCTAGGTCCATCCATGTTGCTGCAAGTGGAAAGATTTCCCTCTTTTTATGGCTGAGTAATATTCCATCATATATACCACATCTTCTTTATCCATTCATCTACTGGTGGGCACTTGAGTTGCTTCCATATCTTGGCTATTGTGAATAATGCTGCAGTGAACATAGGGGTACATGTGTCTTTTCTAATTAGTGCTTTTGTTTTCTTTTGATAAATTGCTGGATCTTATGGTAGTTCTATTTGTAATTTTCTGAGGACCCTCCATACTGTTTTCCATAGTGGCTGCACCTATTTACATTCCCACCAACAGTGTAGGAGAGTTCCCTTTTCTCAACACCCTCACCAACACTTCTTATGTGTTGTCTTTTTGATAATAGCCATTCTGAGAGGTGTGAGGTGATATCTCATTGTGATTTTCATTTGCATTCCCCTGATGATGATTAGTGATGTTGAGCACCTTTTCATGTGCCTGTTGACCATCTGAATATCTTCTTTGGAAAGAAACTTTTATTCCAATCCTCTGCCTAGTTTTTTATTAAGTTGTTTGTGTTAGTTTGTTAGATGTTGTGTTGTATGAGTTCTTTGTGTATTTTGGATATTAACCCCTTATCAGATATATCATTTGCAAATGTCTTCTCCCAATTATTAAGTGGCTTTTTCATTTTGTTGATAGCTTCCTTCACAGTGCAAAAGCTTTTTAGCTTGATGTAGTCCCATTTGTTTCTTTTTGCTTTTGGTTCCCTTGCTTGAGGAGACATAGCCAAATACACACACACACACACACACACACACACACACACACACACATATTACTGATACTGATAGCAAAGGGACTACTGCTTACGTTTTCTTCTAGAAGTTTTATGGTTTGGGGTCTTACATTTAAGGCTCTAATCTATTTTGAATTTGTTTTTGTGCATGGTGTGAGAGAGTAGTCCAGTTTGATTCTTTTGCACGTAGTTGCCCAGTTTTCCCAACACCATTTATTGAAGAGGCTGTCTTTTCCCCATTATACACTGTTGCCTCCTTTGTTATAGATTAATTGTTCATATAAGCATGGGTACGTTTCTAGGCTCTCTATTCTTTTGCATTGATCTTTGTGCCTTTTTTTTGTGCCAGTACCATAATGTTGATGACTGTAGCTTTGTCATACGGTTTGAAACCTGGGAGCGAGATACCTCCAGCTTTGCTCTTCTTTCTCAAGGTGTTTTTGGCTATTCAAGGTCTTTTTTGTTTCCATACAAATTTTAGAATTATTTGTTCTAGCTCTGTGAAAAACTGCCATTGGTATTTTGATAGGGATTGCATGGAATCTGTAGATTGCCTTGAGTAATTCTTCTACTCCATGAACACAGTATATCTTTCCATCTGTTTGTATCGTCTTCGATTTCTTTCATTAGTGTCTTATAGTTTTCTGAGTACAGGTGTTTTACCTCCTTAGATTTATTCCTAGGTATTTTATTCTTTTTGATGAGACTGTAAATGGGATTGTTTTCTTGTCTTTCTGATAGTCCATTATTAGCGTATGGAAATGCAACAGACCTCTGTATATTAATTTTGTATCCTGCAAATTTATCAAATTCGTTGATGAGCTCTAGTAGCTTTTGGTGGTGTCTTGAGGATTTTTGTATGTGTAGTTATCATGTCATCTGCAAACAGTGACGGAGTTAATTTTCCCTTTCCAGTTTGGATTCCTTTCTCTCTTTTTCTTATCTGATTGTGGTGGCTAGGACTTCCAGCATGTGATCTTTTGAGACTAGTGTTTTTTCACTCAGCATAATTCTCTAGAGATTCATCTAGGTGTTGTATATATCAGTGGTTCCTTTTATTTTTGAATTTTATTTTTTTATACAGCAGGTTATTAGTTATCCATTTTATACATATTAGTGCATATATGTCAATCCCAATCTCCCAATTCATCACACACCACCACCACCACCACCCCGCCACTTTCCCCCTCTTGCTGTCCATACGTTTGTTCTCTACATCTGTGTCTCTATTTCTGCCCTGCAAACTGGTTCATCTGTACCATTTTTCTAGGTTCCACATATATGTGTTAATATACGTATTCCTTTTAACTACTGAGTAGTATCCCATGGTATACATGTACCACAGTTTGTTTAACCATTCACCCACTGAAGGACATCCAGGTTGTTTCCAGTTTGAGGCTATCACAAATAAAGCTGCTATATATATTTGTAAACAGGTTCTTGTGTGAGCATTAGTCTTCATTTCTCTGGGGAAAATGCCCAGGAGTGCTATTACTGGGTGGTAGTTGCATATTTAGTTGTTGTTGTCGTTGTTTTTAATTGCCAAACTGCTTTCCTATACCATTTTACATTCCTTCCAGCATTGGATAAGTAATCCAGTTTCTCCTCATCCAAAAACCATTTGGTGCTGACACCACCCTTCACTTTAGCCATTCTGATAGATGTGTAATGATATCTCACTGTGGTTTTAATTAGTATTTCCCTGATGAATAATGATGTTGAACATATTTTCACATGCTTATTTGCCATCAATTACCTCCTCAGTGAAATGTCTCTTCATGTCTTTTGCCTATTTCCTAATGGGATTTTTTTTTTTTCCTGTTGAGCTTTGGAAGTTCCTCATATACTCTAGCTACAAGTCCTTTGTTAGATATGCGGTTTGCAAACATTTTCTTTAACTCTATAGCTTACCTTTTCATCCTCTTAACAGGAGCTTTCACAGAGCAAAAGCCTTCAATTTTTACAAAGTCCAATTTATAAATTTTTCCTATTATATATCATGCTTTTGGTGTCAAGTCTAACAACTCTTTGCCTAGTGCTAGATCTTAAAATTTTTCTATTTTTTTCTAAAAGTTTTGTATTTCTGTGTTTTACGTTTATGATTCGATCCATTTTGAATTATTATTTGTATCAAGTGTGAGACTTAGGTGGAGGTTCATTGTTTGACTTACAAGCTTCCAATTGCTCCAGGACTATTTGTTGAAATGGCAAGCTTTCCTCCATTGAACTGCTTTTGCACCTTTCTGAAAAAAAATATTTGAGTACTTTTTCAGCCCTGCCCTCTTGCTTCTCTCCCTCTCGGATCCTGACCACGTAAGTATCAAATCTTTTGTCACAGTCTCACAGGCCCCTGAGGTTCTGTTTTTTGTGATTGGGGGTTTTGTTCTGGAACATTACCTCTGTTGTTCATATTGGGTAATTTCCATTGTTCTACCTTTCCCCTGTTTCCTCCATTCTACTGTTGAACCCATCACTGAGCTTTTGGTTACTGTAGTTTTCAGTTCTAAAATTTCCATTTGGTTCTTCTTTACATCTTTTATTTATTGGGTGAGACAATGTATTCAATTTCTTTGCTGAGGCTTCCTATTTTTCATTTGTTTCTAGCATTTTCATCATGACTGATTTAAACTTTCACAGATAATTCTAACAACATCTCTGTCATCTCAGTATTGGTATATATTGTTTGTCTTTTTCATTCCGTTTGAGACCTTCCTAGTTCTTGGTATAATTAGTGATGTTTGACTGAAATCTGGACATTTTTGTGTTATGTTATGAGACTCTGGATCGCACTTAAATCTTGTTTTAGTTGGCTTTCTTTGACAGTGCTCTCAGAAGGGGAAGGGACACTACCTTGTTATTGCTGCGTGGAAGTAGAGGTCCAGGTTCCCCACGAAGGCTTCCGTTGATACCCAAAGGGAGGGGAGCTCCTTGTTACTTCTTGGTGATGAGGAGTTCCAGCTCTCCTTGTGGTCTCCACTGATACCACACTGGAGGTGGCCTCATCGCTGCTGAGCCATGTGGAAGTCCTAACTCCTCAACAGGCTCCTATGACTCCACTCCAGTGAGGACAGGGAGACATACCTCATTACTGCTGCTCAATGAAGTATGCCAGCTCCCCCATCCTGCTCTCTCAGGTCTTCTCCCATTTGTCTTCTCCACATTTCTGTCTGTTGTTGGTGGTAAGCCACTCTAGGTGTTCTTTCAGTCTTCCCCTCTGCTGGCCACTCCATTCTACCCCAGGAGGCATTGCCACTACAGGGGTTGGGGCAGGAGGAAAAGGGTGAGAAAAGCTCTATCCTCTTTGAACTCTCACCACCTTTCCCAGGGCTTCTGACTCCCATCTCCTTCAGCCCCCTACTGTTGGCAGGTTCAGTGGGCATCTTTCCCAATACTCTGACTTCTGTCCTCTCTCTCCACAGCTTCCAGTCAGGGTGGAAGCAGGCGCTGCTTTGTCACAGGGAGCTGATCTCTCCTTCCCTTTCAATAGTGAAGGCTTTTGCTGTTATTTGCTTCACTTGTTCAAACCCCCCTTGTTCTTCATATTCTTTGGGTTTGAGGGTAGCAAGAAAAAGAACTGGCTTGGGGCTTCCCTGGTGGCGCAGTGGTTGAGAGCCCGCCTGCCGACGCAGGGGACACGGGTTCGTGCCCCAGTCCGGGAAGATCCCACATGCCGCTGAGTCTGTGCGTCCGAAGCCTGTGCTCCACAGCGGGAGAGGCCACAATGGTGAGAGGCCCGCGCACAGAAAAAAAAAAAGAACTGGCTTCATCAATCCTCCTAAGCCAGATGTGGCTGACAACTCTTCAAAGGTGTGGAGTAGTTGCTTTGATCCCTAGCTTATGGATGAGGAAACTGGGGACTTCTTCCAGAGCCACAGGCAGTGAGTGACGGGGCTATGCATGGTGCCTTCTTACTCACATCTTATACTTTTATTTCTTCAATATGGGAGGGGCAGAACCAACATTTCCTGATCAAAAATGGAGAGTGATATATTCAGTAGGAGATGTCTTGGCAGAAAGAACATTCACTTTCTTGTAAAGAACTCCTTGACAAGCCCTAGGGTAGAAGGGCAAAGGGGTTGGCCCCCTCTCCTCCCGCTGTGAGCAAGGAGGGCAACAAGGCTTCAGAAAAGAAAGGAGGGGCTTCCCTGGTGGCACAGTGGTTGAGAGTCCGCCTGCCGATGCAGGGCACACGGGTTCGTGCCCCGGTCCGGGAAGATCCCACATGCCGCGGAGCAGCTGGGCCCGTGAGCCATGGCCGCTGAGCCTGCGCGTCCGGAGCCTGTGCTCCGCAATGGGAGAGGCCACAACAGTGAGAGGCCCGTGTACTGCAAAAAATAATAAATAAAAGAAAGGAGGTGATGTGGAAATACACCACAGTAGAGAGGAGTTTAGAGTCACTCGGGGAAATGTGGGAGGGAAGGAAAAATGCAGGGGCTGTGTAGCGAGTGAGCGTGGGGGAGAGCAGAGTGGACTTCAGAAGGTCAGGCACATCTTAGTGTTTTACATGAATCCCCTCCCCCACCACCCGTGTAGCACTTGGTATGGTCCACAATGCCCACCGAGAACTTTTGATGGGTACCAAGATGTAAGGAGTCCTGCTCCTGGTGGACCTGGTGGATGTAGAGTAGGACTGGGGACAGTGCACAGACCTGTGTGCTGTGGCACAGAGGTCAGGAAATGAAAGTGCCCATGAATTAGCAGGAATGCCCAGCAGAGAGCTTTGGGTTTTCACCTAGCTGAGGTCAAGCCAAGTGTATCTGGATCCTTGCAGAATTCAAACTCAAACTTGCTAGCTTCCAGACTTTAGCCCTTGACTGCTGTGCCAGAGGCACTAAGCTTGACACTTGAGAGCACGGGATCAGGAGCGGACCACCTGGACTCAGATCTTGGCCGTTGGTGCCTCCATTTGCTCATCTCTGATGTGGGAGCAATCCTAGCAGCCATGGTAGACCGCTGTCCTGAAGGTTACAGTGATCTCTGTAAAGCAGCTAGGCTCTACCTGGGCATGGTAAGTGTAATGGAAAGCATTTAAATATGCAAATCCAATTAAAGTATCTATCCCATGGCTGTGAGATGAAGGGACAAGGGGATTGTACCCGCACATTACCCTCCAGAAGCTCTCAGAACATACAAGCCACCACCATCTACCCTCTTGCCTTCTGCAAGGCCACTTCTAGGTCAGGTCCCCACTACTTTTGCCTCAGTGTTGCTCTCCTGTGGGTTCTGTCCCTGTGCCGTGCATATTTTTCATCTTTTGCCAGCTGGATCTAATGAGGTTTCCTCTCAGGCTTGCGTTTGATCTCCGCTTCTCCCATCTGGTCCCCAGATGTGCCAGGAGAGGCCGTGGGAGTGGCTGTGATAGTGTTATTCAGACTTCCCTCCCTGGCAGAGCACATGCGGGGTGTCTGCGCTGAAGATGGCAAGGCCTGAACTGCTCCAGGAGACAGAGGGCAAGACGTATGACTGACTCTCCATGTGTCGGGCCACACCCCACCGACGGGGTAACCACGTAGACCCAGAGCAGAAGTTCGCAGAGAACTGGAGCGGCACGTGGACTCCACGGGCTGCCCTGTCTTCCAAGCCCTCAGAGCAGAGGTTTTCCGCTGGCTTCAAGGCAAAGAGTGGCCACGTGGGGAGGGGTCCCTTAAAATCTGCGATGCCAGGCCCCGCCCCGTCCTTGGGCCGGAGCCTTGGAAGGAGCGCAGGTGACTTTAACGAGCAGCCTCTGACTTGGAAGAGGCCTTAGCATTCCTCACATGCTCTGGAAGCTACGGAAACCAAACAAAACACTTTGTCCAAACCGCCACTTGGAGGAAGATGAGAGCCGCTGCCGCTGCCCCGGCATTCCTGCCGCGGGGGACGAGCTCCCCACCGGCTTTCTGGGGAACTCGGGCTGGCAACGCTGCCGCACCGCTCACTGTGTCTCCCAGACCAGCTTCCTGGACGAAAATCCCTCGGACACCGTGGGGCCGGAGCGTGTCGAACACAGCCGCAGGAGGGAGGCTCCGGCTGCCCCGCAGACGCTGACGGCGCCCGCAGGACCCCGCCCGTGTCACCGCGTCCTGACCGGACAGCGCACCCCACGCGACCCCACCTCACGGGGTCCCCTCCAGAGACCACTCACGGGACCCCACTCGGGGCCACAGCAGGCGCACGTGCCCGCGCAGCCCGGGAGCCGCTCCTCCGGCTCCGTCAGGAGAACCCTTCCCAGAATCCCCCAGGGGCCTCGTCCTCACCTCTCATTGGCCAGAGAGGCATCACGCGTGTGTGTGCGTGTGCGTGTGCGTGTGTCTCTAAGCCAATCAGCCCCGGCTCCGCTGGGGACTCCCCGCCTCAGGGCCCCAGGCTGATGCGCGCTGAAGCTGCTCGCGCGACGCTGGGCTTGTGCCGGTGTTGAGAGCCCAGCCCGAGGCGGGTTGTCCTGAGCCTGGGCCTGCGGCCGCAGGGGTGGCCGCCTGGACAAGGTGGGACTCTCAGAAGGAACAGGAAAGCCTCGGCCTCGGACCGCGAGCCTGTGGGCTTGAAGCGCTTGCATCTCCTGGTGGTTGGTCCAGCACCGGTAACCTTTATGTGAGGACTCACAGTGTGCGGGACGGACGCAGCCCCAGCAGTTTACTGTCCTTTAGGTGGTGTGACCCTCACAGCACCCCGTGTGACAGGCTTGAACGTGCTCGTTAGACAGATGAGAAAACTGAGGGCAGAGCCCGGATATGAAGCCCAGGCTGCCTGATTCCAAGCCTGTGGGGTGATGACTCCACTGATGGCGCCCTGTGGTCAGTCACATGGTCAGCGTCTCTCACAGGTCTGCACCTTGCTCCTCACTGGAGATTCAGTTAGGGATGAAAACCACAATCATATAATCGTGTCAACATTACTGTGGGCTATTGCTGGACACTGTCCTAAGTGCTCTGATACAGCCACCTTATAAGATGACTCCCGTTCCTTTCCATACTTAGCAGATGAGAAAAATGAGTCCTGGACAGGTTAAAGGTACTTACCCAAACTGGCATGGTTAAAAAATTGGGGGCCCAAGATCTGAATCCAGGATGCCTGAATTCGGGGCACTTCACCACAATCTAGGGTGGGTTTCAGAATGGTTTCTGGGCTGGGTGTGTCATTCACTGGTGATCAAATCAAATCTTTCCTAACCTTCCAGTGTTTGGATGGACTCAAAGCTCTCTCAATATCAGGAACTTAAAAAGGAAAGAGTCCCTCCAAGTCTAAATGTAGGAGATGTCCCTGACATGAGCAGAGAAAAGGAATCCCCATGACGGAGGTTTCTGATTTCCATCTTAGCGGCATGAATCACGTGGGGTGGATGGATGACTGGGACTGACTGCGAGACCTAAAGTCTACAGGAGGACTTCTTAGCTGTGTAGCTTCCTCCGACTGGCTTCTGCTGTTGCTGGTCTGCTTTGCTGCAGTGACAGCAGCAAAGCTGTTTTCTTTAAAATGCCTTGCTTAAAAGAGCCTCAGGAAGATGCATCCTACTAAAAAAAAAAAAAAAAGAATGGGACACAATCATGGAAGTACAAGTTAAAAATTAATGAGTCTCTACTGTACACCCAACCAAATGGCAGAAATCTAAAAAGACTGATAATACCAAATGCTGGCGAGGCTTTAAAACAGCCGGAACTCTCACACACGGCTGAGTGTAAAATGGGCCATCACTTGGCAAAACTGACAGTTTCTGCTGAAGCTATAGATGCATCTCCCTATGAACTAACAAGTCCGCCCAAGGTAAAATCAGAAAAAATTGCATATATACCTACCCCCAAAAGCCCTACAAGAACGTTCATGTTGGCTTTGTTCATAACAAACCAAAAACTGGAAGCAATAGTCCATCAACTGGATAATGAATAAATCAACTGTGGTGTAATTCATCGATGGAACATTACACAGCAGTGAAACAATGGACACATGGCAAGATGGATGAATCTCACAGACACAACACGGTGCACACTATATGCTTTCAATTGTATTAAACTTAAGAACTGGCAAAACCAATCTATCATGCTAGAAATCAAAAAAATGGTTATCTCTGGGAGGGAGTATTGACTGGGAATCATGATGGAAATGTCCTGTATCATTTTTTTTTTTTTGCGGTACGCGGGCCTCTCACTGTTGTGGCCTCTCCCGTTGCGGAGCACAGGCTCCGGACGCGCAGGCTCAGCGGCCATGGCTCACGGGCCCAGCCGCTCCGCGGCATGCGGGATCCTCCCGGAGCGGGACATGAACCCGCGTCCCCTGCATCGGCAGGCGGACTCTCAACCACTGCGCCACCAGGGAAGCCCGAAATGTCCTATATCTTGATCTGAGCGGTGGTCACAGAGTATAAATGTATGTAAAATTCATTGGGTTATAAACTTAAGATTTGGGCATTTTGCTCTAAGCAAATGATTTCTCAATAAAAAAGAAGACAAGAGAAGTTAACAATGGTTAACTTAGAGATTGTTTTTATTGTGTTATTTACTTTTGGGAAAAAAAGTAAGTGTTTAAAATTCTAAAATTATGAGGTAAACCTCTTTGTGTTCACAAGGTAAGATATCCATGACATACTGTTGACTGGAAAGAGCATGTAACAAAACACAAAGTACAGGAGATTTCTGATTCAGATCAGAATGGGAAAGACCTTCATTCCCATAGGGCCAACAAGAAAAACCAAGACAAGATAAAAATTGTACATTTATATAAGAGTAAGAAGAGGGGAAGACAGAAGGAAGCCTTGAGAACTGGATTCCAGAAAGAAACAATCATGAGTGAGCAGAGAGACATGACAGCTCCCTGCTTCCACACTGAGGTCTGGGTAGAGTTAGCCTGCCATGGATGAAAAACCTTCATGGTAGCAGAGGGCTGTGAGCTGGACTTTGGGTGGCAGTATGGACTGATGGCACGAGCTGGAGTCTAGAAGAGCCACAAAGGCAAGGATGGAGGACTCAACCTGAACAATTCTCCTCCCCCACTCCAGGTCTTGCCATGAAAGGGGCATTGGAGTAGGGGTTGCTAAGCAGAGAGAAATCAAAAAGTCCCATGCTTTCTTTCGGTCAATAGAGTTGAGACTACAAGCAACCCTTCCCGGCCCAAATACCGACAAGATCCAGAAGACTATAGCTCAGGATTTGAGGCTGGGCTAATCCACAGGTTAACTCAGTCTGAAGAAAGATGCAATTTCTCTGGCTCAGCTAGAGGCTAGCTGAATGCACCTTTACTGCATTCAGAGGAAACGGACTTCAGTCTCTAAGGAACAAACAGGACAAAACAAAAATACTTCATCTTTATTATTCTCTTCTACACAGTTTGCAGAATACAATAAAAACAATTATAAAACATGCAAAAAGCAGAAAAATGTGACCTGTATTTAAGAGAAATTACATTCTTTAGGGGAGACCATTGATTGTTCAGTTACTGGAGTAAGAATAAACTAAAACAATTATTTCAAATCTGAGTGAACAGATGGTATATTTTAGGAAGTGAATGTCAACACTAAAAAAAAAAAAAAAAAAAAAAAAAAGGATGGGCTTAGGTTGGACAATGCAGTAGTCAGAATCAGTGAACTTGAAACAAAGGTCAGTGGAAATTATCCAGATTGGCCAAGAGAGAAAAAAGAGTTTAAAAACATGACCAGAACATCTGTGAAATGAAAGATTTGTATCAAGTAGTCTAATATCAAGTAGTCTGAGATACAAGCATTTTGGAGTCCAAGAATAAGAGGAAAGAGAGACAATGGAAGAAAAATACTTGAAGAATTGTTGGCCGAAAACATTCCAATCTTATGAAAAGCCACAAACCGCTGAAAGCCAAATATAAAGAGAAACATATGTCCGAGGAAGAATCCGCATTACATAGAGCAATGGCTTTTCTTAAATGGCTGGTTTCATTGGAAACATTTGGAGGCAGAAGGCAATGGGGCAACACGCTTACAGTGCTGAGAGAAAAGCAACTTCAATCTAGAATTCTGTAACCAGCAAAATCATCCTTCAAAAAGGAAGGCAAAATAGAAATTTTCAGATAAACGAAAGTTCAAACAAACAAACAAACCTCTGTAGCAACTGAACCTCCACGACAAGAAACACTAAAGGTAGGTTTGGGGACTGAAGGGAAATGATACTGAATGTAAACATGGAGCCAAGGCAGATGCTCAACTGCAGCACTGTTGACATTTGGGGTAAATAACTCTCTGCTGTGGGGACTGTCCTGTCCATCATCCCTGACCTCTACCCACTAGATGCCAGCAGCAGCAGCCCCCGGCTGTGACAACCAAAACTCTCTCCGGTGGGAATGAAGTCTGCAGAAGAAAATGAAGAACAAAACAAAGGGTGACGGACGGAGTGAGTGTGTCACCCCCAGATTCATATTTGAAATCCTAACTCCCAGTGTGACGGTATTAAGAGGTGAGGCCTTGGGGTGGAGCCCTCGTAAGTGGGGTGGGGGCCCTTATGGCAGAGAGCTGTCTGCCCCTTCTGCCACTCGAGGACACAGCGAGAAGTCGGCCATCTGCTCCCAGAAGAGGCCCTGCAGCTGTACGCCACGCTGCTGGCGCCCTGCTCTTGGACTTCCAGCCGCCAGGACTGTGAGAAATAGATTTCTGTTGTTTGTAAGCTGCCTACTCTATGGTACTTCGTTACGGCCGCCCAAACTGACTGACAGGAACTCTGTAGGTTAATAGAAAAGAATATTTTCCTGGGTTTTTAGATTTTGAAAAAAAAAACTGAGTTAAAAACAATGATAACAACAGCAAATTTTGTGGTTTGTAATTTATTTAGAAGTAAAATATAAGAAAAAAATTGAACAAGGGTCAGAAGAGGATAAATAGAAAAATACTGTTGCAAGGTTTTCATATTACAGTGAAATGGTGAATGTTAATTCAAAGTAGACTGATAAAATAAGTATATGTGTCATTTATAAAACAACCACTAAAAATATATAGTTAAAACCCAATGTTAGATGGGCTTCCCTGGTGGCGCAGCAGTTGGGAGTCTGCCTGCCGATGCAGGGGACACGGGTTCGTGCCCCGGTCCGGGAGGATCCCACATGCCGCGGAGCGGCTGGGCCCGTGAGCCATGGCCGCTGAGCCTGCGCGTCCGGAGCCTGTGCTCCGCAACGGGAGAGGCCACAACAGTGAGAGGCCCGCGTACCGCAAAAAAAAAAAAAAATCCAATAGAAGAGAAAGAGTGGAATAGTTATTTTTTAAAAGGTGAGAAAGGAGGAACAAAAATAAACAAATAATAATAAATAGCCAGGCAGTAATAAGCAAACCTTATTAATAATGAGTAAATGAAAATGGCCTCAATCCTCCAATTAGAAGGCTGAGATTGTCAAACCAAATTTCTTTTAAAAGTAAAAGCCAATTATATGTCATTTATAGGAGATATCATAGAGCTATAAATAGGTTCAAATCTAAAGAATGAAGAAGTTTGAAAACATTAATCATAAGAAAGCTGGAGTGGCTCTATTCATAAAAACTGAAGTAGGTTTCAAGACAGGAAGTGGTAGTTGTGACAGAAGAACACTTCGTAACGATAAAAGCACTACTTCATGAGGGAAACATAACACATCTAAGTATATTTGCACCTAACAATCCGCTATTATTGTTGGAGACTTAGCGCTCGTCTCTTAGACAGAAAATATTAGCAAGAATATATAAACCTGAACAACTATCAGTCAACCTACTGGACAAATATAAAACACTATACCTAATGTTTGAAAAATATATATTATTTTCAAGTTCACATTGAACATACTCCAAAGTAGGCTATACTTTGAGCCATAAAATGTCAATAAAAGTAATAGCATTGAGATAATATAGAATATGGAATTGGTTAGAAATCCATAACAGAAATATATCTGACTAAGCAGCTTTAACACACTAGAGGCATAATTCACAGCAGGGGCAACGACTCTGTACTGGGAATATTACTTGGTGCGTCTTTGGTTGTGGAAGGTGAGCCCCATCCCCACCCTCCTATTCCCAGGGTCCAACTAGAAAGAGCTGCATTTCTGCATCAGGAAAAATGTTAATATACTGGGAAATCCCCAGATATTTGGAAAATAAACAATATATGTCTAAATAACATATCAATAAAAGAAATCACAAGGAAAATCAGAAAATATTTTAATTGATTGATCATTTTTCTTTGAATGACAATTCTTTTAGAGTATGTTTACAGCAAAATTGAGAGCAAGGTACAGAGGGTTCCTATATCCCACACACACGCACAGCCTGCCCTTTTACCAACATGCCACACCAGATGGTACATTTCTTACCAATGATGAGCCTGCATCGACACATCATTATCACCCAAAGTCTGTGGTTTACATTAGGGGTCACTCTCGGTGTTGTACATTCTATGGGTTTGGACAAATACATAATGACATGTGTCTGCCTTATAGTATCATACTCACTTTCATGAGCATGATATACTCATATAATGTATCATTTTCACTGCCATAAAAATCCTCTGTGCTCTGTCCACTCATCCCTCAATGGTAATTTTTTAGAACAGCATACTGTGACAGCAAAACCACATGCAATGAAAGAAAAAACAGATAAATTGGGCTTCATCAAAATTGAAAACTTTTGTTCTTTAAAGGATACTGTCAGGATAGTTAAAATACAACTCACAGAATGAGAGAAAATATTTGCAAATCATGTATCTGATAAGGGACTAGTATTCAGAATATATGAAGAACTCTTACAACTCAACAATAAGAAGACAAATAACCCAATTTTTAAATGGGCAAAGAATTTGAATGCACATTTAACCAAACAATATGTACAAATGGCCAATAAGCACATGAAAATATTTCTCAAGATGATTAGCCATCAGGGAGATGCAAATCAAAACCACAGTGAGATACCACTCTCACCCACTAGGATGGTTGTAATCAAAAAGACAGACAAAAGCAAGTGTTAACACGGATGTGGAGAAATTGGAACCCTCGTGAACTGTGGTGGAAATGTAAAATGGTGCAGGCACCTTGGAAACAGTTGGGTAGTTCTTCAACATGTGAAACAGAGTTATTATATGATCCAATAATTCCACACCTAGGCATATACACAAGAGAATTGAAAACATATTGTTCACACAATGTTTACTCAGTTGTACATGAGTATTTATAGCAGCATTATTCATAACAGCTAAAATATGGAAACAGTCCAAATGCCCATCAAGTGGTAACTCAGTCAATGAAAGATGGAACATTAGTCAGCCGTAAAAAAGAACGAAGTACTGATTTATGCTACATATGCTAAGTGTTTGAAGCCAGTCACAAAAGACTGTATGATTCTAACTACATGAAATGTCCAGAATTTGGAAATCCACACAGACAGAGAGTAGATTATCGCTCGCCAGGGACTGGGAGGGTGTGGGATGGAGAGTGACTGCCAGTGGGATGGAGTTTCTTTTCAGAGTGATAAAAATGTTGTACTGGATAGTGGTGCTGGTGCACAAGTTTGTGAATATACTAAAACCCACTGGATTGTATGTTGTAAAATGTGTATTTTATGGTATATGAATTATATCTTAAGAAAACTGTTACTAAAAAATGGTGGAATATTGTAACCACCTTATTCCAATGACGAAATGGATAAAAACCTTGAAAGACAGACCTCACCAAAACTGACCCAAGAATGAATAGAAGTAGAATTCGTGCTTCAAAACATCCCAATGAAGAAAAAGACAAGTTCAGATGGCTTCACTGGTAGATTATAACAAACATTTAAGGACAAAATATTACCTATTATCCACAAACCCTTTCAGAAAAAAAGCAAAAGAGCATGGAATGCTTCCCAAATCATTTGATGAGGCCAAAGGAAGCCCAACACCAAACCCTTACAAAACTAAAGAAAAGCTACAGTGAGCATAAATGAAAACAATTAACAAAATGTTAGCAAACCAAACAGCACACACAAAGAAAGGACAACCCATCATGACCAAGTAAGGCTGACGACACTGATGTCGGGGAAGCTTTGAGGAGCTGCTCACGCACAGACCAATCAAGATACGATGCAATGAACAAATCCGTGATCAACAGATCCCGTGTCCTTAGGTTCCCTCTAGACAGGGTATTCTTGACACACGCTATTGTATTTTTCCCTCCTGTTGCAAACTTGCAAATTCAGCCTTAGATATGGAATGTTTGGCACGTGGCCTCCAAGCCAGATGTGACCCCAGTGAGGTTATCGCAGAGCTTAGGGAACATTTTCAAAGCATGAGGCAGGGTCTGGCATCTCTGACAAACAGCTTCATTTCCAGGGAATCTGCTGGAGGGAGGGCTGTCTGGACTGCCAGGATTCTCATGAGAACAGATCTGGTCTCTTCCTCTGCTCGGACCCATGGGCTTTCCTCCTCTCTGCTGGCATCAGCCTCAGGTGGGTTGCAGCACCAGACTGGGTAAATGGGGCACCTGAAGCACCTGCACCACAGTGTAAGTCGTTATGTTTTACGCCAGTTAATTTGTCTTTTCAGAGCCCTTCAGTGCACTTGCTTTGTTCTGAAGGAAACAAATTCTAAATGTGTTTTAAATCCACGTGTGTGTCACCCTGCTTTTAAGCAATCGTGAAACAGGCAAGCATACTCACGCAGGGACCTAGATCCAGTTGGAGACGGCCTTTCGCCTCCGTGTTAGAGGAAACGAGCTGACCTCCAACAAAGGCAGCAAACGCTGAGACCTCACACGTGCTCCCCCTTCTCCAGGGCTTGCTCAGGGGCTTCTGACGAACGTTACTTGGAGGTTCTGGAATGAACTCACAGAGTGAGCCAGGGACTGGCGAGCCAGCTTTCCTTCTTCCATAAATCTCCTTCCCTCTCAGAAAAATAAAGGGGGTGGTAGCCAAAAGCAGCGACCCCTCCACCTGGTGGTACCAGGAGAAGCCAGAGGTGCCCTCGGGCCTGCAATGCTCGGGGAGCGAGGGAAGAGAAAGGCGCTCTCCTCCCATTTCTCATCCTTTCTCTTCCTCTGGACAATGTGGCACCTGGGGGGCTGGTTATAGCCCCAGCCGCAGCCAGCAGTCCAGCTGCTACGTGCCCCAGACACCTCCATGTGCCCTTGAAGGGAGATGGTGTTATCTTCCATTTACAGATGAGAACAGTAAGGTTCAGATACTAGCGGTTTGCCCAGGACCACAACTATCAGTGGCAATTTGGATTCCAACCCAGGTCTGCACAGCTCCAAATTCTGTTCTCTTCCAAATGAGCATAGTACCACGCTCCACGGCACTGCATTGTCGACAGGGTAAGGAAAGAGGAAGCTGGAAGCCCTGCTAAGGTGCAGAAGGACCTACGTTTAGGTGTGGCTTTGGCTGAAGCCCCTCGTGCGAATTGGGCCCCACGCTGTTTCTAAGGGAATATATCGGCTTCGTCTAAAGGGAACAGAGTGGTTCAAAATTAAAAGGCGTCTTCGGGTTCCTGAACTTCTGCAGAAAGGAAGCAGGCCAGGAACACATCTGCAAACACTGGTCATCTCCTAAGGGAGACGAGGATGACTCGGGGGCCAACAAGGACTCAGAGAACAGAGCTGAGAGAGGAAACGTTTCTCCCAAGATGTGGGTGGGTCAGCGAACGGGCTGTAGACGGACGCCCAGCCAGACTTGAGACTTTTGGGAAGTAACAACCACTGGTGCCTCGCATGTCACTCCCGTTTGGTCAGGGGTGTCCACTGAGATGGGCCCGTCCCTGTCCACCGTGGCGTGTTGAGTGTGCGGGGAAGACAACTTGCCCCTTTTTCCATAAGCCTTTGAAACAAGAGGAGCTTTTCCCCGGGGAACCAAACCTGAGGGGTCTTATTCACACGTGGACTTGATTGGGGAAAAGATCCTCAACGCTCAGCGCGTGACTGAAAGAAGGATGGAATGCGCCTGTCTGGGGAGGAAGAGTCTACTCTGCTCCGGGGAGCAGCACAGATGACTTCTGTCCAGAGAGCGATTGTGGTAGTTATAAGACGTGGCCGCCAACTCTGTGACCCTTCTCCCTCCAGAGACGGCTGCTCACGACCCTTTCCTCTGAATCTGCGTGACCTTGTGACTCCTGCCACTAACAGAGCACGTGGGGGGGACACGATGGCGCCTCTGAGGCTGGACCTTCCTAAAAGGCGATGCCACTCCTGCCCTGGAGCTGGATGCTTGCTCCGGGGGCTCTGAGCCACCACGTGAACTTCCACCTGAAGCTGCCGTCTTGTAAGGAGTCCGTGCGTGTATGTGCTCCCGTCAACATTTCCGGTTGGGCCCATCCTTGGAGTCCCCCCAGCCCAGACACCATGCATGTTGCGTGAAGAAGCTTTAGTTGATTCCTGCCCTCAGCATTTCTTGTCTTGCCCCAGACACCGTGGAGGGAGCAGAAACAAGCCATTCCTGTTGTACTCTGTCTGAATTCCAGACCTACAGAATCTGGGACTGATAATCTTGTATTATCAATAGTGCATTTCATCATGATTTGCTAATCAGCAATAGAAAACTACAACAAAAATTGAAAAACCTTTCTATTTAAAGGTCCTCACTAGCTAGTGGGAAGCAGCCACATAGCACAGGAGATCAACTCAGTGCTTTGTGACCACCTAGAGGTGTGGGATAAGGAGGGTGGGAGGGAGACGCAGGAGGGACGAGATATGGGGACATATGTATATGTGTAACTGATTCACTTTGTTACACAGCAGAAACTAACACACCATTGTAAAGCAATTATACTCCAATAAAGATGTTAAAAAATAAAATAAAATAAAGGTCCTCACTAAAAGAAAGATTAAAGGATATACTTCAACCAAAAATAAAATTAATGTGAAGAAATGGCATGGGTTATAAAAAAAAGTAGTTAACTTGTGGCATCTATAATAAATTACTCTTTGAAAAGTTTAGTCTTTTAAAAAGGTAAAACTAAATAGACAATAATAAGAAGATAGGGCAGAGTTCAATGAATAGTTAAAGCACACTAAGGTTTCCTGTTCTGGAAAAGGATAGAAATACTGAGTAACTTTAGAGTTTCTTAGAAACTTTCTAATGTATAATGTATGATAAAAATTTAAGATAACCTCTAACAATATAGAAATATTAATCTTAGCTTCCAAACTAGCAGAGAAAGAGAGAAATATAGATAGATAGATAGATAGATAGATAGATAGATAGATAGATAGACAGATATACATACATATATATATATCCATCAGAAGTCAGGAAAGAAAGAAAAAAGCAGAGGAAAAAAATCCTAGTAAATAGAAAATCCAAAATAAAATGGTAGAAAAAAATTGTTACATATGTCAGTAATTACTGTAACTGTAAGTGGATTAAACTCATATTTTAAAGGATAAACATCAATAGATTGTATGAAAATAAAATAAAATCATATTCAATTAATGCTGCTTACATGAGACACACCTAAAATAAACCACACTGATAGACTAAAGATAAAGAAAAATATAGACTAAGTAAACACTAAGTAAACAAAACAGCATTTTAAACACTGTTTTTAAGGATGAGCAGCCCTGCCCTCTCTGGCTCCTAGGTAACCACAGTGCGTAACCTGGGGCTTATCCTTTGCAAGCAGGTAGGATGAGAGCGTCTTGCGGCCTCTGGAAAATGCGCCCTCTGCGGTGGGCAGTTTCGTCTTGCTCCTGACCACAATGGGGATGTTCTAGTTTCACTACTACGTTCAATATTAACTATGAATGTTTGATAAATACGCTCCTCGGGTTAAGAACATTTCCCTCTATTCCTACTTGCTGATAATTTATGTTTTGAATTAAATCAAATTTTATCAAATGCTGTTACTGCACCTATTATCATGATTGCGTGGATTTTCTCTCTATTCGTGTTGCGCTATCAGTTAGTATGTTTTCTAACGCTGAACAGGATCATTACCTCTTCTTTAAAGGATCAGTGCCTTTTGGAATCAGAGCAGAGCACACGAAGGCTTGATTTTGTTTACAATGTTTTATTTCTTAAAGAAAGCAAATATGACAAAATGCCAACTTACATTAAACCTAAGTGGCAGCTCCATGGGTGTTGGTAACATTGTTTCTGTATCTTTTTGTTTGACATATTACACCATTTTTAAACTACAAAGAATGAACAGCAGTTTGGACTTTACAGAAAACCAGATCATTTCAAAGAAAAGCTCAAGAAAATTTCCTAGGGTACAGAAGACAATATGAATTGAAAAAATATGAGAGAAAACTTAAGATGTATTGAGAACAAATCTGAAACATCATATGTAAAGATCCTAACCTCACACCATATGTAAAAATAAACACTCATAGATTGTTGGACACAGAGACTGTTTTTATCTGATAGAGAAATAAATAAAAATAGAAACTCAAGAACAGGGAAGACACACTATAAAGAAACAGTGGTGAGAAGTAAAAACTTAGTGAGAGGTGAGTTGGGTTTAATTAATTGCTGTTTACCTGGTTATAAAATTTAATTCACGTAATTTTTTAAAAGAAGTTATATATTTAAACTTTGTTTATTATAGTTACTAGTTCAAGATTTTACGTATAAAATCTCAAGTCATTTCAACAAAACGAGGAGTTATGGAGTATAAAATTACACTAGATTTCTTTTCTCTCACGCCTGAGTTCAAAATCACTTTTGCACACTTGTGCATCACTTTCTGTGCCCCTTCAATATTTGTTAGGCATTTTCCCACCACCTGTTGGAATTTGCTCATGGGGTTGCACCTGGTTCATACTGAGAAAAGCAACAGTTGCTCGTGTTCCCATCCTTGTGTTCTAAGGGCTGAGCACCTTCGTGCTGGTGGCCAGGGCTCTCTCCCTTTCACTTCTCCATCTAGTGAGTCCTACAAATTGCCTGGGTGCCAATTTTCTACAGACTCCAGAGTGGGACCACTAGAGAGATCAGATTCAACTATGGACAGAGTCCACGGAGGAAGGCGACCCCAGGAAAGGGAGCTTATTCAAGTGCAGGAGGAGAAATCCCGCCTCCTCAGCGGGCACATAGGTGGGGCAGCTCTGTGGGAAAGGAAGGCAGGCTGGACACCCAGGAGGGAAGTGACTGACAGCCCGAGGCTCTCAGTGGCCAGAGCTCCCATCCGAGGTCTGAGGGTCTCCAGAGAAAGGAGGACCAGGGTAGGGGGTGCGAGAAGATCCATCCTTGTCCCCAGAGGCCTCAATCTAGAAGGAACATGGTCCACTCCCTTTAGCAGTGAGCTCCTGGGCCCTGCACTCTCTCTAGCTCCTGCCTGGAACTATTTCCAAATACCTGACCCGGCGGGCAGACCTGATGGCCAAGGTCTCCTGGCATGTGCCTTCAATGTCCCCTGCCACACCCCTCCACCACCTCTCACCTGCCACGTCCCATCCCTCGGCTGAATCGCTGCCCCAGAGAGTAAAGGAGTCTGGGGGACGTAGTCCTGGCCAGGACGGCAGAAACCTTCCTCTCCAGAGCATGGAGGGCTTTGCTCAGCCCAGCAGAACTGTCCCACACCCGCCCGCTCCTCCCCTCAGAGCTTCTGCCCAAAGAGAAGGGTGGTCCCCCTCTCTTCCACCAGAAGGCGTGGATCCAGCCTCTGCCCAAGGAGATGTGGACACTTCAGCCTCTGCGCTTTAGCCCAGCGGGGTCCTGGCTTGGGTGGGGGAGAGGGTGGGACTGGGAGCCTGGAGTCTGGGAAACCTGCGCTGCGTCCATCACCTGAGCAGAGAAGAGAACGGGGCCCATGTGCACCCGAGGGGCGAGTCCCGGGCAGAATCCCAGCCCCCTACTCTGAGTGTTGGTGTGGCCGGCTCTGCTCTCTCCTCGTGGAAAAGCTGTGGCCGTGGTCGGTGGTCACCCCCTGGCCCTGTGAGCCAGTCCACAGGCCCCTGTGAGGACGGGGCCGGCGTCCCACTGGCCAGACACCACTTCCTGGTGAGAAAGGGTGGCCACCTGCCTGCTCTCCCTCAGGGCTCCCAAAGGGAGGGGGTCCTGCTCTGTGGGGAGTTGTCTGTCCAGCGGAGAAGCACCTGGAGAAGCAAGGCCAGTTCGGGGCTCCTGCTGCAGGAACATGGTTCCTTTCCGGAAGGAGAAGGACCATACCACGTGCAGGAACCAATGGCCAAGAGGAGCAGTGCTGGCCCTGGGCCTGGTCATCATGGTGGACACAGAGCCCAGAGCCCAGACCCCGGTCCCCACCACTCACCCCACCCCCTGCTCCACCAAAGCCGGCTGTTAATTGCAAGTGACACTACCGCGGCGTGTCACAACGAAAGCGGGTGCCTGCCGGCGGGGTGGGTGGCAGGGACAGCAGCACTGCCGGTGCCTGCACTTCAGAAAAGCCGCCCCGTGCCTGTGCCAGGACCAGCTGGCCCACTCCCGCAGGTGCCCAGCAGGAACGTCAAGTCTCCATTCGACTGAGCCCGCTTAGGACGGAGTAGCTGACGGAGGCAGATTCACAGGAAATCTATAGGGTGATGGACACAGAGCAGTGAGACTGCGTCTCTCAGATGCCGTGTGGACAGTAGAAGCCAGATTCTATCCATAGAAAGTTCAAGGCCAGACAACACCACAGGTCTGCTAGAAATCAGGACTGTGGCCACCCTGGGGAGGGGGCAGCTGGAGGGGCCCGATGCTTTGCTCTCCATCGGGATGCAATGCACCAGGCACCCATTCCAGGAGCTGGCTGCCACGTACAGTCGATAAGTGCACTTTTCCATGCGTGCCACACTTCAGTAAACCGCGTGAAAGCTGCGGCTGGCACCAGGCCGACACGATGCTCTCCTCGGTGACGGCGGCAGGTATGCTGACCCTCCTGAGAGCCTGCTCGCTGCCAGGTGCCATGGTTCTCAGGGTTTTCTCAGCTGAGGCAGCCCCACGTCCACCTGAGGAGGTCACCACTATCTTAACCCCTGTTTCAGAGGGAGGAAACTGAGGCTCGTGGAGGCTGAGCTGCAGCCCCACACGACCCCTCCAAGCCCTCTGTCCGCTGCTGCACTGAAGCCGGCGGGGATCACACAGGGGGAGGCAGGGGCTGCGGTGAGAAGACTGCCCGCAGGCCTCAAGCGGAAGCAGCTGCCGGCCCAGCGCCACACCACACATTTCAACCCCCAGAACAAAACCAGGCGGGAAGGCGCACAAAACCACAAGCCAAGGTCGCACCGTTGCTCCTCCTCCTGTACCTGCTTCATCCACATGGAGGCCCCGGTCACCCGTCGCACTCTGGGGTATCTGGTCACCCGTCGCACTCTGGGGTATCTGGTCACCCGTCGCACTCTGGGGTATCCGGGGTCTGAATCAGTCAGCGGGGCTAGGAACCAAATATCCACAAAATACCAGAAGCTGGAAACAGAGGTTTCATTTCTATGTCTTATTTGCTCGCTGCATATCTGGTGACCCGGCCCGAGTCAGGCTCACTCAAGCCCACCAGGGCATCTCATGTTTCCCACTGCAGACGGGAAGACCCAATAACTCCAAAGGTCTTCTGCTAACCTTGCAATGTCGTTCCACCTCCAGGTTTCAGAGGACACCTGGTGACAGCACCAAGGTCAACCAGGGGCTGGACAGGGGAGGGGCTCGCCCACCTGCTGTCAGAGTGGCTGCACCTGCCTCCGTCTGCCCATCGGAGTCCAGAGGTGACCCTGGTCTGGGCACTTGGGCCCACGTAGGGCATCCCATGGCGTGGAAGGAGGAGGATATGCCCAGTGGCCTGCCCGCACCCCTGCTGGGAAATGGACCCCGCAGGGCTGAGGTCTGGGTCCATGTGCCTGTCCACTCCCCTGTCGCCTGCCCACTCCCACACACCATCGAGACAAGGTCGGGGCTTGGTCTCCACTCCGGAAGCCTGGGCCTCTCGTGTTGCATCAGGAGCAAGGGCTGCTGTGAATCACCCCTTCCCTGTAACATGTCACTTGACTCTAAACAAACACGCTGAGGAGAACACATCTGCAGGAGGATTTCTTCTGAATCAGAAGAAAGGAAATGGGCCTTTGAGTGGGGAGAGTGCCAAGCCCCGCCTGGGGTGCACGAGGGGACGTGCAGGAGAAGGGGTGAGGGAGGCAGCACCTCGGCCAGCTGCCGTCTCAGCACACGGCCGCCCTCCAGGGTCCCAGGCCCTCCCTCACCCACCAGAGACCCACGGCAGGGGGGATGGCGGGGGACTCACAGCAGGAGCCAGGCCCGCCCCACTCCCACGCCACCCCCACCAGATTCCTAACCGTCACTCTAACCCTAACCGCCACCAGATTCCAGCTGGAGCATCGTGCGCGGGGCCTCGCAGCCTCGGGTGGGCAGGGACTCGACCAGGTGGAGTGACCTCGTGACTTCCAGGAAGCCGCCCCAGTCAGCCTTGGAGGTGCAGACGAAATCACCCCAGCATGGGCTCCCGGCAGGTCACCCCACAGCTCAGGCCCCAGCTGGTGGGCTCAGATCCAGGGTTTGCTGGGAACCACCGGCCTTTAGCAGAGGGTGGGGACCTCTTTCCATTATTCCCTGGAGTAAAGCGCCCTCCCCGTGGGCCCCTGATTTAAGGAGCCTGCACGTACGCTGCCCGTCCAGGTAACGGGCTCCCATGCTGTCACAGTGGGGTGAGGACGCCCTTCCAGGGAGAGTCGTGATTTCCCCAAAACCGCACAGCTCTTAGGTGCCCTGGGAAGGCCTCAAATTTGCAGAGCCCAGGGCAGCCCAGAGGAGAGGCCAGGAGGCTGGACAGGGTCGGGGACAGTGTGGGCCACCCTTGGTGATGACAGATGGAGAGGAGCAGACACCCAGGCCCGCTAGCCAGGCGTCTCCAGGACCTGATGACAGCGAAAGGGGTCATCTGACTTGGTGGCCACGGGAGGAGCAGTAACGACGCAGAGCAGAGGGGTGAGAGCCTCCGAGTGCCGGTCTGAGCCGTCCACAGCCTGACAGCAGCTCGGGAGTGGGGCATGGTGGCACCGAGCGGCAGGCACACGGCAGGTGAGCTCACCTGGCTGGGTGGTCCTACCCTCACCCCTCACTGAGATGTCCACCAGGGACAGGGGTAGGGGCCCTGAATGACAGGGTGGCCGTGGACATCAGGGGAGCAGACCGGGCAGTTGGACCCAACGCTTTCCGAGTCCAAACCCGGAATTCTTCTGTCACAGCAGCCATGATCTTCAGGCACCTCCAAGGACTGGAGGGTCACCAACGGGCCAACAACATACATGTTTATTGTATTGTGTGACCGGGCGAAGGTTCCATGGCTCATCATGGACCCAGATGACCCACACGGGGACCCACCTGTCCGTGCTCTCACTGGGACCCCGAGTCCAAGCAGGGCTCCCTGCAGGCGCGTCGCCCCCTTCCCCTCCGTGTCTCTGCCTCAGGGGTTCTCTCTGTCTTACCGGCACACATGTGAACACACGTGCACACGCACAGACGCCACGTGCACGGCCACAAACAGATGAGCAGCCTGCCAAGACCCTCCCGCCCCTACCTTGGACATGCCCCACCTCCCCACTGAGCTGAGAATGAAGTGCACGGCGGGGCTGGCGAGTCCACCTGGGGCTGACCCAGACCCCTCGGAGGAGGCAGCTCTCTACGTGGGGTAGAAGGTGGGAGCCACAGGCCAGCTGCTGCTCTGGAAGCCTGTAAATATTTAGATTCTCCGTCTCCTTCTGGTGGATTGTGATGTTTTCAAAGCCCTTCTCCTGCATGTGAACATAGAGACAGCACAGTTGGGCCATGTCCCATGAATAATATTTCTTTTTCTGTTTTGATAACATTTTAATCCTCCCGACTAGTGAAAAATGAAGACATGACGCACTTTGCCCGCACGCTAGAGCACTCTGGAAGGCAGATGGGCATCCCGCCCGCAGCGCAGGGGCTGAGCCCCGGGCCCTCCGTACATCCTGAAACCCACCCATACCTGCTCTGGGGTCGGGGCCACCCTTCTCCTCCTGGCTGGTACCCCCAGGGGCTGTGAGCTCGGCGCGCCCTGTGGTCCGCCTCTCTCTCAGTGGCCCCCACTTCCCTCGCATGTCTGTCCTGCCCTCTGCAGACTGAAGCCAGTCGGGCTACGAAGGCCGGAAGGGCTGCCTCCTTCAAGCTGTGGTCCTTGTCCTTGGACCACAGGGACACTCACTTGATTTTTTTATTTTTTTAAACAGCAATGTATATTTACTGAAATGAAAGGAGTTTGTATTATATTGATACATGGGAAAAAAGCAAGTTACAAACAGGTACCTGCAGAGGATCCTGCTTTTAAAAACAACGTATGGGGGCTTCCCTGGTGGCGCAGTGGTTGACAGTCCGCCTGCCGATGCAGGGCACACGGGTTCGTGCCCCGGTCCGGGAAGATCCCACATGCCGCAGAGCGGCTGGGCCCGTGAGCCGTGGCCGCTGAGCCTGCGCATCCGGAGCCTGTGCTCCGCAACGGGAGAGGCCACAACAGTGATAGGCCCGCGTACCGCAAAAAAAAAAAAAAAAAGTATGGGTGTGCAAATGTACGCATGTGTGGAAAATATTGTGGAAGATTATATACAAAAATATTACAAGTGGATAGGATGGGCTGCTGGGTGGGCTTACGGGTGATTTATAATATTACAAGTGGATAGGATGGGCTGCTGGGTGGGCTTACGGGGGATTTATAATTTATTTATAATTTATTTATAATTTATTTTTTTATACTTTTCATAGGCTCACGTTTCTCGGGGGACCTGTGCAACTTCTTTTTCTCTCTTTTTTTCTTTAAACCAGGAGTACAACTAAATTCTTTTGCGATATAATTCACATACCATAGAGCTCACCATTTTAAAGTGTAAAATTCAGTGGGTTTTGGTATATTCACAGAGAGGTACACCACCACCATCATCTAATTCCTGAATATTTTCATCCAAAATGAAGCCCTCTACTCGCCAGCAGTCTTTCCCACTCCCCACCCTCACCGGGCCTGGCAACTCTTAATCTACTTTCTATCTATGTGGATTTTCCTATTCTGGGCATTCCATGTACATGGAACCATACAACATGTGGCTTCACGTGACTGGAGTCATCCACTTAGTACAATGCTTTCGTGGCTCATCCATGCTTTAGCGTAAGCCAGTACTCCATCCCTTTTTATGGCTGAATTACGTCACTGTGTGGATGGACCACCTTTTGTTTACCCAGTCACCAGCTGATGGACGTACAGATTATTTCCATTTTTTGGCTATTATGAGTAATGCCGCTATAAGCATTGGAGTGCAAGTCTTTGCGTGTCCGTTGTTTTCAATTCTCTTGGGTGTATCCGAGGGGTAGAATTGCTGGGTTATATGGTAACTCTATGTTTAACTTTTTGAAGAACTGGAAAACTGTTTTCCAAAGTGGCTGCACCATTTAACATCCTCACGAGCAGTGGATGAGCTTCCACTCGCTCTGCATCCCCCCAGCACTTAATAATACCCGTGTCTTTTACGCTAGCCTTCGTGAGTGTGAAATGGTATCTCTTTGACGTTTTGATTTGCATTTCCCTAATGACTAATGATACTGAGTATTTTCTCACGTACTATTAGCCGTTTCTATGCCTTCTTTGGATAAATGTCTATTCAAGTTCTTTGTCCACTTTTTTTTTTAATTTATTTGATTGAACTGGGTCTTAGTTGCGGCAGGCAGGCTTCTTAGTTGCAGCTTGCGAACTCTTATGCAAAGTCTTAGTTGTGATATGCATGTGGAATCTAGTTCCCTGACCAAGGATGGAACCCGGGCCCCCTGTGTTGGGAGCTTGGAGTATTAACCACTGCACCACCAGGGAAGTCCCCTTTGTCCACTTTTTTTTTTTTTACAATTTTCTTTTTTTTAATTTATCTGTTTTATTTTTGGCTGCATTGGGTCTTCATTGCTGCGCGCAGACTTTCTCTAGTTGCGGCGAGCGGGGGATACTCTTCATTGCGATGTGTAGGTTTCTCAGTGCAGTGGCTTCTCTTGTTGTGGCACACGGGCTCTAGAGCACAGGCTCAGTAGTTGTGGCACACGGGCTTAGTCTCTCCTCAGCATGTGGGATCTTCCCGGACCAGGGCTCGAACCTGTGTCCCCTGCAGCAGCAGGCGGATTCTTAACCACTGCGCCACCAGGGAAGCCCCGCTTTGTCCACTTTTTAATCTGTCTTTTCATTGTTGAGTTTTAAGTGTTCTTTATACATTCTGGTTATGAGTCCCTTATCAGATATATGATTTGAATTTCCATAGGAATTTTAGGATCATCCTGTCAATTTCTGCAACAACAACAACAAAAAAGCCAGGTGGGATTTTAATATGGATTTTGATGAATCTGTAGATCAGTTTGGGGAGTATTGCCCTCTTAACAATATTATGTCTTTCAATTCATGTACATGGGGTGTCTTTCCACTTACTTGCATCTTCTTTAACTTCTTTCAAGAATATTTTGTAAATTTTGGCATATAAGCCATTCACTTCCTTTGGTAAATTTATTTGTAAGTATTTTATTCTTTTTCCTGCTATTGTAAATGAAATTGTTTTCTTAACTTCATTTCAAATTGTTCATTACTAGTGTATGGCGTATACAGTTGATTTTTTATATTAATCTTGTATCTTGTCACCTTGCTAACTCTCTTATTAATTCTAATAGCTTTTTCCGTGTTCTTCAGAATTTTCTATAAACAAAATCATGCTATAAGAGAAATTTTGCTTCTTCCATATACTGTCCACAGATATTAACTTTAAATATAATGATATAGGCAGTTCGAAAGTAAAAGGATAGATAAAGATATATCATGCAAACATTAATCAAGAGTGACTATATTAATATCAGATAAAGTAGACTTCAGACCCAAGAAAATAACCAACAGAGAGGGACGTTACATATGATAAAAGGATCCGTGTATCAAGAAGACATCACAAGCCTAAATGTGTACGTAGCAAACCACAGAGCTGCAAAATATAAATATATAAAAAGCAAAAGAAAGCTGAAAGAGAAACAAACAAATCCACACGTGTAGTTGGTCACTGCAGCACCCTTGTATTAGTTTCTTATTGTTGCTATAACAAAATACCAAAAACTTAAAAGAACATAAATCTATTATCTTAGAGTTTGGGAGGTCAGAAGTCTTAAATGGATCTCCCTAAAATCAAGGGGTCAGCAGATGAGGTACAGCTATGCAACGGGGTACCACTGAACAATACAAAGGAATGAACAACTGGCACCCACCAAAACTGTTATGCTGAGCGATGGAATCCAGACACCAGAGCTTATACTTTATACGCAGTTCTGGGCTGGGCAAAATTAACATACGGCAATAGAAATCACAACAGGGGTTACTTGGAGGTGAAGCTAAGGTATTGAGAAGAGGGGCTGCTTCTGGGGGTAGGGGGACCCCTAATCTGGGAGGTGGTATGTGAGCTACAATAGGGAACATCTACAGAGCTGTACACTCAGGGTTTGCACTTTTTCCTAAATTAGATCTTGATTTAAAAATAGGCACAAACGTCCACAGAATTTCATTCCTCTGGAGTCAGTAACTCTTCTTAGGAATATTTACTAAATTAGTCTGAAATGTAAACATTTACTCAAATTCTGGAGGCAGTGTAAATGTCCAACAGCACAGAAAACCTCTCAGCACAAGGAAACGTTTCCTGTGTGGGAGCATCCAGGATCCCAGCGTGCGGATGGGGGCGACCTTCACAGAGGTGAGGGCCCCGCTCGTGGCACTGACCACACGGCCTATGCTTTGTAAATGGTGGGGACCCAGCCGTGTGAGGATCCCAGCAGTGACACAGGGGTGAATGGCTCATGCCAAGGGCAGAACGGCAGTGGGGACTTGGCCGGCACGGCCAGGTTCAGGTGGCCTGGTAACGGCTCTGCCCCCAGGCTGGGTGAGGCCAGGCTCCATGGTGGCAGAGGTGGGTTTGGGAAAACCTCTCAGAGGAAGGAAGGAAGCCTGCTGCTTGGACACAGACCAGAGGATGCTGGCCTGAGGGGCTAGGCCGAGAGGAAGGTGGAGCAGAAGATTTGACAGCAACTCGGCGGTGCTGTCCCCAAGGTTCCAAAGTGGCTGGAGGGCTAGTCCTCTGTGGACCCAGCAAGGGGACACACTTGGCCTAGACTCGGGCCTGCTGGAAACTACACTGGGCCTGGAGACAATAGGTCCTGGAGTGAGGACGTAGAGGGAAGGACAGGGTCCAGACCGCCCAGAGGACAGACAGGAGAACTGGACGTCGGAGGGACTCACCGAGGCTGGTCACCCTAGACCCAGAATTCTAGCAGGGGTGTGGCGGTGGGGAACGATGCCCCAAAGGAACCAGAGAGGACGGAGAAGTGAGCCCACTGGACTTCTGTCCCGAGGACAGTGGCGGTGGGCGTCCTAGGAAGTCCTCTGCTTGGAACTGCTGGCATCAGGCGGGCTGAGCTGGGGACCCCGGGTCCGGCCCACCACCAGCCCTCCTTCTGTGGAGCTGCAGAAGCCCATCAGCTGATTCAGGGGCAGGCGGGGCAGTTTCCTCGGTTCTGCAGGCCGCCCTTCGGTTCTGGTCTCTGGGCAGGCTCGGGGAAGGCCTGGGGCCTTTAAAGGATGGAGCTCAGATAACCAGATTCTGGAATCACTCCTCCAGTTTTCCACACCACACCCCACTCCGGGCACTGTCCCACGGAGCGTTCAACTTCTGCGGAAAGCTGAGGTTAGGGAGGACAGACTCTTGGCTGGGACGTGGCCCCAGATGGCTTCCATCACGCCCCCTGACAGCTCTGGGAAGTCCCCCCTTCTCGGCCTGTGGCTTCTTGAAGGAAAGAGGCCAAAGCAGTTCAGCTCTGGGACTGTGGGTTTTCTGAGGATTTCGGCAGTTTGCCAGGGAGAAAAGGAAGCTGACCACAGAGAGGGCCACGAGGGCCGATGGGGGCAGAAAGAAACCGAAGCCTCAAAAGGGACGAAGAGCAGAGAAGAAGGGAAAGAACTCAGGCAGAAGGGGGCTGCGCGGGGCGCAAACCCCAGGACAGACAGAAAGCCCTGGGGCTGCCTGGGGCGCTGGACCCCGCAGTCCAGAGGGGGATAGGCATCTCTCAGATAATCCCCAATCCAAGAGCCACAAGCCCTGAGGGGAGGCAGGGGGCCCAGGGCTGGGTGGGACGACGAGGGCTCCTTACAGCGACAGGCTGGGCCCTTCCACAGGGAAAGGGCTGAGGGGAGCCCACTGCCCGGGCACCGCAGCCCAGACAGCGGCCCTGATTCCAGGCAGAGGTGCCCTCTGTCCACGGGAGATGGACAGGGTCCTCCCGCTGGTTGAGCAAATCCCAGACGCCTCCTTCTTCTGGGCCAGGAAAGGGAGCGGGGGCTGGACCTGCCCTGGGCCCAATAATGGGTTTTGGGGTTCTCCCATGGGGCCTGGAGAGGTGACCAACTCCCCACAAACAGAACAACTAAAACATCCAGAAAAGCCACAGCTGGGAGATGTCCTTGGGTTACGAAATTAACTCCCGCTGTCAGTGTGCAATAATATTTTCTCTGCAAAGACTCTTTTTCACACATTCACTCCTTCAACAACTTCCGGGTGAGTGTTGTCGCCACTCACTGTCAGCTGGGCTGAAAACAAGGCCAAACTCGTAGCCAGACGGGAGGAGCCAGGACTCAAGGCCAGGGTGGCCTGACTTCAAATGGCTGCAAAGATAACTTGCCCAGGATGTGATGTATGGATCAAAGATACATTGCTGAAAGCAAAATAAAGTGAGAGTACAGCTCAGGACCGTTGTTTAAGCGCACACAGCAGGCAGAGGTGTGACTAGGGTCTGTTCGCGGGCCTTGCAGGCTGACGCGGACACTGCTTACCGCTCCTGCCCATCAGGCCGCCCAGCAGCGCGGCCCACAGACTGCGGCCCATGGGCTGCAGCCAGCACAGGCCACCTGTGGCGGAGGGGGCTCGGGCAGGACTGAGTCTTGTCCCAAAATGTGCCGTTCATACCCCAAGAGGAGAGGGCAGCCGGGTGCTCAGAAAAGAGTAGTTGAGAAAAAACAGATGAGTGAGGGAGGCTGAGGCTGGTGGCCAGTGTGGCCTGGGACAGCCTCGGGGCCTCCAGGGGTCTCAGCGCCCGGCCCCAGGACTCCTAGCTCCCCCTGCTCGGAAGCTGGTGGTGGGCCCAGGAGCTGGCCCGACTGGGCACATGCCAGGGGCCTCCGAGAGGCACTGGGACGTCAGCACGAAGCCATGTCCCTCAGATTTGAAACATGTGTAGGCAGCGGCAGCCAACCCATGTGTCACGAGGAAGTGAGCGGCCCAGAGCAGCCAGGGGCCCAGTGAGTCAGCGGGCACAGGAGGCCCCGAGGTCCTGTCCCTGTGGAGACAGCAGCAGGCGTGAGGCCCCTCGGCCCAAATCTCCTTGTGTCCCCCGAGGCATACGGCCCACCACGATGGTCTCTCCACGCCCCACCCGCACCCAGCGGCGCATCAGAGCCCACGTGGAGGCTGATACGTGTTCAGGAATTTTGCAGTTGCCAAACACACCCACTACCAAAAACTAAATTAAAGAGCTTACAATTCCATAAGTTGTATTAAAGCTAAGGCAGTGGATACTCAAAGCTCCTCATCACGGCTCTGTTTCCCAGGCCTCGTGCTGTGGAAGGGCTTCACTTCTGTGTGTGTGCTGTGTGGCAGCCCTGCCCCCAGGCCGCCCCTGACGGGGCATCTCGGCCCACACTCAGCCGCAGTGCCCCCTCCACATTGTGGATTCACACCCCTCCACCCTCCCCTCCAGCCCCACCTCCCAGGGAACCCCATGCGCCACCGGGCCCGGGGCCTGGTACCCCCCCTGCACCCTGCCCAGGGGAGCACACGCCCTAGGTGGGCTGCCCAGCTGCCCCCTGGGCCTCCAGCTTCCTGACCATCTGTGTTGCGGCCAAGTCTCCTCTTGGGCATCTGCATCCACTCAGAGGTCCCAGCCCAGATTCTGGAGTCTCCCAGAGCAGCTCTGCCTTTAAAATCTTCACCTGGGGGTGTCCTCTCCAGCAGCCCCCACTTTTCCTCTGGCACCAATGCCAAGGAGTGCCCCACCCCCCCTCCTGCTCAGTCTGTCCCCTCTGGTTCCAGCCTGTCCTCACCCAGCCAGGACACGTGTATTCATGTCCATGCAGACTGACCAGCAAAGCCTCAGTTCCCCGAGTGCCAGGTAAGACAGGCTGGGCCTGGAGAGGAAGGCGGTCTGAGAGGGGATAGTAGCGGGAGCAGTGGCTCCAGGCCACCTCTTTAGAGGTCACTTGACTGCATCACATCTGCTTATTCTCTTCTCCGCCTGGACCATCTCTCCATTGGCTGCTGCTGCATGCTTCCCCCAGCTTGTGCCCACCCCAGCCAGGCCCTCAACAGGCATGTTAATGCCCTGCACGTTTGGAGGCATCTTTGGAAAGTTGGCCAACAGATGCCCATTGACTTCATCTGTTTAAAGTTCCCTCCTCCCACATCAGTGATAAGAAAAAGGGTCATTCCAAACTCAAGCCCTTTAGGCCACCATGGGTGGTCCCAGTGACCAGAGAATCATGTGTAGAGAGGCCAACGGCAGGCCCCCCACAGGAGCTATGGCACACATCCAGGCCCTGGAACTTCTATTGTCTCCATCTGCTTGGCCAACCTGACCAAGACATACCTTGGAAAACACCAGTATAATAATCATCTCAGTGGGGCTCCTGCAGCTCCTTTTTGCAGAACCTTAAATTCCATCACATGTAGCTCTGTAGACAGGTCTGGCTGAGGAGTTTCTGCCCGCATCACAGGCAGAGCCTGACCCTCCCTCTTATCCTTCTCTCCTTCTTAGGTTTACAAAGCTAAGTGCTCCAAACAAGAAAAAGCCAGATAAATTCACACTCAGATCCTCACAATCAAACTTCTGAAAACTAAAGACAGAAAAATATCTTCATTGCAGAGATAAATGACACATTGCCTATCAAAGAACAGTAATTTGAATGACTGAAGATTTCTCTCCAGAGACCATGGAGGCCAGAAGGAAGTGGTACATTTTCCAAACACTGAAAGAAAAGAAAGTTAACTCAGAATTCTGTACACAGCAAAAATAACCTTCAGGAATGAAGGTGAAATAAAGACATTCTTAGATAAAGGAAAACTAAGATAATTTGCTACCACCAAATATACCCTAAAAGAATAACTAGAAGAAGTTCTTTGCACATAAGGGAAGCCTAGGAAGGAAGAGCAAAAAATATGGTACGTATCTGGGAAACTCTTCTTCTCCACTTGAGTTCTTTAAAATATGTTTGATGATTAAAAGCAAATTTTATAATATTGTGTCATGCAGTTTTCAGCCTATGTAGATATATTATACAAGACAACTACAACATAAAGGATGGAGAGCACAGCAACATACGTGGTGGTAGGATTTCTACAAGACACTTGAAATGGTAAAATATTTATTCTAAGTAGACTGTAAAAGTTTAAGTATGCATATTGTAATTGCCAGGAAACTACCAAAAAATGTAAAAAGATACATAATCAACAATGCAATAGATAAATTAAAGTAGAATACCAAAGAATGTTCAAATGACCAAAACAAAGGCAAGAACAAGGAAACAGAAGAATTTTTAGAAGGGGGAGGGGGGACAAAAAGCAAATAATAAAGTGGTGGGCCTGAATCCAAACAGATCAACGGTAAGTAGTCTAAATTAAAAGACAGGGATTAGAGTGAAGTAAGTCAGAAAGAGAAAAACAAATACCATATGCTAACACATATATATGGAATCTAAAAAAAAAAAAAGGTTCTGAAGAACCCAGGGGCAGGACAGGAATAAAGACACAGACCTACTAGAGAATGGACGTGGGGAGGGGGAAGGGTAAGCTGGGACGAAGTGAGAGAGTGGCATGGACATATGTACACTACCAAATGTAAAAGAGATAGCTAGTGGGAAGCAGCTGCATGGCACAGGGAGATCAGCTCGGTGCTTTGTGACCACCTAGAGGGGTGGGATAGGGAGGGTGGGAGGGAGAGGCAAGAGGGAGGAGCTATGGGGATATATGTATATGTATAGCTGATTCACTTTGTTATAAAGCAGAAACAAGCACACCATTGTAAAGCAATTATACTCCAATAAAGATGTTAAAAATAAATAAATAAATAGAAAGATTAGTTCCGAAACCAAAAAATATTTTCAAATTAAAAAATAAATAATAGTATATATACACTATATATATGAAATAAATATATAAGTATGTAAAATAAAAAATATATAAATATATTAAAAATATATATGTATATATAAAAATAAAAGACAGGGATTTTCAGGATGAATTTTTAAAAATCACCCACCAATATACTATCTACAAGAAACTCATTTCAAGTATAATATTGGTAGGTTAGTGTTTAAAGGATGGAAAAAGATATACCATGCAAGCACACATTTTAAAATGGGGTGTCTATATTGATAACAAATAACGCGGACTTCAGAGAAAAAAATTCATAAATTAACTTCAGAAAAAAATATCATAGATAAAAAGGGAAGTTGATGATAAAAATGTCAATTCACCAAGAAGATACAACAATCCTAAATGCATATGCACCTAATAACACAGCTTCAAAATACATGAAGCAAAATTCATGAAGACAGAAGTAGAAGGAGAAATAGAGAAACCCAGAATGATAGTTGGAGATTCCAACACTTCTCTCTGAAAACAAATAGGCTAGAAAATCAGCAAGGATAAAGAACTGAATATCAGTGTCAACCAGTGGGATCTAACTGATTTTATTAAATACTTCACCCAACCAGAGCAGAACACAAGTATTTTTCAAGTGCACAGGAAACATTTACCAAAATAAATGATACCTAGAGTCATTAAAAATCTTTAACAAAGCTGAGAGAATTGAATCACACAAAGTATGTTCTCTAATAATAATGGAGCCAAACTAGATATCAATAACAGAAAGATAAGAAATATCTCTAAATGATTAAAAAGTAAATAACACACTTCTAAATAATCTAAGTAAAAAGATAAAGCCTCAGGGAAATTAAATGTTATATTTAACTGCATGAAAATATAACATATTAAAATCTGTGGTATGCAGCTAAAGCAGCTCTCAGAAGGAAATTTATGGCACTAAATGTTTATATTAGAAAAGAAGAGGGCTTCCCTGGTGGCGCAGTGGTTGAGAGTCCGCCTGCCGATGCAGGGCACACGGGTTCGTGCCCCGGTCCGGGAGGATCCCACATGCCGCGGAGCGGCTGGGCCTGTGAGCCATGGCCGCTGAGCCTGCGCGTCTGGAGCCTGTGCTCCGCAAAGGGAGGGGCCACAACAGTGAGAGGCCCGCATACAGCAAAAAAAAAAAAAGAAAAGAAAAGAAGAAAGATCTCAAAACAATAATCCAAGCTTTCACATCAAGAACCTATTTTAAAAGAGCAAAATACGTTCAAATCAAGTAGAAGGAAGGAAAAAATAAAGAAAAAGAATCAATGAAATTTAAAACAAGGTACTATGGAGAAAATCAATGGAAACAAAAGTCAGTTCTTTGAAGTAATTGAGTTCAATAAAACTTTGGCAAAACTGAATACCAAAAAAAAAAAGGAGAGCAGACATGAATTACCAATATCAGAAATAAAAGAAGACATATCAAAATTTCAGACCTTGTAGATGTTAAAAGGAAACTTGGCAAATACTACAAACAACTCTGAACACATAAAATCAATAACTTAGATGAAAGGAATCAATTCCTCAAAAACTACAAACTACCAAAACTTACCCAAGATGAAACAGATGATCTAAATAGTTCTAAAACTCTTAAAGAAATTGAATTTGTAGTTAAAACCATTCCAAAAAAGAACTATCCAGGGCCAGGTGGTTTAACTGGTATATTCTACCAAACAATTAAAGAAGAAATAACGTCAATTCTACGTAATCTCTTCCTGAAAATAGGAGAAAACACTTCAAATAATTTCATGAGACTAGCATCAGCATCGTGATGTCAAAACTAGATAATGAAATCACAAAAAATAGAAAACAACGTACCAATGTTTTCCATGAACAAAGATGCAAAAATGATCAACACGGGGTTAGCAAAGAAAATACAACAATATATCAAAAGAATAATAAGTTATGACCAAGCGGGGTTTATTCCAGAAACGCAAATGTCCTTCAGTGGGTGAATGGATAAACTGTGACATATCCACAAAAAGGAATGCCGTTCAGCAACAAAAAGGAACAAACTACTGATACATGCAGCAACCTGAATGGCTCACAAATGTATTACACTGAGGGAGAAAAGTCAACCTCAAAAGGTTAAATGCTGTATGGTTCCATTTATATAATATTCTTAAAATAGCAAACTTATATAGCTAAAGACCACAATCGTGGTTGCCAGGGGTTGGGACTTGGGAGAGAATGTGACTATAAGGGGACAGTATGGGAGAGTTTCTTCGGGGTTATGAAAAAGTTCTACGCCCTGATTGTGGTCATGGTTACACAAATCTATAAATTCATGGACTCGATACTGAGAGAGGGGGGAGGAAACTGGTGAAATTCAAACAAGTTGCTTAATTAACAGTTTGGTACCAATGTTAGTTTTCTGGTTTTGATATGCTTTGATTTGATAATGTTATATAAGATAATATCACTGGGGAAGCTGGGTAAAGGTACTAGGGAACTCTGTACTGTATCTGCAACTTTTCTGTGAATCTAAAATTATTTCAAAATAAAAAATTTTTTTTACAGGGAGGCAAATGGCTAGAACAGACACTTCACAAAAGAAGATATACAAATGGCCGGTGAGTCTGTGAAACAGGACTCAACTTCATCAGTCCCAGGGAAATGCAAATTGAAACTGCAATTAAGTGGCATTACATCCACAGCAACAACTAAAATGACAAAGACTGATGAGCACGTGTTTGGTGGGAGCAGAAACTGTGCGATCGGCACTTGTGCTCAGTCACTTGTCATTTAACCCGGCCATTCCATTCGACATATTTACCCATGAGAAATGCAGAGACACATCCTGACAAAGCCTTGAGCAGCTTTTCATAAAAAGTGGAAACAGCAGGTTGACAGACTGGAAACGTCCATGAACAGGTGGATGGATGAACAAACTGTGGTGTATCCACAGATTAAATACTCACCAGTTAAATGTGGGTGCACCTCAGAAACATGCGGAAGCCGGAAGAGCACACGTTGTCTTATTCTATGGAGACGGAATTAACATGGAAAACTAATCTATAATTACAAAAGGCCAGTCCGTAACTATATGGGGTGGGGCACTTTATTGCAAAAGGATTTGAGGAATCCTTTTGGGGTGATGGGCTTGTCCTTGTCTTGATTGTGCTAATAGTTACACAGTTATATAAATTTGTCAAAATGCATCAAACTGTACACTTAAGATGGGTGCATCCTATTGTATGTATACGTATGCATACAATACATACTATATCTCCATGCATTTGATGTTTAAAAGCCCCTCCTACGTTTCTCAATGCCCCCATGGGGTAATAAACCGCACTGAGAACCATTGCTCTCCAGTGACTATCATTATGGACCGCTTGGGACTCGCTTATGACTTTGCAACTTGCGCGAGTCTCTCCAGAGCGCGACGGTCGGCGAGCCGTCGCTGCAGCAGAGACTTGCCGTCCACCTGCCATCCGCCACCCCTCCTTCCTCGTAACTGGCCCCCATGTTATTCCCTTGTCCACCTTCCGCGCACGGCTCAGCTCCAGGGTCAGCCCCAGAGCAGGGAGGACAGTTAGGTCCTCGTCACCAGGCTCTGCTCAGGCAGGAGCACGTGACCCACACATGGCAAGGAATCTGCTGGGGCTTCTGGAAAGGCACCCTGCTCCAAGGAGACATCCCCAGGAAGAGCCGGGGCGCCCAGGGCCTCTGCCCCGGCTCCGCTGGCTGGCAGCCCGCGGAAGTGCCTCTCCAAGCCTCCTTGAGTGACTTCCTTTGCCAAAAATGGGAAAGAGTCTTGCATAACCAGACATCTGTACGAATCAAAATCCAGAGGAAATGCAGGCAAGTGCCGCGGGACAGTTAGAGGAGCTTCGCAGAGAAAAGGAGATCAGCACGGGAGCCAGCCCTGCCCCCTTGACTCGGGCCTCACGTGTTCTGGGGCTGTTTATTTGGGGAGAAAGCATGAACCCTGGGATTCGAACGGCAATTTCACAGTTTATTACAAGTTTTAAGAGTCTTTTCCAAGAACATTTCATCAGATCTGTTCTGTGCACAATCATCTATTGCTTCCTCCCAGTGGGGAGCGAATTTATTTATTTTTTCACTCTTCCTATAGATCTGTTATTCATTAGGTGTGCTACTCTTATTTTTAAGTATGTAGATTTTTTTCAACCAGAAAAACATTTAATTCAAGATTCGTACTGGGAGACTCCCTATTCCTGAGGAGGAAATGTTAGTTTTGCTTGGCAAACGGCAGCTTTTCATGGGCGACACGGATGGTCATATTATTTTTTAAAAAGCAGGTGATGGCAAAGGGCCCAAATCGGTCCCAGAATCAGGAGGTCGGGGACAGGCCAACAAAATGAACCCCTTCCTTCCTCTGGGTAGGACATGTCCCCACAGAATGAGGCCACCCGTGACCCAGGCTCTCAGGACCTGGTGACCAACCAGGGACCTCGCGTCCTTCAAGGTTAACCCATCAACGTCCACTCAGTGGGTGACCTGGAAAAGAGGGCGTAGGGCCCGGCCCCCAGCTCAGAATGAAGGGGCAATGCTCTCAGAGTGGACAGAAAAGCGGGTGCCAGGGTCACCATGCCCGGCAGGCTCTATGAACACACTGGCAGGACAGAGCTCTCTGCCCACTTGCTCCAGGAAACAGGGCAGGGTCCCTCAGTCAGGAACAGCGGCCTTGCCCTGGGCCACCTGGAGCATCTTTTCCCAGGGGCTGCACAGGTCACGTGGAGGTCCAGCCCCTGCCACAACACCACCCCACAGCCCGGCCCCCCAGGCTGGCACGGGGACCGTGTAAGACACGGATCAAGCTCCAACTCAGAGGGCTGGAGAGGGTCCCTCTCGTCAGCCTTCCCATCAGACACCCCCAGGCTTGGAAACCAGGTGGCCCAGGGTGGGGGCTGTTCAGCAAAAAAGAAGAGTGACAACACCTCTGCCGTGGGCTGCAGGCGGGGAGCTGAGGGAGGGACAAAGCAGGTGACAGGCAGGGGGGCAGCCAGGCCAAAGCTGGCCTGGTCCCAGAAGGCGGCAGGGAGCCTCCCCCCGGGGTCCAAAGGAGGGACAGATGGGCCTCAGCTGTGCCTGAGGAGGCGGGACAGGGTCAGACGGGGAGAGGAGGGATGTGGGGCCTCCATCGGTCTCCACCCGATTTTACACAGAACCCCCTTCCCAGCCATTCAACAGGTAGAACAAAGCCTCTGGCTGACGTTGGGGAGACCCTGGGCCCCTAAAGTGCTGCGAGCTCCCAAGGGTGGACAGGCCCTGTCCGCTGTGGAGGTGGCCTGGGGGACCCTGGGGCCAGGCGGAGCTCTGGACAGCTGTGCGCAGGAGCGCAGAGTCAGGAGGGGTCCCAGACGGCGCGGTTCTGAGTTTACTCCCAGCTTCGCCCTGACAGGCCGTCAGTGACCCCTAACGCAAGAGGCTCACCGAGGCCTGTGCATCCTTAACCCACGCAGATCCGCAGATGCACCTCGCCTGCAGCCCTCCCCCGGGCAAAGACAGCTGCAACGCCCTGGGCCCTGAGCCCCCTCCTCTAGTCCCTCCCCCGCCCCGAGGCGTGCTGCACGGGGCTGCCGGGGGCGCTCAAGGACCGCGGGAGGAAGCCGGCTGGGGTGCGCGGCCTGGAGCTTTCCGAGGCTGCGCTGGTGGCTGCGAGTGGGGCGGGCGAATCCCAGCGCAGAGGGACGGACGCAGGATGTGCAGGACAGGCGGCCGGGCTCCATCCCTGGCTGCACAGGGCGTCCCTGGGGACAGCCTAATGCAGTCCAGCCACTCCGTGAGTCACGCGGAGGCCCACATCTGGAACCCCTCAGGCCTGCCAGACTGGCTGGCACGCAGGCTTCCCGTGGAGAGCCAGCCGCCAGCCCCCGGACCGGATGGGGTGATCCTCCGGGCCCCGCCCACTGCCCCCTCCCTCTCCCTCTCCCTTTCTTATTCTTCTTCCCCTGAAAAATGGAGCTCAGCGGTCTGCCTTCTGGTGTGGGGTGCTACCGGGAGGGATGGGGGTCTGGGGACATGATGGGGAGGGTCCTGACTCACCTTCAAAACGTAGAGACAGCAGGAAGGCCAGGGGCTCAGGGCCCGCTGACCATGCCAGACAGCCCAACTGGTGCTCAGGCTGGCATGGGGGAGGGTCTCACAGGGAGCTGTGGGGACTCTAGACACGCCCCCGGGCTCAGGCGGAGTGGAGGCTGGTTACCTGTGTCCTACAGAGGGTGCTTGGGACCAGAGTCAAGGCCAGGGAACCAGCCTGAGGCTCCCCGAGGCTAGGTGAAAGGGGCCCTGGAGCTCCCAGCTAGGCAGCCTCATCCAGCAGAGCACATGGTGGAGGGTGAGGCAGCTGCTTACCCCACACCTATCCTGCCCTTCCTCCTGGGTGTTCAGGACAGCAGCCACTTGAAGATAACATGTGCCAGCCTCTCTTGCAGCTAGTGGCCCATGAGCTGTCAGTGGAAATATGGGAACATCACAGAGGTCACTGGGAGGAAATCGAATTTTCCAGTAAGAGCTCCCTCGGGTCCCTCCCTGACGTTTCTTGCTGCTGTCCTGGGATGCAGATGTGAGGGCAGCAGCTCCAGCAGTCATCATGAACCATGAGGTAACTGTTATATAGAGGGTGACAGAGCAGGGAGACAGGATCTGCGTCCTCCCTGATGGTGCTATAGAGGAGCCAAACTAAGTAAGAGAATAAACACCGTGTGGTCTGGTCACTGCCGGGGTCTGACCGTTAGGAAACACTCTGAGTCCAGCTCTGGCTTGGCTGGGAGGTTCCATGGTGGGTGAATGAGGGTGTACGGCTGTGAGGTGGGGGTGTGATGTCCCACCTGCTCCTTACTTATCATGTCTCCACAGGGCTCCTTAAATGTCTGCTCCCCGCAGCAGTGAGTCCTGAAGCCAGCTGATCACAAGACTCACCGGGAGTCTCATAGGAATATCGATTCTCCAGCCCCACCGATGCTCCATCAGGTCCAACTTTCCCAGAGAATATTTCCTCCCCTCTGATGACCTAGCATGGTGGTTCTCAGTGTGGCCTGGGGGTCCTAGGGGCTCCCGAGATCCTTTCATGGGGCCTGTGAGGCCAAACCTGTTTTTTTTTTTTTAATAAATAAATATTTATTTATTTGGCTGTGCCAGGTCTTAGTTGCGGCATGCGGGATCTAATTTCCTGCCCAGGGATTGAACCCGGGCCCCGTGTGTTGGGAGCGCAGAGTCTTAGCCACTGGACCACCAGGGAAGCCCCCAAACCTGTTTTGATAATGATGTTTCCCTTCTTCATTCTCCTTCTCTCACACATATATGTTCAGATCCCACACTGCAACAAACCATCAAGAAGTGACCTTTTATTAGGTTTTGGTGTCATGTCAAAGAGTATCCACAATTATCTGAAAAGATTCTCAGAATAGTTTTCCTCCAGCTCCATGCATGTATGAGGCCAGACTTCCGTCACAGATTTTACCCAAAACAACCTATCAGGAGAGTTTGAAGACAGAAGCAGGTCTGAGAATCCAGCTTTCTTCCGGATGTTACAGTCTTGTACAAGTGAACCAGAGTGCCACTCCTCCCACAGGGTTTGGTTTTGTTTTTTTTTTGAAAATATAGGTTTTTCATTTAAAGTGTGTTATTTATGTTAACATGCAAGGGGTTTATCCTTTTAAATTTGAAATGGATCAATAAATGGATTTTTTAAATTTCTGTTTTAATTTCTAATATAATAAATATTGGCGGACGTGAAGCTCTGTGCAATTCCCGCTTCTGTCCGAGTGGAAGAGGTTTGTGGTACCAGATGTGGCTGTGGCTGAAGTCGGGGGGGGTGGGAGCCAGAGTGGGGGCACCTGGATCCAGCACCCCTGCAGTCGGAAGTCACAGGACATGGGCCCCAGAGTGAGGGCTTCCAGCAGAAAACGCCGGCCCTTCTCTCCCAAAGAGCCGTGACATCCTGGGCCCAGCATCCCGACTCCTTCACCCTACCCCCGCCCCTTTCCTCCCAGCTCTATGGTTACTCCCTCTCTTCCGCCCCACAATCCTTAGGGAAAAATGTAGTGTGTGTCTGGCAAAAGATGCAAGACCGCAGGGCTATGGCTTGCCTCCCCCTCAAATCCCTACAGGATGCCACGATGTGGCTGGGTCTCCGCCACCGTTGCTCAGCAAAGGGCAAGCAGACCTCACTTGTACTGTACAAACACTGGTGCCTTCCTTATAAGTTTTATGATCAACCTTAGTGACGTACAATTCACACAAAGCAAAGCGTATGTACATAAAGCGTACGGCCTCACGCCCTTTACAAATGCGCGCAGCGTATGCCGGCCACGCTCAGGCACAGGACGCATCTGTCCCCCCGCCCGCCCAGGTCCCCACTCGTCTGCTCTCAGTCACTAAATATGGCTTTGCCTGTTCTGGAATTCACAGGAACAGACTCGCACGGCACACATCCCTCGGAGTCTGACTTCTCCCGCACACCCCGGGCTGTCACGTGTCAGGAGCTGGTGGTCCGATGGTGGAGCCGTGACCACAGTGTGGAACCGACCAGCCTCTCTCCTTGACCGGCTCGGGGTGTTTCCACTTTTCCACTGTTACGAATAAAGCTGATGTGAACATGCTTGCAAAAATCTTTGTGAAGACACGTGTTTTTATTTTTCTGGAGGAAACACTCAGAGGTGGAAAAGCGGGGTCACCAGGGAAGTGTAAATTTAACTTTATACAAAATTGTCCGTTTTCCAAGTGGCCACACCACTTGGAACTCCCACAGTCGATGTGTGAGCTCACTTGCCCTCACCCACAGCTGGTAGTACTGTCAGTATTTTTAACTATAGACAGACTAGTGGGTGTTCAGTGGAATCTCACTGTGGTTTTAATGTACATTAAATTAATTACTTATGTTAACTATGATCTATGATACATATTATATATGTTAAAATTAATATATCTTTATAGTAAGTCTTAAAATCAAGTGGTTTCAAGCCTCCAACTTTGTTCTTCCATTAAAGATGATTTTGAATTTCCATATAAATTTTAGAACAAACTTTTCAATGTCTACTTAGCCTGGTGGGTTCGGCTGAGATCACATGAAATCTAAAGATTAGTTTGGGAAAAACTCTAAGCTTAATAATATTGAGTCTCCCACTCCATGAGTATGGTCTATTCCCTACCTTTTACGTCTTCCGTATTTATCAGCAGTGATTTTTAGTTTTCAGTGGTTTGGGCCTTTGCAGCTATTTTCTTACATTTATCCTTAAGGATCATGTAGTCTTTGATGCTGTAGAAAGAAAAGCTTTTAAAATGTTTCATTGCTTAAATATAGAAATCCAGTTGAATCCACGTATCAGCGTGGCATCCTGCAGGAGAGCGTGGGCGTGAGGCCTGCAGTGTCAGCTCTGCTCAGACAGAACGAAGCAGTGCACGGTGGGAAAGGACTCCAAAGGCACCTACTGGCCCACGTCCGGTGACGGGACGGAGCACTGTTCCCTCAGCCACCCTGATGCCCCAGAGCCCAGAGCCCCAGAAGTCAGTCTGTCCCTGGGTTTGTCTCAGCTGGAGCCCTCTCCCCGCCCCAAGTGCCCTCTGGCAGGACTTCAGAGGGACTGCCAGCTTCCTCACCCACACGGCCCACATCTGGCCCAAACACACGCGTTCCTTTCCCCCCTTCCCTGCGAGGGTCCCCGCTGTGTCCCCAGCCAAGCCCTCTGCCCCCTCTGCCCTGTGCAGCGGTTTAGCTGAGCCCCCAGCAAGCAGGCTCACGCAGGTGAAGGCCCCGCAGCAGCTGCCCCCAGAGAAACGGCTTCCGCAGACCTCCCCACCCACTCTGGACCCGTCCAAGACAGCGTGTGAGTGTGGACGCATCCTCAGGGCTCAGCCACCGGGCGCAAGACTTGCGCTTGGTGATCTGGACCCTCACCCGAGAGTTCCTCTTCTACTGCATCTTGGGCTCAGCAGAAACACCAGCTTTCACATCGTCTGATGCGTCCTCTGTGGCACCGATCCTCAGCAGGCCAGCGCTCAGGACCCAGTCACGTCCGGAGCCTGGGGGGCAGGGGGCGTAGTGGCAGGAGCTCTCAGGCCAGCTGCGGGAAGCTGAGCACCGTCACAGGTGACTAACAGGTGGGTAACATCTCAGCAACTCAGCTCGTAAGGGCTTACCGCTGTTCCTGCCACAGTTCAGAGCAAGCTGACCTGTGGGTTCACTCAGGGAGTCAGATCCTCCCATCGGGTGGCGCTGCCCCCGCTGGCGCCTCGGGATCGGTCACTGGAACCCTCCGCACCGAGGCCGGCGACAGGGGAGAGGGGCGTGGGGCACGCACGGAGGACGTTCACACGCCAGGGCGGGAAGAGCAGCCGTCACGTTCTCACGGTCCACGGCCAGAGCCCAGCCTCGTGGAAGGAGGCGGGGGAAGGGCGTGTCGCCACGCGCTGCGTGAACACGCAGTGGGCCTAGGTTCAAGTCCCAGACCTGCCCCTCGTTACCTGTGCAGCCCAGCACGAGCTGCCCCTTGGGTCGGGGTCCCCTGTTCACCGAGGAGGTGCTCTGTGCCTTCCTGACCTCCGCTGTGACTCTCTGGCCACTTGCCGCTCTGAGACCCTCGGTGGTCCTCAGGGGCGACAGAGAGGCTGCGGCTCACGCCAGGAGGCCCCCCTCTGGTGGCTCCACCCGCACGCCCACCTTGCGAACACGCGCTGGCCTGACGGACATCCACCTGGAGAAGCCCAGAAACCCGCCACTCTGTCAGGAGTTAGCGGCGCCTGCCCCGCAGGCCTCCACTTCTCCCCAGCCTATGGCTCTTTCCACACATTTTCGTCACTGGCTCATGTTTATACAAATTGTTCTCTAAGATATCAGTGACCATATCAGTGCTGTGCTGTACTATTGTAGAATTCTAGACAGAAAACTGGGAGAAATGGGAAACAAAGAAAGAAAGAAAATGCCATTTTGCAACTAAAAAACTGAGTCCACGTGGCAACAGATGAAAAACTTTTTTAAAAAAACAAAAACTAAGCAATTACTTCTCTTGCCTGTTCTTCATTAAATTGACCACATCTGTTGGTGCGTGATTGTGGAATGGACAAAAATACCACGTCCAAGTCCACGTAGGAACAGCTTCGCTTTGATTTTTGCCAACTTCACTCAGTCTTAACTTCGTAAAAGAAAGTGCTTTTTCATTAACCTTCAACTGACTCTAGAGAGGCCAAACCTGAGATTTCCTTTTACCAACTGAGAGTCTTCCGACGCAGCCTTTACTAGAAGGCGCTCCCTGCGGAATCTCTGCCGCTCGTGTCATGTGACTCACACGCTGTCCCTCTGCCCCATCCTCCAGAAAGAGAGCCGGTGCTTCTGGGCCACGAAACGTCTTTCCTTCCCTTGCTGCTTAGTCATCGCCCAAGTCACTTGGCAGTTGCCTGGGGCCCCCTCGAAATGTTTCCATTTATGGTTAGAATTTGGTCTTCCCAGTTTGGTCACACAGATGGGAAAGCTTAAGTGAACAGACAGCATCACAGAGCAGCCAGAGCGAGAGCCCAGGGGCTGGTGGCGGAAGGGGGCTCCGCGGGCGGTGACGGGACAGACCCCAGCCTGGCGAGGGGCTGGCCGGGGGAAGGGCCCGCGCCCACCTGGGGTCTGCACGTTGCTGTGCTGCCAGGCACGCCTCGCAGACACCGTCACACACGGAGCACACGCCTGCTGGGGCAGCCACAGGGCCTGGAACAGTGGGTTTATCGCCCGGTGGGTTCTGTTTATCACTTGTCTAATGGCCCCAGGAGACTGTAAGTCTCGCTGGGGCAGGAACCACCCTGCCCACTTCAGGGAGGGGCAGAGGGTGAAGGGTGGGGGGCCCCCAGGCTGGTCGCTGCCTCAGCCCCGAGCGCACCCTTGAATGGGGCTGGGTGCCCATGATGGCCCCAGACACCTGGAGACCAGGGTAAAGGACTGCCTGCCCTGGGAACCGGCCCCCAAGCCCTGGCGCCTTCCTCATGCCCGGAGGCCTCACTCCCGTCTCTTCTCTCCAAGGGCCCCGGCCCTCTGTGCAGCCCACCCCTCTTCCACACAGACCGCCAGGGCCTAGGTGGGCAGGGGTCTCCTCCACACCCTACGCCGCCGGGAAGGAGACCCAACCACAGAGGAGTCTTTCCTCAGAGGAGACTTCCCACCCTTCTTTGAGCTATCAGCTAAAGGGCAGCCAATTTTCAAAACCGTAGTTTCTCCCTTTGTGTTACATTAAAGAGAAGAGTACTCAGTGTTTGCGTCTTAGTTCTGTCACCAGGACTACAGCACCTTGAGAGCTGGGGCTGTCTTCCCCACCAGACCGGGGGCTCGGTGGAAGGAAGGAGGGCATTAAACTTTCTGTCCATGAGCTTTCCTCCACGCCTTCCCTCAAGACACTCTCGTGCCCAGAACTACCATCCCTTCCTAGAAAGAACAAGGCTTTCCCATTTCTGGCTGGGCTTTCCTCGCTCGCCCAGGGAGAGGTCTGACCCGTCATCACGGCCTGGATACTTGTCTGTGTGCCCAGAACACGTCCGGATGAAAGCAGGTAGGGCTTCTCTGCCCCGGGCTGGTCCTCGCGTCCCGGGACGTGGGGAGTGGGTGACCTGGCCTTGCCGCCCTCATCTGCAGCTGCAAAGGCTCCTCGGGGACCTACTCATCCTCACTGTCAAAACACAGTGACGTGCCTCTCACACGAATAGAGGATGAAGACATGGCGGAGCTTCTCTCCAGCTCGCTGGTGAGGAGAGAGAGAGGGTAGGGCTGTTTCAGACAGGACTTGCAGGAGCAGGGATGGTCTGTCCACGAGGACGGGCTCTCTGAGATGAGCGTGCCGAGTTACATCCTAGGAGTCAAACCATAACCTTTAGAGTTATTGCAGTGGAAACCCTGACAGTTGGGTTTTTTAAGCTTTTTTGTAATTTGAGTGCCTGACTTTAGCTTTGATCGCCAAGGCAAGGCATCCCCTTCGAAGCCTGCTGTCTCGAATAAACACACTGCCGGCCACAGACTAGAGATAAAGAGCCAGGCCACCTTCCCCACCCCACCGTCACCCACAGAGGCTCCTTTTTCTTAGAGGTCGTGCTTGGTTTTCAATAGCTACCTGACCCTTTGGGCCTCCCGCTTTTCTCTTCCCACTCTTCAAATTGTCACTCTTATGTTTTAAATTCACCAATAAAGAGTGAGCCCAAGAAACCCTGGGCCTCCATCCTAGACCCCAGTAAAAGCAGAGCCCCAGGCCCACACATGCTCTCTCTACCCACAACCTTGCTATGTAGCCCCAGGTGAACTCTGCAATTTCCAGGTCCTGTAAGTAATAAGTCTTGACTCTTCCAAAGTTTCCTGATAGTTATTGCTGAAAAAAGACATCTTGCAATTATAATAAGAAACACAAGGACAGGTCCAACCACAACATTGCTTACTGATATAGTGAGACGGGCACAAAACAGTTACCCTTTTGTGGAAGGAAAATCACAATGGAGTCGGTGTTGCTCTAAATAAGCCGGGAAGCCACTGAGGAAGTGGGGCTCGTGCCCGTCTCAGCCCGGATCTGGAATCTGACTTTTTGACCACTTATTGACCCAACAAATGCATCCAGGACATCTGACAGAAACTCAAGACACTCACTGGTCCCTTACCCTAAAATCACTCCTGATTCCTCAGGACAAATGTTTCCTGACTTATGTCAATCACAGATCTCGCTGGGCAACTTTAAGGACCTCATGGCCTTTTGTCCTTAGAAGCCCCTGACTCTTTTTCTTCCCCAGCACACTCTTTCGGTTTTACCCAAAACTGTGTCTCCAGAATTGCAATTCTCAGGACCCCCCCAAATAAAGCTCTTTGTTTTTCGCAGCCTAGATACTGATTATTTTCGACACTTTCAACCAAACACAGATTATTTGCATCTGTCCTGGAAAGAACCTGCGAGCCAGCATGAGACATCACAGAACCCGAGCCCTTGGTGAAGGGTGATGTCAAGTACAGGTGCACAAGGACACAGACCTAAATAACCGTGGGGTGCGCTGGCTAAACAACACCCCAGAATGACACTGAGAGGACACAGCACTCACCGTCTTGCTTTATTTCCAAGTTTTAAGTAACCAAAGGCTGCAAGTTGGGGTGTGAGAACATCAGTGCTTTCCTGACCTCCCCCATCCTTCAGTGTTTTTACTTATCTCTCATTTTTGTTCTTTTTCTCATATGTGGCCACCTCAAAAATATCAGAATATTGTTGTTATTCATAGTACTTGCTTTGCAGAGTAATATGTACCATATTATAAATTTTGAAAAATTAACAGAATGTTTTATATTTCTAAAGGGAGTGCTTGATAGTGATCAATTAAAAGTCAAGTTCCCACCCCAACTTCAGCCCTCCAAGCGCTCTGTGAAACACACCAGGGCACAGATGGGTAGACAGAGAGCCGGAACACCTCATACTGGAATTCTCTGAAGGTCAAAGGGGTCGTGTGGATAAAGGCATTTGTTAAAAAGTCACACCTACGAATTCATGATCCTGGGGGAGAGGAAGCACCTAACTTTCCCTGACAGAACAGCCATGTGGCTTAAAAGTAAGAGCCCTTCGGGCTTCCCTGGTGGCGCAGTGGTTGAGAGTCCGCCTGCCGATGCAGGGGTTCGTGCCCTGGTCCGGGAAGATCCCACATGCCGCGGAGCAGCTGGGCCCGTGAGCCATGGCTGCTGAGCCTGCGCGTCCGGAGCCTGTGCTCCGCAACGGGAGAGGCCACAACAGTGAGGGGCCCGCGTACCGCAAAAAAAAAAAAAGTAAGAGCCCTTCGCTTCCAGCCCTGGACTCACCGCTCACTGGGCAAGTCGCCTCCCCACCCACCCAGGCTCCTTTCTCCCTCTTGTCACAGGACTTGTGGTTCTAGGAAGACATGGTGGAAACTACTTAGTTTTGGAGGAGAAAAGCAACCAGGTAATGCCACAGTATTGCGGGACCTGCCTTTTCCTTTCCAATTCCCTTTTCCCACCCTCAAAAATGGCGTTGTGAAGCTCAGAGTTTCCAGCTACTGCTTCACTTAGCCTTGCTTCTTCAGTGATGAGGTGCCCATGGTGAAAAAGAATTATCATGAGAATCCACTCAGCCAAAGCTCACAGTAGAAAATGGGTCACCGGGAGACCACAGTGAATCATTCTGGATGGGGTACAGAACACACATACCCGCCCCCGGCTGGCTGGGTCCTCTGGGAATTTCCAGCGGAAAGTCTTCACTTCTGACCCAAGAAGGACGGATGACCTGTCCCAGTGGAAACACTTACGGATATCAACGCAACTCTATTCAATTTAAAATTAATGCTAGTTGCCTTTTTACGGATCTACTTCTGCTGAATCCTGTGCGTTATCTCAAGGGAGGGGGGTGGCACATAAATTTGGATGATATCAGGAAGAGTTTTCATGCAGGAATCATTTTTTGGTCTTGAAAGGTGGTCAAGATTTGGATAAATGGAGGCCGTGGGAAAGGCATTTCAAACGCTGGGAGGAACATGAGGACCTCCTGCCCCATCCCTGGGGACTGGAGAGCATCTGCTCTGACAGAGCAAGTCACCAGCTCTCGCATTCAGGCTGCTATCGGGTGGAGAGCATCCCCTCACACTCTCCCCTTTATGCCAATGCTTTCCCTCCTTTCTGACTTTCTTAATTCTGTCCTGGTTCCCAGAGGCCCCAGGCTCAGTCTCAGAGCTGCGCTTGACTCTCCCTCACCCTTAAACCGCCCAAGGAGCTGTCAATATAGACCTTGCCTCGGTGGGGACCGCTCACCTCCACCCGCCCTTTCCCCTTCCCATACCTCTTTAGGCCCTCTACATGACCCCTATTTTGGTTGTTGTAAGACATTCTCACGTTTTTCCCAAACCAGGCAGGAATTTCCCTAACTCCCAGCTGTATACAGCATGGACCCTGGTTCTGGTTTTCCAGAATGGTACATTGTCTGAGATCTGGGTTTCAAGTGTGGAGTGCTAGGGGTGAAATTAGATGACTCAGCTCCACGGCAACGGAACAATGCAAGTGCACTCTGGTCAATAAGCACGGTCCTCTAGACACAACTGCCCCCCACACAGAAAACATGTACGTAGTCCACTTGTAGCAGGTTCTACCGAGGAGCGCTAAGGTGACATTCCCTGAGTCCCCTCTTCACCCGCTCTGCAAAAGAGGCAAATGCAAATTTGGAGGAAAGAGAACCAAGTGGGGCCAACATTTTAATATGAATCCCTCATTGCTTTATGAGATTCATCGTCAGTTCAACCACGAGAAGGGCGCAGATGAACAACCGGGCCCTCGACAACTGTCCTCAACCTTTGGATAACGGCTCTAACTCTTCACGGCTAAGCCCTAGGCTCTGATGTCACCACCAACCTTCCGCTGGTCCTTTTCCCGCTGCTTCTGCACGGCCCGCTGCGGCTTTATCACCCTTTCTCACTGCTTTTCAATTACTGGCCTTAATAAGCCCGAAACAACCCTCATCTGCGGTGTTGCCCAGGACCACCAAGAAGCGGCCCCGGGGCCCAGCCTGAGATGAGGGGAGCAGCTTAGGAGAAGCACATCCCCGTAACTCCCACGGGGCATCCGACCCTAAATACCCTCAAGAGGCCTCCCACCTGGAAGGAAGCCAGCATCTCCTCACCAGGGAAGCGGAAGCACACGCCCCCACCGGAAGTCACAAGTCACGTGGGCCCCAGTCAGGCGGGCTCCTGGGAGGGAAGTCCCGCCCCTGCCGGAAGTCACATGGGCCTGAGCCCGGAAGCCCCGGGAAGCTTTGTAGGTCCCAAGCCTTGGATTCCCCTTGCTGGTGGTGGAAAGTCCACCGAGTGCTGAGGGTACTTCCAGCCCTGCCTGGGCGCCTGTCCAGAATCAGTTCTGGGTGAAATAGTTCCTCCTGGCCACCTCTGCTTCCCTTGCACAGCAAATGGGGAGAAGTGAAGCTAATATTACAGAACTTGCAAAGGAAAGGGCGGCCATTGCTGCATTATTCACAACAGCCCAAAGGTGGGAACAGCCCGATGTCCATCAGAGGGTTGAATGGGTAATTAAAATAGTATATCCACACCATGGGATGTCAGCCACAAAAAGGAATCATGTACTGATAATGTGGATGAACCTTGAAAACATGATGCTCAGTGGAAGAATCCAGATGCCAGAGGTCACATATTGTATGAGTCAATGTATATCAATTGTCCAGCGGAAGCAAATCCACAGAGATGGAAAGCACGTCGGCAGGGCTTGGGGGGAGGAGTAGGGAAGGGAGCACCGCTTCACCCGTACAAGGTTTCCTTTTGGGGTGATGAGAATGTTCTGGAACTAGGTGGAGCTGATGGTTGTTAAAACACTGGGAGTGTACTAAGCACCACTGGATTGTACACTTTAAAATGGTTAAAATGATGACTTTTATCTGGAAGGAAGGAAGCCAGCCAGCCTGAGCCAGCCATCCATGTGGTGGGCGCCTTGAGGCCAGGCACTGCGTCTGAGCCTTTCCGAGGAGCGTCGCCTTGGAACCTAAGCCAACCATCCGTGTGGTGGGTGCCTTGAGGCCAGGCGCCGCGTCTGAGTCTTTCCGAGGGGCGCTGCCTTGGAGCGCATCAGTGGTGATGCTGGCAGTTGTGCAGGAGTGGTGGAAGCGTACATGCTGGGGCTGGGGGGCATCTTACAGGTAGACAAGAGGCCAGTGACTGCCCAGAGGGACCCGCTGGCGGCAGAGCTAAGATCTACCCACTGGCATGCCTGCCCGGCACGCTGTGTGTGCACTGCCCTTTCCTCCGGGGCCTTGTTAGAAGAAGACTGGTCCCACCCCATTCCAGGCCATGGAAAAGGCACCGGCAGTACGTGGCATCTCGTCTACTCTGGAAAGACCTGAGTTGCAAAAGAGCTGGCGTCGGGTCCTGTGAGGTGAGTTACAGCTCCGCTGGCCCGTGTCTCATCTGGTGCTCTGCCTTTTCTTTAAGTTCACAGCTTCCTCCCTTCCGGTCCTCTGATTCCTAATGTCTAATTGCTATAGCAATCCCTCCCCACCTATTCATAACCACTTAATAACGCAGCCCAGTGTCCTCTGCGGCTGCGTGGTTCTGTTTAATCCACTTAGCAATCTAACACTCACAGTCAGAGCAGTGTGTCTCTCCTGACCGTGGCTGAGAGTTACTGCACGTCATGGCACTGCTCCCAGCACTGAGGCAGAGGGCAGCCGTGCCCACGTGGAGAAGCCAACTTGCTTTCCCGCTTCCCGTGTCTGAGTGTGCCGGGGTGGGACGGGGTGGGGACGGCCGAGGCAGGACAGAGCGCACTGTTATTGGAGACTGGGCTGCCTGGTTCTCTTTCTGCATATGCACACAGACTTTTTTTGAAGTCAGTTTGGGTTTTTGTGGAAACTTTATTTTTGTATTTTTCCCTCTTGTTTCTCTGGTAACATCAAAAACAAACACACACACAGCTGTGTCACCTGGCTCCCAGCTACATTTTTCCAGCAGGCACCTAGGGCTGGAAACTCAGCAAGACTTGGACTCCAGAAATCCAAACTAACTCTCACTTAACTCCTTCTCCCCCATTTCAGTCTGTGCCACAGAGCCAGCTGGACAAAAGTCTTCTTCTGGGTCACCAAGGAGAAAGGGCTGTGGCCGTTCTTTCTACCACCCTGGAGCAGGCTTCTCTCCAGATCAGGCCGGGGTGGGGGGAACTCTGCTCCCATGTCTTCCAGCCCTGCTCGTGATATAAATATAAGAGCAAAAAAGCTCGCAGCACTTGCCTTTTCTCCTTCTAACAGCCAGAGCTTTTGATGGTGGAATAGGCTTTCTATACCCTGAGGCTGAGGATTCCTTGTCTCTGGAAATCACGGAATTTGGTGGCTAGGAAAGTATTGTTCCTTTATTCCAGCTGTTTCATTGTAAAATGAAGCAGCTAAGGAGCAAGGAGAAGGCCACACAGCAAACTAGTGACAAAGCCCTCGTTCCCGAGCGCCAGTGTCTCCTTCCCACCGCTTGGCCGGTCCCCACCGAGGAAGGCTGCTGCGTCCAGATGGCCCCAGGCTCCAGGAACCAGCTGCTTCACTGATTCAGTTTTTGCTGACTTGTTCTATTTTTGTTCTACATGAGGAATTTCACACTTCCACCCAGTTTTGAATCTCAAATATGTACTCTGACAATACAGAAACTGTCCTAACACACACTAACATGTCAACCAAATTCCCCTTCTATTCATTAGTTCACCCAATGGTTATTCAACACCTACTAAGAGAAAGGCTTTGTATGGTGAGAATGGGAGGGACGGAGCAGACCAGGTCTCTGCTCTCAAGAGCTCGAGGGGCTTCTGGCCTCCTGCAGGGCAGCCGACAGACCACTGATGGGTGATGCAGGCCACGCCGACCACAAGGGCGAACACAGATCTGCATGGAAGTGTGCTCCCCTTCCACGGTAGTTTCCAGGGTCAGAATATTTGTTGCTTTGGCCTCTCAGCAGCACAATCTTATGTTAACATTCACAGGAAACAGAATCGTAAACCAATTCTACAAACTCCGAGTGTCTCGTTATTCTTCGTGCGGGTATTCTTCATAGCCCTCCTCTCACCGCTCACCTTTGGTAACTGCTCAGTCCAGACCTCTGCAGGTTGGATAAGCAGGAAGGAGACTCTCAGATTATCTTATTCTTATTTGCTAAACATGATTTTATTGAGCCCTACCATACATTCAATGAGAATACATGCAAAGATAAATACAATGTAATTTTACAGTACTGTACAGCTGACAGTAAAGTTTGGGGAGAGAATTTCAAACAAAGTAGTAATTTGAAAAGCAATATCTAACTCTCCCAACCAGGGCTTCCCTGGTGGCACAGTGGTGGTAGAGAATCCGCCTGCCAATGCAGGGGACACGGGTTCGAGCCCTGGTCCAGGAAGATCCCACAGGCCGCAGAGCAACTAAGCCCGTGTGCCACAACTACTGAGCTTGTGCTCTAGAGCCCGTGAGCCACAACTACTGAGCCTGCGTGCCGCAACTACTGAAGCCCACGCGCCTAGAGCCTGTGCTCCACAACGAGAGAAGCCACCACAATGAGAAGCTCGCGTACTGCAACAAAGAGTAGCCCCTGCTCGCCGCAACTAGAGAAAGCCCGCCCGCAGCAATGAAGACCCAACACAGCCAAAAATAAATAAATAAATAAATAACTCTCCCAACCAGAAGCCCTTTAACTTATCTGGGCTAGAAATTCCCCACCCGCCTTAAAAATGTGTTCAGGCTAAAAGCCAAGGGAGAGGCTGTCTGTGGCCCAGGTCTCTGTGTGAGTGGTAAGCCAGTAAGGACCCACTGAGGCTGTCTGAGGCTCTCCTCCTGTGAGGAACCCCAGCCCAGGACCCAGGGCCAGAGGGAGGGCGGACCTGGGGCAGGTCTCTGCTGAGAGCTGGCAGCATTGGGGTCACATCAGCAGCTGGGGAGGCCTCAGGACTGTACCTGCACTAGTAGCCCTCGGTGCACAGACTCCACTCCCTTCCGGGACTGTCTGCAGCTCCCACTGCCATGGCGCCCCTCGCTGGATACTGGATCTCAACCTACGCGCGGAAACTCGCCGTAACCTGTCCCCCTTCATCTGGCTGTGGAGGAATGCTGATGGGAGCACACTCCAGTCTCAAGCAGGGCCCACCTGAGTCCTAACATGACTGTAAGCCATGCACCACTTACACGTATTTCCAGCAAAAACACCGAGCAAAGGAAATCGCTGGCCTTAATAAAAGATGCTACCATTTGGGAAAAAGAAGAGGTGCTAGTTAGTGTCTTTCAAGAAGCAGACACCAAGAAAGGATGCAGGAGATGTCCTGGGGAAACCTCTGTGACAGATAAAGGGCGGAGGGGCTGGGGAAGGTGCGGGGGAAAGAGGAGGAGGGGGCAGGCAGTGCACTTCTTCGTAAAGTCTGTGCGTCACAGGAGCGACCCGCTCCCACAAGCTGAGTCGTTGGGCTGGAGCATGCCAGGGCACTGTGGGGTCTGACAAGGGCACCGGGGGCCGTCAGTCACTCCTGCTGCCCCAGCGCGCCCTCCACGGCCGCCTGCCCTGCGCTGCACGGGCCCAGCTCCTCCATGCTTCCCACGGGCCTCGCTTCTGGCGGACACTTAGAGGAGGGGTCAGTGGGGTGGACCACAGCCCCCATCGCTGCAGCAGGTCTCAGCGCTGTGACAGACCCTGGTCCTCTCCCTCCTCCACCATCCTTTCTGAGTCCCCTCACGCTGGGCAGCCTTCAACCCGCAGGTCTCCCCGGCTTCCCTGGGGTGTGATGCAAGCCTTCATTCTGGAGGAGTCTGAGCCCTTGTGCACGAGTCCATTCACAACTAGGGCTGGGAAAGGGACTGCCTAGAGGCACCAAGTGAATCACAGGTGTCTTTCCCAGCCTCCATGGCGGGAATGTGGTTCTGCTTTCTGGTGATCAGCGCCAGTTACCCTGCCAAGCTGGTGATTCCTTTTCTCGTCTGCTGGACCCTGGATATCAGCCATCCAATGGCGCCCTTTGGGGACTGGACCTTCAACCCTGTAGAGTCCGGAGTTGCAGGGACAGGAAGCCCCAGACCCTCCAATGGGCCAGAGGGAGCGATGGTAGGTGGGGCTACTTCCGCTCACACCCTCAGTTCCTGAGGCCACATATTCTTCCTGTTGGGGACACAGCGCCATGTAAGCGTCTCTGATTCAGCACAGACGCTGCCTCCTGGAAGAGGGCACTCCCCTTTTCAGTGTCGCCTCCTCGTCAGTGCTTCAGCTCGCCCTGAGAAAGCTGTTCGAGCCTCCTGGGAGGCCGCCTGACCCTGGGAGGAGCAGTGGGCCCCATGGTCATGTGCCCAATCCCACGCTCCTGCGCTGTGAAGTGGGTCCCCTGGTTGGATGCTATGCTCATGAGATTCCATGCCTGGGGACCATGTGGCTGAGGCCTTGTGAGCAGGTGAAACTGTGCCTGGAGTATCTATTCACCAAGCTCTCCCAGGATGGACGTAGCCCAATGTGGCTGACTCACCACCAAGTATTCTGTTGTCTCCTGAAGAATAACGGGGACCCAGTGCTGATCTCTGTTGCTGGCAGGTTGGACATTCAGAGGTAGCTGAATCTTCCTTGGAAGTGAGTATCCATCCTGCTGGGTCCATCTCCACTATGGCCTGCATCTCTGCCCTGTGCTCATTCCACTTCTGTGCCCATCACGCTGGTTCTGGGGTAACTGATAGTGAAAACTGGCTGGTGTCTACTGGCCGAGTCACGGAGCCTCTTCTGTGGTGAGTGTTTCCTGGTGGGTGTTAACGAGTGATACAAAAATCTTCACACTTCATGTCCACTCCCAAAAGTCCATCCACATGCCTCTAGCCCAGAATCCTCATCCCTGATCCTGCAGCCTTTTCCTTGTGGGTTCCTGACCAGACAACCATGCAGTGCCTGCTGCCTGGGAATCTGTACATATTCTCATCTTGGCCACATCTCCTTCCCTACAGAGTGGCTGGCCAAGTGCCTGGAGCACTGCCCACTGGGTAGCTGTCTCCTCCATTGCCTTCAGAGATGTCCTTGCCTCTGGCTGGAGTGCAGCCATCCTCCATTTTCAGCCGGCTCCCACACTGAGCTGACTGCACTGTGAACCAAGCTCAGACCTTTCCCTCCTTCTGCATGTGGTCGGCAGAGCCTCTCCCACATAGGTGTGAGCTGGGGGAGGGGTACCACTGTCACTGCTGGGGTGACGTGAGAGTCAACACTACCTTCTCACGCAGCTGACTCATCCCCTCTTTTCCATTTTTTGAAAGACCGCTGCTGAGCACACGTGGCTTTGTGACGTGGTGAGTCCAACAGGCTCTGCCTCTGCATGGTCAGTCGTCCCCTAGACAAGTGCTCCCTCCTATCAAGACACTAAAACATTTCTCTGAGTGCCTGTGATTCTCAGCTATAGATGGAATGGGCTTGATCCCGAATCCCGCTTTCTCGTCGCGCCTGATCAGCATGACGTCAGCATGACGTCATCAATGTAACTGATCAACGTCCTTACGACAGAGGACAGAAAAGTTAACAGAACCTGAGGCAAAACAATAAGTGGGTATTTTAGTCCATCCCATATGATTACAGGCTTTTCTGATAGTCTCTCTAATTGAAATAGAAAAGAACGCATTCATCAAAGCAGTGGCCACACGTCATGTACATGAGGTCTTATCAATCTGTTCTAGCAGCAATACCATGCCCAGAAGAGCAGCTGCATTTGAGTTACTGCTCGGCTACTCTCGTGGTGGACTATAATCACTCTCCGGGACCCACCTGGTGCTGCGGGGGTGACTTTAAATGGAGCTACGGTAGGGAGCCTACATATTTAAGGTCTTTAATGGTGGTACTACTCTCTGTCATCCCCTTTGGAATGCGATATTGTTTCTGATCTACTATCTTGAGGGGTTGGGGAGCTGAGAGAATCCTTCACCTGCAAAACTGTGCCTATAAGAAATGCAAAGGGAAGTTCTTTAGAAGGAAGGAGAATTATACCCGATGGAAACTGAAATCTACATAAAATAACGAGTACTGGGTAAATATAAAAGAATTTTTTTCATTTTAAAATTACTTAAGATAATTCACTGTTTAAAGTAAAAATAAGAACAATGTACTTTGAGGTTTATAACATATATACATATAAAATGTAAAACAGCAACAGCCTACAGGGTAGGAGAGAGACATGGACGTTCACAGTTATGAGTTTATTACAATACATATGACACAGGATTATTGAAAAAAGTAAAAGATGTATATTTCAAACCATAGCACAACCGTAGGGGGAAAAAAACAAATGTATAGCCAATAAACAAATAGAGGAGGTAAAGTAGAATATTAAATACCCAGGCAAAAATAAGGCCGAAAAAGGGCTTCCCCGGTGGCGCAGTGGTTGAGAGTCCGCCTGCCGATGCAGGGGACACGGGTTTGTGCTCTGGTCTGGGAAGATCCCACATGCCGCGGAGCGGCTGGGCCCTTGAGCCGTGGCCACTGAGACTGTGCGTCTGGAGCCTGTGCTCCGCAGTGGGAGAGGCCACAACAGTGAGAGGCCCACATACTGCAAAATAATAATAATAAGGCAGAAAAAAAAGAGAAGAAAGAAGAAAGAATAGATGGGGCAAATAAAAAATAATTAGCAAATTGGTAGATTTAATCTCAAACATATTGATGATTACATTAAATAGAAATGGTCTAAACACTCTTACTAAAAGGCAGAGATATCAGGGTGCACAGAAATGTAAGCTACAACAATATTTAAAGAAGCATACTTTAAGTTCAAAGACACAAGTAGGTCAAAATAGAAGGATAAAAAATACGTATACCATGCAAATACTAATCCTACGAAAACTGAGTTGTTATATTAAATCAGACAAAGTAGACTCAGGACAAGCAATATTATGAGGAATAAACAAGAGTGTTACTTAATCATAAGATTGTCAATTCATCAGAAGACATAATCTGAAATATTCATCTAATAAAAAATCTTCAGAAAACATGAATCAAAAACTGACAGAATGAGGGCTTCCCTGGTGGCGCAGTGGTTGAGAATCTGCCTGCTAGCGCAGGGGACACGGGTTTGAGCCCTGGTCTGGGAGGATCCCACATGCCGCGGAGCAACTGGGCCCATAAGCCACAACTACTGAGCCTGCGCGTCTGGAGCCTGTGCTCTGCAACAGGAGAGGCCACGATAGTGAGAGGCCCACGCACCGCGATGAAGAGTGGCCCCCGCTTGCCACAACTAGAGAAAGCCCTCGCACAGAAACGAAGACCCAACACAGCAAAAATTAATTAATTAATTAATAAACTCCTACCCCCAACATCTTCTTAAAAAAAACAACTGACAGAATGGAAAAGAGAAATGAACACACCCACAATTATAGTCAAGATTTCAACACCTCTCTCAATAATTGATAGGGAAAAAAACAGACCATCTGCTGGGCCATAAAATGAGTCTCAACAAATTTAAAAGGAGTAAAATCATACAGAGTATATTCTCTGACCACAATGGAATAAATCTAGATGTCAGTAATAAAAGATATCTGAAAAATCCCCAAATATTCTGAAATTAAACAGTTCTTCTAAATAGTACTTTGCTCAAAGAAGAGATCAAAAGAAAATTAGAAAATATTTTGTAATGAGTGAAAATTAAAATCCAAAATGTCAAAATAGGTGGTAGAGCTAAGTAATGTTTAGAGGAAAATACATAGCTTTTTATGTGCTTATATTAGAACAGAAAAAAATCTAAAATCAAAGATCTAGATTTCCTTCTTAAGAAGCTAGAAAAAGAAAAATTAAACCAAAAATAAGTGGAAAGAAGAAAATTAAAAAGAAAAGAGTAGATATCAATGGAATTGAAAACATACCAAAAAATAGAGAAAAATCAATGAAAGCAAAGCTGGTTTAATGAAAATATTAATAAAATTGAGAAATATCCAGATAAACTGATGAAAAGAAAAAACACAAATTACCAATATCAGGAATAAAATAGAAGTCCAGCACTACAGACCTTGCAGATATTAAAAAGATAAGGGAATGTTATAAAGATCTTTATTCCTCCCCAAACTGACAATTTAGAAGAAATGGAAAAATTCATTAAAAGACACAAATTACCAAACTAAATCAAGGGGAAAAAAAATAGAAACTCTTCTACAGGCCAGGATCCCTCATGAGCATAGTTCAACAAGTCCTTAACAAAATCAAATCCAGCAATGTATTTTTTTAATGTATCGTGATCAAATTCAAATTTGATCAAACTTGTTGAGATATTTCCAACAAACGCTAGATTCATTTAACTTTCAAAGATTTAACAATGCAATTCACTATATTAATAGAATGTCTTTAAAGAACAATGTGATCATTTCAATAGATGTAGGAAAAGCATGTGCCAAAATTCAACAGCTGTTTGTAATAAAAACTCTTAGAAACCAGGCATAGCAGGAAATTTCCTCAACCTGATAAAAGATAGCCACAAAAGTCTCATAGCTGATTTCGGTGTAATGTGAAAGGCTGAATGTCCTCCTCTTAAGAAAAGAGGCAAAAATGAACTTGCTATATTAATATCAAAGTAGACTCACCATTCTATTCAACACGGTATTCAAAGGCCTAGCCTTGCCCTGAGCCTGGCCTTTCTCCAAGAAAAAGAAATGAAAAGTATACAGATTGGAAAGAAAGAAGTGAACTTGTCTTTATGCACAGACAATATGACTGCATACCTTAAAGATCTACTAAAGAAATCAACTAAAAAGCTACTAGAATTGACATGGCAACTTAACAAAATCACAGAATGCAAGGCCAGTAAGCGCCTTCCCCCAAGGAAATTGTGTTTCTATATTCCGGCAATGAACGGTCGGAAGTTGTAATTTTGTGTGTGTGTGTGTGGTACGCGGGCCTCTCACTGTTGTGGCCTTTACTGGGGTTACTTCCTCAGTAAACTTACAACAATTCACTGTCATTCTCCAATACCCGTCTGTCTTCTGCGGAGGCCAGCAGGGAGAGTTGAATGAGGATGTGGTGGGAATCATTGCCCCTGCATCTTTCAGGTCCTTGGTGGTGGTACTAATCTCTGCATCCCTCCAGGGATGTGGTACTGCTATGATTTACTATTTTCCTGGGTAGAAGCAGTTTTAATGGCTTCTAGTTGGCCTTCCTCAGCATAATAGCCCCCACTCCACAGGTCAGGGAACCAATGTGGGAATTCTGCCAGCTGCTAAGTATGTCTATTCCAATTAGACTTTCTGGAACTGGAGAAGTAACCACAGGTTGTGTTCAGGGACCCACTGACCCAATGTGAGACAGACCTGAGCTAAAACTCTATTGATCGCCTGACTTCCGTAAGCCCCTCCTCTGACTGGGGGGCCACGTTTTCTTCTCCTGAAATCAGAATCAGTTCAGATCTATTATCCAGTAGCCCCCAAAACGTCTGATTATTTACTTTTCCCCAAAGCACAGTTACTCTGGTAAAAGGCTCTATGTTCCTTTGAGGAAAGACTGGGAGAAAGATTAACAGTATAACTTTTGGATGGTGGCCAGTGTCCTTCCTCAAGGGAAGGACCTTCATCCAAGGGGTTCTGGGTCTGTAAACTAGCTCAAGGCTGGGAATTGACTGAGGGGCCATAACTCTGTTTTTATCATTTGAGTTAGACCTTTGTTCAGTTGAGCTAGAACTTTTCTGCTTATGCAGGGCAAGCAGGGATTTAGTAGACTTCCTATGTATTTCTCTCCAGGAACATCATGGGTAACCAGCCAGTGCTGTAGGTCTAGGCGAATCAGACAATTCTGATTGGTTTCTTGATTCTGCTGTTGTTATGAGGACCGTGCCCATCTTGCCTTTGGTGATTGAAAGCTACCACTTGGCCCCTGACACCCCAGCATCCAAACACTCCATTGCGTTTAGGTTTTCCAATTGGATGGCTGCCGTTCCCACTATAAGGTCCGGGCTACAGAGAAGAATTATCGAGGAGCTCTTCAAGGATGTTGGGGCTCCCCTCACAAATTCATTTCTCATAGTGGTAGTGAAAGTTATGTCTTTGGACCCTCCCAGGATGAACGTGTAGGTCTTAAATGACAAGTGCACTCGGGCATTGCAATCTCCTTAAGCTTCTGAATCATTTCCTCCACTTTCAACCAAGAGAGGTCAGGTGTTTCTGAGTTGCAGAGGGTGGGCCATCTTTTGGATCATGTCTCAGCCAACCAACCAGCAAAACACACTGAGAGCCCTTTCTAGCTCCTGGGGCAGTAACATGAAATGCACAATCTCTGCTTGATGGGCCCGTACCGTGAATTTGACCTGGTCCAGTTTTGTGCTCCTTCTATCACGATCCCACACATTTAGGACCCCTTCTCACACCTGTTCCGGGATTTCTGCTCGTATAAACTAGAAAACTCAAGTCGTTCTTCTGGAGTGCGTGCAGCACACTTCCTCCTGTGTCACACTTTGTGCCTTACCTTTAGGGGTCTCTTGGGACTTGAGTCTAGATACAGGTCTAGAAGCAAAGAAGAGCGGTGGGTTGGGTCCTGGGTACAATCAGCGTTGTCTTGTGGGAGGCCATTAAGGTTTCCCCAGGAATCGCAGGGTCAACCCCCTTAGATGAAGGTGGGAAGGCTGATACCCCCATGGATGAAGACTCTGCAGAGAAGGCCGTTTCTGCTGGGTTGGAGAGGTCTCTTCCACTGACAGAGAAGACTCGTCAGATTTTAGGGGCTTAATGTCCACAGCTCCAGCAGGGTCTTCCCACACATCCCCACCCGACTTATAGGAGCCGTTTCCTTCACACTGAATGCCCTTACATTAACAGTAGATATTCCACGAGGCAATCACGTGGGTGAGGTTCTGCATTTGATTTAGAGCAGTTTCATCCCTCATATCCTTTAGGGCAAATCCAGAAGCTCTTAGATCATCGTGCACAGCTTGCGCTGGGAATTTGAATTCCTGAGCTCATCTTTTTCTTTCATCACTTCGTCCAGTGACATTAGGAGCGACCAACTAACGTCTTTATATGCCTTCATTTTCCAAATGTTTGAAAGTATCACATACAGAGTCACCCAGCTCTTTGTTTTCCATAAGTGGTCGATTAGGGGTACCCCATGCAGGTATTTTGTCCATCTCTATGTCCATGCCATGGGCTATCAGTGCCCTCTTGACGACTGAAAATAGTCTTTAGTGTCTTTAAAGCAAATCAGATTAGAGAGCTAATTCCAGAAACCCCAGAACTAACTCCCCTGGGACCTAGTATGCAGCTATTAATCTGGCAAACGCCCTTTTTTCCATCCCTGTCAATAAAGACCACCAGAGGCAGTCTGCTTTCTTCTGACAAGGACAGCAATACGAGTTCCCCCACCTAGCTCGGGCCCATCTCCCAAGTGACCTGGGCAACTGCTGTCTCTGAGTGGGGCCCAGAACAAGAGAAGCCTCCTTGCAGGTCCAGGCTGCGGGGCAAGCTTCTCTGCCCTGCACCACAGATCCAACAATGCCTGAAGTGGCAGTGGCAGAAAGGATGCTGTCTGGAGCCTTTGGTGTAGGTGAATCTCGGCGCAGGCCTTTAGGACTTTGGAGCAAGGCCCTGCTGCCCTGTGCAGACAGCTACTCTCTTTCTGAGAAACAGCTCTTGGCCTGCCACTGGGCCTTAGATGAAACTGAATGCGAATGTGGGCCACCGCGTTACCGTGAGACACGAGCGGCCCATCGTGAACCAGGTGTCGTCTGGCCCACCAAGCCATAAAGTTGGAGAGGCACAGCAGCACTTCATCATCAAATGGAAGTGGTGTGTGTGAGGGGCCTGAGCAGGCCCTGAGGGCACAGGGAAGTCCCATGAGAAAGTGGCTCAGACGCCCCAGGTCCCCACGCCTGTCCTCTGCCTTCTCTCTCCAGCCAGCACCTATGGCTTTGTGGGGGATTTACTTCCCTAGGATCCGTGACAGAGGAAGACAGGACTCGGGCCTGGTGTGCGGATGGCTCTGCACGATATGCAGCAGGACCCACAGGCGGGCGACTCCGGGACCGCAGCCTCGCCCTGGGACATCCCCCGAAGACCTGGTGAAGGGAAACCCCCCAGGGAGCCGGACTTCAGGCAGCACACTGGCTGTGCACTTGGCCTAGAAGGAGAAGTGGCCGGCTGTGTGGCTATACACCAATTCTCGGGCTGCGGCCTGCGGTTTGGCTAGACGGTCAGGGTCTTGGAAGGACCATGACTGGAAAACTGGTGACAAAGAAATTTGGGAAAGAGGAATACGGATAGACCTCTCTAAATGGAGAAAAAATGTGAAGACACTATGTCCCGTGAGAATGCTCCCCAAAGGGTGACTTCAGTGGAGAAGGATTGTAATTATCAAGTGGACAGGTGACCTGTCCTGTGAGTACCGCTCAGCCTCTTTCCTGGCCAGCCCTGCCGTCGCCCAATGGGCTCTTGAGCAAAGTAGCCATGGTGGCGGGGTGTGGGGAGCGACGGGTGGGCCCCACTCACCAAGGCTGACCTGGCCACTAGCACTGCTGAGCGTCCAACCTGCAGGAGCAGAGACCAACACTGAGCCCCTGATACGGCATCACTCTGCGGTGAGCAGGCAGCCACCTGGTGGCAGGTTGATTACACTGGGCCACTCGATCACGGAAAGGGCAGCATTTTGTCCTTACAGGAATAGACACCGTGGATTCAGATTTGCCAAACTACCACCCATGGACTTACAGAACACCGTATCCATCACGCATTCCACACAGCATTGCTCGCTTCACAGCCAAAAAAAGTGTGACAACGGGCCCATGCTGAAGGAGTAACTCGCTCTCCCTCGTTGAGTGGACGTCCACCTTCTCCTGCCCTTGGACATTGCTGCTCCTCATTCTTGGGCTTTGGGACTCAGACCAGGACTTACAGCATCAGCCCCCCAATTCTCAGGCCTTTGGGCTTGGACTGAAGTACACCACCAGCTGCCCTGGGCCTCCAGCGTACAGAGGGCAGATTGCGGGGCTTCTCGGCCTCCAGAACCACGTGAGCCAATGCCTACAATTAATTTCCTCTTATGCATATCTGTACATAAATGGATCCTTATACATATATCTACAGGACATATTTATATACAGGAGCTATAGACCTATAATATCCTATAGATCTATAGGCCGTATACAGATCTATTTATAGATCTATAGATGAGATATGAATATAGATACAGATCCTATGGTCTGTTCCTCTGGAGGACCCTGACGGATACTCTTGCCAAGGCCGCACAGCCTGGGGGCGAGGGGCCAGTGACAGGCCAAGACCTCGTCATCCTTCGGGCCTCTTCCTGGACCAGATCACCATCCTGTACCTTCCTCTCCACGACTTGGCCCTGGCAGCCACCATGGACCACCCTGCACGGCCCATGGGGGCTGCCATGGTCAGAAGTGTCGGATGGGTTCCCCGTGCTACTGCTTCCTCATCGGATGCACCTCCGGCCCTTCTGCTCCAACTGATACAGGAAGGAGGGCAAACACACTCTTCCCATGTTCGTATTTCAAGGTCTTAGTACCTGAGGGGGCTAGAAGGGCCTAAGGTAAGGTGGAAGGTTCTGGAAAGATCCTGCTTGCAGGCTCTGCCTGGGAAAGGTGACTTTGGCAGGGGAACTGACGAGAGCCACCCACATCCACCTGGCTGGGCAGGTGTATGGGCCCCACAACAGGGCAACCTGGGCTGCAGCCTCCTGGAATCCCCACCCCGGCACAGAGTCAGAACAGAAGGGGCATCCACAGTACCCAAGAGGCCCTGGCAGAGAAAACACTGTGGCCACTGGGGCCTGGGTGCTGGGCAGGGCATGTCCCTGGCTCTCAGCAGCAGAGGCCCCACTGTCCCCTGCCCGTGCCTCTGCCCCCAGGGGCCTCCTGGGATTCTCTGGAGAGGGTCCAAAATTCACGGTGACAGAGATTTAACAGCTGTGGTCCCCGGGGCCGAAGGCTGAGCTGTAAGGAAATGAAGAGCGTGGGTCCTGGAACCACCTAGCGTGGCTGCAAAGTGCCGCAGGGGCGCCCCAGAGAGGAGCGAGCACCGCCAGGCTGGAGAGGCAGCCCCGCGCAGCCACAGCCCTGCACTCTCAGGAGGGACCCCGGCCCGCCACGCTGCCAACTCATCAACCAACCGAGGGTCCAGGCCAGGCGTCCCAGATGTGGGGTCAGGAGTGCCGACGCAGCTGCCGTGCAACCGGACCCGTCGGGTCACCAGCCTCCCCCATCCCAGCCCTCTCAGTGGCCCAGGGTGGACAGGGACGCAGGCCCCTGTGGGTCTGAGCGTCCAGGAGGCTACGCGGAGCTGCTCCCAGACTCCAGCCCCTCACAAGGCAGGCTCTGTGCTGGCGGGACCGTAATTAGAAACAGACCCGCGTGTGACTCAGAGGGAGAAGGCGCCACCCTCCCCCACCAGCTCACACGGGCTTTTTAACTGGGGGCTCACTTCCTGTGAGCCCCCGCTTCGGTCTGGCTGACATGTGTAGGCCACAGAGCTGATCTCATCCAGCTGGGATATTCTAGAAGGCTCTGCTCCCATGCACGTCTGGCCTGACTCCGGGAGAGGGGTCACCACAGCTCCTCATCCTTCCCTAGAGCACCTGGCTACATACATACACATGCATACATGCACACACGTTCCCTCACATGCATGCACACAGGCACACACAGATACACATGTACACTTGCACACATGCACACACGTTCCCTCACATGCATGCACAAGGCACACATAGATACACGTGTACACACGCATACATGCACACACGTTCCCTCACATGCATGCACACAGACACACAGATACACATGTACACTTACATACCTGCATACATGCACACACGTTCCCTCACATGCATGCTCACCGACACAATAGATACACATGTACACCTTCATACGTGCACACAGCACATTCCATCAGCTCCTCACGCCTGCAGGGACGTGGGATCCCAGCTCACTGAAGTGACCACTCAGGACTCCCAGGACCATGCTCCAGGCCTCTCCAGGGGCTCTGCTTTGGGAAAACGCAGCAGAGAGCAGGCCGTCTGCAGTGGGGATGGAAAGGGCACCCAGTCCCTCCTGCCAGCCCATGGCCTTCCCTCATCCCCTGTTGAAAAGCAGCCTTCATGCCCACAGCAAATCATTCCTGCTCTGTGGTGTCACCATGGGGGGTGTGCCTTGGGGCCTGTGCCGTGCGGGGTGTGCACCATGGGGTGCGTGCACCAAGGGGATTAAACAGGACACGTGCCACCTGCTCCTAAACCTGCCCCATCAGCCTGAGCACCTTCTGTACCCCATCCTTGTGTTACCTGTTCTCATTCGCTGGAGGATGGTCCAGATTAACTGCCCTGGCCACACCCACGTGGCCTCCGGCTTCCCACTACCAGGTGAGCAGGGAATAGCCATGAGTTTCTTTTTTTTCTCAATTGAGGTGTAATTGACATAACATTAAAATAAGTTTCAGGTGTACAATGTAATAGTCCGTTATTTGCATACATGCAAAATGATCACGACAGTAAGTCCAGTTTACATCCATTACTACACATACTTACAAATTTTTTCCTTGCGATGGGAACTTTCCAAGATCCACTCTCTTAGCTACTTTCAAATATGCAGCAAACACCCTATTATTAAGTACATGACATCCTGTGACATTTTCATTTTAAGCTGCAAGTGTGCATCTTTTGACCCCTTCACCCATTTTGCTCACACCCCGCCACCCACCTGAGGCAACCACCAATCTGTTCTCTATATCCATGAGCTTGGTTTTTTGCTTGGTTTTTTTGTTTTTTTTTTTAGATTCCACAGGTAAGTGAGCTCATACGGTGTTTGTCTTTCTCCGTTTAATTGATCTCAGCATAACGCCCTCTAGGTCCATCCATGTTGTCACAAATGGCAAGATTTCAATCTTTTTTATGACTGAGTAATATTCTATTGTATATATATACCATCTTCTTTATTCACCCATCAATGGACGCTTAGGTTGCTTCCATGTCTTGGCTACTGTGAATAAAGTTGCAATGAACATGGGGGTGCATATATCTTTTTGCGGTGATGTTTTCATTTCCTTTGGGTAAATACCCAGAAGTGGAATTGCTGGATCATGTGGTAGTTCTATTTTCAGCTTTTTAAGGACCCTCCGTAGCGTTCTCCACAGTGGCTGCACCAGTTTACATTTCCGCCGACAGTGCACAAGGTTCCCTTTCTCCACACCCTCTCCAGCGCTCCTCCTTTCTTGTCTGTTTGGTGACAGCCACCCTGACAGGTGTGAGGTGGCACCTCGCTGTGGCTTTGACGTGCATTGCCCTATGATCAGCGGTGTTGGGCACCTTTCTTGTACCTGTTGGCGTCTGTATGTCTTCTTTGGAACGTGAGCTTCTCTCTGGGAGTCTAGAGCACATTCAGTGGGTGCCAGGCAATGCCAGCCCTTGAGTCCAGTGGCATCAGAAAACAGCAGCTAAACCTGCAGGGCAGGTGCAGAGAGGCTGCCAGCCTTGCGAGGACTTAGCAGAAGGGAGCCCCCGGGAGCGTAGTAGTTTTCTACAAACTGCAGCTTAAACGCACACCCTTAGCCCACTGTCTCTGGGTGAGAAGCCCACGAGGCCAGCTTGTCCTCACACGCTGACAGCCAGGACAGATGAGCTAGGGTGAGATTGGGGGCTCTGAGGACCCTCTTCCAGCATCATTCGGGTCACTGGCTGTGTTCAGTTCTCTCTGGCCGTAGGACTCAGTCTTCTGGCCGCTGTCAGCTGGGGCTGCCCTCAGCTCCTGCCACGAGGTCACTCCATCTCTGCAACAGAGAGCCCTCACCTCCCTCACGCCAAATCCCCCCAACTCCACCCAGAGAGAACTCAGCTCTGTAAGGGCTGTGTGGGCGGGTCAGGCCACCCGCATGGTCCCCCATCCTAAGATCGGCTGACTGGCAACCTCAGCTACGCTGCAAACGTGCCGTGGCACTCAGGCCTGGCCCAGGGGCCACCTCAGGATCCTGTGCCACGGGACAGAGCTGGCCTCCAAGCTGGACTCCGGGAAGGGCAGGTCTCCTGGGCAGCAAGGCCAAGACAGCCACCACACGGCCCCCCAAAACCTCATGGGGCGTAGAGTGCCTTCTCTGGGACAGCGGGACGGAGGAAGAGACACAGAGACATCGGCCGAATGATTTCATCTCCACCGGGTACCAGACACGGGCTGGTTCTGCAGAAAATGTGGGTGTTTCGCTGTTTCCACAGTTACTCACAAACAACCCGAATTCCCTCCTGATAAATTTGCTGTGACACATTCACCTGGACCCAACTACCTTCAGAACGTTCTTTTGGAGTGACTAATAGGGCTCAGTGGCCCAGGTTCTGGAAAGCGCGTTGTAACAGGAGCTGCCGTGGCCAAGTCGTCTGGCCCGGGGGAGGGCTGTGGCTGTGTCTCTCCCCAGCAGTGTGACGCTTCCCTGGTCCCCAACCCTAGGGACTGAGAGGTGGGCCCAGAGCGGGCAGGAGGGGGAGGGGCCCTGCCTCAGCATCCCTGCTGGCCAGTCACCACGTCTCTGGCGCCCAGATTCCTGGCACTCCCTCTCTCAGCATCCCACCCAAGAGGGCCGGGCGAGCAGGGCACCCCGAGCTCGAGGGCAGGCGGATCTAACCTGACCAGCGCTCAGGACCGACTGCTTGATGGAATCTCCGCTGGCGTCACAAGGGGTGGCAACGTCCTCGCCTTCGTGGGCCGTTCCCTTGTTCTCGGGCGGAGCGCCCTCACGTGGGGACTGGAGAACCTCAGCTGAAAGCCAGGGCTGTGTCTCACTGACCTCCTCACAGGACGTGCCCGCCCTTTTTACCGGCGGGGAGACTGAGGCAACGCGGAGCCAACGCCTGGCCTCTGGCTGCGCGGCAGACAAGGTGGGGCTCCAGGAGCCTGGCTCTCCGTCAGCGCCGTGTGTGGGTGATGGTCAGAGGGCTCGGGCACTGAGGCGGACTCTGGAGACCCCGCCCACCATTCAGTGCCCAGATCCCGAGGTCCAGCGGGGAGCCATCCCTCCGCCATGCTGCAACCACGCGGCCCAGAGAGGCTGACCGGGAGCATCCAGCACGGGCTGTGCACGAGCCCAGGCCCAGGAGGGCGCCCATGAGGCCAGGCGGAGAGGAGGGGACCTCAGGGGCTTTGTGTCAGGAATGGCTTTCTGGATCCACAAGCCTGGCCACCCACCCCGGCAACCACTTGCCCTGCACCAGCCATGGCTCCAACCACCGTGCTGAAGGCTGGGCCACCATGGCAGGGCCCCTAGGAGGCCAAGGTCAGTCCTGGAGTGAGCAGGCAGGGCCAAGCTGCTGTCCCTCCTCCTGTAGGGAGTGACCTGGTCCCTCACCCACTCACTTAGGACCCACCGCTGCGTCCTCCGGGCACTGCTGGGCCCTCCAGGGCCACCAGCAGCTGCCTGCCCCTCTCTCCCTCTGACCACTGGCCCAGGAGACTTTGTTCTTGGGTCCCAGAGACCCCCACCCCAGCCCTGACCCACCCTGTGGGCCAGGCCTCGACGGCAGAGCTGGGCAGGGCACTGGGGGCTCTCGCTTTGGGGCCCTGTGCCGCCTGGTGCCGAGCCTGAGACTCCTGGCTACCAGGCAGCCACTTGGACCAGTGGGGAGAGAGGGCTCGGGGGGACCTGGCATCTGGCAGGACAGAGAGGACCAGAACCTCCTCCAGGAAGGCCACTCAGAATGGCGAGGCCAGGTCACCAAACACAGGCCAAGTGAGAGGACAGGCTGCCAGGGACCTGGGATAGGGCGGAGTGGCCCGGGTAACCACGTAAGGGGGTCTCGGAGCTGGTGGAAGGGGGCTCCAGGAAGAGCTGGCCGGGGTGGGGCTTCTCCACCGGCCAGGCACAGACGTGGTGATGGGCACAGGCCCCTGCAGGACGGGCGGGGTAGCTGGGCCACAGCCAGAGGAGTACGCAACCCAGCCAGACACTCAGCAGCTGGACCTGAGCTTGGAAAGGTGTCCGAGGGTGGCCGGGCTGCTTCCCCGTCAGTTTCCTGGGTGGACGAGGGCCTGCCCTCAGGAGGGGCGGAATCCAGGCCCCCCAGGTGGAAGCAGTGACCCCAGCACCCCTCCCACACCTGCCGCCGTGTCCCCACGCCCAGGGTCTAAGTGTGTGGAATAACTGACTGGAGGGAGGGGTTGGGGGGGACATGTTGCTGGCCTCCCTCAGCCTCGTCCTCGTGACCAGGACGGGCCTGTTCAGTGGGGCTGGATGTCCCCCCCGGGCCGTTCAGGGCAGGGCGGTGGCAGCAGCAGCCTGGGCCCCTCCCGACCCTGGGAGCCCTTGATCTGAGGGGAAATGGATAGGGCTCTTGGGGCATTTCAGAAAATCCCACACCCGCGATTATCCTGAGCCCTGGAATCAGGACTCTCTTGAAGTCCCTTCCAGCTCTCAAATCCGTTCCAGTCGCCGCCCACAGAGCCTCTCACCCCCTCCATGTAGGTCTGCAGGAATTCCGCGTCTCAAGGCTGTTAATCCTCAGACAAGCTGGTTCTGTTTAAGGTTTGATTTGTCGGACAATTTTGAATTTTCTTCCTGCCAGAAGGCGGTCCCATCAAAGGGAAGAGACCCTCCTCGTGGCTGAGGTTGCTGGCCCCTCCCAGCTTCGGCCCACGGGGAGAGGCGGGGCCACATGGCCCCGGAGGGGCACACACCAGCCGAGGGGTCTGCAGACGTCAGGAGACGCTTGTCCCAAGGAAAGCCGGCAGGGCCCCAGGCCGGCTCTGGTACCACAGTCACCCTTTCCGATCACAGGGACCTCGCAGTACAAGTGGGGTGCTGGTGAGGACACAGAAGTCCCTGAATCCTGGGGGGGGCATGAAATGGGTGTCCCTCCAGGGGGCCCCTGAGGTCCCTTCCAAGCAGGGGAGCTTTATTTATGATGCTTGGGCTGCACCCTGTGCTCAGGGGCCCTTCCGCCTCCTGGCCCGTCCCCATGTTAGGCCACAGGCATCTCAGCAGTAGCAGCCTGACTTTGAGAGTCAGTTTCTGGCCTCTGGGTCTAAATCACCCCAGGTCAGCTGTGGCCCCAGGCCTTGCAATCCAGCTGTGGGAGAGGACCCAGGGCCCTGTCCCAAGCTCTGTGGTGTGCCCTCACCTCTAACCACGGCTCCCGTGCTGCCAGCAGTCTGCATCTGCAAACTCTCGCCATCCGGGGTGGCCAGGCCACAGCCGTTCGGGAGGAGTGGGGAGCGGGTGGGCACCATGGAGGGGGCTGCCAACCAGATAAGGTGCTGACCCCTCACGCCCGACGCGGTAAAGGCACAGTGGGAAGAGCAGGGGTGAGCCCAGGCAGGAACCAGTCACCATGCCAGTGGGAAAATAGGGAACACACGGGAGCACATGCAGTCTCACTGCCAAGCGTGAGTGTGCATCTCTAAAACTGTGAGAATAGGGCTCGTCAGGATGGATGCCGGGTGTTGTTAAAAGCAGTTTTGGCTTTTCTCCTCCTTTCCATATGGGGCACTCAGTTGTGCTTCCTGGGTTCAGCTGGACGGCTTTCACATGATCATGCCAGACAGCACATATGTCCACCCAGTGGTGCTAACACCTGCCAGGTGAGCAGGGGAAGATGCCAGAGGGGCCAAGTCACAAACCAACGCTGTCCTGACCCTGGCACCCTGCAGAGTCACTTCCACGGGACAGCTTGTCGACACAAGTGCTAGGAAGATCCCTTTGACGGAGGAGAAGCCACAGGTCGGGTGACTCCGAGGCCTGGCCAGCATCACAGGGCACAGGTGGGACTCTGGAGTCGTGCCCTTTGCGACTGGTCACTTGTGTGCCTTGGCCCATGATCCTGACCACTGTCATCATGGACCAGCCAGAGGCACTGATCTCCCAGATGGACTGACCTGAACGGGACTGTTCATCATCTCAGATAGAGAGACAGGCCCAGCCACACAGGGAAGTCACTGAAGTAGAAACACTGAAGTAGAAAACAGACAAATGAAAGATAAAGTCAACAGAACAGAAAGCTGATTGCTTGGAAAGATCAATAAATTTGATAAAACTCCACACATACTAATTTTTAAAAGGAGAGATGTCACAGATTATTAATATCAGGAATGAAAGAGAAAACATAGCTATAGATCCAACAGACACTAGACAGACAATAAGGAACAATAAAGAAATGCAATGATAAGAGAGAAGCATAAGCAAAGTCCTCACCGAACTGTCAACACAATAGGAATCACACTCGGAAGACCCTGGACTTACAGATTTCAGATTTGTTTTATCCCTGGTTCTTAAACACTAATGTAGAGAATTCTTCTCTCTCCACTTCATTTTCAAAAAAATGAAAAAAGGAAAGAAGAAAAGAAATGTAACAACCATCTTTATAACAATAAATTTAGACAACTTACATGAAATAAACAAATTCATTGATAGACACAAATTTTTCTAAACTAACTCAAGAAGAAATAGTCTGACATTTATTAAGGAAAATAAATTCGTTATCCCAGAGGGCATCACTGGAGGATCCTATCAAACATTTAAGAAAGAAGTAACACCAATCCTGTATAAACTCTTCCAAAATATGGAGGAAAAGGGAACACTTCACAACTCATTTTATGAGGCCAGTATTACCCTGATACCCAAACCAGACAGAGATATTAAAAGAAAAGCACAGACCAACATCTCTCATGAATATAGACACAAAACTCCTTAAGGAAACATTAGTAAGTTGAACCTACAAATTTAGAAAAAAGATAACATACCATTACCAAGTGGGTTTATCCCCAAAATGCAATTTTAGTTGAAAATTTTTAAAAATCAAACAATATAACTCACCATATTAACAGAATAAAGATGATGGACCCATTTGACCTCCTCAATAAATGCAGAAAATATATTTGGCAAAATACAACACCTGTTTATGAAAATACTGTAAGAAAACTAGGAATTGAAGGTAACTTTCTCAACCTAATAAAGAACATCATCAACAAAAAAACCAAAATTACCCCACAGCTAATATTGTATTTAACATGAAAACAGGAGACTTCCTCTCTAAATTTGGGGACAGAGTAACAGGTGTTCACTCTCACTCCTGCTACGTGACATCATACTGGAGGTCTAAATAGTGCATAAAGGTGAGAAAAGGAAATAAAAGAAATCTAGATTGGAAAGAAGTAAAACGGTGTATTCACAGGTGATATGATTGTGTACTTAGAAAATTCTACAGAATCTACCCAGAAGAAGCTGCAAGAACCAATAAGTGAATTTGGCGAGGCACAGAACCAATATACAAAAGTAAAAGGCAGGACCTCAGGAATGGTGGAGTGAGGACCTCTGTGAATCTGCTCCTTCTTAAAAGCAACGAAATCACTAGCAAAATCATCTAAATTAACTTTTTCTGAGCTCTGGAGATTAACCAAAGGATTACAACAACCTGAAGATTTTATTCAAGAAAAACGACTGTGCTTTGGTAAGAATAAACTACTGAAACATGCTATGACATTAGTGAACCTCAAAAACATGATGCCAAGTGAAAGAAGCCAGACACAAGAGCCCACATATTATATGATTCCACTTGCATGAAACATCCAGAAAAGGAAATATATAGAGAAGAGTAGACTAGCGGTTTCTTGGGGCTGAGCAATGGAAAGGGGGCTAACCCTAAATGGGCATGGGGGCTCTTACTGGGATGATGAAAAAGTTCTAAAACTGATTTGTGACGATGATTGCACCACTCGGCAGACTTACTGAAAATTACTGGACTGCATACCTGAATAGGATGAATTTTGTGTTACGCAAAATATACCTCAATAATTCTGTTTTTTTTTTAAGCTATGCATGGCCTTTGCTATTCTCTCAGTTCAACACCTAGAATTCTGGACCTTCAAAGAAATGGAAGCCTTGGTAAATACGCCAGGTTCTCAACTGGGTCACTTAGAAAGTTATGCTCTAAAAGTAATGAAGAACTGGTAATTTACCAGTCTTCACAAAGGCATAAACCTAGATTTGAATTATATCAATCCCTGACTGGAGAAAGGAATCCAGGCCTGAACTAACTGCCCACCAAAATAAAATTAAATCCTATAAAAAGGAAGATAACATTAAGAAGAACCTCTACAGTCTTTCACTGATTATGTCCAGCATTTAATAAAAAATCATCAGGTTAGTCAAGAGACAGGACTATATGACTCTATGGGAAAAAAACCAACAAGAGAAAAAGATTCACAAGTGGACCTGGTTTTGGAGTTATCATACATGAACTTTAAAATAAATGTGGTTCATATCTCCAGAAAATGGAAGGTAAGATAGAGAACTGTAATCTAGAAATGGAAGATTAAATGGAAATTCTAAAAATTAAAAATACAGTGATTAATAGTAAGAACTCAATGGATGGAATTAACAACAGATTAGACACGGCAGAAGAGAGGATAAATTCGTTGGAAAATTGGTCGGTAGAAAATGGTCAAGACTGAAGGACAAATTAAAAACAGATAGAAAATACAGAAAAGAACATAAGAGATAAATGGAACGTGATGAAAATGTCTAACATATGTAAGATTTTAGGCCCAGATAGAGAATAAAGACAGAATGAAGCAGAGGCTATATTTGAAGAGCTAACAGCCAAGAATTTTCTAAAACTGAATAAAGATATATACTGCAGACTCTAAAAAGAAGTCTACATAAGCCAAACAGGGCAAGTACAAAGAGCACCACTCCCAGGTGTATCACAGTGAAACACTGTAAACCAAAGGCTGGGTCTTGAACTTCTCATCCCACCAGTGGTGGTGGGTTTTCCCCTCCGTCACCTCTGGGTACCTCTAAAGCAAATAGAATTCGTTTACAAAATGCCTCAGAATATTTATGCCTCCTCTTGACCAGCCGTGTGGTGCTGAACTGAAAGGGCCCCCAGAATGTCGTGCAACTCAGTCTCTGCTGGCACAGGAAGGCCACGCCACCTTCTCAGGTTTTCTTCCCCCACCTGTCCTCCCTGTGAGCATCTATCTCTTGTCTGTGAGGCTCTCGTGACACAGGATCCATTAGATCAGGTGTATGAAGGAAGCTCTGTGGATGCCACCTTGGGGAGCTGCTATCTTCAGGCTGGCTTCACTTCCCAAGAAATGACCAGACGTGCAGGGGAAGTAAGGACCCTCAGGAGCGTCGCATGGCTGGACGGAGGCCACCATGCACTCACAGCCTCTTTCCATCAAGGGGGCAGCTCTTGCCCAACAGCATGTGTCCCCCAACCTTCCTGCCACCCGGTGTCCTGGCCCCAGGCAGGCCCCTCGCCGGGGTCCCCCACTGTCCTGGCTCGCACTGGAGATGTGAATGGTGGTCCATGCCAAGTTGTCACAGCGCCCTAGGTTGTCATGAATACAAGCACTCTGCTGCCCAACACCCACTAAGTTTATCCAGACCAGTGAGGTAGCTTTGGCTTAAAACCGTAAAAGGTGTCGCCCTCCCACCAACTTGGAACACACACTGTGACACACTGACTCCTGGCATCGCCCGCTAATGGCGGGTTTTGTCATTTCTGAGTCTGGAAAGCGGACAGTGGAGTTACTCTGTCGGCCCCATGGGTGAGGAAAGGAAAATGTGAGTCCACAGTCTTCTTCTAAATGCATTTCTGAGGCTGTGAAAGCCCCGCCCCGCCCCCCAGAATAGTCCCACAAGAGCCACTGAGCATGAGAAAGCCATGGAGGGCTTGTCCACATGGAACCACTTAAGGCCTCCCGCGGCCTAAGAACATGTGGGCAGAGGAGGAAATGACACTTCTTTTTTAAAAAAATTTATTTATTATTTTTGGCTGTGCTGGGTCTTCGTTGCTGCACACGGGCTTTCTCTAGTTGCGGGAGCCGTGTTGTGGTGTGCGGGCTTCTCGTTGCGGTGGCTTCTCTTGTTGCGGAGCACAGGCTCTAGGCGCGTGGGCTTCAGTAGTTGTGGCTTGTGGGCTCAGGAGTTGTGGCTCACGGGCTCTAGAGCACAGGCTCAGTAGTTGTGGCGCACGGGATTAGTTGCCCCGCAGCACGTGGGATCTTCCCGGACCGGGGCTCGAACCCGTGTCCCCTGCACTGGCAGGCAGATTCTCAACCACGGCGCCACCAGGGAAGCCCCAGAAACGGCACTTCTTAATCCCTCAGGTGGGGCCGGCAGGGCCCACAGCCAAGGGCAGCTCCTTCCCTCACTAAGGGCACACTCACATCTTCAGGAATCGCTGGTCCCCCAGGCCTCAAAGCGCATCTGTGCTGCTCACCCCCACACTCTTCCCACAGACAGGAGTGACCCTGGCACCTGGCTTCCTCCCGGACACCCCTCAGGGCCATGAGCCCCCAGCCTCGGACCTCAGCCAGGTCCCTCACGGGATGCTGCCCGGATCGGGCAGTGTGGCAGTGCAGACAGCAGCCCGGGGCCAGAGCTGCCAGGGCCGCTGGACTCAGGACACCTGGCTGAGGTGGGGCTGACCCGGGTTCCCCTCCGTATCCTTCTGCACCTCAGAATCCTGGGGGAACAGCCGTGCAGGAGCAAGGGGAAGGCTCCTCAGGCCCAAGGGACCATAAAGGCTAAGTGACGCCTCCAGAACTCTCTAAATACAGCCACAGCAGGAGGCGCTGGTGGTTTTCAGGGGAACGCGGGGTGCCTGCTTTCACTGCGTCGGACACCTCGCAGACCCCCAGCCGAGATGGGCTGGACACAGAGGGCAACTCTCAGGGTCTTGGTCCCCACGAACCTCCATAGAATATCGGGCCCTGCAAAGCCTGCCTCTGAGGCTCAGGATTTACCGGCTCAGCAGCCCCCTCCCCGCGCTGAAGCCGGGCCCTGCCCTGCAGGCACAAAGGCGCAGGAGGCCGGCCTCGCCTCCCAGGCTGAGGTTCTCTTCCCGGGAAGGTTACCTGCGCCCTCTGCAGCCGAGAGTGCCGGGCAGCCGGTACCATGAGCCGCGTGCGTGCAGCGCCCGACAGGAAGTGGGAAGCCATCGAGTGACCGATGCTGTCGTGACCGCCTGGATAGGCAGACAGAGCTGCGAGCACGGCGGGCGCTGATGGCCCCCACGGAGGACAGGGTGGGGACGCAGGCTCCCAGCAAGGCCGCAAAGTGCCCAGCCTCCCCCGGTGTCCCGGCTGATCCCGGTGATCGGGAGTCGGGAAGCGTCTCTACAGGTGAGGGTCATCCACAGACACACGGCCTCGCTCCGGGGCCCAGGGACTGCCCAAAGCCCACAGGGCGCTTCCCACCAATACCTCTGACGCCAGGGCTCCGAGCACAGAGCCGCCTGCACCCAGCCCGGCCTGCTGCGCGGACACACCTGCTCCCCGCCCGAGTCACCGGAGACACGGGGCGGGGCGATATTCCTAAGAGTGGAAGGTGCGCCTGCAGAACCCAAAAGGCCTGCCAGGCCTGTGCTTCTTCCTAGAAAGGGGGCGCCAGGCGCAGCAACTCGTCTTTCACTTTGGGGGGACATCCTGGCTCACCCCCGACCCCCGGCCCTGCAACCTGCCTGAGGCGCAGCTCTCTGCATTTCACAGGGCTCCCCTCCCACATCTGGGGCACACGTGTCCTAAGGCCCTCTGCTCACAGCCTCCTGGCTCGTCCTGCCCAGTGCCTGATGTCCTCACTGCGACGGGCCTGTGTCCTGTCCTGGGGGACGTCCAAGGGCCCAGTCTCCTTGACTGTGTTGGGACAGAGGGGAGAGTAGGCGCAGCCCTGAGGCCAAACCGTGAATGAGCACTATGACCCCTCCCACTGACCGCAAACTGTGTCTGACCATCTTTTTCTAACTGGGATGGAAAAGGACGTCATCACTGATCCACGGCCTTACTAACCTGCGACAAGGGTGTCACGAGGACGTCACACCTGGCGCAGCAGGTGCAGCTGGGCTGCTCCCTGGTTAAGCCTCGGGGGTCTACACTCTCCAGGACCAGCCAGTCTCCACAGCCCTTGTCACCACAGAGACCAACAGCCCACTGCGCCTGCATCCTCCAGGTCGTGACCTCCAGGACAACACGTAGTTTGTGGTTTACCTTCTGGGGCACGAGGGGGCCATGTCCAAGCTTCCCCTTGGGCTTCCCTGCTGGGTGGTCTGTGACCACACTGGCAGGGAGCCCAACGTGCAGTTACTCCAGGGGCCAGCTGCACACCTGGGGACAAGGAAAATGACCACTGAGTGGTCTGACCAACACTTTGGCCAGAATTCTTTTATTACCCGGCCTGGTAAACGCCCCCTCCAACAGGGAGGCCATGGTGACATTGTGGGTCTCCAGGTGTCCAGTGTCCCCTCAGATTCTGGGTCCAATCATCCTCAGAACGTCTTGAGAGCTCCCTACCAGAGCGTTCAGGCCACCACGTAACTGCTGTAGGTCCTTGGGAGCGTCGGGGAGCCTCACAGTAAAAACTGGCCAAGGCGTGGCCCGGTCCTTCCTCGTGGCCGCCCGGCCACCTCTGCAGTCAGTGGCTCCGATGGGAACTTCGTGAAGTCTGGGAACAGAGTCGGGACCCCGCCCCTTCACTAGGCCCTGGCCTCGGCCTCTTCGTTCCTTCCTCCGCCATCTACCAGGGCAGCTTCAGCACTTCTATTCTGCTCACTGTGGGCCAGAACTTTCTCCAGGCCTCTGCGAGTCATCCCAGAATTGAGTGTGCCCGGTGACCTGAAGACGTGCCAGGAGCTTAAATCCCAAGTTCCGAGTAAGCGCCTCCAAGGTGAGAATTCCTGCTTTCACAGTCTTCTGTTCTGGCCTCTGGGTCAAGGACCCTCAAGTCCAACCCCAGGGCTGCTGCCCGGCGCCGGCAGGTGGGCCGGCTCTCCCGCAGCTCCTCTGACATACGACCTCCGTCCTTCTGACCCGGCACACTGGACTCTCTCCCAGCCATTGGCCTGGCAGCCAGGAGGTAGGCTGGGGTGGCCTCCGAGGGGGGCATCTGTTGCCTTGCAGCAGGGAGGCCCCTGCAGCAACTCCCAGCACAGCGAAGTGCTGGCTCTACCAGGGAAGAGGGGGGCCTCGCAAGCTCTGACAGCTCAGGGGTCTGCAGAGCCTCATCCTCAGGGCTTCCACCCGGACGTCCCCACCCAGGTTCAGGGTGTCGGGTTTACTCGGCCGGGGCCTGGCCGCCACAGCCCAGCGACGGCCGAGCGGTCACCGCGCCTGGAGCCGGGTGCTCCCATCATTCTCAGCCGCTGCTCAGCCCTCGGTTCTTCCCCCGAAGGAGGTGGGATCTCTTTTTAGGACAAAGAGACCCTGGTGCTCACTCTGTGCCCTTAACCGTTGGCTGACTGCCTCAGTCTCCCGTTACCCCCTGCAGGGCCATCGGTGCAACTCAGCACTAGCCAGGTAGACCTCCGACCGCTTCAGACTCCTGAGTCGTCATACCTGCGGGGTGCTCCTTGTAACAGGACATTTTCCCAGGTCACCCCTGGTGGAATCTGGCAACTGGGCCTCCACCTTGTGCCAAGAACTCCCTGCCCCCCACACACCAACCGGGACGGGGTCCCCAGTGCTGGGAGAGGCAGCACCAATGCCCCCTGCACTCCTGTGTCCACTGGGGCCCTCCGAGAAGGAGGCACCAAGGCAGGCGGGATGTGACTAGGAATGTACTGGGGCAATGGCTGCAAAGGATCCAGGAGAGGAGGCTGGGGACGATGGGGGAGCCCTCGGACCAGAGGTGAGACCCCTGGGAGGACACGGGGGGGGCGCTGGGGAGGGCGAGTGGCCGCCCACAGAGCAGCTCCTAGACCGTCCCGGCCATGTTGACAGGGGCACCTGGAGCCAGCTTAGCCCCTTAAAGGATTTGGGTCTTGCAGGAATGGGCCTGCGTTCATAGCCCTGGGAGCAGCCCCCATGTGAAGTGTTGCCCCAGAGAGCACAGGTGGACCCAGCAGGGCAGCACCATGCGGGGCCCTAGGCGGCAGCACCCCAGGAACAGGGAACCTGGGCTCGTGTTCCTGGCCACCACGCAGCTGCCACACTCAACACACTTGCACACAGACACACAGCACACACACTGTACATCCACCCACACTCATACACAGATACACACACTCACACCCTAGGCGGCAGCACTCCAGGAACAGGGAACCTGGGCTCGTGTTCCTGGCCACCACGCAGCTGCCGCACTCGACACACTTGCACACAGACACACAGCACACACACTGTACATCCACCCACACACTCATACACAGATACACACACTCACACAGCACACCCCCACCTCAGTGCCCCCTGGCTCTGGCGCCCATCCACACGGGAAAGGCCCCTGGGGAGGAGACAGTGACTGGTGCGGCCAAGGGACGGGTGGGCAGTGGGTGGTGAAGTGGCACTGATGGGCGTCCAGCCTGAGGGCCTCCGGGAGGGGCAGCAGGTGGAAGGCCACATGCTGGAGCCGAGGAGTAACTGGCAAGCCCTTCAGGTGGCAGAGCAGGGCCGTCCTGTCTCGAGGCTGCAGGGGCTGCATGTGCCTCCCCTTCTGCTTCAAGTCACTACTGCTGGGCTCACTGAGGACACAGAGACCCCTGGCCTCGGCCACCGGACTGTCCCAACAGGAGAGGGGAGCCAGCTGCACCAGAATCCGGGCACAGTCGGAAAGAGGTGGCCAGGAAGACCAGCGGGGCTGCACGCAGTGGGGAAGTCCTCCTGGGCACACACAGGTGACCGAGAAGCTCTGGGGTCTCTCTCCTCTTGGGCGGAGGGGCTGAGTCAGAGATGTGCAAAGCTGCTCATCGGAGGCTGGAGCCACATCTCCTGCTGCCTGGGCCCCCTTCAAGGATGGCGGTGGTACGCCCTATCCCAGAGCCCAGGGACCTCACCCCCAGCCCCGCCTGCACCCTCCCTGAAGGAGGAGCACTGGTCCTGGGGGGCTGCCGCTCCAGGGTGGGTGGGGGAGTGGCGAACCCCACCACAGCCCTGACAAGGACCCTTCTCACCCTTTCCCAGACTCGGCTCAGGTAGGGCCATCACAGTGGCCCCAGGGCCCAGCCCCAAGAGCACCTGTGGGTTCTTGCAAGGAAACCGGGGCCCAGCCAGCACTACTAGGCCCTCGCTCCCCACCCAGAGCGCCTGAGGCTCCCACTGTCCTGGCTGCCCTTGCCCCTCCCCGGCCGGCCTTTCACCCCTGAGGGGCAGGGACCCCACAACGGGACACACGTTGTGATCAGTGGGTCACAGAGCTGCGTGTCCCTGCACGAGGAAGAAGACCCCAGCTCGCTGGTCCTGAGCAAGGGGGACGTGGGGAGGGGACGCCGGGCGGGAGGACCCTGCGGCCTCCCAGGGCTGCTCCCTCAAGGGGCGAGTGACTGGGGAGTCCGAGGCGCCCCAGGCCCCGGAGTAGACGCCGCTGGTCGCGGGGAAATGGGCGGGGGCGGGCAGCAGGCAGGGAGGTGGGCAGGCGTCCAGTCGGAGCAGCAGGCCGAGGGCGGGGAGGGGTCCTGTCCTCGAAGGGCCGCTCTCCCGCCCCGTCCCCAGACTCCCCGCACCCCTGCCCCCTCCGGTCCCCTCCCGGCCCCTGGGGTCCCCTGTCGGCCCCGCCCCGCCTCCATGCGCGGGGCCGCAGCGCCTCCCGGTGGCCTCTGTGGGCGCGGGGCGGGGCGGGGCGGGGGCAGGGGCGGGGCCTAGCAGCGGCCCCTCCCCCTGCCCACTCGGCGCCGTCTCGCACCGACTGGACCCGGAGCCTCTGCGCTCGGGAAGAGTCCGGCGAGGGCTCCCGACGCGTGGTCAGGTAAGGCCCTGGGCAGCGCGGTCCGTCTCGGCGCCGGGACGCAGCGACTTGGCGTTCGCCGCGGGACGCGCCCGCCGCGGTGCCCCCACTTCCACCGCCGGCCTCGCTCGGCGCCCCCGGGTCCGCGCCTGGGGCGCCTCGCGCGGGGGCCCGTTCGTCTGTCCCCGCCTCTCCTGGGGCCGAGCTGGTCTCCCGGTTCCCGGCGCGGTGCTGAGGCCACGGCGCCTGCCGTCCCTGCCCGGGTCCCCCATCTGCAGCCAGACCCTTGGCCGCTCCTGGGCGGCTTGGTTCTGTCTCGGGCCCGGGGACATCTCCGGAGGTTCAGGAGCCCAGCTCACTCCCATGAGAGGACCCCCCCCCCAACGGAACTGAGCACAGGGTCTCCAGGGGTGCTGGCCCCCCGCCTCAGCTCGTCTGAGAGGGAGCGGATGTACCTCGTCCCCCTGGAAGGGCTGGCCCCTAGAATGAACTCTGAGGGGCCAGCTTCCCGGGCACTCGGACTGCAGGGGAAGAGGGGGTCTCTGCTACCCGGAAGCAGGGGTGAGCAGGGATGGGGAGAGCACAGGCCACACCCCACTCTACCCAGGAGTCATTTGGAGCCCAGCCTGCCCCTATTCCTCTGAGGCTGGAGGGGCGCACCGGCATCCCCCCAACAAAGTCTGCTGGTCGGGCCCCACACCCACCCAGGGCTCCTCACGGGCCCAGCAGAGCCCAGGACAGGGCCCAGCACCCACTGAGGGGGTGGGGAGATCAGCCGCTGAGAGTATCAGCTGATGCTGGTAACAACAACCAAAAACGGCAGGGTGGCGCCCTGGGCTGCCTGCCATCCTGCCTGGGGGCCCCAGAGAATGGTCCCCTGAACCCAGGGAGAAAGCTGATGGCCCCTACCCCCCCAGGTCACCCAACTGTCCCCAAGGGAAAGATCTGCACTTGTAGAGGGACACCCAAAAAGGAGGGTTGAGGGACACAGATTTCCCTGGGTTTTGTTTCCAGTATAGAAGTTCTGGCTTGGAGGCCATCTTGCGTTGGAGTTTATTCCCTGTCTGCCTCACCAGGGCCAGGAGGCTGGACGGCGCTGGGGGCTCCCAGGAGGGAGGAAAGTGGTCTGCCTTCCTTCTGCCATTCCGAGGCAGGAGAGCTGGGTGGGGGAGAGGGCCTGGGCCCCCGGGGCATAGGTAACTGGAGGGGCTGGATGCAAGGGGCGCAGATGTGTCCCCTTGGCAGAACGTGGGTCTCAGTGGGCCACTGGGCCACTCTGGCCCCCGGGAAGCTGCCACCCTGGGCTGATGAAAGTGACCTGGGAGGCCTGTGAAAACCGCGGCAGGTTGGGGGCAGGTTGGGCATGTCCACAGTGGAAACAACAGGGAAGGCAACATCCAGGTGAAAGCCAGGCTCCAGCCGCTGGGTCACCTGGTCGGGTGGAGTGCAGCCCTGCACCGGGCAGGGCACATCCACGCCCAGCGGACTCTGCATCGCCAGCCAGCACAGGCAGCTCTGTTGTGCAGCAGGCCCGCCTGAGGTCCCTCAGGTGTCAGATGAGCTCCCTAGGATGGGCCGGTGCCTGGGAGAGGAGCAGGACCCAGGGGTCTTCCCGGGGCCTCAGCAGAGGGTGTGGGCCAAGCCCAGCCTCCTCTCTGGCGCTGCTTTTCATCTGTAGAACAAGGTGTCTAGGTGCACAGGGTATAGGGAGACCGTGTTTGCGGCCACGAGTGCTTTACAATGCTGGGAAACCTAGCTCTTGTGATTATTTTAAGAAAAACTCAAATAGTTTGATTCTTTTCCTTTAAACACAGCCCCGTGTTCCAGTGGGTCTCTCCTTCCTGTGGCTCCTTTCAAACATTTGTGCAAAGCCGGGGGACCCTGGTGTGGGGCACACCTGCAAAGAAGCAGGGTTCGTGGGGTGCTGCCCACTGAACAGGACCTGGGGGTCCGGTCCCCGCCCTGAAGCATGTGCTGGGATTGGGCCAAATCAGAAAGCAACACCCTGCAAAGACCAGGTGCAGATCTGCCGCGGAGATCTGAACAGGCCGGCATCCCCACGCCCCGCCAGCGGTTAGCCTCCGGGGGCCCACTTTAGACCCTGTGACGGGCAGACGGAGGGTGGGCATCCCCGCTGTGGGGGACCGCACCTTGGAGAGCAGAGTCTGGGTCAAAAGTTCTGAAAAGTGTCAAGGCTTCCAAACCTGTTGTCAGAGCCACCAGAGGAGTGGAGACGGGCCCTGGTGCTCTGGCTGTGGACAGTGTCTGGTTTTCTGTCCTGTTTGCCAGTTTCATAGATGAGGGATGGTGCCTTGGTGGTTTGCCTGCATGTCCTTGGTTTTTGTGCAGCTCGATCACTGACCATTTGTGCTGCTGTTACTTTCCTCATCTTCCCCATCTTCCTAATGGGCGCTCATTTTTTACTACTTTGTAAGAGATGTTTTCCCCTAATTTTTCAAAATTGTGGTTAAGTACACATAACATAAAATCTACCATCTGAACCATTTTTAAATGTATAGTTCAGTGCTATTAAGTACCTTCATATTGTGATACCATCACCACCGTCCATTTCCAGAACTCTTTTCATCTTGTAAAACTGAAACTCTGTCCCATTAAACACTAACTCCCCAATCCCCCCTCCCCCAGCCCCTGGCAACCGCCATTCTACTTTCTGTCGCTATGATTTCTGAGATATTCAAAGTACCTCATATAAGTGAATCATACAGTAGTCGTCTTTCTGTGTGTGGTTTATTTCACTCAGTATAATGTCCTCAAGTTTCATCCATGTCATAGCATGTGTCAGAATTTCCTTCTTTTCAAGGCTGAATAATATTCCATTGTGTGGATGGACCACATTATGCTTTTCCATTCGTCCGTCAATGGACACCTGGGTTGCTTCCACATTTTAGTTATTCTGAGTAATACTGCTATGAACATTGTTGTGCAAATATCTCTTTGAGACCCAACTTTCAATTCCTTTGAGTCTCTATATCCCCAGAAGTAGAACTGGTAGATCATATGGTAATTCTACTTTTATTCTTTGAGGGGCCACCGTACTATTTTCCATACAGCTCTACATTTGCACATTCCCACCAGCAATTCCAATTTCCCCTTATCTCTCCAACATTTCTTGTTTTCTGATACTGTCCATCCTAATGAGTGTAAGGTGATAGCTCATCGTAATTTTGATTTTCATTTCCCTAATGATGAGTGACGTTGAGCATTTTTTCATGTGCTTATTGGCCATTGGTATAACTCCTTTAGGGAAATGTCTGTTCAAGCCCTTTGCCCATTTCTGAATCAGGTTGCTGGGGTTTTGGTTGTTGAGTTTCAGTTCTCTGTATATTCTGGATATTAATCCCTTATCTGATCCAATTATGTAGGCTGCCCTTTGACTCTCTGGATAGTGTCTCTTTTGTATTGTTCTGCATTTATTATTAAAACCAACAGTCAATGGTAAATGACAGACTGACTGCCTGTCTTTGTTCACTTTGGACGTTAAAGACTGGAATAGGAACACAGTATCACTTTTCCACAGCAGAGGTTAGCCCTGGCCTCTGACCCCCAGCAGCAGGTAGAGTCAGACTTCATGGAAGTGACAGTCACCATCGTGGGAGACACCCTCCCTTTTCTTTGGGCTCTTCTGTAGTGGAGAGGAGCACCCAGAGTTGGGCTGAAGACATCTGAAGACACAGGGAGAAGAGCCGAAATAATCAGACCTCAGACGGTACTTACGTGCTGAGAGGTACGTATGGACGTTTATAGTGCGAAAGCAGGTGTGCTGTGGGGACCATCAGGTTAAAACTTCTAAACTTTATTCCTGTCAGAGACAAGTCAGACTAAAGAGGCTACTGCTTTAGGGGCAACTAGAGAAAACTGGTGTCACCCAGATGCAAAACAGTAGCGATCACAGTGATTCCAGGACTTCAAAGCTCCACAAACATGATGTGTTTTCTTTTGCTTGTTTAGGCTTTCTTCTCTCTTTTCTCTTTATTCTTCATTCTGTCTTTCTCCAGTTTCCATTAGGCTCTACCTGCACTCGCCACTGGTACCTTCAAGCTCACTTCTTTCTCCTCTTCATCTCTCTTGCTGCTTTGAGGAGTGGCTGTTACAACACGTCATAGTAGAGCAACATTCAGAATGCTCCTCTATCACAGTTCTGATTCTGGAAACTGGTGGTTTGGTGAATTGCGTCAGCTCATTTTGAAAAAGGCAAGCAAGTTGTAAAAAGGGGGTGGGGAGCCTTGAGGCCAGACGCTATGAACTCCCCAAGTCCACCATCCAGCCTAACAGACTGACCAGGCGTGGAACACGTGTGTGCCTGTGTGACGCCACCTCGTCCTTTGTCTTCTCGTGGGACCTGACAGCATCATCACAGAGACGCTAACACCGTGGAAAGGTTTCTTTCAAACGTATGACGACCTTGCCTTGTTTTTATTCCTGAGTGGTATCTGCATCAGTGTCAGAACTGACTGACTGAATTCTTACTGCTGTCACCTAACATTTTAAGCCTATTTAAAGGTTTACTGTTTCTCTGAGTCCATATTTTCTATTGATAACAGGAGCAGAGGCAAGCAGTCCCGCTCTGGATTTAAAAGCGCCAGTTGCCGTCTCTCACAAGTGTAACGCTCGCAGAACTCATTATTGCCCCCAGAAAACCCATCTCCATAATAACAAGAATTTCTTCTCCAGGTTCAGTATCTCTTAGAGCCTTCGCACTTGCTGTGTCTTGGCCAACTGACACAAACCCACACTTGGTCTGCAGTCATGGTTTGTAAGTGTAGCAGGACCAAGGTGAGCTGAGCACGGCTTTTCCTTCTGGAACACACAGCACTGAAGTCGTTTTCTCTGGGTCCAAGTAGGATGTTCTCCTCAATTGCTGAAAGCTCAGCCACACAACCCACCAGTAATTCTATTTTGTCATTGTGTTTCCACTCTTTTGTTGCAATTATTTTGGCTCTATTTTGTTCTAATGAGTATCTGTTACAAGGCATTATTTCAAATCCACTGTCAGTTGCAAACATTCACAAGTAAATAAATACGTGTTCCTTGAATAAATTCTCCTGCATCATTTTCTTTTACAAATTTATTTTGTTTATTTATTTATGGCTGCGTTGGGTCTTTGTTGCTGCGCGTGGGCTTTCTCTAGTTGCGGTGAGCAGGGGCTACTATTTGTTGCGGTGTGCGGGCTTCTCATTGCGGTGGCTTCTCTTTTCGTGGAGCACGGACTCTAGGCACGCGGGCTTCAGTAGCTGTGGCACGTGGGCTCAGTAGCTGTGGCCCACGGTCTCTAGAGCGTAGGCTCAGTAATTGTGGCATGTGGGCTTCAGTAGTTGTGGTGTGTGGGCTCAGTAGTTGTGGCTCACGGGCTCTAGAGTGCAGGCTCAGTAGTTGTGGTGCACGGGCTTAGTTGCTCCTCCTGCATCATTTTTGTTGTTGCAAAGTCAGACATTTGACGGCTTTCTCCAAGTGCTCGTCTTTCTTAAAATGTTCGATCACTTCCTTTAGTTCTTCTTGCCTTCCTGTAAGAGACCGAAAGCTAGTATTCATTTTGTGTGTTTGAAAACCAAAATAGGGATCAAGAACCAAACTGGTTGCTAGGTCATCATTTTCAGAGTTCCTTGGTGGACATTCCAGAAGATGGTACATATCGACTGTGCCCTTCACATCCTGAATTACAATAACCTCGCCTCTTGTGCTACCCTGGGGTCCCAAAGGCAGCAGCCGGCCTGGGGACTCCTCATCCTGGGTCCCAAAGCCTCGTGTTCTGAGGCTTCGCTGCCTCCTCTGGTGCCAGGCTGCCCTCCCCTCACAGCCCCAGAGACTCACTGCCCTCCCCAAAGATGCATCTCCGCCCCCAGTGAACCGCTCAGACCCTGCCCGTGACTGGTGGAAGGACACGAAAAGGAGTGCCCTGGACCAGGCTGAATAGTGTCTTTTGATGCACAAATTTTTAAAATTTTCATGAAATCCAGTATGCCTATTTTTTTCTTTAGTTGCTTGTGCTTTTGGTGTCATATTCAAGAAATCATTGCCAAATCCAGTATTGTGAAGAGTTTTGCCTTCTGTTTTCTTCTAGAAGTTTTATAAATTTAGGTCTTACACTTAAATCATGGATCCGTTTTGAGTTAATTTTTGTGTATGATGTTAGGTAAGGTCCAACTTCATTCTTTAGAATGTGGATATCCAGTTTTCTGGCACCACTTGTTGAAAAAGACTGTCTTTTCCCCCACTGACTGGTCATGACAGCCTTGTTGAAAATTGTTTGATTACATACGTGAGGGTTATTTTTGCACTCTATTCCATTTGTCTAGATGTCCCTGTATCCCAGTGCCATACTGTTTTGATTAGTGTAGCTTTGTAGTAAATTTTGAAATCAGGAAGTTTGTTCCTCACTTTGTTCTTCTCTTTTAGAATTGTTTATGCTATTCAGGGTCTCTTGAGATTCTTTGCGAATTTTAGAGTGGTTTCTTCCATTTCTGCAAAAGTCATTATTGAGATTTTGAGGGAGATTGCATTAAATCTGTGAATCACTTGGGATAGTATTGACATCTTAATATTAATTCTTCCAATCTATAAACACAGTATATCTTTCCATTTATTTATATCTTCTTTAATTTCTCTTATAAATGTTTTATATTTTTTAATGAGTCTTTCACTTCTTTGGTAAAAATAATTCCTAAGTATTTTATTCTTTTGATGCAAATGTAAATGGAATTGTTTCCTTACTTTCCTTTTTGTGTTATTCATTGTTAGTGTATAGAAATGCAACTGATTTTTGTGTGTTGACTTTGTTTCCTGCTACTTAGCTGAATTCATTTATTGTAACAGTTTCTTTTTGTGGACTCTTCAGGATTTTCTACCTATACAATCATATCATCTGTGAACAGAGATAATTTTACTTCTTCCTTTACAGTTTGAATGCCTTTTATTTCTCTTTCTTGCCTAATTGCTCTGGCTGGGACTTCCAATACTGTGTTGAATAGAAATGGTGAAAGTGGGCATCTTTGCTTTGTTCCTGACCTTAGGGGAAAAGCCTATAGTCTCTCACAATTGAGTATGATGTTAGTTGTGGGATTATTATAAATGTCTTTTATTATACTGAGGTAGTTTCCATCTATTCCTAGTTTGTTGAATTCTTTAATCATGAAAGGATATTGAATTTTATCAAAAGATTTTTCTGCATCAGTTGAGATGATCATGTGGGTTTTTCTTTCATTCTGTTAATGTGGTGTGTTACATTAATTGATTTTCATATGTTGAATCATCTTTGCATTCCAGGAATAAATCCCAGTTGGTCATGATGTTTAATCCTTTTTCTATCCTGTTGAATTCTGTTTGCTAATATTTTGTTGATGATTTTTGTATCCATGTTGATAAGGGATATTGGTCTGTAGTTTTCTTTTCTTGTAGTGTCTTTGTCTGGCTTTGGTATCAGGGTAATGCTGACTTCATAGAATGAGTTTGGGGGTATTCCCTCCTCTTCAATTTTTTTGAAAAGTTTGACAAGTATTGATGTTAGTTCAATGCTTCCTAGAATTAATGCTTCCTAGTTTAAATGCTTCCTAGAATTCACCAGTAAAGCCATCAGGTCCAGGGCTTTTCTTTGAAAGGAGATTTTCAATTACTGATTCAAACTCCTTACTAATTACAGGTCTATTCAGAATTTCTATTTCTTCATGGTTTTGTCTTTGTAGGTTTTGTGTTTCTAGGAATTTGTCCATTTCATCTAGGTTATCTAATTTGTTGGCAAACAACTGATTCTAGTACTCTCTTATAATTCTTTTTATTTCTGTAGAATCAGTACTAATTTCCCACTTCCATTTCTGATGTTAGTAATTTGAGTATTCTCTTTTTTTCTTAGTCCGTCTAGCTAAAGATTTGTCAGTGTTGTTGAACTTTTTGAAGAATTGACTTTTGGTTTCATTGATTTTTCTCTATTGTTTTTCTATTATTTCATTTATCTCTGCTCTAGTATTTATTATTTCATTCCTTCCGCTAGCTGTTAATTTGTTCTTTTTCTAGTTCCTTAAGTTGTAAAGGTAAAGTTAGGTTGTTAATTTGAGATCTTTCTTGCTGTTTTATGTAAACATTTGTAGCTATAAATTTTCTTCTTCATACTGCTTTCACTGTGTTTCATATGTTTGCTGTGTCTTGTTTTCATTTTTATCAGTCTCTGAGTATTTTCTAATTTCCCTTGTGATTCTTCTTTGACCTATTCTATTGGTTGTTTAAGGGTGAGTTGTTTAATTCCCACAATTTTGTGAATTTTTCAGTTTTCCTTCTGTTACTGACTTCTAAAGTCATCCCATTGTGATTAGAGAAGATACATTTTATGTTATTTTCTTTTTAAATTTATTGAGGCTTCCACTGTTGTTACACTTCTCCTCATCATTGCAAGCCTCCCCCTCTCTGGTTGAACTGACTTCCAGGAGATTTAAAGGGCCGGCACCTTTTTTCCCCCATTCATTTTTCTCTTTTTCTCCTTTTGGGAGCCAGACATTGAAGATTATGACATTCAAAAGCAACTGCATATACAGGGGAAATTAGACAGGAACTGCACATGCCTGGGGGAAAGTGCAGGCTCAGGAAGGAAATGAGAAGACCTTACCTTTACTCCTCAGGCTGAACCTTGGCACAGAGACAGCCTACGACAATCAAAAACAAAAAATAATAATGAAAACAAACAAACAATCAAGAACAGCAAACCCTAGGGAAGGACAAGAATCTGATTTCCAGAGTTACCATTTTAGATTCAAATGTCCAGTTTTTAACAGAACATCAAAAGGCAAACAAAGGAACAGGAAAGTATGGCCCACTCAAAGGAAAAAATATAAACCAACCAAAATTGTCCCTGAAAAAGACCTGATGGTGGATCTACTAGACAAAGACTTTAACACAACCACCTTAAAGATGCTCAAGGAACTAAAGGAAGATGTGGAGAGAGTCAAGAAAATAATGTATGAACAAAATAGAAATATCAATAAATAGAAAACCTAGGTAGAATGCAAAACGATTTAATAGAGCTGAAGAATACAATGACTTTTAGTTACTTATTAGAGGGATGCAAAGGCCAATTTGAGAAGACAGAAGAAAGTGTTAGTGATGTTGAAGATAAGACAATGGAAATTATGAGTCTGAGGAGCAGAAAGAAAAAAGATTAAAGAAAAGTGAACAGAACCTAAAGGACATGAATACTTGTTTGGGGAGTCCCAGACGGAGATGAGAGAGAAAGGGGCAGCGGAAATATGTGAAGAAACTTCCCAAATTTGATGAATGACATGAATATAAACATCCAAGACAAGTACGATGAACTTAAAGAGACTCACACTGATACACATTATAATCAAACTGTCAAAAGACAAAAACAAAGAGAGAATTTTGAAATCAGCAAGAGAGAAGTGACTCATCATATCCAAGGGATTCTCAATAGGATTACCAGAAGATTTCTCGTCAGAAACTTTGGAGACCAAAGGCAGGGTGTTGATATATTCAAAATGCTAAATGGAAAAACACCTGTTGCCTGAAAATTCTATGTCCAGCCTAATTGTCCCCCAAAAGTGAAGGCAAACTTAAAACATTCCCAGATAAACAAAAGCTGAAAGAGTCCATTACTGCTAGACCTGCCCTGTAAGAAATGCTCAAGAGGGTCCTGCAGGTGAAATGAAAGGACACTAGACAGTAGCTTGAAGTCATGTGAAAATATGAAGCTCTCAGTAAAGGTAAATACATGAGCAATTATAAAGCTATTATTATTATAACAATAATTACTGTAACAATGGCATGTAACTCGCTTTTTTTCCTACATGATTTGAAAGAGTAATACATTTTTTAAATTATTAATCTAATATATACCCAAGAGTGGAATTGCTGGGTCATATGGTAGTTGTACTTTTAGTTTTTTGAGAAACCTCCGTATTGTTTTCCACAAAGGATGCACCAACTTATATTCCCATCAGTAGTGCATGAGGGTTCCCTTTTCTTCACATCCTCACCAACATTTGTTATTTGTGTTCTTTTTGACGATAGCCATTCTGACAGGTGTGAGGTGATATCTCATTGTGGTTTTGATTTGCAATTCCCTGATGATTAGCAATGTTGAGCATCTTTTCCTGTGCCTGTTGGCCATTTCCTCTTTGGAAAAATGTCTATTCAGTTCTTCTGCCCATTTTTGTTTTTATGATTGCTTCACAATACCGTGTTAGTTTCTGTTGCACAAAAAAGTGAATCAGCCATATGCATACACGTGTCCCTATATCCCCTCCCTCTTGAGCCTCCCTCCCATCCTCCCTATCCCACCCCTCTGGGTCATCGCAAAGCATGGAGCCCATCTCGCTGTGCTATGCTGCTGCTTCCCACCAGCCAATGATTTTACATTCGGTAATGTGTATATGCTGATGCTACTCTCACTCACCCCAGCTTCACCCTCCCACCCCATGTCCTCAAGTCCATTCTCTATACCTACTTCTTTATTCCTGACCTGCAACTATGTTCATCAGTACCTTTTTTGTTTGTTTGTTTAGATTCCATGTATCTGCATTAGCATACGGTATTTTTCTCTTTCTGACTCACTTCACTCTGTAGACAGACTCTAGGTCCATCCACCTCACTACAAATAACTCAATTTCGTTTCTTTTTATGGCTGAGTAATAGTCCATTGTATATCTGTGCCACATCTTCTTTATCCATTCGTCTGTTGATGGACATTTAGGTTGGTTCCATGTCCTGGCTATTGTAAATAGTGCTGCAATGAGCATTGTGGTGCATGTCTCTTTTTGAATTATGGTTTTCTCAGGGTATATGCCCAGTAGTGGGATTGCTGGGTCATATGGTAGTTCTATTCCTACTTTTTTAAGGAACCTCCATACTGTTTTCCATAGTGGTTGTATCAATTTACATTCGCACCAACAGTGTAGGAGGGTTCCCTTTATCACCATACCCTTTCCAGCATTTATTGTTTCTAGCTTTTTTGATAATGGCCATTCTGACTGGTGTGAGTTGATACCTCATTGTAGTTTTGATTTGCATTTTTCTAATAATTAGTGATGTTGAGCATCTTTTCATGTGCCTCTTGGCCATCTGTATGTCTTCCTTGGTGAAATCTGCCCACTTTTTAATTGGGTTGTTTGTGTTTTTGGTGTTGAGTTGTATGAGCTGTTTATATGTCTTGGATATTAACACCTTATTGGTCATATCATTTGCAAATATTTCTTCCCATTCAGTAGGTTGTCTTTTCGTTTTGTGGATGGTTTCCTTCGCTGTGCAAAAGCTTTTAAGTTTAATTAGGTTCCAGTTGTTTAATTTTGGTTTAATTTCCTTTGTTTTAGGAGAGAGAGCCAAAAAAATATTGCTGTGATTTATATCAAAGAGTGTTATGCCCATGTTTTCCTCTAGGAGTTTTATGGAATCTGGTCTTACATTTAGGTCTTTAATCCATCTTGAGTTTATTATTGTATGTAGTGTTAGAGAATGTTCTAGTTTCACTCTTTTACATTTAGCTGTCCAGTTTTCCCAGCACCACTTATTGAAGAGACTGTCTTTTCTCCATTGTATATTCTTGCCTCCTTTGTCATAGATTAATTGACCATACATGCATGGGTTTATGCACTGGGCTCTCTGTTCTTTTCCATTGATCTATGTGTCTGTTTTTGTGCCAGTACCATACTGTTTTGATTACTGTAGCTTTGTAGTATAGTCTGAATTCAGGGTGCATGATTTGTCCAGCTCTGTTCTTAAAACTAGCATTATTGTAACTCCACATTTTGTTTTCTACATAATTTAAGGGACCAATGCATTAAAAATAACATTTGCTTGTGTTTTGGGACACAAAATGTGTAAAGATGTAATTTTGTGACATCAATAACTGAAAGGGATAGGGAGGGAGCTTTTAAAGAAGCAGATTTTTTAATGTGTTGTTGAAGTTAAACTGGCATAAATTCAAATTATATTGTTATAACTTTAGAATGTTAAATGTAATCCCATGGTAACCATAAAGAAGGTACCAAAAGAATATGCACAAAAGGAAATGAGGGGGCTTCCCTGGTGGTGCGGTGGTTGAGAGTCCACCTGCCGATGCAGGGGACATGGGTTCATGCCCCGGTCCGGGAAGATCCCACATGCTGCGGAGCGGCTAGGCCCGTGAGCCATGGCCGCTGAGCCTGCGCGTCCGGAGCCTGTGCTCCGCAATGGGAGAGGCCACAACAGTGAGAGGCTCGTGTACCGCAAAAAAAAAAAAAAAGAAATGAGGAAGGGATGTAAATGTTTTACAACAAAAATCAGCTGCACACAAAAGAAAACAGTAATGCAGGAAATGAGGAACAAAAAAGCTATAACTACGTAGGAAACAAATAGCAAAACTACAGAAGTAAGTCTCTCCTTATCAGTAGTTACTTTAACTGTAAATGGATTAAACTGTCCAAGCAAAAGACAGAGACTGGCAGAATGGATATTAAAAAAATGAGATCCAACTATATGCTGTCTACAAAAGATTCATTTTAGAACCAAAGACACAAATAGGTTTGAAGTGAATGGATTGAAAATGTTATTCCATGCAAATAGGAACCAAAAGAGAGCAGACGTAGCTATACTAACACCAGATTAAAATGGACTTTAAATCAAAAAGAGTTACAAGAGGCAAAGAAGGACATTATATATTAATAAAAAGTTTAAAACAACAAAAATATATTACACTTGTAAACATTTACACAATAATAGGCCATCAAAATTTTAAACCTTAAGAATATGAAACCTTGATCATGCATTGGGAATATGGTTGCCTGGCTCTTGGCATGTTTCCCCTCTGCTCACGTTGTTTTGTTTTAACGAAGGTGATATGTGGGAGCCCAGTTATCATGAGTGTGGACTCGGAACCATGCTGCCTGGATTTGGATCTCAGCTATTATCTGAGCACCGAGGACAAGTTACCTGTCTCAGTCTCAGTTTCCTCATCTATGAAATGGGGATTATAATAGCACCAGTGTGCTATCCACAAGGGCTCTTGTGAGGGTTAAAAGAAAAGATGTAGTATAGTGTCTGGTGCAGAGTAATCATAAGACATTTCACTGTCATTTCATCTTTTCTATTTCCTTCAAAGGCTTTTTGGTCCATGTTTTACACTCAGTTACTTACTTCTCCTGGACTTTATTTGGGTGTACTGTGTGAGGTGGGATTACTTTATTTCTAATCACATCGTGACCCTTTTCCCAGCCTTCTCTCAGTGCTCTGAAAAGCACCCGTCTCATTTCCTCAGTTCTCATGTGGTGTTATGCCACTGCTGTGTGGTCTGTTGGCCATTCCAGCACCAAAACCACTAATGCTTTATTACTGTAATTGTATTCCATTATTGCACTTGATAACACAAGTTTCATCACCCCTCATTTTTTATTTTTCTCAGCTACTCTTTTTCTTCCAGGTAAATCTTAGATTCATTTTGTCAACACATAATGGCAAAAAAAGCAAAAAGTTTTATTGGAAATTTTAATCAAAATTACATTCAATTATAGATTCAGTTAGAAATAACTGATATTCTTAAATATCGTGTCTGTCATCCAAAAACAAGGTTTGTCTCTCCACTGTGTTCCTTAGAAACTTTTTCATAAGTCCTGCACATCCGTAGATTCTTATTAAGTTTATTCCTTGGATTTAAGTTGTTTTTCTTGCTAGTGTAAATAGTTATTTTTCCATTACGTTTTCTAATTGGTTGTTGCTGATAGAAGAAAATCTGTAGATTTTTGTGTATTTTTTTCTTATAATTGCCTCATCGAATACCCCTTTCTCTCTCCCCTGAACTTTGTTCAATTGATTTTATTGGATTTTCTAGGTAGACAGTCCCATCTTTAATAAGGACAGTTCCTACCTCTTCCTTTCCAAGACTTACATTTTGTTTCTGTTTACTGTCTTATTGCATTGGCTTCGAATACAACAGTGAATAATATAATGAGATCAACACTCTTTGTCTTTTTTATTTTTTGTACTCTAATGGTCATTCTTCAAGTGCGGGAGTTTTTAATCCAGAGTCAGTTCCATAGATGGACCCCCTGAATTAATGAGGACTTTGGTTTCTGTATATGAGTAATCTGTGCATATGTGTCAGGTGAAACTGTCCAGATTCTTAAAGGAGTCTGTGACCCACAAAGATAAGGACACCTATTTAGGTTTTGTGTAAAATTTGATAGTGGCTGTTGATTTGAAATCTATATCCTTTATAATATTAATCCAACACCTAAGTTTCTTATGAGGTTTTACTTTTATAATGTTAATCCAACTCCTAAGTCTCTTATGAGGTTTTGACTTGTTTGTTTGTTTGTTTAACCACAAATGGATGTTTTGGGGCTCTTTTAGAGCAATTACACACATACCTCGTTTTAATGCACTTCACTTTATTGCACCTTGCAGATGTTTTGGTTTTTACAAATTGAAGGTTTGTGGCAACCCTGCATTGAGCAAGTTTATCAGCGCCATTTTTCCAACCACGTTTGCTCACTTTATGTCTGTCACATTTGGATAATTCTTGCAATATTTCAGACTTTTTCATTATTATCTTGTTATGGTGATCTATGATCAGCAGTCTTTGATGTTACTACTCCAACTCACTAAAGCCTCAGATAATGGCTAGCATTTTTTCTAGCAATAAGGTATTTTTAATTAAGTTATGTACATTGTTTTTTAAGACGTAACACTATTGCACACAATAGACTACAGTATAGTGTAAACATAACTTTTACATGCACTGGAAAACCAAAACAATTCCTTCAGCTTCCTTTATTGCAATGTTTGCTCCATTATGGTGGTCTGGCACCAAATCCACAGTATCTCTGAGGTATGCCTGTACATGATTTTCTTTTTTATATTAATGTGACTTACATTAATATGTTTCCTAATGTTGCATCATTGTATTTTTAACTAACTTCTTCTTAGTACTGGTTTAGTAGTCCTTAACATGCTACTATATTTTATTTCCTATTTTCAGTTAGGATTTTTGCAACTGTATTCAAAAGTGATACCTATCTATAGAGTTCCTTTTAGGGATATCTTTTATCAAGTTTTGGTCTTAGGTTTTGCCAAGTTAACAAATGAATTGAAAAGCTTATCTTTTTATGTTCTGAAATAAGTTAAATAGAGTAGTGTTTGTTCTTGAAAATGCAAAAGAACTCACCCAAAAGCTGTTTGGGCCAGAGTCTTTGGAAACGTGTTTCCTTCCAGTGTTTCCATTCCTTCCAAGTCAGAGTCCAGCCAGTTCCTCACCTCCTCTCTAGAGGTGAGACCACTTTCCCAGAAAACGGTCTTTCACGTTTACTAGCTCAAAGCTGCACTTGGTATGCTCTTAAAAACAAACAACAATAAAAACTCTCCTCATCTATTATTATTTTACTCCTTAAATTTGTATATTTCTATATTTGTGTTTACATCATTTTTATTCTTGCTTAGACTTGCTAAAATTTTTTCTATTTTATTGGCCTTTTTGAAGAACCAGCTCTTAGATGCATTTATTATTCTACTGTAGGTTTTTTTTCAACCAATTGTTTTTGGGGTTTTTTACCACTTTCTCTCTCTTGCTTTCCTGAGATTTATCTCTTTAAGTATTTTTTGTCCCTATTCTTTAACCACATGCCTAATTTGTTACACTAATTTCTTATTTTATAACATAAAGCATCTGAGGCTAGGTATTTTCCCCCGATTATAGCTTTGGCCTTCTCATATTTGTTTTTAAGTGTACATCGTCATTGTCACTAATTCCTATGTAGGTTTTGTGAGAGTTTTTCAATTTCAAGTGCTTTGTTTTGGGGTTTTTTCCCCTATGTCTTATTAGTGACAAATTTTGCATTGTAGCTCAAAGAATTTTATGTGTAAAATTTCCATTTTTTTAATAAATTAAAGTTTTCTTTGTGGCTTACTCTAGGATTGAATTCTGTAAAATTTTTAAAAGAGTGTGTGTTCCCTACTTGTAGGTTTTGAAAACATAGGTATATATGTAATATGTGGGTGTGTTTTATGCACATTATCCAAATCCTTTATGTTTAGAAAATACATAATCCCTGCTTGTTACTATCAAAGTTTTATAAAACATGCCATTCAGATCCTCTGTTTTTTTTAATATGATCTGTCAATAACGTAAAAAGATGAGTTAAAGTCTACTTGGTTGCAGTCTGTCAGTTTTTTCTTTGATTTTTCACCGATTGTCCTTTAAGTAATATTGTGTTATGAAATTAGGTACATAAAGATTTATAACTGGACTGCAGCAGCTTTTATCTTTTCCTGGGCCCCATCCCTCATCCTCTGTCTTCAATTCTAGTGTCTCAACAACACTGCCCCGTCTTTCTCTCCGTTTGCATCCATCCCTCCCCAGTCCGTTTTCTTTACACCATCTGTGACTTTCTACATAAAGTGTGACTCATAAACCTCATTGCAATGGGTTTCATTTTTTGACCCAATTTAGGAAAGTTTGTCTTCACAGGAGAATTTAAGCCACGCACCTTTATTGTCACACTGATCTATGTGAAATTTCTGGCTTTTAATTTTATGCTTCAGTTCTTTTCCCTTCATTTTCTATATTTTACTGTACATCTCAAGTTTCTTTGCTTTTCATTTATCTTTATTCATTTCTCGATTGTTTGCAGAAATTCCTTGCAGAATATTTTTAGGAATGGTGTGTGGGTGGCATAGATGTGAACCCATTTACATCTGAGATGTTTATCCTTTTTTTATTTTTAATGGAAGTATAGTTGATTTATGACGTGCTAGTTTCTGCTGTACGGCAAAGTGACTCAGTTATACACACATATACATTCTTTTTTATATTCTCTTCCATTATGGTTTATCCCAGGAGACTGAATATAGTTCCCTGTGTTATACAGTAGGACCTTGTTGTTTATCCACTCTATACATAATAGTTTGCATCTTCTAACCCCAAACTTCCAATCTATCCCTCCCCCACCCCCCATCCCCCTTGGCAACCACTAGTCTGTTCTCTATGTCTGCGAGTCTGTTTCTGTTTCGTAGATAAGTTCATTTGTGTCATATTTTAAGATTCGGTATGTAAGTGATATCATATGGTATTTGTCTTTCTCTGTCTGACTTAACTTCACTTGGTGTGATAATCTCTAGTTGCATCCGTGTTGCTGCAAATGGCATTATTTTGTGGGTTTTTATGGCTAATATTCCACTGTATAAATATACCACATCTTCTTTCTCCATTCATCTGTCAGTGGACATTCAGGTTGCTTCCATGTCTTGGCTACTGTGAATAGTGCTGCTGTGAACATAGGGGTGCATGTGTCTTTTTGAATTAGAGTTTTGTCTGGATATATGCCCAGGAGTGGGATTGCTGGACCATATGGTAGCTCTCTTTTTAGTGTTCTGAGATGTTTATCCTTATACGTGAAAGATAAGTTGGCTGGGGAGACATCCTTGGGTCATTTTATTTTCCTGTCAAAATTCTGAATTATTGTCTCATCTTCTGTTGACAACGTTGTGGAGAAGAAGTTTTATGCCTCTATTAGTGGTCTATTGCTGTGTAATAAAGTACCCCAAACTTAGTGATTTAAAACAGTAAACGTTTACTATCTTGTAATGTATTCAGGCCAGGAGTTCAGGAGAGGCTTCGCTGGGTGGTTCTCGCTCAGGGTCCCTCATGAGGTGCAGTCAGGATGTGGGCCGCAGCCTCGGTCATCTGAGTCTTGGCTGGGGTGGAGGGTCTGCCTCCACGATGGCTCACCCACCACTGTCGGCTGTGGGCTCCATCGCCTCCCCCACGAGCTTCTGCAAAGGCTGCTTGAGCGCCTTCACGCCACAGCAGCCGGCTTCCCCCAGAGCGAGCAAGTGGAGAGGGGCCCAGGCAGACGGCACCTGCCTCTTACGACCCAGTCGTGCAAGTCACACAGCATCACTTCCACGTTATTCTGTTGGTCATACTGGCCAGAGACCATTCAGGGGGTGAGAGGACTCTGGATGGGCAAGAGTAACTGGGGGCCACCTTGGAGGCTGCCTGCCACAGGCCAAAGTGATTTTTCCCTTTGGGTGTTTTCTGTATTTTGTTGTTGCTATTGTGTTTTTCCCCTGGGTAGATATTTTTAGAATTTTTCATTACATTTGAGAGTAAGATTTTCCACCAGTACACTTATTATGTGGGCTTCTTTTAATATATTATGTGTGTTTTGTGTGTGGTGTATGATGTGTGAGTGTGTGTGATGTGTGTGTGTGGCGTGTGACGTGTGTGTGGTGTGCTGTGTGTGGGGTGTGTGATGTGTGTGACGTGTGTGTGGTGTGCTGTGTGTGATGTCTGTGTGTGTGGTGATGTCTGTGTGTGTGCTGTGTGATGTCTGTGTGTGATATGTGTGGTGTGCTGTGTGTGTGATGTCTGTGTATATGGTGATGTCTGTGTGTGGTGTGTGCTGTGTGTGTATGGTGATGTCAGTGTGTGGCATGTGATGTGTGTGTGGTGCACTGTGTGTGTGTGGTGTGGTGTATGTGATGTGTGTGTGTGATGTCTGAGTGTGGTATGCTGTGTGTGTGATGTGTGTGTGGTGTGTGATGCGTATGTGGTGTGTGATGTGTGTGGCGTGTGATGTGTGTGTGGTGTGCTGTGTGTGATGTCTGTGTGTGTGGTGATGTCTGTGTGTGTGCTGTGTGTGTGTGTGTGTGCTGTGTGTGGTGTGTGATGTGTGTGTGTGCTGTCTATGTGTGACATGTGTGGTGTGCTGTGTGGGTGATGTCTGTGTGTATGGTGATGTCTGTGTGTGGTGTGTGATGTGTGTGTGGTGCACTGTGTGTGTGTGGTGTGGTGTATGTGATGTGTGTGTGATGTCTGCATGTGGTATGCTGTGTGTGTGTGTGATGTGGTGTGTGGTGTTTGTGATGTGCGTGTGTGATGTCTGTGTGTGTGTGATGTCTGTGTGTGGCGTGTGACGTGTGTGGTGTGCTGTGATGGGTGTGTGTGTGGTGTTTGTGATGTGTGTGTGATGTCTGTGTGTGTGTGTGGTGTTTGTGATGTGTGTGTGTGTGATGTCTGTGTGTGGCATGTGACGTGTGTGTGGTGTGCTGTGACGTGTGTGTGGTGTTTGTGATGTGTGTGTGTGATGTCTGTGTGTGTGTGTGTGTGTGGTGCTTGTGATGTGTGTGTGTGATGCCTGTGTGTGCTGTGTGTGTGTGATGTCTGTGTGTGGCGTGTGACGTGTGTGTGGTGTGCTGTGATGTGTGTGTGGTGTTTGTGATGTGTGTGTGTGATGCCTGTGTGTGCTGTGTGTGTGTGATGTCTGTGTGTGGCGTGTGACGTGTGTGTGGTGTGCTGTGATGTGTGTGTGATGTCTGTCTGTGTGTGTGATGTGTGTGTGACGTGTGTGCACATGGAGAACAGTGCCAAGCTGGGCAAGCCTCCCCTCCGTTCTGTCCCCTCTCATCTGTAGCAGACAGGACATGGTGGGCCTTACGGTGCCCTCTCTGCGGTCTCTCCTCCGTGGGGCAGCGGGGTGAGGGGTAGTGGAGGACAAAGCCGGGCCCGCATCTCAGTGGTCAGCCCTGACTGGCCCCCTGACTAAGGTCCCACGGTGGCCGTCGCCGGTGGCTGATGGCTCTGGACCCTTGGCTCTGGCTGGTGCAGCCCGACTCCCTCTTGGCCTCTGGGTGCTTCTGAGCCCCTGGCCTGCCCCTCACCCCACCTTCTTAGTCCTCACCTCAATTGAGCGTTGCCCCGAGACCTCCCTAAACCAGACTCCTCTCGGCCAGGAGCTTCCTTCCTATGGCCATTCCCTCAGTCTGGGCACATCCATCACCTCTTGCAGGAAGCCCTCCTGGATTTCCTGATACTCCCACGGGGCTTGCTTTAATCTCAGCAACTGTCGCCACCCTCGGGGTCATGACCGTTACCTGTAGCCTCACAACCTCTTGAGCTAACCATGACCCCATGCGAAGGGAGGCAGGACCACGTCCTGTGCACCCCTAACTACGCCAGGAATAACCCCTCTCACCTTAAACCCAAGTGCAAATTCACCTCCTCACAAAAATGAGAGGTTTCCACAGTGTTGAGGGGCATCACCACGAAAACAGCACCAAAGCGCCCCTGACGCCTCTGCTTCCTTCCAGAGCCCTCCAGGTGCCTCCTCTCGCACCCAGCCATGCGGGGGCCCAGGCTGCCAGCAGAGCCCAAGTCCCCAGCAGGGCTGCATCTTCACCAGGTTCACCCTCTGTTCCAGGGGTGCCAAGTGAACCAGTTTGCAGGGTCCCCACTGGAACAGCAGGGTGACAAGCCCCTTCCTCGCCTTCCCACGAAGGGTTCCCCTTCCCCTCACACCATGTCCCCAGAGCCCAGCCAGCCCACCCCGCCGCACCTCGAGGTCCTCTCACTGCATTTGTCCGGCAGAGGGTGCGCTCGGCTGCAGAGGCCACAGCATCAGGACCACCTCAGGCCCCGCAGAGACATGCCAGGGCACAGTGACCTCTCTAGAGAAGGGTCCCCTGCAGCCGGTGCAAATGTCCCACGTCCCTCAACAAAGCAGGACCCGGAGGCCACTGCCTGCCAGCCCTCCAGGCCTGTCCTCGTCAGCGCCCATGTTCCACTCCCCAGGCCGTCCCCTCCCCCCAGTCAGCATGGCGTCCAGTACCAAGGCGCACCCCGGCCCAGCCTGGGCCTCTCTCCCCTCCCCGGGTGCCCCTCCTCCCAGTCGCCCCCAGCGACCCCTCTGCCCTGCCCACCGCAGGACCCTCTCTGTCCTCACTGATGCCAGTCACTGGCTTTTCAGTTCCCAGGACGCACCTGTCTGCCCAGCGCACCCAGGGTCTGCAGGGCAGGGAGGAGTGGCGAGCGTCCCACCCGGAGCGGAGCCCAAAGCTTGCCGTCTCTGCTCCCAGTCAATGCTTGTGGCCCATCCAGGGCAGGGGGATAGGAACCCCCTGAGCCCAGCTGCTGGCCGGCCGCGTGTGTGCCGCCCCCACCGTCTGGGGAGTAGGGCTCGGACCGTGCTGTGCGCGCGGGGCACCGTCTGCAGCGCCGCTCTCCCTTGCTGCAGGATGTCGGGGCGCACGCGCGCTGCCAAGATGCTCCCAGGCCCCTGCTCCGCCCTCCTGCTCTGGGGCCTCCTGGGGGCCGTCCACGCTCAGCAGCAGGAGATCATCAGCCCCAGCACCTCCGAGAGGAACAGCTGCCCAGGTACCACCGGGGTGGGTGCGGCGAGGCCTGGGCGGGGCCGGGGGGCGAGGGCGGGGCGGGCTGCGGGGGGGCGGGGCGGGCTGAGCCCGGCCCCAGCCCGCGCAAGGGCCCCCGGCGCCGCGGTGACTCGTGTGCGTCCCCAGAGAAGGCCGACTGCCCGATCCACGTGTACTTCGTGCTGGACACGTCGGAGAGCATCACCATGCAGTCCCCCACCGACAGCCTGCTCTACCACATGCAGCAGTTCGTGCTGCAGTTCATCAGCCAGCTGCAGGACGAGCTCTACCTGGACCAGGTGGCCCTGAGCTGGCGCTACGGCGGCCTGCACTTCTCCGACCTGGTGGAGGTGTTCAGCCCGCCCGGCAGCGACCGGGCCTCCTTCACCAAGAGCCTGCAGGGCATCAGCTCCTTCCGCCGCGGCACCTTCACCGACTGCATGCTGGCCAACATGACCCAGGAGGTCCGGCGGCACGTGGGCAAGGGGGTGGTCAACTTCGCGGTGATCATCACCGACGGCCACGTCACGGGCAGCCCGTGCGGGGGCATCAAGCTGCAGGCGGAGCGGGCCCGCGAGGAGGGCATCCGGCTCTTCGCGGTGCCGCCCAACCTGAAGCTGAACGAGCAGGGCCTGCGGGACATCGCCAACACGCCGCACGAGCTCTACCGGAACAACTACGCCACCATGCGGCCCGACTCCACCGAGATCGACGAGGACACCATCAACCGCATCATCAAGGTCATGGTGAGTCGCTGGGCCGGGGAGGCCACGCCCACCCGCCAGCAGCAGGGACGTAGCGTGGGGCCCAGAGCCTTGGGATCCGCTCACCCGCGTGGCAGGGGGCAGTCCACCGCTCCGGGCCTCAGTTTACCCCCTCTGAGTGAGGTGGCTGAAGAGGGTGGGCCCCGGGCAGGGTCCTGTCTACTCCGGTGTTCTGCATCCCTGCCCAGACTCGGAGCTGACCATGTCTCCAGCTCCCCACTAACCAGGGTTTCTCTCTGGGTCTTTTCCGCAGAAACATGAAGCCTACGGAGAGGTGAGAGCGTTTCCATCCCTGCCGGCCCTGCCGGGAGCTGCCTGGGGCCTCTGACCCAGCAGAGACGATCACCCGCGCCCCACTCCCTGGGGCTCCCGAGGTCTAGGACAATGAGGGGGGCCCGGCCAGGGAGCAAGACCCCTCAGCTCCACGTGGGGCCTGAGACTCGAGTCTGGACAAAGGGATCCTGGCCAAAACCAGGCTGTTTAAACGCAGGAGGTCAGCGTTAGGGTCTACACAGCCAAAAGATGAGGGTCGAGGTTGAGGGTTGCCCTCTGGGCTGATGGGCTCCATCCACCCGAGGGAGGCCAGGAGGAGAAGGCAGGTGGCCAGCTGGGTGCCCAGCACGGGACCTGCAGCACAGGACCTGAAGCCTGAGCTTCCCCAGCACCAGCTCACAGCCCAGGATACTACAAGCGCACCCTTTCCTGGAGCAGCTGCTCAATACCACAGCGATTTAATATGCAAGCACAGGGGGGACTGGCCAGCAGCGATTTAATACTTTCTACTGTTGGTCATTGCTTAATGCAGCCTTGATTTCCAAAACTTGACTAGAGCACTGGTGTGGACCCCTGAACCCGCCCCTGGTGGGCACAGGGGCCTCCTGGGTACCTTCCAGGTCTGTTCCGTCATGCAGCCCCCAGCTCAGCGTGGCCCAGTGTCCAGTGGGCCACAGGCTGCACCCCCTCCCTCCCTCCTGGGACTTGTGGCGCTGGCCTCACGCGCTGCCCCTTGCTTCCTGTTTCAGTGCTACAAGGTGAGCTGTCTGGAGATCCCCGGGCCCCCCGGCCCCAAGGGCTACCGCGGACAGAAGGTAAGATGCCCAGACGACCCAAGGGCTCTGTTTCCCAGGAAAGCCCCCGACCTGTCTTGAACTCCAGATTTAGGGCCACTGCACCTCGGATGGACTCACCACTTCTCACCCTGGCAGAACTAAAATTCAGCTTTTATCAGCTGCCTTTTATATGGCATTTTGAGAAAAGGAGGAATACTTTTTAATTAAGATTTGCCCATAAAAGACTCCTGTAAAGTAAACAGACATGTTCAAGTGCATAAGGAAACATGAACTCCGTCGCTCTTGGTAATATGGCGCTAACTCATACAGGCGTTCAGGCCTGTCATTTGTTACATACGTAGGTTTTAAGAGGTTAGGTTGGCCCTGCATTTTCGTAACAACAGAGGTGTAGCAGATGAAATCCTTCCACAATTACTGCCAGGGAATCAGAAACACCAGTGATTCATGTCAAACAGTGTAAAGGCAGGAGAGGGAAAGAGACCTCTGAGGACATGAGACAGAGCGTTTGAAACACCGTTACAGGGAAAGTTATTACCAAGTGGCTTCTTTCTAAATTCGGGAGAGGGGTGTCTGCTCGTCTGCCAGGCCGCTGGCCAGATGCATCTGCTGCCTCCCCACCTTGATTTATTCGTTTTTCTTTCATCTGCTTCCAGGGCGCCAAGGGCAACATGGGTGAGCCCGGAGAGCCTGGACAGAAGGGGCGACAGGTGAGTACCCTCCACACCCCGTCCCGGCGGCCCCCGCTCCCCACGGCTGAGGTTACATCCACGGCCCTTTGCTCTTCCACAGGGAGATCCAGGCATCGAAGGCCCCATTGGATTCCCAGGACCCAAGGCAAGTTGCTGCGGACCCTGCCCAGGGGGCGGGACACGTGGGGACAAGCCAAGGGCTCCCTGGCTCCAGGCGGGGCCGGCCGCTGGGGTCAGGATGTGCCTGGCGTGGCCCACCGCTCCCACCCCTGCCCCAAGGAAGGGAGGCGCTTCTGCATTTCCAGCGACGTCCCTGGCGGCGCCTCTGCACCCGAGCCTGACGACCACCACCCCACCCCCATCCCCCCACCTCCCTGTCCCTCCTTCCTCCCCCAGGCCTGCTGGGTCCCAGCACACACACACTGGTAACGCTGCTTTTCTTTCCTTCCGACCTCAGGGTGTTCCTGGTTTCAAAGGAGAGAAGGTGAGAGTGGACTCTGGGCGGCCAGACCTCACATGGCCCCAACCCTGGCAGCAGTGTCCGGCAGCGAGCCGGGGGTCCGTGCTGGGGCATGGGACCCGGTGTCGTGCTGGTAGTAGCCTTCTGGGGCCGCTCTGGCCTCGTGTTTTGTCCAAGGGTAGACTTGGGCCTAATGCAGTGGCATCTGTGATGTGTCAGCAGCGCTAACTAGCCTCGTTTCCTCCTGTGCAGGGCGAGTTTGGAGCCGAAGGGCGGAAGGTGAGTGGACAGGCAGGCGGGGGCAGGGCGCCTACCTCCCCACTGCTCAGAAGGAAGGAGCATCGGGACTAACAGGGTCCCTCCTCCCTCTCCTCCAGGGCGCCCCCGGCCTGGCGGGCAAGAACGGGACGGATGGACAGAAGGTAGAGTGCGCTGGGGCTCCATCCCTGGGCGGAGCAAGGGTGCCCGCGAAATGACAACCACGCCCTCGAGACCCTCAGGTCTTTCCAGGGGCCAGGCCTCTGGGCACCTCTGGCCACTGCGCGCAACCTGTGGCTTGGGTGGCCCGTGGTTGCATCTACCCAGTGGACACAGGACACACGGGAACCTTGCAAGAGCGGAAGTGGACATTTGCTCCTGAAAAGCAGGGCCGGCCTTGCAGGAATCTCCCTGCCTGGCCTGCAGACCCCACGTCTGACCTGACTGGTGGTTCACACACGTGCACAGGTGCACACAAACAGCACACACACAAATGTCACAGGTGAGCACGCACCATGCATGCACGCACACATGCACACTCCTGGAGGGGGTACCACAGGCACTCATGCTCCTGGCTGTAACCCCGGAGACTCTGGACCGCCACCCTGACAGCCACTGACGCACACGTCCACAGTGGGGTGCCCGGTGCACATAGACCCGGCACCACTGACCTCTGTCATCGGGGCTTGTGTCCTCCGAATCCTGGCCCTGACGCACCTTCTGCTCCCCTCTTCTCCTTCAGGGCAAGTTGGGGCGCATCGGACCTCCTGGCTGCAAGGGAGACGCCGGGGATCGGGTGAGCACAGCGTCGAGGCTTTGCGTCGAGCCCCTGGCCCTGGGAGATGCTGGGCGCCAGGCGGGGGTGAGGAGGGCAGCCACCAGCCCTGCAAGCTGCGGCGGGAAGCCAGTAGCTGGGCTCCTCCCTCCAGCCCCTGCCCCGCCTGTCCCGGAACCCCGCCAGGGTTCAGCCGGGGTTGGGGTCACAACATGACGAATGGCCTCAGGGGCTCCCGGGTCAGGTGGAGGGTGGCTGCTTCCAGAGTCCCGAGGGGCTCCCGGGCCAGCGGCTTGTCCAGTCTGCCCACCCAGGCCGGGGGTCCTGGCAGCCAGTCCAACGATGGGGTGCTGGTCACCCTGCCCCTGGTCAGCTGGCCCTGACCCCACAGGGAAAATGCAAGCGCAGCTCCCGGCCAGAGCCCCAGCACAAGCCTCTCCCTTCTTGCAGGGCCCAGATGGTTACGTGGGGGAAGCCGGCAGCCCTGGGGAGCCAGGAGACCAAGGCTCCAAGGTAGGCGGCCTGGCCAAGGTGGCGGGCCGGCCAGAGCAGAGGGGGTCGCCAGCCTCCTGGGGGCCTTCTCCCTGCCTGTAGCACTGGGCCGAGACGCCCAGCAGAGAGGCCCTGGCCCTGCAAACCAGGCAGGGGGCCGTGGGTGCCCACACGGGGACCTGCTCCACAGACACGGGAGGGGAAGCGCGTGCCCCCAGCCCCGCCGGGGTCCTGCCCCACTGCTGGCATCTGAAGAGCATGAGGCTGATTTCTCCAAACCTTTCCAGGGGGACCCTGGCCGCCCGGGACGCAGAGGGCCCCCGGGGGAAAACGGGGCAAAAGGAAGCAAGGCAAGTGTTCCCGGCGGGCTCCGGCCGCACTCCCGTGGTGCTGCATGGCGGGGGGTGGGGGCCCTGAGCGCCCCCAGCTTGTCTGTCCCTGCTGCCAGGTGACGGCGCACAGCACCGCGAGGGAAACACGGCCCCACCGGAGACGGCAGGCATGCGTCCGCACGGGCTGGGCCCTGCCCACAGGTGTTCGCCCGCCTGGGCAGGTCACGGCCGTAGCTGAGCTGTCTCTTCCTCGCAGGGCTACCAAGGCAACACCGGAGCCCCAGGAAGTCCCGGTCTGAAAGGAGCCAAGGGTGGGCCTGGGCCCCGAGGCCCCAAAGGCGAGCCCGTGAGTTCACCCGCGCACAGGCCCTGGGCACCCCGGCCGGCCTGCCGCACCCTCCCGCAGGGCTGCCTCAGCGCGCGCTGCTCTGGGCCTCTGGGCCCAGCGTCCTCCAGCCTCTCCAGCTGAGCCTCCTGGCCCCCGCACGGCAGCCGCCACGGAGGGCCGCCGAGGAGTGGCTTGCGGGGCCCAGGCACGCCCCTGCCGGACGCTCGGTACCCATTAAGTGGCCCCAGGGCCCCACCTGCCCCGCTGGCAGGACCCCCCAAGGGCTCAACCTAGACCCAAGCACACACTCTGCAGGTCCACACGGCGACCCCACCCAGCCGTCCCTGAGGGTCTCGCCACGGGGTGGGTGGAGCCCAGTCCCAGGGCTGACCCCCAGAGGGGACGCATCCCGATCCGGAGGGAACAGAGGGACTTCGCGAAGAGCTGGTCCAAGCTCGGTCCCAGTCACATCACCTGAACTCCCGGACTTACAAGCTCCCCAGCCCCCGTCATTTCTTAAATCCTCGTCTGGGACCAAACCGACCCAGCAGAGGACAGGGTCTAGGCTGAGGCCCTCTGGGGGGGCCCCCAGACCCCACAGCCAGAGTCCCTGTGGGGAGAACAGAGTGTCGGGTTCCAGTGGGGCTCCCACCCTGGAAACCCACACTCCCATGTGCCTGTTCTCTGCAGGGGCGCAGGGGAGACCCTGGAATCAAGGGCAGCCCAGGCAGCGATGGCCCCAAGGGCGAGAAGGTGAGTGTCCGCGCGGGGGAGTCTCGGGCGCTGTCTGCCGTGTCTGTGTCTACACCGGAGTCTCACCGTGGTGCCAGTGGAGCCCCTGTGACGAGGGATGACCAACACCCCCTCCACGGTCCACCTAGGAGAACAAAGGCAACCCCCGGGGCCTGGCCGTCAGGGTGCACTCCCTGCAGGGTCTGGGAGAGCAGTAGTTACTCCCTGATCAGAGGCCTGGGCAAGGACGGTTCCACGCACGCCATGCACAGCTGTGCAGGCTGTGCACTGCTCCACCCCCCAGCATCCCCCCCCGCCCCGCACACATGTGCTCCTGTAGCTGGCGCAGGAGGTCTTTGTCTTTGTGGTGAAATCCAAGGGCAGCCATTTGCCTGTGAGATGTGGGGGAAGGTCTCACAGGAGGGGCTCCCTCCTCTGGGACTGGTGACCCCTGCCCTGCTGCATGAGGCCAAGCGGGTAGGCCTGCTGTTCCAGCACCACCCTCCACCATCTGGGGCCTCATCCCCGGGGAGCTCACGATGCCCTCTCCTCACCTCCCCCAGACTAACCTGGCCTCTCTTCCCACAGGGGGACCCTGGCCCTGAGGGACCCCGGGGCCTGGCTGGAGAGGTTGGCAACAAAGGAGCCAAGGCAAGTGGGGCAGCGGGTGGGCAGCCACAAAGGCCACATACCCTCCTGCGGTGGCACCGCCAGGGCTCCCTGCCCTCCACCCTGCAGACCCTGCCTGGGGCCACTGGGGTCAGGGCTAAGGACCTTTTGGAGGGCAGCAGGGCCCCCTGCCCTTGCCAAAGTCCACAGTGAGTGACAACAGCGTCTCTGAAGTGCCCTTGTCTCTTTTCTCTCCAGGGAGACCGAGGTTTACCTGGACCCAGAGGTCCCCAAGGGACTGTTGGAGAGCCCGGGAAGCAGGTCAGTAGCAGGATGCCTGGGAGGGCCCATGGCTTTGCGTCCTCCTGTCCTCGGGCAGGCAGGATACTGTCCGCACAGTAAACCTGGGCAGCGGGACAGGGAGCCAAGGGCCCCCACGCACCTCACTCCGCCATCCTGCCCTGAGGGGTCAGGCTTTACCAGGCGGCGGGTGTGCCGGGGGAGCCGGGACGTGGCATGCGGAGAGGAGAGACCCTCAGGACGGCCAGCCCTGCAGGGCAGCGATGCTGCCTGGGGGTCAGAGCTGGATGAGGTCAGCCCCGTCTGTGCCGACGCCCTGCTTCCTTTCTGCCCTCAGGGATCTCGGGGAGACCCTGGGGATGCTGGCCCCCGCGGAGACTCGGGACAGCCTGGCCCCAAGGTATGCCCCCTCCCCACCCGGCAGGCAGGTTGGGCCAGGGCTCCTGAGTAAGGCTGCCGGGAGCATGCCTTGGTGAGGGAGGACATCAGGGGCCTGGGCAGCAACCTCCCATCCCAGCCCGTGTTCTCACCCTCAGGGGTGGCGTGTTCTCACCCTCAGGGGTGGCGTGTCCTCCCAAGGCGGGCCCTGCCCACCCACCCCCAGTCCAGGCCGACTGACTCAGTCTCCACCTTTTCCACTGGCCCTGCCCTGACTGGCCTCCTGTGTCCCCTAGGGAGACCCCGGCAGGCCTGGCTTCAGCTACCCGGGACCCCGAGGAGCACCTGTAAGTCCTGGGGGGCGGGGGCAGGGACTGGGGAAGGGGGTGGGCCTTCCATTGACTGGAAGGTTCCTGCTACTTCCTGCCAGGGCCCCCCGCCGGGCCCAGGGTGAGGCTGGGGTTGGGGGCAGGCGGTGACCATCAAGAGCAGAACCAGGTCCCCCGGGAATCAAATGTTCTCCCATAGCCTCTGTGGCTCTGTACAGATTTCGATGCCCAAGCCCACCCGTCAGGGAAGGGAGGGGGCTGCATGGCCATCACCCCTCAGCCCAGTGCTGAGTGACCCCTGTGTTTGCTTCCCAGGGAGAGAAGGGCGAGCCTGGCCCCCGCGGCCCCGAGGTACGTACCGCGGGGTGGTCTGTGCAGCGGGCCTCCGTGCTGAGCTCTGCTGGTGGGAGCGGGCCGCGCCCTGAAATGCCGCTCTGTGGGGCTGCATCTGACAGCCCCGCACTGCTGAGTACAGGTTCCTCCTGGAAAGGCGTGTCCCTCTTGGGCAGATCCCTGGAGGGCTGGGGGACGGCAGGGGAGCAGTGCCAGCTGCCGAGCTGTCTGTGTTGTTAACACGGGTGTCCTGTGTCACAGGGGGGCAGAGGTGACTTTGGGTCCAAAGGAAAACCCGGGAGGAAAGGCCAGAAGGGCGAGCCTGTGAGTACCTCTGCGCCCTGTCGACGGTTGCCCGGGGCAGGGCCGCGTGGGGGGACCACCCAAGGTACTGCCGGAGCCCACCTGCCCTTTTCCTTCTCAGGCAGATCCTGGTCCCCCTGGTGAGCCAGGCCCGCGGGGGCAGAGAGGAGCGCCAGGACCCGAGGTAGGTCAGTCGCCCATCCCTTTGGCCCTCGGGCCACGGTCCCTGGGCCATCCAGGCCAACGGGCACCCCGAACCATGCAGGGGTCCTGGAGTGGCCACGTGAGAATAAGTCCGGCCCTCCCAGCCTCGGCCATGACAGGTGTCACCTCTCACTGATATCCTTCCTCCTTCCAGGGAGAGCCTGGCCCCCCAGGAGACCCCGGCCTCACGGTAGGTTTCAGTCGGGGTGGGACTCAGGGTCCTTCTCCCTCCTAAAAATCTGAAGGGCAGGTCAGCAGGGGTGAGGTCAGAGCAGGGGGTGGGCAGGGACCACAGGCTTCCTGCAGAAGCGCTTCCAGCCCCTCCCCAGGGTTTGCGCTCTGGGCTGGGGGCTGACCCCGCTGTGTCACAGGAGTGCGACGTCATGACCTACGTGAGGGAGACGTGCGGGTGCTGTGGTGAGTCGCGGCCCCCACGCGGCTGGACTGGGACACTTGTGTCCTTGGGGGCTCTTGTCCCGGGGTCAGGGTCATCTGTCCGAGTCCTCCCCTCCCGCTCACGTTCAGTGTTTCCCACGGTGCACCTGGCTGCACGCCCCTGGGGTCTCAGGCTGTCTCCCTGGGCCGGGGGTCAGCGTTGTCACCCGCCCGCCCCTCCCCGCCTGCTCGCCACGCCCTCCGCTCGCCACGCCCCCCGCTCACCCCGCCCCGAACGCTCACCCCTCCCTGCCTGCTCGCCACGCCCTCCTCTAGCCACGCCCCCGCTCACCCCGCCCCGCCCGCTCACCCCGCCCCCCCCGCAGACTGTGAGAAGCGCTGTGGCGCTCTGGACGTGGTGTTCGTCATCGACAGCTCAGAGAGCATTGGCTACACCAACTTCACCCTGGAGAAGAACTTCGTCATCAACGTGGTCAACAGGCTGGGGGCCATCGCCAAGGACCCCAAGTCGGAGACGGGTCAGCGGCACCGCAGTTGGAGGGGTGGTCCGGCGGGGCAGGGGGCACCAGGCCGCATTCTCGAGCAGAGGGGCCGCAGGACGCCTGAGGTCCGGGTAGAAATCCACGGGAGGGGTCTCGGAGGGGTTCTAGCTCTGCCGAGGGCCGCCGTCACGCCCGCGCCCGCCCGCAGGGACCCGCGTGGGCGTCGTGCAGTACAGCCACGAAGGCACCTTCGAGGCCATCCAGCTGGACGACGAGCGCATCGACTCACTGTCCAGCTTCAAGGAGGCCGTCAAGAACCTTGAGTGGATCGCGGGCGGCACCTGGACGCCCTCAGCCCTCAAGTTCGCCTACAACCAGCTCATCAAGGAGAGCCGGCGCCAGAAGACCCGCGTGTTCGCGGTGGTCATCACAGATGGCCGCCACGACCCCCGCGACGACGACCTCAACCTGCGGGCGCTGTGCAACCACGACGTGACGGTGACGGCCATCGGCATCGGGGACATGTTCCACGAGAAGCACGAGAGCGAGAACCTATACTCCATCGCCTGCGACAAGCCGCAGCAGGTGCGCAACATGACACTTTTCTCCGACCTGGTGGCCGAGAAGTTCATCGACGACATGGAGGACGTGCTGTGCCCGGGTGAGTCCGGAGGAGAGGAGGGGAGGGGCGTGTGGCCGGGGAGGGACCAGGTCTCCGCAGGCCTCCGAGGGAGCCACCGGGACCCCCACCTCTTTTCCTCTCTCCTAGACCCCCAGATCGTGTGCCCGGAACTTCCCTGCCAAACAGGTAACGCGGGCACCGCTGGCCCCCCAGGAAAGCCGGCAGCCAGGGCCAGGGGGAGGGTTGTGCAGGGACCCTAGGAATTGCCGCTGCAGCCGCCCCAGTGAGAAGCCTCGGATTCCAGACCCGCGGTGGCCTGGTCTCCGGGACCCCGGCACTTCTGAGGAGGGGGCTTAGGGTGCAGTTGACATCTGGAGTCGCTCGGCCACCCCACCCACCTGGCGCATGTGGGGAGGGGGTGCGCTAAGCTCTCGGGCCACTGGTCTCGAACACAGATTCACGGCCTCTTGGGCTGAGATGCCCAGAGGCACAGACACCCCAGGGCCGCCCGGCTCCTGCAGGCGGAAGCCCTGGATCCAGTAAGTGAAATGGCTGGTCTTAAACCCTCAGGGAGGCGAGCACATCCACAGCCACCGGGGCAGCTGCAGAGCTGGCCTCTGCCCTGACGCCCTGAGCTGCTGCCTGGCGGCTGGGGTTTGCTCTTCCCTCCAGAGCAGATGTGTTTAGGGGGCCGTGCCTCGAGCCCTATGTGGTTGCACTAGAGTGGGAGGCTGGGGGCTGGGGTCCCTCGGGGCGGGGAAGGGGCAGGATGCATCGACCAGCTCCTCTGGGCATCCTGCTGCTGCCTCGGAGGGGCCCCCGGGGCCGGCTCTGGGTGGTGGGTCCTCCGCAGCAGGCGGGGGGCAGGGTGAGTCGGGCTGGACTGCTGGCAGGTCCAACACCGATGGGAACCTTGGGGCCTGCGCCCACATCCATGTCTGCCACAAGGTCAGTGTTCCGGCAGGCTCCTCCCAGGGGTCAGGGGGCCCCGGGCAGGTTCAAAGGTACCAAGGCCGCCTAAGGTAAGGGACCGTGTTGAGTTGGGGACGGGGGTCCACACACTTATTCTGACAGAGAACTTCCAAGGAAGTGCTTGCCAAGATTGTACCAATGACTATGCCATGGCCGTTGGCAAGCTGTGGGGTCATCCCAGAGACGCCTGGGCTTGGGGTCCCCAGAGTCAGCTGAAGACGGTTGTGTGTAGCACCCAGAGCCACCCCAAACCCCAGAGGCTGGCCCAATAGCGCCAACCCCAATCTCCCCCGGGGGCTAAAGGGGGTTGGGTCCACGCAGAGACCCAACTAACCCCTGGTCTGTGCCCCTGCCCTCAGGGTGCCTGACTCCTCCCAGGGTGTGGGTGCCGTGGTCAGCTTGGCCCCTCGAGGGCAGAAACCTGACCCAGCCCCTGGTGCCAGGGCCCCGCGGTGATTTTGCTGGGGAAGCTGTGAATTTCTCGCCATGGGGGAGTCCGCTGAGGGTCTCTGTAGATGTTCCTTATCAAGCTGAGGGCCCCCCATTCCTAGGTGCTGAGAGTCTATCGTGAACGAGTGTGGGATCTTGTCAGAGGCTTTTTCTGCACCTGTTGACATGATCAGCTGGTTTTTCCTCTTTAGCTTTGCTGACGTGATGGATTACGTCCACTGAGTTTTGAGCGCTGAACCAGCCTTCCAGACCTGGGATAGATCCCACTTGGTCATGATGTGTAATACATATATATTGTTAGAGTTGATTGCTAATATTCTATTGAGGATTCTTGCATCTGTGTTTGTGAGAGATCTTGGGCTGTCGTGCCCTTTCTTGTGATGTCTTTGGTTTTGATGCTAGAGTAATGCTGGTGATCTCACTTCCCCTGAGCCTCCAGGACCTGACAGTGAAAGGGAACAGCCCCCTTAGGGACCCCTCCCCTGTTCTCCTAAGTCCCCCCTCTGCTAAACTCACAATCTCCTTCTCCTTTAAAGCGATTTGAAATTTCCCAGTAAATTAGACATTGTGCCCAGAAGGGAAGGAAGGAGCTGTAACGACAGAATATGCGTTTACAAATGGCCTTCTTGACACGAGTGGACCCTGGCGCGCTCGCTGAGGGCTGCGCAGATGGGGCGCTGGGTGGACGCGGCCTGCCCTGGCACAGCCCTGACCTACTGGGCCAAATGGCCCCTTCCACCCAGAGGCTCAGCCACATCCTGGGCTTGGACCAGGGCAGGGGGGCAGCTCAACTGGGGCAGAACCACGAGGCTGGCAAAGAGCAACAAAGGCGGACGCCAGGCAAAGGCGGCCAAGGCAGGTCTTCTTCCGCGATAGCTGCTGCTCAGGGAGACCTGAGCCCTGCCCCCCACGCCAAGGCAGGAGGCTCCGGAAGGCTGGGCGCCCCAAAGGAAGGGCGCAGGGCAGGGCTGGGGCCGTGAGGCCGGGCCACCCGGGCGAGCTACCTGGACGTGTCCGAGGCACCCTGCGGACAGGAGGCCTTGTTGCGCCTGGAGCGAGGGGCCCGGAGGGTAGGCCCTGACCTCCCCCGGGACGGGATGGGACGGGAAGGGGAGAGCGTGGGGCTCCCTGAGCGTTTGCTCTCTGGTCCTCAGGGCAACAGCGCAGGGCAGGGAGGTTTACATCTGAAGGTGAAGGGCGGAGGATTTGTAATCACACGCCGGCTAGAGAAACCACCCTGAGAGGGGCTCTGGGGGCCCAGGTGCCTATCACAGGCCGGGCTGGAACAGGCAGGAAGTTGTCCCGGTAGTACTGAGCATTTTAAGGGGCTGGGGTCGTCCCAGGGCAGGGCCGCCAGCACCCGGTTAGCCTCAGCAGCCGTCTGTGCCAAGAGTCTTGCAGTTCTCGAGCTTCTGCTCCCCGTCTCCTCCGGGCTCCCCAAAGCCCCATTTGCTTCGCCTTGGCACCCCGTGCTGACCACGGGGGAGCTGCAGCCTCCCCAGCTCCTCGTCTGACCCCCTCGCTGGCCTCTTGGTCCCTCCTCGTCTCCGAGGAGAGAGGCGGCTGGAGCCCCGATCACGCCGACCAAGTCCCTGAAAAGCTTCTCTGGAATCCCCCGCAGATGGACCGCGGCCTGGCGGCGAGCCCCCGGTCACCTTCCTCCGCACGGAAGAGGGCCCGGACGCCTCCTTCCCCAGGACCATCCCCCTGATCCAAAAGTTGCTAAACGCCACGGAGCTCACACAGGACCCAGCCGCCTACTCCAGGCTGGTGGCTGTGCTGGTCTACACCGCGGAGCGGGCCAAGTTCGCCACAGGAGGCGAACGGCAGGACTGGATGGACCTGTTCATTGACGCCTTTAAGCTGGTGCACAGGGACATCGTGGGGGACCCCGAGACCGTGCTGGCGCTCTGCTGAGCCCACAGGGTGCGGCTCCCCAGCTGCAGGAGCTCCCAGGGGCTGCCTACCTTACACTGCGGGGCTGAAGACAGCAGGAAGCTGTACTCTTGGTCTGGAGGCCGGAAGTCCAAAAGCAAGGTGTCCCAGGGCCGCGCGCCCTCTGGGCCTCTAAGGGAGGCCCTTCCTGCCTCTCCAGCTCCCGTCTCTGCTCTGTGGACACCTGGCCTCTCCCCTTCCCCCCCGCCCCGCCCTGCCCCGGCCTCCCTCCTACAGGGACACTTGTGTGGCATTTAGGGCCGGATAATCCAGGAGGGTCTCCCCATTTCAAGGGAATTATTAATCGAATTCCGTCTGCAAAGCCCTTTTGCCATGTAAGGTCATAGTCACAGGCTCCAGGATTAGGACGTAGGCATCTCTTCGGGGCCATTATTTAGCCGAAAAGAAAGGGAAGACCAGAGCCTCATAAACGGCCCCAACTCCCGGATTCACCTCTGGCCTCTGTGCCCAGGTCACCCCTTGTGCGCTTCTCTCGCCCCCCTGGTTGATATATCGAGAACCCCCCCAAACCAGCAGTCCCTGCGTTTCTGACTCTGACCACAGGGACTTAGAGGCCCAGGGGCACACAGGGAATTCGCTGGGCAGCTCCAGCTCCAGCTCCAGCTCTGTGGGTTTAAGCCAAAGCTGCTCTTCATCTGCACTGCCATATAAATAAGCTCCTCTAAAAAAAAAAAATCTGCCAGAAACACTCGCTCCTCCGCGGGTAGCCCAGTACTGCAGGTGACACACCCAAGAGTGTCCTTCAGGTGCTTTGAGTGCATCTCATACGTTCTATAAAAGCTGAAAAACAAGGAGTGTGAATGTGTGCTGTGGCCAGCGACCTGCTGGGGCGAACTGCTTGCTCGCCTGGGCCTCGGGGATTGCCCATGCAGGGGGCACCTGGTGCCTGCGGGGCCCACGCGGGATCCTGAGCCCCTCGTGGTTGGTGCCACAGGTCAGGACCTCCTTCCGATGGGATCCCTGTGCTCCCGGCCCTGGGTCAGCACGCCTGGGCTGTGAGCGGAGTCCTCTCCTGCCCAGGTCAGGAGGGTGCCCATGGGGCTGAGAGCTGGACCCACGAGGGAGGACCAGCCCCGCCGCTGCCGAGCCCCCTCGGCCGTTAGAGCTGAGATCTCGGGAGGGGCTTGGCTGCGCGTTCCTGGACGGAGACCCAGCCTGTGGTCCCGTGCGCGGAGCGGATTTTCAGGCTGTGCAGAGGCGCCCACGTCCCTCAGAGGCCCAGCCTCAGCCCTGGTGGCAGCCTTGCCCTCACACTGTCCAGTATGTCCTGGGCTGGTGACTGCCCGGAAGAGGCAAGGGTCTCAGGTAAACGGGGAGTCACCCGGGCTGCCACACCTGTGCCCACTGCCCACCAAAGCCTGAGCCAGTCGAGGGGACACAGGCCCCTTCTCTCCCTGATGCTCCCAGGGCTGGGAGAAATACGGCCCAGCCTCCAGAGGTGGGTCCTCACATCTGGGGATCTCCATGAGGTCTTTGTACACGATCACAGCTGTGATGACACCTCTCTCCCCCACCCCTACTCCCCATGCCCTGTGGTCCTTTGGGCGCATCCAGTTCTTGGGCCAAAAGAAGGGGCTTTACTGATCCCTGCCTGCCTGCCCGCGAGGCCTGAAGGAGGTCGCTGGGCAGCGATGGTGCTGGGAGAGTGGAAAGGGACCCCTCGGCCTCAGGTTTGGGGACATTTCCTGGTGGGAGCACAACCAGGAGAGACGGTGTCGGTCCCAGGGAGACAGGGTGGGAGCCTGGACCCACGTCCTGGGTGCTGTGGAGGGCTCCTGACCGCCGGTGACCTTGGGTGAGGCTCCAGCGGTCTGAGTGGCTCCTGTGGGTGCGGCATGCGCCGAGAGGCGGGTGCAGGGCGTGGCCGGGGCGGGCGTGGCCCGGGGGGCGCGGCTGGGGCGGGGCAGCGGGGCCTCACCCAGGTCGCCCGCGCACCACCCCGTCTCGCCCCCAGAGCTGTACGTGGCCCAGTGCACCCAGCGTCCCGTGGACATCGTCTTCCTGCTGGACGGCTCCGAGCGACTGGGCGAGCAGAACTTCCACAAGGCGCGGCGCTTCGTGGAGGAGGTGTCCCGGCGGCTGACCCTGGCGCGCAGGGACGACGACCCGCTCAACGCGCGCGTGGCGCTGCTGCAGTTCGGAGGCCCACGCGAGCAGCAGGTGGCCTTCCCGCTGACCTCCAACCTGACCGTCATCCAGGAGGCGCTGGCGAGCGCGCGCTACCTCAACTCCTTCTCGCACGTGGGCGCGGGCATCGTGCACGCCATCAACCAGGTGGTGCACGGCGCGCGGGCCGGGGCGCGCCGCCACGCCGAGCTGGACTTCGTGTTCCTCACGGACGGCGTCACGGGCAACGACAGCCTGGAGGAGGCGGTGCACTCCATGCGCAAGCAGAACGTGGTGCCCACCGTGGTGGCCGTGGGCAGCGACGTGGACGCGGACGTGCTCTCCAAGATCAGCCTGGGTGACCCGGCCGCCGTCTTCCGCGAGAAGGACTACGACAGCCTGGCCCAGCCTGGCTTCTTCGACAGGTTCATCCGCTGGATCTGCTAGCGCCCCCTGCCCGCCCCCACCACCAGCCCCGCGACCCCTGCCCCGCGGGTGCTGTCCTCCTGTCCGTGGTGCTACTCAGACCCCACCTGAGAGGTCCAGCGCACTGACGGCTCAGTCTTTCCACGTGTGGGTGTAAAGTCAGGAGCGGAGGACCCCCGCCCACCCCAGCTCCTACCGGGGACCCCGCAGCCCTGGACACCCTGAGCGCACTGTCCCTCCTCACCATCCACCCTTGTCCTGCCCTCTGTGCCTTCCCGGGACCCCAGAGGCTTCACGGGGAGCACGTCTGGGGCTGGCCTCCCTCAGCCCAGCCTCATTCCCAGACTTGTCCTCCCGCGAGTGCCCTCCAGAGGCTCTCTGCCAGCCCTCGGGCCCCGCTCCCAGGTCTCTGGGCGTCACCTCCCCCATCAGACTGAGCTGTGACAGCAGGCCCTGCACCTCCCTGTGTGCACACACCCCAGTCCAATAAAGGCTTTGAACCCCGCTTGCTCCCCAGCTTCCAAGTGTCTGTGCCAGTGGGGATGCTGAGACCGTTCACAGAAGCCCCAGGACTGATCATACCCCGGGGTCCCCCGGATTGCTCTGTGCACCAGAGGGTGCCGGGCCTGGCCCCCTGTCCTTACAGGCACCCCACTCCCAAGGGCACCGACTGGATGGCCTCAACCGTGGAATCCACCTTTGTCTAGTTGGCTTTGGGCTGAAAACAAAGTATTTGGTCAGTGAAGTCTCACTCTGTCCCCAAAACGGGGCCAGAGAACTTTAGGGATGTTTGCTGGTTTGCATAAGGATGTCTGTGGATAGAGATGATAGAGAGATGACAGATGATAGAGAGGTGATACAGATAGATGGTAGACAGATGACAGTACACAGATGAGAGAGAGAGAAAAATAGATAATTGATAGATTGATATATAGATATAGAGAGATAGGTACACAGATGAGAGAGAGTTGATTGATATATAGATAATAGCTAGATGACAGGTACACAGATGAGACAGAAGTAGATAGATAGATAATTGATTGATATATAGATGATAGATAGATAGGGGAGAAATAAGAGGCTCTTTCTGGCAGCCGCAGTGACTTTTTGTCCAGACGCCCAGGTCTTTTAAGTTCACCCTCTGGGAAGTGCCCTGTTAAATCCCGGGCTGTTTAGTCTGCTGGGCCTGGCCTAACAAAGTATGTCAACCTGGGGGCTTCAACAACAGCCTGGAGGCCAGCAGTCGGCAGAGTCCCGGTGTCCCCAGGCCGCGCCCCCGCTGACGGCTCTCGGGAGGGACCGTTCCAGGCGCGCCAGTTCCTGTCCCTCCTCCACGGTCCGTCTGTGTCCACGTTTCCCTCTTGGACAGTCATTTTGAATTAGGGCCCATTCTACCCCAGGATGACCTCATCTCAACTAATTACAGATTATGTTGCAACGTCTCTATTTCCAAATAAGGTCAGATTCTGAGGTACTGGGGGCTAGGACTTCGACATGGGAATTTGGGGGAGGGGGACACAGTTCAGCCCAGAACACGATGACACCCTGTTGACCCCCCCTTGGGGGTGACTGACTCACTTCCGCCTCTCCTGTCATCTGCCTACACGGCCTGCAGCTGAAAGGCAGGGCGTCACACCGAGTATCTTCTCTTCTTCTGCCCCCCTCCCTCCGCGCAAAGAACAGTACGAAACGCCTGCACGAGAAAGAGAAGAGCCGGGCAGCCCCAGGCCTCAGGCCGCAGGGCTGGCGCCTGTGAACTTCCCGGGGGCGGGGCCGGGGGGGAGGCAGGGGCCCCTCCCTCCACGGATCTGGAGTTCTGTCCGCTGGACCCTGCACGGGGTCCCCTCTGCAGAAGAAAGGACGTCCCTCTCCGTGACTCCGGCCTACGACCCCGGAGAGCAGGTGAGCGGGGTCCTTCCCGGGCGCAGGCCACCTTGGGGACCCGCAGGGCGCCCGCCACGCTGGTGTCCCCCGCGCTCTCCCCTGGGGCCCCGACCTCCCTGGAGGGCAAGGGCACCAGCTCCCTCTCAGGCCCCACGTCCCCAGCCCTCCGCCCCTTGGAGGGACGCTCAGACACACTCCCTGCCACTTGTGGTGTCTGAGTTAGGGTTCTGCATTTCCTACCAGAGCCTTCCCTCATACACACGGGACACCCTCAGGCCCTCTCTACAGCCGGGGTTAGCTGGGTCCCCACTCTGCCTGCTCACCGCCACCCAGCCCCACTCGGACATGGATCCTGTCTCCTGAGAGCAGGGGGCATGAGTGAAGGACACTCGGCACAGCTGAACCCAGATGGGCTCACCTGGGGCCAAGGCCACAGAAGGAAGCCAGCGGAGTGGCCATGGAACCCGCCCAGGACGGCCGCTGTGCGGGCATCACCAGCGTGCAGTCCTCGGGGGAGCCCAGCGGACTCCCCAGGCCTCAAAAGTGTGCACAAGGCCGTGGGTCCTCATACGGAGGAACCACGCCCTATTCTGCGACCGAGACAGTGTTCGAGGTGGTCCCTTAGCCTGAGTGGATGTCATGCCTGTCACCTCCACCCCCACAGGAAGGACAGACGCAGGCCCTCAAAGTGGCCGTAAGGAGCCAGGCACACTCCTGCCTCTGAGAGCGGCACATCCCTCACCAGCATCGCCTCACGAGCAGCCCAGCACTAAGGCGCCTCAGCGGCATCCCCTCAACAGCATCTCTGCACAAACACCTCCTCACCCAGGACCCTCACCAGTGTCAACATTCTAATGTCCCCACACCAACGTCCCACATTAATGTCCCCTCACCACCATCCGGTCATCACTCAGCAACGGCCACACCAATGTTACCCCACCCACAAGCCCTTACGATCTCGCCCCCACACTACTGTCCCCTCAATAACTTTTCACAGCGTCTCTCAGTATCGACCCGTCACCAGCCTCCTCCCCAACATCCTTCACTTGTTCCCCACACTGACTGCCCCTAGTGTCCCCTCAGAAATGTCCCCTCACCGGCATGCCTCTCTAACGTCACCTCACTAATATACCCCAGGAGCGTCCCTCACAGACGCTCCCTCAACATTTCCTCACCGACGGCCCACAGTAACACTCACACTGTCTCTACCATTATCACTTCACCCGTGTCCTCGCACAAATGTCCCCTCACCAAGGCCTCCCCACCAAATCTCCTCACACTGTCCCTCATGAACATTCGTCAGCAGAGTCCCCACACCAACGTCCTTTCACTAACATACCCTCAAACATATGCACTCACAAACGTCACCTCAGCGTCCCCACAAGAACACCCCCCACTAACACCACCCCAGCAAAGACCCGTCGCTAACACCCTCTCAGCAGCAAGCACCCTGTCACCCACACCCCTCACTGAGCCCTCCTCGCCAGCTCCCCCCGGCAACGCCTCTCACTATCGCCAGCTCCCCGCCCCGGCAACGCCTCTCACCATCACCCCTCACTGAGGCCTCCTCGCCAGCTCCCCCCACCGGCAACGCCTCTCACTGTCGCCCCTCACTGAGGCCTCCTCGCCAGCTCCCCCCCGGCAACGTCTCTCACTATCGCCCCTCACTGAGGCCTCCTCGCCAGCTCCCCCCCCCCGCAACGCCTCTCACCATCACCCCTCACTGAGGCCTCCTCGCCAGCTCCCCCTTCAACGCCTCTCACTATCACCCCTCACACACGACCTCCCCAGGTGCTCTCGCTGACCCCTCTACACCAACGTCTCTTCCCCAGGCACAGGCTCAGCCTCCAGCCATCCCTAGAAAGGCCTGGGCAGGGCGCAGGGCTGGCGGACAGGGAGAGGACAGGACAGGGCTGGGGCAGGGCCCCATCAGCTCTCAGGCGGGGTTGAAGCAGAGCTGCGGCCCCAGCAAGGAGGCTGCCAGGACAAGGAGGCTACTCCGGGGCCGACAGGACACAGTCCCACAGCTCGACGGTGGCCACTCGGGCCTGACTTAGTGAGTCCCCATCACGGCTGCCCCCGAGCACCTGAGGCCCTTCCCAGACCCCTGGGACAACTCCCTCCAGGTCCAGGACTGGTGCTCCGACCAGGCCCAGCTGACCCTCCCAGGGCAGCCCCTGTGCCCCACCCCACGGGCACTCGGCTGCCTCCATCAGGAAGTAAGATTCTCCCAGGACCACCCTGTCAAGGTGTAGCTGTGCTCCCCAGACAGAAGGGCCCATCTCCCTTCCCTGCCCCCAAGGCCCCATGCCCCACCTCCGGGCAGCCGGGGACGGACCTGTGCTCGCACGTCTGGGCCTGCTGCTGTCCAGGGATGTCAGAGGCGAGGGGCTGATGCCAGGACCTCCGGCCATGGTGTGAGGGGCCCGGGAGGGCACCCACCCAGGTGGGGATAGTGGGGGGGGGGGGGTCCTAGTAGCATTCTCGGTGAAAAAAGAGAAACAGAAACTGCAATTAGATCCTTCTCCCCTTCCCTGTAGTTGATAAGCATATATATAATAAATTTGACTGTAAAATTTTTAACTGACTCTGTAACCAAAATGCTATTATAAACAGAATTAGAAACAAACGGGAGAGGAGCAATTGGTTCACGATGGCGGAGTAGAAGGACGTGGGCTCACTCCCACTTGCGAGAGCACCAGAATCACAACTAACTGCTGAACAATCATCAACAGGAAGACACTGGAACTCACCAAAAAAGACACCCCACATCCAAAGTCAAAGAGAAGCCACAATGAGATGGTAGGAGGGGTGCAATCACAATAGAATCAAATCCCATAACCACTGGGTGGGTGACTCACAAACGGGAGAACACTTATATCACAGAAGTCCACCCACTGGAGTGAAGGCTCTGAGCCCCACGTCAGGCTTCCCAACCTGGGGGTCCAGCAACGGGAGGAGGAATTCCTAGAGAATCAGACTTTGAAGGCTAGTGGGATTGGATTGCAGGACTTTGACAGGACTGGGAGAAACAGAGACTCCACTCTTGGAGGGCACACACAAAGTAGTGTCTGCATCAGGACCCAGGGGAAGGAGCAGTGACCCCATAGGAGACTGAACCAGACCTACCTGCTAGTGTTGGAGGGTGTCCTGCAGAGGCAGGGTGTGGCTGTGGCTCACCATGGGGATAAGGACACTGGCAGCAGAAGTTCTGAGAAGTACTCCTTGGCATGAGCCCTCCCAGAGTCCTCCATTAGTCCCACCCATCAGCTTGATCATCTCAGGCCAAACAACCAACAGGGAGGGAACACAGTCCCACCCATCAGCAGACAAGCAGATTAAAGTTTTACTGAGCTCTGTCCACAGAGCTACACCCAGCTCTATCCACCACCAGTCCCTCCCATCAGGAAGCTTGCACAAGCCTCGTAGATAGCTTCATCTACCAGAGGGCAGACAGCAGAAGCAAGAAGAACTACAATCCTGCAGCCTGTGGGAAAACAAATATTCACAGAAAGATAGACAAAATGAAAAGGCAGAGGGCTATGTACCAGATGAAGGAAAAAGATAAAACCCCAGAAAAACAATTAAATGAAGTGGAGATAGGAAACCTTCCAGAAAATAAATTCAGAATAATGATAGTGAAGATGATCCAGGACTCTGGAAAAAGAATGGAGGCAAAGATCGAGACTATGCAAGAGATGTTTAACAAAGACCTAGAAGAATTAAAGAACAAACAAACAGACATAGGTAATACAATAACTGAAATGAAAAATACACTAGAAAGAATCGATAGCAGAATAACTGAGGCAGAAGAACGGATAAGTGACCTGGAAGACAGAATGGCGGAATTCACTGCCACAGAACAGAATAAAGAAAAAACAATGAAAAGAAATGAAGACAGCCTAAGAGACCTCTGGGACAACATTAAATGTACCAAAATGCACATTATAGGGGCCCCAGAAAGAGAAGAGAGAGAGAAAGGACCCAAGAAAATATTTGAAGAGATTATAGTTGAAAACTTCCCTAACATGGGAAAAGAAATAGCCACTCAAGTCCAGGAAGCACAGAGAGTCCCAGGCAGGATAAACCCAAGGAGAAACTCGCCGAGACACACAGTAATCAAATTGACAAGAATTAAAGACAAAGAAAACTTATTAAAAATAACAAGGGAGGGCTTACCTGGTGGCGCAATGTTAAGAATCCGCCTGCCAGTGCAGGGGACATGGGTTGAAGCCCTGGTCCTGGAAGATCCCACATGCTGCAGAGCAATGAAGCCCATGTGCCACAACTACTGAGCCTGTGCTCTAGAGCCTATGTGCCACAACTACTGAGTCCACGTGCCACAACTACTGAAGACCGCACGCCTGGAGCCAATGCTCCACAACAAGAGAAAACACAGCAATGAGAAGCCCATGCACCACAATGAAGACTAGCCCCTGCTCACTGCAACTAGAGAAACACTGTGTGCAGCAATGAAGACCCAATGCAACTAAAAATAAATAATAAATTTATATTAAAAAAAAAAGTAACAAGGGAAAAACGACAAATAACATACAAGGGAACTCCCATAAGGTTAACAGCTGATTTCTCAGCAGAAACTCCACAAGCCAGAAGGGAGTGGCACAATACATTTTAAATGATGAAAAGGAAGACCCTACAACCAAGATTATTCTATCCAGCAAGAATCTCGTTCGGATTTGATGAAGAAATCAAAAGCTTTACAGAGAAACAACAGCTAAGAGATTTCAGCACCACCAAACCAGCTCTACAACAAGTGGTAAAGGAGCTTCTCTAAGTGGGAAACACAAGAGAAGAAAAGGACCTACAAAAACAAACCCAAAACAGTTAAGAAAATGGTAATAGGAACACACATATCGATAATTACCTTAAACGTGAATGGATTAAATGCTCCAACCAAAAGACACAGGCTCGCTGAATGGTTACAAAAACAAGACCCATATATATGCTGTCTACAAGAGACCCACTTCAGACCTAGGGACACATGCAGACTGAAAGTGAGGCGATGGAAAAAGATATTCCATGAAAATGAAAATCAAAAGAAAGCTGGAGTAGCAATACTCATATCAGATAAAATAGACTTTAAAATAAAGAATGTTACAAGAGAAAAGGAAGGACACTACATAATGATCAAGGGATCAATCCAAGAAAAAGATATAACAATTAAATATATGCACCCAATATAGGAGCACCTCAATGCATAAGGCAAATGCTAACAGCTATAAAAGAGGAAATTGACAATAACACAGTAATAGTGGGGGATTTTAACACCTCACTTACACCAATGGACCGATCATCCAGACAGAAAATTAATAAGGGAACACACGCTTTAAATGACACAATAGACCAGATAGATTTAATTGATATTTATAGCACATTCCATCCCAAAACAGCAGATTACACCTTCTCCTCAAGTGCACATGGAACATTCTCCAGGATAGATCACATCTTGGGTCACAAATCAAGCCTTGGTAAATTTAAGAAAATTGAAATCATATCAAGCATCTTTTCCAACCACAACACTATGAAATTAGAAATGAATTACAGGGAAAAAAACGTAAAAAACACAAACACATGGAGGCTAAACAATATGTTACTAAAAAACCAAGAAATCAATGAAGAAATCAAAAAATACCTAGAGACAAATGACAATGAAAACACGATGAACCAAAACCTATGGGATGCAGCAAAAGCATTTCTAAGAGGGAAGTTTATAACAATACAAGCCTACCTCAAGAAACAAGAAAAATCTCAAAAAAACTAACTAACCTTACACCTAAAGGAACTAGAGAAAGAAGAACAAACAAAACCCAAAGTTAGTAGAAGGAAAGAAATCATAAAGATCAGAGCAGGAAAAAAATGAAATAGAAACAAAGAAAACAATAGCAAAGATCAATAAAACTAAAAGCTGGTTCTCTGAGAAGATAAACAAAATTGATAAACCTTATCCAGACTCATCAAGAAAAAGAGGGAGAGGACTCAAATCAATAAAATTAGAAACGAAAAAGGAGACGTTACAATGGACACTGCAGAACTACAAAACATCATAAGAGACTACTACAAGCAACTCTATGCCAATAACATGGACAACTTGCAAGAAATGGACAAATTCTTAGAAAGGTATAACCTTCCAAAACTGAACCAGGAAGAAATAGAAAATATGAACAGACCAATCACAAGTAATGAAATTGAAACTGTGATTAAAAATCTTCCAAAACCAGACAAAGATACTACAAAGAAAAGAAAATTACAGACAAATATCACTAATAAATAGAGATGCAAAAATCCTCAAGAAAATAGTAGCAAACAGAATCCAACAACACATTAAAAGGACCATCATACACCGGGATCAAGTGGGAGTTATCCCAGGGATGCAAGGATTCTTCAACATACGCAAATCAATCAGTGTGATACACCATATTGACAAATTAAGGAATAAAAACATATGATCATCTCAATAGATGCAGAAAAAGCTTTTGACCAAGTTCAACACCGATTTATGATAAAAACTCTCCAGAGTGTGGGCATAGAGGAAATCTACCTCAGTATAATAAAGACCATGTATGACGAACCCACAGCAAACATCATTCTCAATGGTGAAAAACAAAGCATTTCCTCTAAGATCAGGAACAAGACAAGGATGTCCACTCTCGCCACTATTATTCAACATAATTTTGGAAGTCCTAGCCACGGCAATCAGAGAACAAAAAGAAATAAAAGGAATCCAGTTTGGAAAAGAAGTAAAGCTATCACTGTTTGCAGATGACATGATACTATACATAGATAATCCAGAAGGTGACACCAGAAAACTACTAGAGCTAATCAATGAATTTGGTAAAGTTGCAAGATACAAAATTAATGCACAGAAATCTCTTGCATTCCTATGCACTAACAATGAAAGATCAGAAAAAGAAATTAAGGAAACAACCCCATTCACCATTGCAACAAAAAGAATAAAATACCTAGGAATAAACCTACCTAAGGAGGTAAAAGACCTGTAGTCAGACAACTGTAAGGCACTGATGAAAGAAATAAAAGATTTTAAAAAAAAAGACCAAACAAAACAAACAAACAAAAAAAAAAACAAAGATAACACAAACAGGTGCAGAGATATACCATGATCTTGGATTGGAAGAATCAATATTGTGAAAATGACTGTACTACCCAAAGCAATGCACAGATTCAATGCAATCCCTGTCAAACTAGCAGTGGCATTTTTCACAGAACTAGAAAAAAAAAATTCACAATTTGTATGGAAACACAAAAGATCCCGAATAGCAAAAACAATCTTGAGAAAGAAAAACGGAGCTGGAGGAATCAGGCTCCCAGACTTCAGACCATACTACAAAGCTACAGTAATCAAGACAGTATGGTACTGGCACAAAAACAGAAATATAGATGAATGGAACAGGATAGAAAGCCCAGAGATAAACCCACGCACATATGGTCACCTTATCTTTGATAATGAAGGCAAGCATATACAATGGAGAAAAGACAGCCTCTTCAATAAGTGGTGCTGGGAAAACTGGACAGCTACATGTAAAAAAATGAAATAAGAACACTCCCTAACACCATACACAATAATAAACTCAGAATGGATTAAAGATCTAAATGTAAGACTGGACACTATAAAACTCTTAGAGGAAAACATAGGAAGAACACTCTTTGACATAAATCACAGCAAGATCTTTTTTGATCCACCTCCTAGAGTAAGGAAATAAAAACAAAAATAAACAAATGGGACCTAATGAAACTTAAAAGCTTTTGCCCAGCATAGGAAACTATAAACAAGACGAAAAGACAACCCACAGAATGGGAGAAAATATTTGCAAATGAATCAACGGGCACAGGATCAATCTCCAAAATATATAAACAGCTCATGCAGCTCAATATTTAGAAAACAAACAACCCAATCAAAAAGTGAGCAGAAGACCTAAATAGACATTTCTCTAAAGAAGCCATACAGATGGCCAAGAGGCACATGAAAAGCTGCTCAACATCACTAATCATTAGAGAAATGCAAATCAAAACTACAATGAGGTATCACCTCACACCAGTCAGAATGGGCATCATCAGAAAATCTACAAACAACGAATGCTGGAGAGGGTGTGGAGAAAGGGGAACCCTCTTGCACTGTTGGTGGGAATGTAAACTGACACAGCCACTATGGAGAACACTACGGAGGTGCCTTAAAAAACTAAAAACAGAATTACCATATGACCCAGCAATCCCACTACTGGTCGTATACCCAGAGAAAACCATAATTCAAAAAGACACATGCACCCCAATGTTCATTGCAGCACTATTTACAATAGCCAGGTCATGGAAGCAACCTAAATGCCCATCGACAGACGAATGGATAAAGAAGATGTGGTACATATATACAATGGAATATTACTCAGCCATAAAAAGGAATGAAATTGGGTCATTTGTAGAGACATGGACGGCCTCTCGTGAGCGCCCCAGAGCCGGACAAGCCCCCCCAATCCCCGCACCCGGTCCTGCGGGAGAGGGTGGGCGCGGCGGGTCTCCCCTCGCTCAGGGATCGGTGCCCCGCGTCCTGCTGTGCGGTGGGCGCCAAGCAGGGTCCTGGGTGCCGCCCCGAGATGTCCGGGCGCCGTGGGGAAGGAGAGCGGAGACCCCGCGTTTCCAAGCCACACACACACACACACACACACACACACACACACACACACACACACACGGCGAGACCCCAGGCGCCTCGCCTTCCAACCCCTCCAGAGGAGGGACCTGGCGGAGGCGCGGAGCGTCCGGATCAGTGGGCTGGGGTGGAGTAGGGCCCGCGCAGCAGACGAGCTCCCAGATCATGAGGAGGGCCTCCTGGTCAGGGACGCTGTGATTTCCAATAAAAATAACGACCATGAGCAACTACAACTGCCTCACATGCAAGCAAGAAAGAGCGGATGAAGGGAGTCGTGAAGGAGCCGCGGTGCCGCCTGGGCAGCCCGGACCCTCGATGCGCCGTCTGGGGGGTGGATTCTAAACCCACCTGCAGTTCTTCCCCTAAGCCTCTTGGAAGGAACTCCATCCCTCCCCATACGGGCCTGCAGGTCCCCTCCCCAGGACAGCCCCCCACACCACCCCCGCCCCCACTGCTCCACGTGTAGGCGGGGCCCCTACGAGAGCCTCTGGCCTGCACGGTTGCAGGCCCCTCGCCTGTGCCCACACTCCACTGGGAGAATATGGTAGAGGTAATGGAGACCCTGCACCCCAAGCTCACGCCCTTTCCAGAGTTTACCCCTTGAGGACTTTCCTGGAGCTGTCCTTGCATTTGCACATATACACGCACACCGGCTTGCACACGCAGACAAGCACACCCACCACACAACTGCTCAGACACTGTCCTTGTCAGTTTAATTTGTAGGAGCTCTTCTATTGGTCATAGTAACTCTACCTGTTATCTATGTTGGGTTTTATCCTTCCAATAGGTTCTTGACATTTACTTTGGGATATGATGTCTTTTACCAAAACAAGTTTTTTTTGGGGGGGTTGGGTTTTTTTTAATAAATTTATTTTATTTATTTATTTTTGGCTGTGTTGGGTCTCATTGCTGCGCGCCGACTTTCTCTAGTTGAGGCGAGCGGGGACTACTCTTCGTTGCACTGCGCGGGCTTCTCATTGCAGTGGCTTCTCTTGTTGTGGAGCACGGGCTCTAGGCACGCAGGCTTCAATAGTTGTGGCACGCAGGCTCAGTAGCTGTGGCTCGCAGGCTCTAGAGCGCAGGCTCAGTAGTTTTGGCGCACGGGCCCAGCCACTCCGCGGCATGTGGGATCTTCCCGGACCAGGGCTCAAACCCATGTCCCCTGCGTTGGCAGGCAGATTCTTAACTACTGAGCCACCAGGGAAGCCCACAAAACAAGTTTTTAAGTTTTTAGATAGTAAGACTTCCCTGTAGAACAGTTGGGTTCTCTGGCTTGCTCAAGGAGGATATACTCCCCAAATCATTTTCTTTTAATATCTTGTATGGTTACCTAGCAAGTACATTCATACTTTTTGTTTCTCCATGTGCACAGCCTGTCTGGAAGGAATTTCAGTGTGTGATGATTTTTTCAAATTATTTTTAACAGGAACTTCCTGGAGGCAGGAGGCTACAAACACAAACACGTGAATATATATTCTTCATTCCTCCTTCACTACGTAAAGAGAGCAGATCAAATGCAGCCAAGGACGCCCCCTGGGAAGGAGCTGGAGGCTGGCGGATATTTAGGGCCAGTCTAGTGCCCAATAGAAAAACAGGCTACGCACATGCACAGACTGCAGAAAAGGGAAATCCATCGTTAATGATATGAAAAGACAGTCAACCTCAGATATAACAAAAGATAACTAAACCATACTGACACCCATCTTCCACCTCTCAAGGCAAAACCCTCAGTTGGACAATACACTCAGTTAGGAAGTGTATCTGTCAGCTGCTGCTACATAACAACCAGCCATGACGTCTCATGGATGGGACAGTTGAAATTTATTTCATTCCTGAATAAGCCAGGGCAGCTCTGCTTAAGACTCCTGGGGCTGCCTCAGGTCCGACTCTCACCGAGGGGCTGTGGGTCAGTGGGGAGGCTCAGGCCAACGGCAGTGGCCACCTGGGGAAAGCTGTCCTCGGGTGGAGGTCAGGGGTTCCCAGGCAGGCAACAGGTGAGAAACAGGTGAGTCTCTTCTGGCCCAGTGGGCACCGTGCTCACCCCCTCAGCCCCCATCCCAGCATCTGAGAGCTAGGGACACACTCCACCGTCAGTGGTGAGAACTCCTCCGAGCTCTGCCACGGGGACAAGGGGAGATTGAGTGCAGTGGTGCAGCTGCTCGGGAGGGTGACACCCCAGGACTCAGCGGTCCCCCCACCCTGTGAGCCTTGTGCAAGACGCACGCGAGGTGGAGAGACACAGCAGACGCCAAGGGCACACACGACCCCGTTCACCCAGATGTCAGCCCACGGGGAAAACTGAGCCTTTGCGTGGGGAGTGTGCCCTTGTGCCGGATGGCCTACGGGAAGCCAGAGCGCGGTCACCGTGGAGCAGGGCCGTTGGGGTCAGGGGTCAGGGTGAGAAGGGGTCTGTGACGGGAGAAGGCCGATCAGGACATGCACCTTCCTGAATGTATCTTCTATTTCACAATGCAATGGTGAAGGAAATACGGAGAAAGGATGAGTGAATAAAGTAAGTAGGAGTCTCTAAAATAAAAGCTGATGTGAAAGGTCCGGGCCATGGCCTCCAGGCTAACGCGTTAACTAGGAACAAAAGTCAGCATTTGATCTGCTCTCTTAACGCAGTCAAGGAAGAAGGAAGAGTATATATTCACATGTGTTTGTGTTTGCATAAACACTGAATGGGCGCAAAGAGGGAATTCAGTGATTTCCTGAAGAGGTTACGCAAGGGCTGCTGGGGACCCGGTGGTGGGGACTCCCTGCACAGCCCTGGTTTTTGAACTACGTGATGCGTTGCCTATTTTAAAAGAACAGGTTGGGGCCCTCCTGCAGCTCCTGGTGTCTCCTGGCCCTCCTAAAGTAACGCCGACGCTCACGCGCTTACAGCTCCAAGCCTCAAGGATGCTGCCCTACTGGGGCAACACGGCTGCCTGCCCAGGCCTCTCCCACGATCCCCGCAGGGCCCCCCACACACCTCTCACCCCCCAGGATCCCTCGTCCCTCCCTCGGGCATCATTGGCTCTGCAGCACCTGGACCAGGTCGGTTGCCCCCAGCCCAGGGGGCTCTCCACCGCACCCCCACCTCCCTCACTGCCCAGGCCCTGCAGGGACCCTCCTGGGACCCCCACCACTGGGCCTCAGCCCCTGCGCTTCCACTGAGGGAAGTCGGTGCCCAGTGCCCAGGACCCTCCTCCCAGAGCCCAGGTCCAACGCTTTGAGCTCTCCCACCAGGACGTGGGACCCGGCCGCATGTCAGCAGCACCTCCCCAGGAACTCCCGGCCCTCTGCCTGTCCTCACCTTGGCAGGTCCCCGCCCATCAGGCAGCGCGGCCTTCACCCCTCCATGTGACGGGCTCTTTCCCCAGGACTCCAGGTGCTCTGGGACCCTGTGTCACCTTGGGCTGCACCTCCATCTCCCCCACCTGCCTCCCCACACTGGCACCTCACGGGGTCCCCGTCCCAGCCGCTCAGCTCAGCCCTCCCCCAGCCCACCCACGGATCCCCTGTATGCACCCCACAGGCACCAGCGTGTCCTCACTTTACTGGAGGCCCCAGGTGACAGAAGGTGACACCACGAACCAGACACACCTGCCCCCCACACCCTCCCCTCTCTGGGCCCCATGGGATGTGTCTGGAGGGGCCTCAGGGGGAAGCAGAGTCCAGTGAGGTTCCCCGCCCAGCCATCACTCCCGCCGGGCCTCCAGCTGGTCCAGCACCAGTGCCGCCTGGGTCTTGGCTTCCTGCAGGAGGCTGGAGATGCGCTGGCGGACCTGACAGACACAGGGGCCCCGTCACCACCCCAAGCCCGCCACCAACCCCGCTGGCCCCACCTCCCCGCCACCTCCCTGGGCTGTCCACTCTGGGTGACCCCAAGCCCCTGACCTAGGGGTCCCCAGCTCCTCATGGGTCTCTTGGTGGTGACGGGAGGGGCCCCTCTGTCTTTCCTGAGATTTGGGGCCAGCCAGCCCCCACCCTCCCGGTCTCCCCACTTTAGCCATGACTGCCAAGGGCAGGGCTGTGTCCTTGAGGACTTAAGGGCCAGAGCTCAAGCGGCCTGTCCATCATCTCAATGCTTCCATGGTGGACAGGGCCTTCCCTGATGGCCAAGCCCAGCCCAGCTGGAAAGGCAGGTGGGGACAGGCTGACGCTCGAAAAGGCCATGGCGCCCCCATTCTGAGCCGCGAAATCACTTTTTAAAGATCGTCACAAGATCACAGAGACACATGGGCAGTGGCCAGGGCTGGGAATGGGGGTGACTGTGGGGCATCCTTTGGAGTGATGAGAATGTTCCAGGCCTTGACAGAGGTGGTGGTCTCGCAACCCCGTAAGTGTGCTTAACGCCACTGAATTGTATCATCTAACACAGTGAGCTGCACGTCTTGTGAATTTTCCTCCAATAAACAGTAACAATGAAATGATCACAAATGCTGAAGTGGGATCATTGCTTAGGCTGGAGACTGTTCTTTGAGACCCTGTGCTGCCAGCGCTACAGCCCAAGCCACCTGGGAGAAACCCCTGCCCTGGCCAGAGCCCCCTGGGAGGGAACTAGGGGGTGCCGGCAGGCCCCCAGGCCACCTGCCTCCACAGAGGCGCTGAAAGACGGCCCCAGCCGTCCCCGACGCCTGCGTTCTGCCGGCCAGGCCTCGTCCACCCTCAGGAGCTGGAGGAACTACTCATCTGATGGACACTTCCCTCCCTTGAGGACCTGCTGGCCAGGTGCCCTGGGCCCCAGGTCTGGGAGCCACGGCCCGAGGGCAGCCTCCAGTGCCCTCGGCGGGCCCGGCCCACACCCCTGCCCACCTGGTCCTTAAACGCGTCATCGGTGACATCCTTCAGGTTGATGAGCACATTGAAATACGCGCCAAACACACCCGTCTCCAGGGCCTTCACCGCCACCTACAACAGCCAAGGGGCAGGGCCCTCGTCGGTACCGGGGGGCAGCAGGGCCTTGCCCTGCCCACTCCTCAGCCCAGGGACACGGCCTGGGGGCCTCACGCCTCATTCGTGAAGACGGCAAACTGACCAGCCCAAGGGTTCCCTCCAGGCGGCAGGGCCGGCCCTCTCCCCACAGAGAGAAGCAGCTCGGCCTGGCCCCCTCCAGAGGCGGATATAACAACCAGCCCAAGGAAACGAGGCTCCTCCCCTCAGGATGGGCTGCGGACACGCAGAGCCGGCCCTGACGTTCCTGGTCCCCAGCCTCTGCGCACGGCGCGGGCTGCGGACGGGGTGCCTGTGCACATCTGCAAGCCCCTGGGTTTTCTGGAAGAGGGGCGGTGGGAAGGAGGGAAGGGACGGGGTCTGCGGGATGGTTAGGGGTGGCCTCTGGAGACACACTCGAGTTTCTGCTTCTCTCTGCCGCGCGACCTTGCACGAGACCGTAATGGGTGACGGAGCCGGCCCTGCGGGCTGAGACTGACCGAAACGCCCTGTGAGCGCTTGTGCCTGCCCGGCTTGGTGAAGAGCTGTGATGCCCAGTGCCCCTCCGCAGGTCGCCCCCGCAGCGGGGCTCCACAGCGTACCTGCAGGTCCGACCGGCAAGCCAGGTTCGCGCACAGGGCCAGCTCCTGCAGCGCCGGCCACAGCGAGGTCACCGTCTCCGCCAGCGCCAGGGGCACGGCCACCGCCCGCCTCAGCCCCTCCTGCAGGGCAGCCGCGCGTCTGGAAGCAAGAGGGTCAGTGGTTAGAGCCCAGGGCGCCTGGACACTGCTGGACCCACCTGATGGCTCCGCTCTGAGCAGACGGAACCAGGGTGGGGACCACAGGGAAACTGTTCTTCAATCACAACACACCCCAGTGGGGGACTGACTGGTACCAGGGCCTCCTGAGGCGTCCGGATGTCCGCAGCCAGCGCTGCGCTCACCTGTCCTTGTCCTCAGGTGTGTTCTTGGGCAGCTTCGTTGCTTTCTGCCGGAGCAAACACAGAAACGCGCGGGTGACTGACTGTGATGAGGGGACACGGGAGCCTGGGGCAGGGAGGGGCTTCACGCAGGGCCCACACCACCCCCGAGGTCGGTTCCGTGGATTAGAGCCCTGGGCTCCTGGCAGAGGAGGGCAGGCGACCTGGCGCAAGGCCCCACGTGGTCAGCACTGGAGGCTGGAGAGGAGGGTGGAAGGGAGCGGGTTCTCCAGCCCCAGGCCTCCCAGCCTCCAGGCAAGGCAACCGCACAAGCCCCGAAGTCCAGGTGTCATGGTTCAGGCCGTGTCCGCGCATCCCCGAGGGGCCACACAACCCAGGCCTCCTCTGAGGAGCCATCAGCCCATGTGTCGCCCGCCTCGCCGCTGCCGGGCAGGCCTCCCCCGTCCCGCACCCCGTGCTGTGAGCACCCGTCCAGCCCCGCTCGCTCACACCAGCGCCCGAGGCCTGCCCGCGTGCCGGGTCCAAAGGCGTAGCTGGTGGGGAACATGCCCTGCTGGGTTGAAGGTTTCGCCAAATCTCCGCCCAAAACCGTTAACAGTCAGCGGGTCCATCAACGCTGCATGAGCGTAAAGGATCCCTGGACCCGACCGGAACCAGATTCTGTGACCATCCTGGACCCGACCTGAGCCGGGTTCTGTCACCATCCTGACGTCCCCTAGTCTCCCCGGGCGCCGCTCCGGCCTCCTGTCTCCTGTGACACGTGTCTTTTCCGTGTGGACCCACAGCAGCTCCTCCCGGACACGGGGACCTGCCGACTCTGCTGCCGACCCAGGTCAGGGCGGGGCTGGGGGGGCAGGAGGGTCTCCACTGGGCAGAGCTTTGCTGATTTTAGTCAGGTCTGACTTTCACGTGGCCACGCCGGTGTCTGGCTGAGGGGGGCTGCCCGCCCTCAGGGCTGCAGTCTGAGTTATTTTCTGACTCACGGTGAGGTTTCTCTGGTGACTCCACCTGAGGTTGCACATGTATTCGGTGCAAGATAAGGATGTTTTCTTATTTTTGTTCAAAAGTCTGTCTTCCTGCTGCTCACTGGGGACCTAGACCAGTGCAGTGCCTATCATACTCACACGCGTGTGTGTGTGATCGCCGGTCGGGTGTGTGTGTGATTGCCGGTCGGGTGTGTGTGTGATCGCCGGTCGGGTGTGTGTGTGATCGCCGGTCGCGTGTGTGTGTGATCGCCGGTCGGGTGTGTCTTCAGTCTAACCATTCTATGTTAGGTTTTCTCTACACCACACCTCTTTGCTGACTCCTCCTCCTCCTCCTGCCTTTGGGTTGGGTCTCCATGTCCCTGCTGCCCCCAGTTGCTTTGCGCCTGTCTTGTTCTAATCTCCAGCGGCCAGAATCTCTCATATTTGTTCTTAATCACGTGTTGTTCCTTACATGCACACTGACACCTCTACTCAAGCCCCTCAGCATCTGAAGCGCCTCAGACCACAGACAGCTAGAGGTGCCCTGAGAGGAGTGCAACAACTCTGGCCTGGGGAGGCCGTTTAAACTACGACACAACACCAAGGAAAGAGCAAAAGAAAGACTGAATATTCGACGACATGAAAACACAAGGCTCTGACGGTCAGGAACCAGCACAAGCAAAGTTGAAAGTCAAACAAGCTGAGACTCCCTGGCTTATGAAAAGGCCTGGGCAGCCCCACACAGAGCCGAGAAGAAAAGGACACCTCACTTTCCTGAGAAGGAAATAAAACCGCTGCAGAAAGTATGAAAACGCTCCTCCCCCTGCCCCGCCCCCGTGAGACGCTCGCACCAGGGCAGCACCAAGAGACGCACGTGACCACCAGGTCCAGTGGCCGCGGCGTCGGGGCAGACGGCGGGAGGGCCACTCCAGGGCTCGATCCACACAACCTCTGCAAGGGCCACTGGGCAGCACCCTCCACGTGGGAAACACACCCGCCCTGGGGGGAAAGCCCGTCCCCGAGTCGCTCCTACAGCCCGTCCACCGAGTGCCCAGTGACGGAGGCCAGCTGTCCACACCGCCTGTCCCAGGTGCTGACTGGACCTGGCCAGAATCCCCAACAGGGCTGGTCCAAGGCCTCCACCCCAGGCGACCCCAGAACACCGGGCCACTGAGCCGGGGGTGTCCCTGCTCCAGGAGGACATAAGGTGAAAGATGCAACTGGACATCTGCCTGCCGCCACTTGCGTAAGAAAGGAGGAGAAAGGGGAGACCCAGTTCTGCCCAAATGCACACAAACATCTCAGGGAGACGTACGCACTGGGGCTGCACCTGCTTGGGCAGGGGGACAACACACCAGCTGCCCTCTGCCCCTGTGAACTCTGAACCCCTGAAGCTTTCACCCATTTTAAAAAGCAAATAAACGAAATTAAAACATAAAAGAGCATAAGGGAAAGGTGTCAGTCTCTGTACCCCGCCCCCGGGGACCCAGCTTCTGTCGCAGGGTCACCTCCTCCCGCAATGCGACATCCTAGACTGTCCCCGTGCGGATGTGGCACTCACGTCGGGGCAGCCAGCGCAGCAGCCCCCGAGGTCGCCTGGCCCAGGTCCTCCTGCCCCGTCCCCCACCCACCCCCGAGGCGGTTCTGGATGCCTGCTGTCTGTCGGGAGCTCATTCCTTCCCGGGCGTGTCTTCCTACCCCCGTGGGGTACGAGCGCCCTCATTCCCGCCTCTCCCGGGTCCTCTCTGCTGTATCTGCCTTCAGACACGCCTGGGGCTTCTTGACCTTGAATTCGGACCTCGACCTTCCTGCAAGTTCCCCATCCCCCGCCCGGTCTGACGGACGTCCCTCCTCCGCTGCCCCCTGGATGGGCACTGCCTGGATGCAGCCGCCCACGTCCTGTGCTTCTGAAAGTGCCCGGCTCCCCGGGGGCCCTTTGTGTCTCATGGCTGAACATCTTCTCTGATCTCTGAGACCATGACCCACAGCGTTTCTTCTGTGAAGATTCCTGTTCCCGCCCTTCCCGGGATGGGAGCTCTTCCTTGGGGACCTTGTTTTCCTCCGGCATCTGCAGGTCTGGGTGTCACCCATCAGCGGGACTCAGGGACGTGGGCAGGGGGACGCTGAGCCTGGCTGACCCTCAGGACAGGTGCCCTTCTTGCCCCTCCCCCAGCCTGCAGAGACCCCGACCTGGAGTCACGCCTGCACCACACCCGCCGAGCTTGGCCCTGCACGAGCGGGGGGAGGGGGGTGCCCAAGAGGGGCTAGACCACTGTCTCCTCCCTCCAGCCCCCGGGGTCTATAGACAACTGTGCTCGTGGCAGCCCCTCCCCCTCCCCCTGTGACCCTGACCCACTTTTCTCTCGTCCGGACCCCGTACTGTCCACCGACCCCACTCTCCCTCGGGGCTGCCTCTGCGGGGCTGGTGACGGAGGCCCGTCTGCACGCTCACCAGGTAGGCCTCGAAGGCCCGGGCGTCGGCGTCCACCATCGCGGTCAGCTCAGTCAAGGCCGTGTGGAAGGGTGGGACCAGGCGCCGCACGGTCGCGTCCAGGTGTTCGAACTGGCGCCGCCCGTAGGTCATGAGGCCGGCCATGGAGGCCAGCGCGGCACCCTGGGGAGAGTGCCCTGTGCGTGGGACCAGCCCCAGGCTGGGCGACGCCCCCAACCCCGGCCGTCCCCCCCGCATCCTCGCCCAGGCCCCACTCACCATGGCTGCACTGGCTGCGGCCACGGAACCGCCCCCTGGGGCTGCCGAGCGGGCGCCCACCTCACGGACGAAGGTGCGCAGGGGCTGGTCAACCAGGCTCTGTTCTGGGCCGACCTCGGGGACCAGGTACCTGCAGGGGTGGGGCTGGGAGTGAGGGTCTGCATCGTGCAGGGGCGGGAACAGGGTCCTGGGTCGTTGCAGCCAGGCCGTAAGGGTGGGGTTGGCCAGGCTGGGGGCCCCTGATTCGCACCAGTGTGTGTGGGGGGCAAGGATGTGGGTCCAATATGCAGAGTGGCTGCCCCGGGGAGGGGCTGTGACCAGCCAGGAGCTGCGTGAGGACAGAGTGGGACCTTGTCGGGACCCCACTGGGCCCCCCAGCAAGCTCCCAGCCCCACGCCTGGCGACAGAGCAGAGCTCTGGAGGACTGAGGGGGTCTCCACGCAGGGGCGGGGGGCGGGGGCTGCTCACTCGATGATCCGCTCCTTGGGGTTGAAGGGGGACAGGGAGTCCAGGCCCAGCCGGTTCACCACCTGGAAGAGGGGCCGGTGAGTGGAGTCCCCTTGACCGGCAGGTCCCACCCCTGCCGCCCGCGGGGCACCCTGCCCTGGTGGGGAGCCTGCAGGGCACAGCTGCCGCACCCCATGCCCACCAGCAGCCCTGCCGGCTGAAGGCCTCACTGACAGCAGGCACCCTGCCTGGGCTCCGGACACACCACCCACCCACCGTGCTGCTCCAGGGAGACCAAGGCCCGTGGTGACCCCATCCTGCCCCCACAAGAGCCTGTGCCGGAAAGGGACCAAGAAAACTGCCTCTTTGGACAGGATTCCAGCTCCTCGGGTGTCAGGGTCTCTCTGGTTCTTAAAGGCCGGGAGCTGCCTGATCTGCCCAAATGTGAGACTTGATATGTGAGGAAAAGTGCATTTTACCCAAATTCAAAATTAAGTTGGAAATATCCCCATTTTGGAGTAGAATTCTTTCCACCAAAAACCACTCAGGACACTTTATAATGCTCAATGCCATCACACAGTTCCAACCCCTCTGAGCCACACAGGTGACATGTTCCACACAAAACAGAAAATGACAAGCGCAGCTTGAGGGAAACGAAGCAGCAGGTCCCCGGGGATGGTCATGAGGTCTCCCTGAGGATGTGGAAATGGGGCAGAGAGCGCCCAAGGGCTGGCGGTAGAGCCGGCAAGCAGCCCGCCTGCCGCAGAAAACCTCAGAGTGAGGAACAGAACTGTCAGAATGGAATTCAGCACCCGGCAAAGCTGGCAGCAAGTAAAGGAAACCATTCACAGCCAGAAGTGACCAGAAATGCCCAGAGAGACCTCCTCTCCCAGAAGCTGGGTCCACCCTGGAGACATCTGTGACCTCTCACGAGTAGGGGTGGTCTCGAGCCCACAAGAGCTGTGTCAGACGGGAGACCCTTGAAAGAGGACATCTCCAAGGATGAATCTTGGAAAAACCACCCATCACAGGAAATACTGGGATACTTCCCAGTCTCGGCCTTCCGTTTGGTGAAGCACGAAAACAAATCTTTCCTGGGAATTCTAACCTGACGGGGAGGTGGGCCACCGTTCACACAGAATTCTCTTCCTGTGTGGCACCAAAGCTCCAAGCAAAAGGCTCATCTAAAGTGGCCCAAACACCTAACAGAGGCAAACACAAACTAAACCAGGTGACCAAGAATTACCACAGACGAAACTCTAAAGAACAGGCCCTCACGATCCAAAATCACAAAGCGCGTGAAGAAGCAGCACCATGAGAATCAGCAGACACAACAGTCTGCAAAATCAGACCTTCAAGGACTGCAGACCTCAGAACTTTCAGATAAAAAATATAAAATAATATGTTTTAAAAGACAGTAGAGGGCTTCCCTGGTGGCGCAGTGGTTGAGAGTCCGCCTGCCGATGCAGGGGACAAGGGTTCGTGCCCCGGTCCGGGAAGATCCCACATGCCGCAGAGCGGCTGGGCCCGTGAGCCATGGCCACTGAGCCTGCGCGTCCGGAGCCTGTGCTCCACAACGGGAGGGGCCGCAACAGTGAGAGGCCCGCGTACCGCCAAAAAAAACAAAAAAGAAGACAGTAGAGAGCGTCAAACACATTAATAAGGAATAAATAAATGTGGGAGAGGTGAAAGCTTCTTAGAGAAAAAGGATGAAGTTAGAAAATTCTCGATGCTCCTAATACTTGCGGCTGGAATTTTAAGAGGAGCAGGTCACTTACACATTCTTAAACTACCTCCCCAGGGAGTCCTTATTAACAACAAAAGGAAAACAGAAACACTGCAGTGATAACCCTGGGTCAGGGATACCAGCTTGACCAGAGGACCCAGGTAACGCCCTGAGGGGGACACTCCATCACTTCTGTGCTACTCCTGGCGGAAACGCACAAGCACACACAGCCCTGAGACAGGTCAGACCGGCACCCAGCGAGCGGCGCTTCACGAAGCCACCAGCCGGTGCTCCACAGTCCGTCACGGTCAAGGAAAGACGGGGAGAACTGGGGACCTGATCCAGATTAAAGGCCATAAAAGACAAGCCAGCCGAACCCTCTGCTGCTCTGGGGCAGACCATGGACAGGGGGGTACGGATGCGATTTGATTCCGGTCTGCAGATTAGACGCCAGGCTGTACGTGTAAGAGAACGTCCTTGATCTTAAGAATTACACCCTGACTAAACAAGGGGTAAAGGGCACAGTGTCTTCAATCTACTTTAAAATGTTCCAGAAAAAAATATGATTATGCATGGAATACAGAAATAGAGTGATACAGCAGATGGGGCCAAATGCAACAATAGGTGAACCTGGAGAGCATAAAAGAGCTCCTGGTACTGTGCTCGCACCTCTTCTGTGAGTAGGAAATTACATCAAGATAAAAAGTTACACAAAACTTTGTAACTGCTAGAAAGAGAATAGACCCAGCCATAAACTGCATCAGTGATTGCAAAATGAAGGCTGAGAAAACCACAGTGAATACGGGGGAAAGAAAGAACAAAAAAGGCAGAATATGTGGAAGAAAATGCTACCGCAGTGTAACAGGTGTCGGTAAAGTGAAAGGACCAAAAACTGGATCAAAAATACAATGGAAGAGAATATTCCTGAAGCTAAACAAGAATGAACCTGTGAATCACGAGAAACCTTGTTCCAGAGAAAAAACTGATGTGGAACAATCCACAGCAAGACTCCTGTGGCAGCGTCGTTGACCCTCAAGGATAAGGATGGAATTCTTCAAGCATCCAGGAGAAAGAACCGGCCACCAGGTCAGGGTTAGTCTTAGACCTCCGCACAGGGACATTCACTCCAAAGGTGGTAACGACGTGTCTGCAACGTTCTCAGGAAAAGACTGGTGACTTGAGGTTTCGGTTGTCCTACGGTCTTGCAAGCATAACATCACAGAAAGACATTCCCAAACCTGCCAGAACCCACAGAATAAAGCCCCTGTGAGCCTTTCTTTAAAAATCTGCCTGTCTGTGAAATCCAGCCAGACAGATGGGAAAGGACAGAGATGCATAGTGACCTCACTTGTGTATAGAACCAAGATTAAACATCTGTGGGTATTTAGTATGTGTGGATATGGGTACAGAAGGTCAGTGTTATACACTGACAATGTAAAAATAACAGCAAAGCAGTTTAAATCTGGAACAGAGATGACCACTCACACAAGCGCATTAATTTTTTTGTCTCTCTTCACCAAGAGTCAACAGACATTGTCTAATATTGATAAACAGCTAAAGGATTAAATACATTATTTAAACTTAAAAAGTTAAGCACCTAGAACTAATAAATGAATTCAGCAAGGTAGCAGGATACAAAGTCAACACACAAAGGTCAGTGCATTTCTAAACACTAACAGTGAACAATCCGAAAAAGAAATTACAAAAACAATCCCGTTTCAATAGCATAAAATACTTAGGAATTAATTAACTTAACCAAGGAGGTGAAAGACTACAACGAAAACTACAAAACGTGATGAAAGAAGGCAAAGACAAATGAAGGGGAGCACGGCCCACGTCCAGGGCTGGAAAGACGGTGCTGTAAGACAGCACCACCCCCCAAAGTGGCCTGCGGAGTCAGCGCGAGCCCCGTCACAGTCCTGACAACGTCTTTTGCAGAAACAGGAAACCCCATCCCGGACACTGGTGGCAGCTGCACAACTTTATCCACACACACCAGTGGCCAGTGCACTTCAAAACGGTTAAAAGACGACAAAATAACCAGCTCCCTAAAAAATAGCACAAGTCTAAAAAATCAGGAAATAGAGAAGCAAGAAAGACAGCAGTAAATGCTGTGCAGTTACTGTCTCATTCATTTCCTGTGTCTCACGTTATGGGAATGTAGATTCTTTTCTTAAAGTGTATATTATGCTTTCAGATGATTATGTCTTCAAAGCTACACCACTGAGTATAAGCTCTGTTGGCTTCCGCCAGACAGCAAAAGGCAGACCTCCCTCCACCGCACTTCACAGATAGTACGTTTCTGACAAATTGAAGGTTTGTGGCAACCCTGCTTCAAGCAAGTCTATTGGCACCATTTTTCCAACAGCATTTGCTCACTTTGTGTCTCTGTGTCACATTTTGGTAATTCTTGCAGTATTTCAAATCCTCCTCCGGCACAAAGATCAGGACTCTGTAAGCTCAGATGATGGTTAGCATTTTTTAGCAATAAAGTACTTTTAAAGTAAGTATGTACACAGCTTTTTTAGACATAATAGTATTGCAAACTTAATAGACTACAGTCTAGTGTAAACATAACTTTTATACACACTAGGAAACCAAAAAAATCGTGTGAGTTACTTTATTGTGATATTCGCTTTCTTGCAGTGGCCTAGAACCAAAGCTATGCTATCTCCAACGTGCCTGTGCTGATAAAAATTAAGTCAAACTGATACATTTGGATAAAGTTTTTAAATTAATAAATCAAAAATAGAGATAAATATATTGTTATCAGGTAATTACCAGAATTCCTAAAAATAGACTAACTCCTCCATACAGCCCAAAGGAAACCACATACTCTCATGCTTAAAACTAGGACAACAGTAAGTCCAGACATACCTGCTAAATTAGTAGATACAAAAGGATAAACTCAACTACCAAAAGCTTTCAGAGAGGGCTTCCCTGGTGGCACAGTGGTTAAGAATCCACCTGCCGATGCAGGGGACATGGGTTCGAGCTCTGGTCCGGAAGGATCCCACATGCCACGGAGCAACTAAGCCCATGCACCACAACTACTGAAGCCCGCGCGCATAGAGCCCGTGCTCCGCAACAAGAGAAGCCACCGCAATGAGAAGCCCATGCACTGCAACGAAGAACAGCTCGAAGAACAGCTCCCGCTCGCCGCAACTAGAGAAAGCCGGCGCCCAGCAACGAAGACCCAACGCAGCCAAAAATAAATAAACAAATAAATAAAACTTTCAGAGAAATCCAATCACGCGTTCATTATAAGAAACGCCCTCAAGACAAAATGACTCTGAGGCCAGAGCAACAGGACTGAGAAGGACGGCCACACCCAGAGCAGGCGGTAGGACCTGGGACCAAAGGAACAACTTTGTGAATAACCCATGGACACTAGATTCATGCACCCAAATCCCAACAGGCAGGGAGCGGACGAGGGGCAGGTCCTTCCATCCGCGGGACGCGGCTCCAGGACAGGCACCGGGCCCCGTCCTCTCCGCTGAAGTTTCACAAGACTGAACACATTTTAGGTCACACAGAAAACCTCAACAGTGTCCCCCAAGTGAAAACAGTGTGATCTCAACTTCCAGGCACGGACAAGAAAACAAAGAAGGAGGAGGCCTGGCCCCGCAGACAGGGCCCCAGGCCCGGGGTGCAGGCGTCCGGAGCCCCCGACCTGCTCCCTGACTCACCCCCAGCCCCACCCACCAGCCGGAGCCGCTGCCCCTCCTCCAGGACGAAGAGGTTCTCCTTCTCGCAGTAGAAGGCGGCCACGTCCAGCAGGGCCTTCAGAGGCACCAGGCCCACCAGCTGCGAGCCCACCACCGGGAGGCTCAGCTCCTGCAGAGGTCAGAGTTCAGAGGTCGGAGGTTGGGGAGTCAGCGCCCAGGGGGCTGGGCTTGAGAGACAGGGGAGGGGACCCACCCTGCTCACCTGGGCTTCTCTGCAGGTCTCCTCGTAGACCGTGTGCAGCCCTGTGACCTCAAAGTCCAGGAGGTTCATAGACACCTGAGCCAGGTTCTTCTCATCCAGGTACCAGCCGATGCCCTGCACCTTTCTCAGGCGTCCTGGCTGCCAAGGAGAAGGCTTGCCCAGCCCGGCCCCGCCCAGCCTCTCCTGCGCCCCGCACTGAGAGCCCCTTGGCCCTGCATCCCCCAGCCAGCCCGAGGGCTCCCTTCCACCCCAGACACCCGGACCAGGGGGGCCGTGGCCTGAAGACCGTGCGGTGCAGCCAGGCAGCCGGCTTCAGGCAGGTCTGTTCCTCACTCGCCCATTCTCATCTGAGCCGGGAAAGGGCCTGCCCACCACGGGAAACCAAGGCCCCGAAGGGTCAGTGCCACGGGGCCCGCCCTGCACAAGCCACAGGCTCAGACCAGGCCGGGCGGCCCGGGCATCCCGCCCACATCCCTGTCCTGGGGCGGTCTCTGCCTCCCACCCCTTGCCCCAGAGGCCAGCTCCTGGCCCTCACTGCCTGGGGTGACTCAGTCTACCGTTCGGGCTTAGGCAGACTCTTGGCGTCAGCAGAGCACAGAGAAGGATTCGGGAGTTGCCGTGTTTTTGTATTGTGTTTGCAGACAACTGAGTGTTCAGCACGGAAGCTGGGCTCCCAGGGCCTCAGCTGCCTGGAAGGCCCAGGGCTCTGGGAGTGGGGCCTGACAGGTGGGCAGGGCCTCCTTCACCGGGTGTCTCTGTGTCTGTGTCCAGCTCGAACTTTCTGCAGGAGCGATACTCACACTAGGTGACAGCTATGATGGCAGACTTGGTGGATCAGGGCACCTGGGGGTACCTGGAAGTACCTGAGGCATCTGGAGGTACATAGGGGCACCTAGGGGTACCTGGGGTGCAGAAGCGGCTGTTTTCCTATCAGTGTGGAAATGATGCAGTATTTTAACCACAGCTGCAGCCCTGCAACTTCCATGGAAAATGTCCTTAAAGACCTGCTCCCCAGCTTCAAACCCTGGAACCCCGACCCTGCCGGTCCCACGTGGCGTGGACCCCGAGGCAGGCTGGTCAGCAGCCCCACGCACGGGGCAGGGCCTGGGCCCCCTCCGGCGGCGGCACGGGTGCCCTCACGGCGACCCCGCGCCCGCCCTCACCTGGCCCGCCCCGCGGCCCTGCTCCCGGAGGTCGAGGGCGATGCGGTGCGCTTGCTCCCTGGTGCTGAGCAGGTTGACGTTGAACGCGATGAGGAACTTCCGCGCCCCCGTGACAGTGGCCCCCCAGCTGGGGACGAAGGAGCTGGGGCCGAAGTCGGGCGCCCACTCAGCCTGCTTGAGCTGTGGGGGGACCAGTGGGTGAGGGAAGGCGGAGGAGGGCCCACCCTGCGGGGTCCGCCCCCAGACTGCCCACTGGGAGGGGACACCGCACCTTCTCAGGCAGGGCCTCGTACTCGCCGGCCCGGATGGCCGGCAGAGACTGGCGGCTGGCCGTCCGTGCTGCCTCGCCGTAGAGGTACACTGCAAGGGGCCTGGCCGGTCAGGCCCTCGGCCGGCGGGCGCTGCAGGACCCCCATTCCCGCAGCTCCGTCTTGCTGGCAGCGCCCCCATCTCTGAGCCCCGTCAGATGGGTGTGGGTGGTCGCTGATGGGCACTCTGTATGGGCCAGGACCCGTCCTCTGCCCACCCCTGCTGCCCCTGCACAGATGCCCCAGAAAAAGCCATTGCCCGCCCACAACAGGGGCTGGAAGGATATTCGTGTTTCTCTCCAACGTGCATTTTCATTGAACGAGCAACACGCCCGCAAATTAAGGAACGAGGAGGAGAGAAAACAAAACTCACCACCAGCTCTGACACCTGCACAGGGCAGGTGACACCCGTCCATCAGCCACATTGCAGGGGGCTGGACCTGTGCCCGGGCTCACAGGTCCGCCTGCTGCCCTGTGCTGGGCTTTTCCTTGATTTGGTTAATTCCCCAAAGAGACTGTTTAGGGGTCCCCGTCCGTCCTGCTCAAGTCCTTTACAGAGCGGCTCCTCGGTCCCTGCCTCCCTGACGGCTGGGACCCTGTCCCTGTGGTTTGTCCCATTGCAGGAGAAGCGGGACATATTCCCACCTGTCAAAAACCTGCATGGTAGGGTTTTTGGGGTTTTTTCTTAAAATGCATTTTTAAGGATGCAAGAGCAGAGAGCCTCAACGGATGGTTGAGGCTGCTGGGAAGTGAAGTGAAGTGAGGAGGGGCCGGCTGGGGGAGCCCCTGGGGTAGGCCGCCCTTCCCCAGGCACGCACCTGGCACACCCAGCTCCTCTGCCAGCCGCTGGCCAAAGGCCTGAGCACAGAGCACGCATTCGTCCATGGTGACGCCCCTCACTGGGATGAAGGGGCACACGTCCAGGGCGCCCATCCGAGGGTGCTCCCCTGCACAGAGATGGGGGCTGAGGAAGCTGGGGCCCGGGTGTGGAGCTCGGGGCAGACCCTGCACTCCAGCCCCCTGCACACGCACACCCGCACTGACCACAGGGCCCCGGGAGAAGCAGCCCCCGATTTCTGCGGCATCTCAGGGGTAAACCCCTCCCTCTCCTAAGAGCCGAGAGGATAAGTCCGAGCCCTCAGGGAGGGGCGCTGTCACCCGGCTGCCTTACAGAGGGTCCTTCTCAGAGCCCAAGTCCCACTGCGGGTCAGATGGCAGCTCCCGCGGCCCCCTCCCCCCAGGCGGTTCCTCTGAGATAAGCCTCCATCTCTCTTCACCAGTTGGGATCTCTTGTGAATTCCCTCCCCCTCTGTGGGCGTCCAGAGACCCTGCCCTTTTGACCAGCTCCCCGTGTGTCCACCGACCTTTGACCCTGCCGCCCACAGAATGTGTTTGGTTTGTGGGCTGTTGACAGATCGGGCTGTGTCCCCCGCCCCCGCCCAGGGCCTGCACAGAGTGCGATCACCTCTCTGCCAGCCACTCCAGGGCCCCCTGAAACGTGGACGGGGTCCAAGGAGCATCCAGCCAGTGCGATGGCCCCATGCCCCTGGGGAGTCCTGCGGGCGAGGCCGGCCGTGCGCACTCGGGCCCTCACCTCTGTGCCTGCCCATGTCGATGAGCCGGTGGGCGACCCGGGCGGCGTTGAGGGCCCCCTCCACCACGTCCTCGGGGCGCCCCACGAAGGTGTAGACGGTGCGGTTGGTGGAGGGGCCAGCGTCCACGTCCAGCAGCACGCAGCCCGGGGTCTGCACCACCGCTCGGGAGATGGCGTCGATCACCTGGGGACAAAGCCAGGCCTGCGCCTCGGTCTCCCCATGCAGAAGAGGGGGCGGGAGCTGCAGGGGCCATGCCCGCCCTGCCCCCATTCAGACACGATGCGGGCGAGGACCTGGACATATGGGGGCCGGCACCCGGGCAGCACCCTCCGGGAGAAACTGAGGCAGGAAGCAGAAACCGGGCGCAGGGGCTCTCAGGGCCCCGAGAAGGTGACCCACAGGCCAAGGTCACAGAGGGGCAGGGCCCCAGTCCACAGGCCACCTGTGTCTGGGGGGTGGAGCGTGAAGGGCCCGGAACCTTCTGAGGCAGCAGGAAGGCCTGCCCAGCTCTCTGTGCCTCAGTTTCCTGCAGGTCACGTGGGGATGAGAGCGGCGCCCACCTCAGAAGGTGGGGAAGGGAGACGGGGTACCCCCCGGGGACCCTGAAATGGCCCTGGGGGTCGGGCTTCAGGGGCCCTGTTTTCACACAAGAGGCCAAGTGACCCCCCTGGACCCCAGGCCCAGACCTGGGCCAGGACCTGGCTGCCTGACTGCTGCCACCTTCCTCACCCTTTCCAGAGAAGACAATCCCCAAACCGCACACTGAGCCGCATTCTCCTTGCCCTGAGCCCCTACACCGCCCCCCGCCGCCCCCTGGTGCCTCACCTCCTGGTTCTTCCCCTCCGAGAAGTTGGGGACACATTCTACCAGCTGGGACATGGTCCAAGCCCTGCTGTAGACGCTCCTCTCGCCAGCAGAGGTGGGAAGGAGGCCAGCAGGGCCTTTATGCCCTCGGGCGGCGCCCCACCCCAGGGCCAGGCTTCTTATTAACCGAGTACATGGGGGAGGGGCAGAGCCAGGACCCGAGAGGCTGCCAGTGGAGGGCGAGGACTGAGGCCTCCACCCACGTGGGCGTGGGCTCCGCCGAGGGAAGTGCCCGTGGCCTGGACCCTCGGGGGAGGGTCCTCGGCAGGCGGCGGCTCAGGTCAGCCCAGGCTTGAGGCCCAGCTGGGTCCAGGGCCCCCTGGTGACCCTCTGGGTGACCGTCCGGTGACCCTCCAGGCCTTTCGTTCCTTGGCAGAACAGCCAAGCCTCAGGGCTGCAGGGGTGAGAGGGACCACGTGTGAGGCCCCGGCACCAGCCCTGGCTCTCAGCAGAGGGCAGCGCGCCTGGTCGGGCAGGAGAAGGGGCAGGGGGTGAGTGTGTGCGGGTGCGTGTCTGCCGGCGGGGCGGGCAGGTGAGGCCCAGCTCTCCCGGCTGCTGGCTGTGCTCCCCGAGGCCGGAGGGTCCCCACGAGGGCGACGCACCCCAGGTCAGCAGCACAGGGCCCTGAGCCCAGAGAGCCAGCTCGAGTCAACACCGTCTTGAAGTCCTTCGTGATTTTTGAACAGGGGATTGTTTCCATTCTGCAAAGGCCCACCGATCACATGGTCATCCTGCCAGCACATGGACCCCCACAGACCCCTCCCTCCCAAGAGCAGACTGCAGCCATCCGTGCTCCTCCCGGAAGCAGGCCCCCACGCGGCCTTTGTGGGGTCAGCGTCTGGGCCAGTCACCACAGGGCCAGGAGAGGGGATGCCCAGATCCCTCGGGTCAGCAGCTCTCTGGTCCTTGGGAAGCCCCCCCCTCCAGCAGCTGCTCACGGGGACTGGAAGAGGGAGAAGGGCTGGGCGAGCCCAGAGACCCTGGAGGCTAGGGGCAGGCCCGTCCTGTCCAGCTGTGGCTCCCTGGGCTGACTGTGGGTGAACGTGGGTGATGGCCATCCTGACCCCCGGGTCCCAGGAGGGGACGTGGGCACCCCGGCAGCACCTGGTCCTTTGCGAGGGCTTAACCAGGGCAGCTCTCCAAACTCAGGCCCCGACGCCAGGTCCCACCCGAAAGAGCCCGCAGGCCCAGGGGAGGGGGCCCAAAGTGCCCACCAGACGGCCCTGCGTCCTGCAGAGGGCCCCCAGGTGGTGGGGAGTCTCAGCAAGGGTAGTGTCTGGCAGCTGGGAGGGATGAGGTCTGTTAAGGGCTGAATTGTGACCCCCGCCCCCAAATTTATATGTCGAAGGCCTAATCCCAGCATGACTGTGCCTGGAGACAGGGTCTTTGCAGAGATAATGAGGTTAAAATGAGGTCACTAGAGTGGGCCTGATCCCATAGGAGTGGCATCCTTATGAGATTAGGACACAGACACCCACAGAGAGTGATGACCATGTGAGGACACAGGGAGGAGACGGCTGTCCACGTGCCCGGGGAGAGGCCCCAGGAGGAACCAGCCCTGTTGCACCTGGATCGCAGATTTCAGCCTCCAGAACTGTGAGATGATAAATTTCTATTGTTTAAGCCGCCCTGTCGGTGGTATTTGTTACAGCACCTGAGCTGACTGCGACAGGGGCCAGTGCATCTGGGACACACAAGGCTGTGACAACCAAGGGACAGGGCGCCCTAGCACCTTCATCCTCATACCTACAGCAGAGAAGGAACCAGGAAGGTGTCCTGACTGCAGAGCCTCAGGGGGCCACCTGCCCTCTCCAGGCTCCAGGAGAGTTGGGGGCCAGAGGGCTCTGGCAGGAGTGGGGCTGTGTGTCCTACAGAGACGGTTCTGGGCCAGGGCTTGGCTACGGCTGTGAACGCAAGATGCAGGGACAGGACCCAGTGTGATGCTGGGACCAGTTTTTTTTTTTCTTTTCTATTTTTTTTCTATCTCAGGGGAGTGGGACCAGTTCTTGGGGGCAGTTTTGAGACATTAAAAATTTTGGCAGGTGCTAAAAATAGCTCCTGAATAGGGGACCCTAGAAAGCTCCACCACTTACAGGAAAAAGCCATCTCACCAGCACCCGGTTGCTGGTTTCTACCGCCACCTTCCAACCAAAGGGACCAGGGCTCTCGATCCCAGAACCAGGCAGAAAATCGACGCCCTTTGCACACTGGCTCCCCTTCCCCTGGGGGCTCCTGCTTCCTTGAATCATCTCCCAAGTAAACTGCCCGTCCTGCGCCAGCCTCGCCGGCAGGGCGCACCCACACAGCTGCACGCGGGCACGTGGTTTAAAGCGCTGCAGTCGCTGTCTTGCAATTCCTGACTTTTGAAAAAGGGGCCTGTGTTTTCACTCCGCCCTGCAGATTCTGCAGCTGCCCTGCCTGCTGCGGAATCCTTGCCCCAGGCTCCGCCTTCGGGGAAACCCGCAGGGGGACGGACCGCTGCCCTTCCAAGAGGAGGCACTGCGACCCCAGGGGAGGGGACCAGGTGCCGTGTGTGCTGGCGGGTCCTCAGGGTTGGTGGCCTCGTTCCAAACACAGCGGGGCCTCTGCCCTCAAAGAGCAGCGGTAAAGGAGGAACAGCAAACAGACGACTTTTAATAGAGTGCGACCCGCTGTGCAGGTCTGGGCTGTGGGGCGGGCGGGCGGGCGGCCGGGCGCCGGCCGGCGTGTCGGGACAGCGCAGGCGTAGGCGTACCGGGCCCTGGCGCCCTCAGCGCGCCCTCCGGAGAGCGGACGAGGAGCGTGGCGCCCGGGTTACAACACGCGTTTATTGCAGGGAGGCGCGGGTCGGAGGCTTCACCAGGCGAAG